>NC_134845.1:18219206-18838206 GCF_965363235.1 Mytilus galloprovincialis | reverse complement strand
ATGATAATTTCAACTTTACAAATTGGAACTCTTACTTCAAAATCATGCATGTAGGCAGTAGAGCTTCGAAACCAGGGTGAATGAATTGGGTAATGTTTCTTCTTTGCCGTTGTTGCATTTTTCACTTATATATTTTCTTCCAATGTAATTTTATTCGTTCTGAGGCGTAAAAGCTTTAGATGCCCGGTATTTACATTTGATTTTTTGTTTACGGAAACATACTTGTGACGTCACCTTGTTTACTTGCCAAGACAATGACAAAATTTCGCGAAATGTTTGTTTTTATAAAATTTTACCATGAAAAAATAATTGAAATGGACTGATTTGTTTATTTTGCTGTAGAATGGAGATATTTTGTATCTAAATCTTTGCCTTCGTAAACTGGGGATTATGATGTCAAAATTTGAAAATATCTGGCAGTTGGAACAGCCGTTTTTGTGTATTACTGCGTTTGCGCTAAAGGTAGATATATTGTGATTATACTGGTTGACGATAATAGGTCGTCATATTAGAATGTTAATCTAACGACAAAATACTTACGATATTGATAAACGACTTTTGTCCTCTTCGAGTCTTTTGATTTCAGTTGAATGTTTGCTGATGTCACTTCGTACAAGGTTGAATGCATTCTCAAATTTCTTCAAGTTTTCACATCTAAATGTAATATTATTTTATAATTAATAGAAATATGAATATGACGAGTGGTGTTGTAAACGATACACACATTAAAGATATAAACATACTCAGACTAGTATTAAAAACGGTTTGAATGAAACTGACCATTTCAGATCAAAATTGGATTAGTAGTGAAATAGTTTACTTTCAAGAATTATGTCGTCAATAAACTCTTGAAATAAAGTTTAAACCACATATTCTAACATTCCAATAAAATAAGCAATGTTTGATTGACAAAAAATGGCGCTGGCTGTCATTTACCGTTAAAACAACCATTGACTGACGTAATCAAGGCGTGTGCTACCATATTGACATGATAATTCCAACAATGTTGAATTTTGAATTTAAAATCCCCGAAAAGACAATATAAAAAAGAAGTTGTGGTATGATAGCCAATGAGACAACTCTCCACAAAAGATCAAATGACACAGATATTAACAACTACAAATAAATCATCTTACGGTCATTAACATTGAGCAAAACCCATACCGCATAGTCAGCTATAAAAGGTCCAAAAGTGACAATGTAAACCAATTCAAACGAGAAAACTAACGGCTTTATTTTTGTACAAAAAATAAACGAAAATCAAATATACAACACATAAACAAACAACAACCATTGAATTTCAGGCTCCTGACTTGGGACAGGAACATACATACAGAATGTGGCGGGGTTAATCATGTTAGCAGGATCCCTACCCTCCCCTAACCTTGGAGAGTGGTGTAAAAGTAAAACATAAGAATGGACGGATGCTACATGTAGATGAGAATCTGGTTAGTCTTCTAGATCACTTGTAATTATCCTAGTTTTTTTCTTGTAGAGGGTGTGTGAAGTCATGTCCTTAGTTATTTGTGATGTGTAGCTAAAATGTCCTTTTTCGAAACATCAAATATATCAATGGGCTGCGATTTTACAAAGGTAATATGTCAATTGGTCAATAATTTTCATTTTTCGTGAAAGAACATAGGGTGTCAACTGATTATTTAAGAGTTTATCGTGTTTGTTTTTAACATATTTAATATATTTATACGCGCATGTAAAATCCACAGCTCAGGATGACCTTTGAATGTAATTGTAATTGACGATTTGAATCTAAACATCTGAATCCGAATTTTGATGCAATGGGCAATATATAAAGATGATTTAACCGTGATATACTAAGATAGTTACTCATCACTTCTGTTACCATGATTGGTCGTACTTCCCTGAAGACTATCTTGCGTTTCCTACAGCAAAAACAGAATCATTAAATTGCTGTCATTTCTGATATAATTTTAAAATTAATTTGATATAATTTTAATAATTAACCAACTATGCAAATCAATTTTATTACTGTAATAATTTTATAAACAAGTACGGATGATGTGTCTTCTCTCTCAAATATATTGAATTATTTTCATGTAAAATATAACGTTTTGGTGCTCGCTATCTGATCATCTTTTGAAAACTGCACTTATGGTAAACAGATATTTATTTTTTCTCATACATGTAACAGTACATGATATCTCGTTAAATATAAAGCAACATCGACTAATTTCCACTACTGAATATTTTGCAATTGGACGTATCATTTTATAATTGACTACAAGAACTATTTTGAATTGACGGTGTACAAAATAACCGAAAGACTGAAAGAATATTTATTTTAAGACTTGTTCAGGTGAAAAAACACATTTCAATTTATAGTCGATTCATCGTTTAATAGATTGAAATTTAATGATAAAAGAATCTCTATGATATACGATTGTGATAGCTTTGTACAGATAGGTAATTGTACAAAGGGTTATTAATTTTGAAATTAAAGTTATCGACTCGAGAGTTTAACACATGATATTATATTTGATTCAACGTTAAACAATGTCTGTTCACTGATGACCAACGATATAAACACTTTTCTTGAACAGTTCATATAAGACAGGTACTAATCTAATGCCTACCTTTAAAATGTATTCATGTTATTTACATCATACCGTAAAGGGAGAATGATTTTTTTTACAATTAGACATTTAATAGTTATCAAAAGTACCAGGATTATAATTTTATACGCCAGACGCGCGTTTCGTCTACATAAGACTCATCAGTGACGCTCAGATTAAAATAGTTAAAAAGCCAAACAAATACATATAATTAAAATAAAAGTCTCCTAAACTGCAGTATTGTAACTTCAGACAGACAAGAGGTCACTCACATTACATAACAAAAACGACTTATGAATACAGTAGTCTCATATGACATGTTTGAAATAGAGAAATCCCTTTTGTTAATATTACACAAAAGATATTAATATGATTCAACACAACAAAATATTCACCCGGCAGCCATTTTAACCTTAATCAACGCAATAAAAAATGATGTTCAATTAAAATATTTGAACCAGCTGTATTACTTTGAATTGAAAACGATAAAATTGAAAGCAGTCATTGAAAAGTGATTTATGAAAAATCTAGTACACATAATTACTGTTATTTATAGAAAATATATATGTATGGAGTATATGTAGTCCGTAGCATATGCTTATATTTACATAAATAATTCTTCAATTGGGCAAATGCAATAAAAAATCGATTATCCTCAAAGTTACAATATAACAGTTTTGACCTGACGATAAACCATACATGCGCCATTCGACTGTTCTTTGCTAATATAATTGTTCCTTTAATTTAATCAATATTTGCACATTAATGCAGTTCCTGGAAGAGACACGCGGTGGTTGTAATACAAAAATAGCTATTAAATTCTGTTACAGTATTAACAGACATGTTGTTATGCATACTGATTTATTATTGAAAATAGAAATGTTATAAGAAAAAAATAGCTGCATTATATTGACAACAAATGATAATTTATTTGTGGTATTATAAAGAAAGCTTTTGTGATATTTTCGTTTTAATTAGGTTTTATTTTCATGTTTTCCGATTCTTTGTTGTTGTTAATATTTATCCGAGATTATAAACTAATTCCAAATCAAACCCGAGGATGTGTTGCCCGTTTGTGTTCAGAAATGCATTGCACTAAGTGCAGATAAAATGTTCTTTCATTTGCAATGACACCTAGGTAAAATTAAAAACGAAAGTGTTAATGTACATATGTATTTAGATGCAAAGAATCATTCACTTGAAGTTTCGAAATGTTTCAAATATAACATGAAAGAAGCATACCTGATAAGACATCGATGAAATAAACAAAAGTTTTTTATAAACATTAAGTCCACTTGTTTGCTTAACATTGGAATTTCGTCATCTATCTTACACCGATAAGAATATGCAGACAGTACACATATTAAATATTGAAGTGATTCATTATCAATTGAACAGTTAATAATCGTAAATAGAGTCTATTTAAACTGATCAATCGTGACAACTCTGCAATTTATAACAAAAAAAATATTCACTACTAAGTCTTAATCTAAAAATAGTAGTTTAAACACCACTATTTACGTTAACAAGAGATATTTGAGATAAAAAAAAAAGCCATGCAATTGAAAAGTATAAGATTTTCATTGCAGATGAGATCAGGGTAATTTTATTTTCTATCAAGTAGACAACTATCCTTTAAAAACCATAAACGTAAATATTAAACCAGTTGTTGAAGGAGCTGTTTGTCGATTATGAAATGTATAACTAAGTATTCGGATTATAACACGTCTTAAGGGGAACAATCAATCCAAGATGACAAAGAGGAAATACATGGCGACATACACCTATTTGCTTTTGGACTTATTTGGAAAACCCACGATGTTCATCACGTCCATTGGCTCGATAATGCATGGCTATGCCGATGTGCATATCTGTTCAATAATTATTAATCTATATACAAGCATGTCCAATAAAATAATTAAGACACAAACGTGTCATATTATCACTGTAAGTTTTAACTAACAGTGAAACAATTTAATTCTTAACTCGAAAGGTAGATTATAAACTTGAATATACGAGTACAACAGCCGATATAAAGCAACAAACAAAAAAGCTTATTTAGCACAGCACAAGACCTAAAACATGTTGGCGTTCAAAACATCTTTACAAGTTTTGTTTTTATGTGGGGGGGAGGGGCGAATAATAAAAAAAGACCTGTCGTTTTTGACAGACAAGTGTAATTTATCAACCTCATTGATCATTTTCTGCGTTTATGGTTACTGACAATAACGATAATTCAAAAAATAATAGAGTAATTTTCAGAAGATTGAAGCGTTGTCAATCTTATATGAATTTTTGATTTATGAAAAAAGGAAAGAAATCGTTTAAATCATATTTAGAAATCAATATTTGAAAAAGAGAGGCACCAAAGATACAAAGGTGATATTCAAACTTATATGTTGATGTCAAACTGACAACGGCATAGCAATAAAAGAAAAACAACATAGGTTAAAAAAAATATACAACATGGAAAATAACAGACTGAACAGCATGAACCTAACCAAACAGCTTCTAAAGAGTAAGTAGATTCTGCTCAAATGTGGGACTTGTCGTGATTTAATGAAAGAACAAACAGGTGCTCAGTCCAATTCAGGGATTTTACACATAAGGATAAGAGAACGGGATTATGGTTGCATCAATTGAAACATATTCATAATTATATGTGACAAAGATGGCGATAACGGTCAACAAGCTCGTGACGGCGTAAGGATGACCTCAGCATCCCCAATTTGGTAAAATAACTTGTTGTAAAAATCATGATAGAAAATGTATTTTCGGTAATATTGTGTCAACTTTGAGATATATATTCAATACTTAAGTTCTGTAAGAATGTTGCAACATAGACATGGAAAGTTCAGAACTGGGAAACTGCAATTATCTTTGTTATTATAACATTTTGTTCTCAACCAACTCTTATCAAAAATATAAGATGTACTTAACCGTATCTGCTGTATCTCATATATAATGTATGATGGGATAGATGTGCACAACTTATTCTTCATGCGTGAAGTATTTGATGATGCGAGGACAGCATCCGTAATGTGGAACGGGAAGTGAGTGTTATAATCTTAGTATTTTGTTTTCTACAAAACTCCTGTGAAAAGTATGTCTAATACGTATAACGAAACAAGTCAGCAAGGAGAAAACACATGATTGGTATCAATAGAACTTTTTTCATTAATGCAAACAGACCTGTATCTATAAGGGCCACACACTATTTGTCAAATTCATGGAAAAATCTTAACCGCTGCTGGCATTCTCAGGAGCGTCATTAACTTGCAAGCTTAATTCATACATAATACAACGGATATAAAGAGGTAAACGGCTTAAACATTTCCCGGGTTACCAACATCTACTTCTGCTATACGAAACACTGTAGCATTTGATTTTTGTTTTCTACAGAACTTCCTACTGTTAACCTACATTGACTCGTGTAGATGCAGAAATTAATTAATACATTAAAAATTCAGATATTTTTCAAAAATTAAAACCATGTACTGTTAATACATTCGACATTTGATGACAACTGTTACCTTTGAATCTACTTCTATCGTTTCTATTCGTAAATATAAAAAAAAGAAAAATAAGCAGACATAAGCATGTTATATGTCACAATTCAAGATTTAACTAGTAATTTTAAAGGAAAAACTTATTTTATACAACCTCTTTTAAAAACCTGGACTGTTCCACGGACAGTTACGTCGACGGAATTGAATGGGCTTCTTTATGGTAATGAAACTCGACAAACTTGTAAAAGGATGAACAAATACCGGTCTGATATGTAAAATCCTCAATCCATTGTTTTTTATAACCATCTAAATAAACATAACCAAAATCCCTTTAATCTAGATCAAAGTACACATCATCGAGAAAATTTATCACCAATCCAATAACACTTTTCTAAGTATTCCTTTCCGGAGAGATACAGAAATTTCTGGATAAGGGAATTTGGTACTGCAATGAAATATGGTTGCAATGATAACATGATAACATGAACGGAGTAAGATGTTTGTTAAATTCAAGTCGTGGAGCTTTGAGGTCCTTCTCTAACATCTACAAGGGTACAATTACATAACATCTACTCATTTGTTTGTTAACTTTCTAAACAACTTCAGAAATAATGCATTTGAAAAGTGATGCACAAATATTTTTTTCTCCAATAAAAAGACTGGTAAGTATAATTTGTGATGTAGCTATTTTCCGTCTTTTTACCAGATTAGAAGCATTGCATGGAGATGAAGAAAGATAAAAGATACCAATGGGACTCTCAAAATCACAAGTCGAAAATAAAAAGACAAAGTCATGACTAAAAAGACAAACAAACAAACAAAAGTGCACAAAACACAACATAAAGAATACAGACTGCGTAACACGAACTCCAGGAAAAAATAGTTGGAGTGTCTCACGTGCTTGAATAGGTAAACATATCCTGCTTTTGAACACCTAAGATTAATATATATGAATCAATGTGTTTTATTGCAATGAATGTAGAAGCAATTTCCTAAAATGATCAATACCTTTTTCAACCCTTTTTTCACGCAACATGATGTGACGTACTATGATTTTGTGGTAACACACCTGATGTTATCGGCTAGTCGAACATGTTCGTTGTCATTTGTTTTTTCCATAACAGTCAATCAATTGTTAATGGCGTCCGTTAAATTCAGAAAGGATTACAAATATGAAATTTCTTCCAATTAAGCTTTCTTATGAATGAATCGATGCTATGAATATAAACAACCTTTCATCGCAAAGAGGTAACTTCTAAAATTTCACTTAATATTTTATCAGACTGTGCCTAATCTATCCTACAGTTACACCATAACTATGTCACCTAAAGTATTCAACTATAAGGAAGAATTGTAGGGCCTTGATTTAGAAGAAAACATTAAAAAAAACTTCAGACATTTGACTGTTTCCACTCGCATTATATTAACAGCCCCTCTGACCTTTACTAGAAATATAATCTCCGAGAGACGACATATCAAATTCCTAAGATCAACACATCATTTCGAATCATTGCTTCAACATACAAATGGATTTCATGTTGACTATGCAAGAGAATGGACTAAATAAGATGAATTTGAACTTTACACTTTGTCAGAATGGGTTTCAGCGTTCAGGTCTCTGATAAAACGTTGAATCCAAAGTTTGAAAAACTATGTAAAAGAGGGACGAAAGATACCAAAGGGACAGTCAAACACATAAATCTAAAACAAACTGACAACGCCATGGCTAAAAATGAAAAAGACAAACAGAAAAACAATAGTACACATGACACAACATTGAAAACTTAAGAATAAACAACACGAACCCCACCAAAAACTAGGGGTGATCTCAGGTACTCCGGAAGGGTAAGCAGATCCTGCTCCACATGTGGCACCCGTCGTGTTGCTTATGTGATTACAAATCCGGTAAATAGTCTAATTCGGTAGGTCACATTCATAAAAGGGAAGGGGATTGTAGTTACGACGTAAGGAACATATCCGATATCATTTGTGAAACGGTTATTCCATAACGGTCAACCAACTCGTGATGGCGTCCGTAAAATTTACGATAGGATGATTTTAACTTCACCATTTGGAACTCTTGGTTTAATAGCTTCCTTGTGAGCAGTAACCCTCTATCAAGAAAATCATGATAGGAAATGCAAGCACGGGAATATCGTATCAATTGGGAGATATATACCCCGTATGCAGGTGCTGCTGGAATGTTGCTACTTAGAAATGGAAAGTTCACAATTGGAAAGCTGAAATCATCTCTTTTGTCGTAAAGTTTTGTTTTCAACCGACCCTCATTGTAAATGATCAATCAAAGACCTTATACAGAGACAAAGAAGCCGTTAAATGTCTATCATCTCTTCACGATCAATAAATTGTTGTTTCTGCGGTGAGAGCTTTGACTAATTTTGTTTTGTATGAACATCCTACAACATCGGCTGTCTTATAACAGATTTAGGGATAAATGAGCAACCAGGTAATCCCACATAAACAAACATATCATTTGACAAGGATGAAATGTTCGAGATGGTATCAATGAACATTCAATTAAATAGCCAATCTAGGGAGTTAATTTGTTTGTCTTGGATACTTAAGCTTCGCAAAATTCCATATAAACATTGGTGCATTGCCTGCTCATCTGCAATTCCTGCAATTGAAATTTCCATTGAATTGACAAAAAATTCGTCCGTAGTGAAAGAAGGTGTTCAGAAATATTATGAAACTGTTCACTCGCAAAGTGGTGATAATCATCTCATATGGATTCTAGAAACAGTAAATCACTATCTTTTTCTGATTTTTTTTCTACCAGCAATAGCTACCACTTTTCCTAATTTGAAATTGAAAAACTCATCTAAGTGAAATAATCCACAATTCATTTCAATATGAAAATGATAGCATTCGCATGTTTTGATAAAGGTAAACTCATGCTACACCGAGGAAAAAGTGATCAGTATGCTGGAATTTCTTATTGACAACTTAATTGTTGAATTTAGAGGATGTACTTTGTCAAAAGATTGTCGTCATTCCGATGGGCGACTCTCCTTGCGAACGTCTTATATCAATATGAGTCAAAGCACCATCAGACCCTTGTCAAAAAAAAGAAGAGCCAGATCATTTATTTTATATTCAGATATATTGCTGAGGTTATTTCCATAAACAATAAAAAAAAAAACCAAACATTTCAGATTTGATACGATTTATCTAGTTGTTAGTGGCTTTGAACTTTCCGATTAGATTTTCCTCTGAGTTCAGTATTTTTGTGATTTTACTTTTTGATCTAGCTGTCAGATAACCGTGAGTACTCTCATATCTGTTCCTAGTGTCTTTTTGTTGTTGGGATGTAAAAGTTCCCGGCCACGTCCACTTGTATTTTTGTCAATCTGATGAGTTAAGCTTTTTTCAACTGATTTTTTTTAGTTCGTTCTTATGTTGTACTGTTACACCACTGACCCAGGTTAGGGGAGGGTTGGGATCCCGATAACATGTTTAACCCCGTCTCATTATGTATGTATGTGCCTGTCCCAAGTCAGGAGCCTGTAATTCAATTCAGTGGTTGTCGTTTGCTTATGTGTTACATATTAGTTTGTCGTTCATTTTTTTTTAAATATAAATAAGGCCCTTAGTTCTCTCATTTGAATTGTTTTACATTGTCATTTCGGGGCCTTTTATAGGTAAGTAGTCGGTATGGAGTTTGCTAATTGGTGAAGGCCGTACGGTTACCTATAGTTGCTGATGTCTGTGTCATTTCGGTCTTTTGAGGACAGTTGTCTTATTGGCAATCATACCACATCTTCTTTTTTTTATAATAACCACTCTTGGGTACCATAAACTATGACAAACGAGACGATTATAATTTTTGAATGATAGATTTACGCAATCAGATCAGCAATATATCAACGTCACCTGCATATCGGATATCAATTTTTCAACTCATTTAAAAAGCTTGGAGCTGCTACAATGTACCAAGACTTTATTAAACGCACCAGTATTTGACCAGAAGGTTGACGAACTATGATTATATCAAAGATATTTTTTAACTTTTTAAAACGAACAAAATAATGATATAAAGGAAAATCATCAGTTTGCATTTTGTGTTGTTTCTGTATACCTCAATTCTGTCTCAATTAGTTGAGTTTCGTGTATACTCATGGATAAATTTAAGATAAAGTTATTTTGACCAAGCAAAATATCCTATATGTATCCTCAGGAAACCTTTCAATGAGAAATTTGATAATGTGTCACGATGGATCATTCTGGCTAGAAAGTCAATAAATATGCGAAGGGTCCGATAACTCTTATTAAATTGGAAAACAAATAAAAAACAACTGTCATATTCCTGACATGGTTAAGGCATTTCCTTACATAGAAAATGGTGGATAAACATCTGCTATGTATTAAAACGCATATTTCGAATTAATTCACAGTTTGTGCTTGCTGATGGTTTGTTACTAGTACTCGAATGAGATTAAAGAGGATCGGGGGAAAACAAAAAAAACTGTTATTTCCTGCGCCTAGTGACTGTTAAGAATGTGGTCAGTTCTTGTCTTTCGATAAACTGTAAGTGTTTTTTTTAGTTAATAATAAACTATTCAAAAATCAGTTTAATTTAAAACGTAATATTTATATTGTACAATAACATTATATATAGATCATTTACCGGATTCCTACCAAGATAATAAGCAAAACTGCTAACATATTTATTGGTATTTATTTTCATAATTATTTTTTGTTGTTGAGTTTATCAGGATGTTTGACGTTGGTTACGGAAACAAAAGTGTTAACTGATACAGAGATGGGGGCATTTAATGATATAATTAATAAATGAAATTGAAATGGTGAATTTGCCAAAGAGACAACAACTCTACCAATGAGAGGAAAACAACCGGTGTCAACCAATTGGTCTTCAACACATCGAGAAAACATTGTTACTTGAGGCTAGCCTAAAAACACAAAGCGAAATAGTTCAGTGAAAATTGATGTCATACATTGTACTAATGTTTTTTTTTCCTTTTTAGCCATGACAGTGTCGGTTTATTTTCGTCTGATGAAATTGACCTGCCCTCTGGTATCTCTCGTGTAAACTCCGAAATATTTTTATAAACTAAAATTTAAAACAAAACGTACAAGACCAACGAAGGCTAGAGGCCCATAACTCTTGTATTTAATGCGTTTCCTTCAGGTTTAGTTTATTACCCCGATTTTGTTTTTTGTCCCATATATTTACGAGTTTTGAACAGCGGTATACTACTGTTGCCTTTATTTGTTCGATTGTCTGATATTCTCTGGAATAACACCATTAAACATAAATATTTCTTGAGAAATGTTATTTCATGAAGTGTGTGTAAGCATATATCGAGAAGAAGTTTGTTACTATATTGCAAGAGATTGCAACAGATCGCGGGTATAGTTGGTTAAACGATTTTTTGTAATGGAGAAAATAACTGAATGTTCGCAGTAAATTCCGTGCAGGTGACAATCGTCTAATATTGAAAATCTATTGTGTCTCGCTACAGCATATAAGAAAAAGACAATGCCATTTAATCATATTTTAAAAATAGTAAACATACAATATTTTGTACATGCGCAAATATTACATGACAGTTGTAAGTGTGATAAAAATAAAATCCTGATAGCACAACAAACAGACATTATACATAAAAAAGTCATGTGAAAAAAAATAATATGCAAACAGTCAACGCAGATCCATACATACAAAACAAAATAAATGTTATGATGCAAAAGATAGTATTACAAAGAAATAAAAGAGCCTAATATTGTAAACCATTCAAGCAGAAATTACTTAGTTGATATGTTGCTAATTAGTCCATCAGCTGGTAGGGCAAAATTTCAATTCTGTGTTACACCCCAGGGTACCGCAATTTTTTTGTATAAATTTAAAGAGTAATATCTGAAGAATATTTTAAGAGGTGTTAGACTTCTGAAAAAGTGTCCAAAAGGGGTTAACAGGGGACGTGTTTAAGGGTATATCAAAAATTTTGTTTTGCACATATTTACAGAAAAATGTAAAAAAATAACCAGTATTCAGTACTATTCTTTTTATTAAATGGAACACATCATATCTAATTAAAACGCAGGCTAATTTTTAACTATTTTATAAATCGTAGAGGACCAAGAAAAAAGGGGGAGGGTAATTTCAAAAAGTCATTGATTTTGAATGAAAAGAAGCATACGTACTAATTTTCTTGATAAAATGGTATATATTTTTTTACATTGAAACATAGCGCATAAAGTAACTAAAGGCTGTTGAAAAAACATTTAAAGTAGAGACTCAAAAACATAGAATCCACGACAAACCCAAACATAAGCAACCAGAAATGCACGATTCTGTCATGTATTTATACATCACATTCATGAAATAACTCTCATATTAAAACACACAAAAATGTCAGGGTTTCTAGATCTTTATTTTTTAAAATTGTTTTCAACAACCGAATCACCACATTTTAAGGTCACTCAGAAGGTCAATCCATAGAATCATCATCAGTTTGGTGACCTGCATCTACCGAATTATCATTATCATCATTTACATCATCTTCGTCGTCATCGTTAGCAATATCAACGATTTGGTAATCCTTATATCTACAAGCTTTCGAGCATTAACATACAGCTATCTGTTCAACACAGTGTTGAACACATGAACATCTTTTGTTGGCACAACCAGCTTTACATGAACAGCACATCAGAATTATCAAAGCATCTAACGCTGGTGGTTGGTCTAACCAATTGATACTGATCAAAGCGTTCTAAACGATCCAACCATAGCTATTTGGCAACAGACCAGTGTTGTGTTTAAAAGCAGATTTCCAAATCTTCGTCTGAAAGTTAGCTTGTTTAATGTGTCTTAACATTGCATCTTTTGCATTTCAAAACGTTCTGATCTTTATTCATCTATATTTTTAATTTCGTAGCCATGTATAGAACACGAAAACCTCTCGAGTGTTTTGACAACTCTTCGCCAACCTCTTCAGAGGTTTCACCAAGATGGAATTCAAAAAGGCGAATGCTTTGCTTTTTTCCTTACAAGACAAAACACTTACTGAATCATAACCTGTATTGGCGTGAAATCCTGGTAGTTTTCTACAAACATGCTCACCAAATTTCGCACACATTGATTGCACATTTGATAATCTGCATTTGGAAGATGTATCTGTCAGACTAACAATATTAGAATTGATATGCAACTGTGGAAATAGTAAGCCAATACTTCCACATCAGTGTCAGAAGGTTTTTTCCAATGGAGTCGTAACCTTTGTCAGCTGCATGTTTTTGCATTAAGAAACATTTTTATCGGCTTCTTCCTGTTTGATTATAAGCTAACACCACTCTACGCTATTTCATTTTTAACATATATTTTGTGGCACATACTTCCATGTGATACAAATAAATCAATACATTCAAGTGTAAATCTATAGGATTGTTTACTCTTTTCCAAACCAAAGAATTCAACAAGAGCAACTTTGTTTCCCCCAACTAACAACCATTTCTTCCATTCCCAAGAACACGATTTTGATGTTCTAGAACTTATCGTACTGATAAATGCCCTCCCAAGGATCTGCCGTTCTAATTTCTTTATGAATATTGTGGGATAATAATCAGTGACAAAATCAATGCGGGACCTCTTTTTGAAACTAAAAAGGATGATTTTTTAAATAATAATTGCCAAATCGAAAAAAGTGCTTGGTATCCTAGTAATGAATTGAATAACTGTCATGTCATCAAATTCCTAAGGAATGCCCTTTTCTAAAAGACCACCTAGGACAGATTTTAATTTTTCATTACATGTGTACCATCAAAGTTTACAAGAAACATTGGAAGAGGACATAATTTAAACTGGAGAATGTATCGCAAAACCAACTATCTTGTCTTGGCTATGACAAGCTGGCGACATTTTTTTTGCATCTGTTCTCAATATTTTGTTGTTCTTATCAGCCATTATCTGCTTGCCTTTTATTTCCTTTTTTAAAAATGTAAGCAATGATTTTCTTTTGAGTGTTTTGAAGATATCGGTTGACTTTTGAATGAGCCGTTCCGTAATAAAAATTTCTGTAGCAAATTTTCCCTTTTCATACGCGTTTAGAAGGTCGCACATTAATTCCGAAGAAGCAACAGAACCCGAGAACAAGCCATATAACTGCTCAGATGTTTGGATTTGACCAGCTTTGCAGTGTCTGACACAATTTCAAAACATCAGTTTCGTCTCGCTTCATTCGAGTTTGTCTGAGTTCTTTTTGGGCGGATGTTTCAAGGTTAACCATCCCTACCAACTGTCGACATTTTAAGGATATTGAAGCTCTTTCATGTGCATTTAGCAACCAATGTTTATCAGAATCTTTATTTAAACTGAAACCAACAAAGCCATTTTTTGGTATCTCTAAGAAACCTAAGAAAGTAAAAAGTATTATCAAATCCCACAACTGATTATTTGACGTTCGTTGTTCAAAGCGATGTTTGTCGATTGAATGACTTAACAATCTTAAGTCAATCACTACATAGCTAAAACACAAAATGTTATCAAGCACACCTTTATTGAGTTCGATAGGGTGCACCTTTTCTGAACACAAAAAAATCACCTTAATTTGTATTTTGTTCATAAATATTTCGTTACACATTCACTTTATAAAATAATTTGTTTCACAAAAACTTCATAAATCGACAATTAAATGTGTGTTTTCAGTTGCAAATTGATAATGCTTATGTGTGAATACATTGTACATGTTGTATACTGAATCAAAGACGGTAGTTTGGTGATTTCCGGTATTTCACGAGTATTTGCACGTACATATATTTTATGAAATAATTCATATTTTAGACGATATATAAATACTGCAAATGATTTAAACATTGCATAATGATTAATTCTCAAGTTTAATTAACTAAAACGGGTAATTGTATAACGAATTTCTTTATGAAAGGAGAAAATATGCCTTAATTTGAACAAAAAAAAATCGGATTATTTTTGATGTAAAAAAACATTTTTTTTAAAACAAAAAATCTTCCGAGTTACAATTGATATGAAAGTTTTGTATCTGTATTAGTTGTTTAAACATATACTTTATTTTTTTTAATTGCTTTATATTAAAAATCTTATTTAAAAATTACTTAGTCGTGATTGCTAAATGAGGGGACCATTGAAAGGGACGTTTTTAAACCTCTTTTGGACACTTTTTTTTTAGTCTAACACCTTGTATTTTATCAATAAGATAATGAAGTTGAATTCTATCAAAAAAAATCGCGGTACCCTGGGGTGTAACACAAACTCCTTAACTAGCGCGCTTTTGAGAACTAGCTGATGGACTAAATGTCATTCAAAGGTTTTCCTTCTCGTCACTAACCTCTTCTAATTTCACTGGATGATATTCTACAATATTTGGGCGTTGATTTTTGTCTATTCCTTCTTTAATGCTTTGGTTTACATTATAATTTACATTATACGATGCCTGTTTAAATTTTCTGTAAGCAATGAACCCTATAATCGACAAAACAACAACAATAATGACACCAACTACTATCGCTATGACAATTACTGTGTAACTACCATCCTAAAAAATAAGTGGTTTTAGACATTAGACATTATATTTTACGTAATATAAAATTGATGAAAAGTTATAATAGTATTAATACTAAATTGAAATTATACATAGTTAATATACATAGTTCTCAAATTGAAGTTTTGCTTTATTCGGCTAGTGTATAACCTAGTTTCCCGCAAAGTCCGAAGATAGTCTTGAAGTATAAAATCCTGGTACTGAAGTTGTTTATTATTTGGATTACGTGTTTAAGTGTTCTTTTTGTTTCTTTTTGTTTGTCCTTGTTTATATCTTATCTTCACCTTTTAGTCCAATTCAGGGAATATCCTTTTGGCGTGGATAGTAAGCATACACTCCACCATTGTGTTATTGTACTATGGTACTTCTGGGTATTTTGTTCTGCCATTTCGAACAGCTTTGTGTCTATATTTCTTTTTGCTTTTCTTAACCGATATAGTTGTTTGTTTTAAAGTGATTAAGGTTATAAGACAATGTTGACTGCTGTACCCCAATTTTTGACATTTATTACGTCTGTTTGACTGGTTCACTAACTGTTATCATTATATATAGTTATAGGCATCTGTCATGCAAGTGTGAGGAAAAACTATCTTTACAACAGGTTAAATCAAACATGTGTTACCTTAAACGTTAGAATATGACATTGGTTTGTTGTGTTTAATGATTTGATTTTGCCATTTGTTAAGATAATTTCCGTTTTGAATTTAACTTGGAGTATGGTTTTAATTTAGATTTTTACTGTAACCTAGTTTTTTAACCAACCACTGTATATTTATATATGTACTGATGTCTTAATGTTCTTATGTATATCTTTTTGCATGATCGTTTTTGAAATAAATGATTTGAAGTGTACGTTCTATCGCCGAGATTATTGATGGAATATTAAATGCAGGTCTTTTTGTATGCATTGTGTTAAACATAATCTAAATGATGTTTTATAGTACTATGGACTATTTGACCATCTTCAGACATCTTTTGTTGTTGTGTATTTCAGTTTGGAAGAATCAATACTCTTATACATTACTAATTATTATGTTACCGATTTATCTGTCGCCACTGGGGAATTATCGAGGTCATTGAATTCCATTGGCGTGACAATTAGACCTCCTGAAAATTCTACTCTGCACTGCGCTATATACCCATCAGTATCGACAGCAGCAAGAACAACTGAAGGTGTACAACAACTCCCTCTGTGGTGAGATGAGGAAATATGTTAATACAATACGGAATATATATATATATATATATATATATATATATATATATATCAGTCATGGCTATAAGGAGAAAAATGTGTTTATTAAAGCTAGTATACATATATATATATAAATCTTTTGTGTGATACGAATATACGTTGATCTGTTATCTTTTTACTTAAATGCAAATAAACTCATCATAGATACCACGATTTAAAGAGAACGTAAACCCAAGTTTTGTCACTGAAATAAATGAGGCATTTAGATTCCATACGATGTTGCCAAGGAAACGTCACCATCTAAAGACGAATAATTTTAACAATAGGAAATGAAAAGTCATCTCCTTTATTCTAAATTTCAGTATTAAGCTTCCCATCAGAATACTAGATATCATTTTTAAAGAAGGATTCATCTAAATCATAAGCATAAGCTTTTTAAAAGTAGGTCAAACAGGATAAATCTCTCTATTGTACATTCTGAAATCGTCATTATTTAGAGGAAAAATATCACCGAAATTTCTGAAAGTGTTATACAATTATGATATCAAAAATTTATTTTAATTGGTATTTGCTGATTTAAGATATAAATTGTGATTTGTAAAATACATTAACAAGTACTCAATAAGTATTGCAAAGATAGTGTTAAATAGGAATGTCATTAACTGCGTTTACAACAAAGCTAATTTAATACAGGATCATGAAATTGACTGAATGAGGAATACATTTCATTTAATTGATACAAATCTAACTTGATACCCTTATTCACAGGTTCAAACCATTACGACTGGATAAGGTCTCAAATTCCACGTGTTTAACATGTTTAATACAAAGCTGACTTGATGCTGATATTCACAGTACCACGTCAATGACCAGAAAGAGAGCATTTTGCATTAAAAAATATAATGCTTATCTCATAAAGATATTAAAATGACCACGATTTGATATTTACAGTACAATGCCACTCATATTACAGGAATCTGACATTGACTTAACAACGGCTTGTACTCCGTTTAGATAACAAAGCAAGCTTGATACTAATATTCAAAAGACGATGGCTTTGACTAGATAAAATTCCAATTTCCTTTGATTATAAAAGTTAACTAATGATTATATTCACAGAACTATGACTATTTATTGATAAGGACTTGTGATCCATCACAATAATACAAAGTTAACCTAAAACGGATATTCACAGCTCCAAGCTATTGTTAAGATAAGAAATCGTATTCCACTTTAATACTAAAATGCTACCCAAATACTTTATTTTATTTATTAATACTTTACTTAGACAATATTTATTCAGATAAATCTAACATCAAATAATATTTTGATATGAGCATCACTGATGAGTCTTATGTAGACGAAACGCGCGTCTGGTGTACTAAATTATAATCCTGGTACCTTTGATAACTATTTACAAATGAAATGAATATTGAGGATTCAGAAACAAGCAATTTGCTTTTACAAATCTGTCTCCTTTTAGACAAATAATACACTAATTGAACAAAGCATAAATATAAATACTGGCATAAATGGTCAATACTTACTTGATACTGATATTCACAGGACCATGCCTCAGACCGGACATATCATCATATACTAATTCAGTTGCTGACCCAACGGATGAAGTCAAATTTTCCAGCTCAGTACCTTTGAATGTAATCTCAGCCTTTGCAAACCATTTATATTTATGACATTGTGTAATATTCAATGACGAATTATTACAAGATCCATTCGCAGTAACAACTGTACAAACTGGTCTTTCAATGTCAGTTACCTTCAAAGATCAATTTCAACATAATCGTACAATTTATTTTATAGAAGCAGGAAAACCTGAACTAATTTTCTATTCCTGTTCTGATTTCGGGGTAGGGGTAACAAGAAAGAAGACAATCAAAGTTAATAAGCTGTATAAGAAAGACGTCCTGAACAAAATTATTTAATGTTTTGGAAAGTAGAACTCGAGATTTTCACGTCTTATGGTGCTTTTTACTTTACAATAAACATGTAAAATTTATGATATTGTCTTTAACAGCATAATAAAGCGCTTAATCATTATTTTTTTTTTATCAAATTGAAATACATGTATGTTCTACAATAAAGATTATTTGAGAGAGAATATTATAACATCTCTAAAATGTCTCAACCTCTTTCTTTATCAAAATACACGTTGGTTTTTCAAAAAAACAATCTTTAATTTTACTGAAATGTGCAATCATAATTGTGTTGCATCCCTAATCGTAAAAATGAGAGAAGGTTATGCGTTTTGAAAATCTACCAATTTGTGTTAAATATTTGTTTAGAAAAGTGTTGAATATTTTTTCGGAGAAGTTTCAAATATTTTAATTTTAACCGTATAATGGCGTATTCTTGGATTTAATTGGATATTTATCATTAGCTTTATGACCAAATGGATTTAAAACAACTACACTGTAAGTCATCCAAGATCAACTTTGACTGAATACTCGGAACTTATGTTTCTTTATAATTACCAAAACTGATTCACGTAGACTTTTACAAATCATGAACTAACTAATCAGCTGATGAAACTAACGGGGACTAGCTTAGAGCTATGCAAACAAAAATAACACTTATCTACATTTGTTAAATAAATATGCATACTTGATATGCAATATGATCATAATGGGACCAAAATGGAGGTCAAATCAATATGCATATATGGTCAACTATTTCTGAGATAATTATATGTCAGTTTCATTAAAAAAAATAGCTTTTGTTAATTGTACTCATAAATGAAGAATGTTACGAAAGTATGTTCATTTGTTATACAAAACGTTTTAAGGTATACTTACGAGAACCGTTTTTGAAATTCTTTGTGTTATTTCTGATGAGGATCCTAGGTAAACTGTTATGGCATATTTCCTACAAGATTTACGTTGATATTATAAAATTTAATCACAAAAATACTGTACTTCGAGGAGAATTCAATAACGCAAAGTCCCCAATCAAACACATCAAACCTGACTTGGTACAGGCATTTTCCTATGTAGCAAATGGTTGATTGAACCTGGTTTTATAGCTAGCTAAACATCTCACTTGTATGACAGTCGCATCAAGTTCCCTTATATTGACAACAATGCGTGAACAATATAAAAGATAAAAATTTCAAAATATGTAAGTATTCGTTAACAATTTATTATTATGAACGGATATGTAGTTTTTAATTTCATCAATATGACATATTTTATCTTGTTGAAATGAGCCGGATTGTATCATAAATCATAATGTATTTTCTTTTCAGGAACACAATAAAAATTCAACTAATGCTTACATATTGATGGTTCATATAGGCAATAATGAATTTTAAAGATTGAAATGGAAAATTTAAGGCACATTTAATACAATTACAATGTGAAAATACTGTAAAGATCTGATCTTTTTTATTGTCTTGTTGATTGTGTGTTATAGTAAGTCACAAGTAAATGACTAATTTGGACTAGAATGGAAAGTTTTTTTATTGGCACTCCTACCACATCTTCTTAGAACTACCAAATAACATCTATCAATATAAAATTGAAATTTTGACACAAGAGTTATTCCTAATGAATTGCTGTGAAATATACTTCATTATGTATTTTCTTGTATTTGTTTTAATCATCCTTCTCAATTAGCGGCTAATAATCAGAACTCCTTTTGTTTACCAATATTGGCATATGAATGGTAAAGCAACATACAAGATACTAGATGTTAGTGTAGGCTTCATAGTAAACGATCCATTACTTCTATCTCCCGCTAAAATTGTATGCTGTCTTCTCATTGGTAATACGGAAGCAGAATGGTCGTCTGAAATCGCTACTTCATAAGTTTCATTAATTGTTCCTGTATTTTCAACTTCATAATATACTAACACTTCTTTTCCAGTTACTGCACCTATACATGAATTAGATAATGTAATTTGAATGATTCTAAAAGAGGATTTCTCCGCGAAATAGTGTTCCTTATAGTAATATGTTGGATGAAAATCGATTGCATTATTACAAAGATCGGAATAGAATATTGCGATAAAAGAAAGGAAAATTAATTAACCAAAACTTCTCTGTGACTAATCTCTGAAGAATCACACTATAATAACATTCGAATAAGACAAAATATGTATTTAAAACTAAGTCTGAAAGATGCAGGCTCTGAGGCTGTTATATAGATATAACAATTGTGTGTTAACACTTCAAAATATGCAGAATTGATCGATTCAGATTTGTTTAATGTTTTGATGTTAAAGTCATTACTAATCTTTATATATATATACTCACTATCAGGCGGAATTATTCTTAGCTTAACATTTGTAGGTTTAAAAACTAGTGAATTCTTTCTGGAAAATTCAAATCCGTTCTTGTCTGTTCCGTTTAACTTCAGTTGGAAAAACTACAACGATAATTTCAAATAGACACTGTTGTTTCATACGTAGTTGTCGTTTGTTGGTGGTCATTGTAGAGGACAAATGCATTATCTATATCATCCGGGCTTATAGCTGGGTATGCCAGTGGATTGTTTCGTCCACAATAGAATCATCTGTGGCGCTCAAGTCAAAACAGTTGGAAACCCAAATCAAAAATTGAAGAGCATCAAAAGTCGGAAAGTTTTGAAAAATGGTATTCTGGTATATATTTCATTTGACCAATAATAAGATGGCAGTTTAAATCTCTCATTGAAGATATAAAAGATCAACACAGATTTTTCTGATTTTTCAGATTTTTCTAAATTTATGAAAAAATAAAAAGACACAAGTAATAAAAAATGACAGTTGTGTTTACAACGATTTTTTAAGTATTTCATACCTGATTAGGAGTAGTGAATATGGCAGCACATCTTACAGCCATAAGCGTTGTCGTCTGAATAATAGGAACATTAAACAATGCATTGCCCAGCATATCAGTAAGAATAAGGTCATTACAAGTCCCGTTTTCTCCGAGGTTATATATGTTAACATAAAATGTATAGTTCTTCCCTACAAATCAAAGACAAAATAAATACCGCATAAAAAACTGAATTCTGATAATGTGTCTTTAAATTATTTGTCTGAATAGTATGAAAATTGAACAATTCATTGTCTAACATATCAGTGAGAATAATGTCTTTACAAGTCCCGTTTTCTCCGAGGTTATAAATTTTAACATACAATGTATAGTTCTTTTTTACAAATTAAGGAAAATGTTTAGTATATCAAAAAGTATATTTTTGGTTACATGACATGTATGAAAAAAATAACCAATAACCATTTCCTACTTAAACACATGTAATTTGAAAAATCATAACTAATTACGTAGTACCAGATTCATCAATGCCTTTCAATAGAAGAACAGAATGAAATGGCTATAAATTAATATTATATAAGAAAAAGACGTGTTTACGTGTTTTTCAACATTTTTATAAAATGACCTATTTTCAACTAGATAACAAAGAATTGAATACTTAGTAAGATGTTGTATTACTTACCTGCAATAGGACTTCCTTTAAGAATAGGTAAGGCACCACTTTCAGTATATTCAAGTATCTCTGTTTCCAGTTTAACTGGACTTTGAGCTGTAACATTAACTGACCATTTATTAGATAATTTCCTCTGTAGATTATATATGCCTGGAGGTGGACGCTGCAATTTAAAGAAATATATCGGCTATAATTGTATTCATTTTAATCTTAGGTCATTTTTTTTATAGTTTAAGATATGAAGCAAAGAATACACATGTTGTCATTTAAAAGACAAATATTTAAATCTACATATAACGTTTCCTGCATATACAACAAACACAACCTTGTCATTGCCATTGTTATCATGCATATATAGAAACATAAGATGTGGTATGATTGTCAATGAGACACAACTCTCCACCAGAGACGACATGGCATAGAGGTTAACAGTTGTATGTCACTGTACGCTTTTCAACAATGAGCTAGACTCATACTGCAACGTAAGTTATAAGAGGCAGACAAATGTAGATGTAAATCATTTGAATACAGAAAACTAACGACCTGATTAATGTACAAAACAATGAACGGAAAACACCCCCAAATAACAGTTAAACGACAAACACTGAATTAATAGATCCCGACTTGGAACAGGCACACTCAGAATGTGACGTGGTTATAATAGATTGTTGGCTCCAAACCCTCACACTTTTATGACACCGTGGTGTAAAAGTATAACATAAGAACAAACCATAAAAAAATCTGTTGCAATGAGCACAACTCATCAGTTCGATACAAGGAAACCACTAACACAGACCGGACGTGACAGGATTCTCATACATTCGTACGGTGACCTATATCTATAGTTGTTAATTTCTGTGTCATATGGTATTTTGTGGAGAGCTGTCTCATTGGCAATTTTACCAAACCTTCTTTTTTATATCTCCACTACAAAAAGTTCAGTAAGTACAGGTCTGCAATTACTCGCAGTTTTTTGTAGCTCTTTCAAATTAAAGGCATCTGAGATTTATTAGTTTATATTGTTAGTTTTAAATTAAAAGCCCTTGATTTAATCTTTGCACTCAGGCAATGAAATGAGTACCAATTACCATTCCTTGATTTTAATGAATATGCTACTCTGGCAGGGAAATATAAAATGAAATGTAAAATCATGTGTACCTGAAGGGAAATTATAACTTCTTTCCTCTTAGTGACCAGTTTTCGTGATAATCTACTTGCAAATGTTTCCTTTGTTCCTGGAAAAAACACATACATTTACAAATACAGCATACCGTCCATTAAATACAGACCTGTTAACCTTAAGTATAATAATAAAGCTGTCTACTATCTCTGGAGCAAAATCACAGTAGCTTTAAAGATGTTTGTGTTTATCTTTTACAGCTTCTTAACGATTCTTTATTGTTTAGAGAGTAATATATGAACCTTTCGCACAACTTGATATTATACTAGTACAATTCTTATAAAAAAAATATTTAGTTTGATGTATAACATTGAGAATGGAAATGGGGAATGTGTCAAAGAGACAACAACCCGACCACAGAGCAGACACCAGCCGAAGGCCTCCAATGCATGCTTTTGTCACAATATTTCTGGATATTATGTTCCAAATGCTATTCAGTGTTTAACTTTACTTGGCCGTTTTATCTTTTTTGGTCCGAGCGTCACTGAGGATTTTTTTGTATACGAAAAACGCATTGGACGAACTCAATTATAATCCTGCTTGATGTATCTAGGATGTGTTTACTTTGATAGATAAATATGTTTTATTGTGATGGTAATTTGGTTGAAAAAAAATAAATCTGTTCTTGTTTTAGTGTACTTGTTCCAAAACGTTCCATAAGACGACTGATGGTACAAACAAGAAAACATTTTATACGTATAAACCAATATGAACATGTGTGATAAATAGATCGTGTTTTTTGTTATTTTAAGGATTTTTGCAACTTTCGTTTTTGACCTTCTATAAGATATTCAGAACCTCTAGTTTCAACCATCTAGTGCCAGTAACAATTGTTTATGCCAACCCTTACTTTTCTTACTTATATACACCCCGCCAAACGTTAAGCAAAACCTGATTCTTTTCCAGAATCATTTTTTACTGAATTCATAACTAATCGAAATATCAAAACAATGAACGGAATTTGTGTTTTTATAAGATAACATATAAAATGTCAATTGAAAAGTGAAAATTTAGACTGTTTGTTTAATTGAATCTTTGACTATTTTATTTTGGACAAATGGTTGAAAAATGGCAAAATAAAATACAAGATAAGGTTTCAACTTATACTGAAGTTTTTAAAAATAAGCTCTGCACTATACACAAAATTCTTTTCAAAACTCGAGAGTGACAATTTGTGAATAAATCAAAGTACAACTTAGGTCAGTAGTGAGTGTAACATCCAATTTTCCGGAAAGGTTCATCCATTCGTCGTATCATGCTTTGAACTAAGCATCGTAATGTTCTAACATAAATTGTTTGCCTTTCTTCAATCATAGCTGCTGGTAATTTC
Source organism: Mytilus galloprovincialis (assembly GCF_965363235.1). NCBI lineage: Eukaryota > Metazoa > Mollusca > Bivalvia > Mytilida > Mytilidae > Mytilus > Mytilus galloprovincialis. The sequence continues at coordinate 18,813,399 of NC_134845.1, read as the reverse complement.
TGTTAATTCTTACTAGCTGGTACACTGTTGTTGATTTTTCGACCAATATCATCCCAGACATGCTCAATGGGATTCATATCCAGTGACATGAGTGTCCAAGGAATAGTGTCAATAACCTCCTGACGTATATAATCTTAAACAATGCGTGCTCTGTGTGGCATTATCAACAATGAATATCTGTCTAGTTGCAAGATTGTGATTGTTAATATGTGGCACAACGATATCCCGGATGATGTTATCGCGATATTTTTGACCCGTCATAGTCACATCCAGAACATATATGTTCATTTTGCAGTCGAATGAAAAAGCATCCCCCAACTGTCAAACCCCACCACCGAACATTGTAGTTCCAAGGATGTGCTGTTTCCTGTATGTTGTATTCCGAAGATGCCATACGCGCATGCGCTCATCAATGCGATGTAGGAGGAATCTGCTCTCGTCAGACCAATGGCCTTAACACCACTGTCACAAAGTTCAACTGCAGTGACCATGTGACCATTGATGTCGAGCTTGAAGATTCCTACGAGTCAGTAACGGTCCTTTGACTGGTCTACGGGCACATAAATTGGCACAATTTAGTCTACAGTTAACAGTTACATTTCATTGCACGAAACTTGCATGGAAAAAACTTGTATGTAGCTTTGGAAAACCTTTTTTTTAATGTAACTAGGAATATGATTTATACCTGAATTCTTACCGGTTCATTACAATAGATTAACGAAATATATGGAAACAAAACAGTATCAAATTTTATTTAAAAACCAAAAATAGAAGCAAAATTATTTAGGTGTTGCTTATCTTTTGGCGAGGTGTATAGTTAATAAGACATTTTTATTTAAATCTTATATGAATAAATCCTTGTTTTTGTTCATAGTGTTTGAAAGAAAAACAGTGCTTGTTTAACATCTGAAAAAACGATAGCAACACAGTGCTCGCTAGATTATCAGGCTTATATCTCGAAAACAAACACACAGACCCTTCATTTTTGCTGTGTTATTGGTTCCTTTATTTATAATCTGTGAGTTTACAACAGTTTAAAAAAAGGCTTGTTATTTTGAACTTTTTGTTGTTGTGAACAACCTTACAAACATTACCATTCGGGTAGAACAGCTCTATTCCGCTGTCTTCGCCTGAACAGCACACAGCAACCTTGAGAACTGTAACTGTACTATCAACAACAAACATTGTGTTGTCATTGGATGTTAGTGACCATTCAAATGAATCCACTATTACTTCAGCAACAGGAAATGTTTTCTGGTAACAATAAAGATAATATTTATGTTAAATTAGTCGACCGTGGGGCACTTATGATGCCCTTTCAACTTGATTAGGTTTGTTCATATACTTTTCTTTACATTTGGTTGAGGGCCAACAGTACATATAAAATTCAAATAGGCAAACTTTTGCGAAAAGTACATCAAACATAATGTTGCCGAAGATGGCGAACTTTGCGAATATAGTAATGATTTTGTAATAATTTACGAAGTTGGCAAATATAACGAACTTAAACACAATCCTGTACCTGAATAAAGATTTGATGATAATGTGGATTCTTTATTAATGAGAGATTATATATATAAAACAAAACACCAATACATACGACTGGTCATTAAATTGTATGCTCTATAATTCAATATAGAGGTCAGCAATAGTAACACTGCAAAATTAACTCGTAAACTGTCAAAATATATAATAAAATACATAAACAATTTAAATAATAGAAACATTAAAAGAGGTATAAAGCTGACACTAACAAAACATTTTCGTGTTTAGTTTTCTATTCTTACCTCAATAATATCATTCAGTACAACATTTATTTCTTCTTTTGTTGTACGATAAACTTCTCCTCCTGTTGCCTGAGCTAGACGCTGAAAGAATGATGTAGTATCTCTTCGCTTTACATGTATATCTGACAATAGGAAATAAAAGAGTTACTAAAGTTAATAAACCATTGATCGAGAAAGTGTAATAAAATATAACAGAAATTGAAGTGAATAGCCCAAACAATACAAGAAACAATTGTGTACAAAAGCGATTTGATTGATTTTTAAGTACTGAGGTTGTGACTTTTTTTCCTACCAAACGTCGGTGGTTCTCTGCGGACACTCCAGCTTCCTCCACAAATAAAAACTGATCGCAACGAAATAGCGAAATATTACTGACAGTGACAGTAAACAACAACCAATTAATCAAGTGTACTTACTGTGCACTGATCGCCGTCGTCTAGAACAGGTGCCGGTCGAAAATGTGGTTATGGTGATAGTTTTAGCCATTGCCATATTTGCTGCCTCTTGCTGTTTATCGTTATCTTTGGCGTCAGCGTCAGTAAACACAAATAATGTAGAACCATTTCGAGATTTATTGATGGCTACAAAGAATACGACTTTACCAATCATCATTAACAAAACTCTCAGCAGTGGAGATCGAAAGATAAAGTTTAAGTTAGTTTTAATTGATTCTCCCATATGAAGTTTGTATAATTAATTGATTTACTTAGATTAAATTTAGATAGTGTAAACTAGCATCTGCCGTAGCAGAAAATTAAATAGATGACGGACTGAGTCTTTATGTTCTTTTTTATTTAGATTCTTATTTTATTGACTTATATAATTGTTAGTTAGCTCTCTGGTTCCTTGGTTAGATTACGTATAATTATGGATATCTCAGCCTTAAAGGAAAAGAGCTTTGGACGTTCTTATATTTTGGACCTCTATCATCACTGAAGAGACATTAATTGTAGAAGTACATATATCTGATGCAGAAACATGTTATTATTCCATTTTAAAGGTAGTTAAGTACAACATGTACAATATATGGTGCTACGTATTAAATTATGATAAAACACATTAATTGGATGTTTACCTTTTAAAATACCATCGGCTGCGAATTCAGGACAGTCACCGCCTCCATCTACTATGATACTGTCGAGTTTCTTAATCATTTCATATCCGTCTCTATACACAAATGCTTCATTCAGTGTGACTAAGAAAGTAAATAAACTGAATCATCAGTTGCTATGAATAATATTAAATCAGTATTGTATAAACGAATTGCTCAATCTTTATTTTTTTTATATAATATATGATATGTTTGTAAACATGTGTTTTTGCCATCGACTTATGAGTTTGAATAACCCATTTGTTAATTTCTACTGCTCTTTTATAATAACAGTCGAATTAGATCATGCCAATTAAGCAATATTTACACTTACATCAGGACCCTGTAATTCAGTGGTTGTCGTTTGTTAATGTGTTACATATTTGTTTTTCGTTCATTTTTTGTTCTTAAATAAGAACGTTAGTTTTCTCGTTTGAATTGCTTAACATTGTCCATTCGGGGCCTTTTATAGCTGACTATGCAGTATGGCTTTGCTCATTGTTGAAGTCCGTACGGTGACCTATAAATGTTCATTTCTGTGTCATTTTGGTCTATTGTTGAGAGTTGTCTCATTGGCAATCATACCACTTCTTCTTTTATACTTAGACTTTTATCTAAGTCCTAAATATTTTATTCAGAATTTTTTTCTTGTATTAAAACTTGTGTGTTTTAAAAAAAAGATAGTTGTACGTTAAATTCTATCAGATCTATGGTAACTGTGTTATTCTTGTCTTTAAACGAATATTGGACTGCGAATAGTAATACTATGGTACTTTTTCAAGATCTCTTTTTTGAATCGATAATAATTGATTTGATTATTTACGAACCTGGATCATTAAACAGCGATAATACATAATCAGCTGGTTCATTGTCAGAACCTATTGTAGCAGTCACAAGTTGAGTTATCTGTTCTTTAACAGCAGCAATTTCTTCCTTCATGGAACCTGAATAGTCTATGACAAACGCTAATGACAGATCTTTTCTCGTTTTGATGTGGAATATTTCGTCGAACGTTTTAACTCCAAGCAAACTAAGAATACCGGTGTCTTAAATATAAAACGATAAATATTATAGTCATATGAAACGAGTGACTGGTGAAAATAATGTTAATCCAATTCTTGAACCATTGTATACATATATCATAAACTTAGTCTTCTGTGCACGATTTTATCAGTTTTTTCGCATAAATAGCGGATATCGTCAAAACATATCTACATCAAACAGTTTTGTTGTGAAAATACGGCAGCTAATTAACAGTCGGGTTTTGAAGTCGAATATTAACGATTGTCACCTGTTTGTAAATAATAAGAAACATGGATATTCAGGTAAGCACGTGCATACAAGGTACAACAAACTATAACAGTTTATCCTGATTACGGAGCGTTATTTACGTTTGGTTTTCCATTATCAATTGAGTATTGCAATCACCGGATTTTTACATTTTTACAAGAAAGGTCACGCTGCATACGGAATGCATAACAGCGAACAATTCTTTAATATGTTCATATTTAGAAGAATTTTATTTTAATTGCTTCCTTTCAGGAAGCAATTTCCCGACATATTTTCCGTATGCAAAGTGACCTCAGTGTGACCCATCCCATCTTTGTTCAAGAAATGGACCTTATTATGACTTTAATTGTTTGCTGGAAGCAAGCAATCAAAAACAAGTAAATTTCTTTTGACTTTGGTCCAATTATAGAATTATAGAAAAAAGCATATGTACATTTGTACTTTTAAATTTTTAAATATAATAAAAACTAGCCATTTAGTTAAAAAAAAAAACATAAGCGAAATGTTGTTTTAATTTGAAGTTTCATATGACTTTAAAGAAAGGTTAGCTATAACATCACCAATCGTTTGTTCCTTAGCCATACTATTGTATTTGAAATTTCAAACTTTTTAGTGATATTTGTATTCAGTTAAGCTTAACTTTGATGGATTTAAATAAAATCACAATGTTTTAGACATGTACATATTACTTCTCATGGAGTTTCTAAGGCGAAAATAAATCATTAAAGTTCCTTATTGATGCAACACGTTTTAAATAGATGTTTTACAACTTGAAAGTTTTGAAGAATTTTGAAGGTTGTACGTCAACAAAGGTATACAGCTCTTGCTTCAAATGCCAACCATTTAATTTTCAAGTGATTAAAATACGTTATAAGATATTAAGAAAATTAATGCTGACACCAGTACGTATATTGAACTTAACCAGCAACATCACAATAAGAAAATGGTTGATCACTATAAGTAAATAATAAAGATTACACTTTGTTGAGTATAATTATATGTCCGAGGCGCTTTTCTAGTCAACTTCATCTGATGATCACTTTGTAGTCAGCACTTCTTGTGCTGACATGAACTGTCATTGATATGGTTATATTTATAAATTTACTGTTTACAAATTTTTGAATATTTTGAAATTCTAAGGCTTTTCTACCAGAGACATAGATCACTTTAGCTGTATTTGGCAAAACTTTTAGGAATTTTGGTTCTCAATGCTCCCAAACTTCGTACTTTATTTGGCCTTTTTTTTTAGCTTTTTTAAATTCGAACGTCACTGATGAGTCTTTTGTTGAGGAAACGCGCGTCTGGCGTATATATACTAAATTATGTCCTGGCATCTATGATAAGTTTATTTGTCTTTAGAAGTCATCAAAATGTTGTCAATATACAATTAAGGTATTTTGCAACTAACGCAGCTAAATTCTAAATCTTGAGTCATTCACAAGACCAAATACATTGTAACTATCTAAATGAATTTCAAGTACCTTCCATTATAAAAAAGTCTTTAGTTGCGGCAACAGCAGATATATATGCCCTATAATGAAGATGATGATGTGGAGATAAATGTTCTGTGTATGTTTCTTTGTTTATCCCACATTTTGCTACCATTTTACGACTTTCGTCGTACGGCCCACCATGACTACATTTTCCAGTGGTTGAACCTATTGGTCCTGTAGAATAAGATGATTAAATATGTGAATAAGAACAGCCGTGGAAAATAATAGTATATACTACTAAAAGAAGAGACCGATTTCAATGAGCCGCAACTCATCTGAAACCATATACAATGTCGGAAATATGAGTGATATGACATATAAATATCGTGTTTGTACTTCCTAATGTTTGTCTTTGAAACCATTTTATTATAACTGAAAACGTAAATTATTGAAATTCGGAGACCTTTATCGATCAATGTCTGATACGCTATCGCGCATGCTGAAATGACGAACTGCCCGCAAAATCAATATGAAGGTTAAAAGAAGGGTTTGGCCTATACGAATTCTTATTTGTAGTATAAATTCATCAATTTGCTTAATTAAACGCCCCATTCACCCTTTTTACCAAGGTGCAGAAATGTCCAAAATGAAATTAGCGTTGAACGTGTCGAAGTGATTCTCAACCCTTTGTTTGTGTAAACACAGGCACTCGACGTCCAGATCCCTCCCCTGGTTATGTGTAATCACAGGCACCCGAAGTCTGGAACCTACTCCTTTTTGTGTAAAGAGACAAGCACGAGATCCACACTCTTTGTTTTATCACTTGTCCAATTGTATCACAATTTTGCGGACATCTTTTTGTTGTGTGTAAACTGATTCATAACGTCTAACAACTATCTCGTTTTTCAATATATCTTATGACATGGTCTATATGGGTAACAGGTTTGAAGGTTTCGTTTGCATCTAACACTATTTAATCTCACAACATTTTGTTTCGTATCCATGTTATTCATTTGAACCATAGTTTGATGTTCGTTGTCTTCCTTAATAAGTCTTTTATTTTTGATGGTGGATTGGGTGTTTTACAATATTCACTTTGATCTTTGTTATCCTTTTTTTGTATTTTACATCTGATATCATAGGTTGTTTGGCATATACTTTTTTCAATTTTTATTTAATGAAGTACAAAGGCTTGAAAAAGAGGAAAAACGTGTCGAACGACTTGTCTAAATTATTAATCTATGGCTGATCATGATGTTCTTGTACTAAAAATCTCATAATCTACCGAGGAAAATCAAAGCTTTGATCTTAAAACATTGAAACTGTTTAATTTGTATCAGTCTTGGATATTTTGTATAATTTGTTGCGCAACCATGACATCTATTACAAGTACATGTAACTAATCTTACTTGTAGGTTTTATGTTCCCCCTTCCATGATGGTAACCACTGGTTAACTTGTTTTGTAGTATGATATTTTGTTCACAGTTTAAACTGCAAATACACATTGAATATATCAGTGCAAATTATTCATACCAAAACAGGTTGACTTGACAAAAGATATAGTACGGTAACAAGTATGATTTTAAATACAATAAAAAACGGACTGAAATTCCTCATGGCTAATTTTACTATCATAATCTGAAGCTTATTTTGAAGATTTGTATTATGCCCATTGACAAAGGACTGTTGTATAGTGCAAAAACAGGTGCAGAATTTTTATAAGAGTGATTAAAGGTTATATCGGGGTGTATAAATATCACATTTTAAAACAATTTTGGACAATTGTTTAGTCAATCCTAATGATAATTGTAAGTATTTCTTTGAAATCATGCTCCGTTAATATTGCACAAATGAGGCATTTACTATTTACGTCTCATAGCCAGAAATTAGTGACGTATCCCCAGCTTCGACCATGTTAGCAAATGTGAAAGTTTATCTACTAGAATTACCCCCCCCCCCCTATCTTAAAAGACTTTTTTTCTGGAAAATTTTGTCAATATGCCACATAGGAATGGGTGCTGTAAAAAAAATATTTGTCCTTGTTTGTACATGCATTGCAAAACTATTTGTAACAAATCTAGCGTGCACTACGACAATACGTTGTTGTTGGCATTGGCAAGCTTTAGTCCTGTAAAAATTCGTAACACATTGGACTTTTTGTAAATTGTACTAGAACTATGGAGCTATTGGTGTATTTATTTTATATTAAGTTATTGACATTATGCAAAGAGCATACTTCACTTACTCTATATTTTTGACATCTTTACATGTATCTTCCTCTGGTAGAGCAACTGCCATAAGTCTTTTCCCTTTTATACCTACATTTTCAAGAATTTATAGTTAGAACTATTTTTATTTTTAATTTGTATGCAGCCTTCTTGGAAAATATATTCTACATTTGTTAGTACAAGAGAAAACTAAAGCACGAAAGCGATCATGTAAAGTGCAATGTACATAAAAAGCACTTTCTCTTATTCTTATATTTTTCCTTAACTTGTTTATATTTATTTTGAAATCAACGTGTGGTTTGTTCATCTCAACTGTTCATTGCTCAAAAGTTGATTATGACGTGATATTTTATTGCTTTCATCTAATTTTGTGATTGTGACGTCACGATTAAAGGCGAAAAATCTTTTTGCAGATCGTTTAAGAAAAAAAGGAATAATTATCCATTTTTTTTTTTTTATCTTTTTCACAACTATGGAAATGTCTTGATGAAGTTTACTTCCGAACCCCCTGCAGATATTCTATAACAATTCAGTTTTCGGAAAATTATTGTATGGTTAAGATTTTTAAAAGTTTTTTTTCTAGTATCAGACAAACACATTTATAGCAAACCTTAAATCTATATAAATTAATGATTAGTGTGGTTGATTGTTAGTTTATTGAAAGTAACTATGAGCTTAATTTCTCAATTCATGAAAAAAACATTTCTATCGTTGATGGATTTGTTAATATTTTAAACGATGTTTCCTCACTTACCGAAATCTGTATAAGGTACATCACCGTACATTTCGACCCAGTTGGTGTTGCTGTAAAACGACTGTACAGTGTAAAGACATTCTCCCAACTGTTTTCGAAGCTCCACTACATCGTTTTTCAATTGGATGAGTTTATCCTTACACGATGTCACATGTTGATGCGCTACAATATTTAAAATTAATTATTAATCTAAAAGGTTATTAAGCTAAACAAGTATAAAGCCAAACAATTATAAAGCTAAAGAGCATTGAGGTCCCAAAATTCCAAAAGGTTTAGCCAAATACTGCTAAGGTAATTTATGCATTGGATAAGAAAATCCTTATTAAAAATTCATATTTTTGTAAACAGGCAATTTATAACAACGACCATATAATAAATATACAAACATGTATCAACACCAAAGGGCTGACTACTGGGCTGGTTATACTCCTATGTGATACAAAGTTATCTGAATAGTGTATGATCTAAGTAACATGTTCTTGTTTTACTGTAAAATATTATTTACCATTTGCAACATTCTATTAAAAGAAGCCAAGCTGATATTTACTTTTCATTTGTAAAGTGCTGTGAATTGTGTAGGCTGTTGGATGTACTTGTAGTTAAGAGAACATAATAAGAACAACATTTGTTTGTTTGATTACACAAGTTGTCAATAAAATAGAATTGTATGCGACTGTCACTGTTTGTTTGGTTACACATTGTTGTCAATAAAATAGAATTGTATGCGACTGTCATTCAAGTGAGAGGATTAGCAAGCTATACAACCAGGTCTAATCCAACTTTCTACATGCCTGTACCAAGTCAGGTATATGACAATTGTTATTTATTCGTTTGATGTGCTTAAGCTTTTGATTCTGCCATTTAATTTTAGCGCTTTCCATTTTAAATGATCCTCTGAGTTCATTATCATTTTACTGTTTGATATAAAATTTTACATATCAAAACATATCAAAATATTTACTAATATGTATCTAACATTAATTTATGACCAAGTTTAAAACCAAATAAATACAAACAGATTATTTCACTGTCATTCTTGTATTTTATAGCAAGTGTCTTAGCTGATGATGAACGCTTGCTCTCCTTGGAAAATGATTAGTTAAAAATTTGCAGCAAAACGTTCAGCCGCAGATCTAGATCTAATATAATCAAATGCAAATTAAATCATTAAATTGCTTTTGTTCTCTTATGCGCGACATGTAAGAACAAGAGCAATTCAAGGATTTTGTTTAAATAAGATTGGATCTAGAAGAATATAAATATATACTGCTTTGTACTAGACTGATATGTAACGTTCAACTTGCTAGTTTACAAACTGAAGTCTTTCAGAAGACAGACATATATAAACCTAAACGTAGACATTAACTTGCATTTCGTCTCCGAGTCGCCCAGTTGTGAATTCTTTTTTGAGAAGCAATCATCGATATAACAATTGTTTAACCATCCGTAACAAGTTAACCCCGCCACATTATTTATGTATGTGCCTGTCCCAAGTCAGGAGCCTGTAATTCAGTGGTTGTCGTTTGTTTATGTGTTACATATTTTTTTTCGTTCATTTTTATACATAAATAAGCCCGTTAGTTTTCTCGTTTGAATTGTTTTACATTGTCTTATCGGGGCCTTTTATAGCGCACTATGCGGTATGGGCTTTGCTCATTGTTGAAGGCCGTACGGTGACCTATAGTTGTTAATGTCTGTGTCATTTTAGTCTTTTGTGGATAGTTGTCTCATTGGCAGTCATACCACATATTAAGTTGGGTATATAACGACTAGCACATCGATTTAGACAAGCCCAAGTTTAACGCATGATATCTACAAACGAGTTAAGTTTTATTACACAAGACATTCACCGAAGCAGTATGTTTTACTTGTACATCAATATATTGTTACCTAGTAATATTTGATCAGCATGACAATGCACGTAGGCAGTATCTTTCTTTTCCACTTGTGTATCGGCAATTGCCTGTATAATGGCATTTATTGATTTTCCCATTTCTATTTTACTTGTAGCATCTAAAATACAAATGTCAACAGCTTAATACACATTTTGAAAACGTTTTGAGTGTTTTTGTTACTTTGATATTTAGACCTAGAAATTTGTTTTCTTTTAATCGATTTCGTCAACAGCTTAGTACACATCTTTAAAACTTTTTTGTGTTACTATGTTATTTTGACCTAATATTTGTTTTCTCGTAATCGATTGATGACTTTTGAACACCGGTTTACTTCTGTTGCCTTTATTTACTTTAAGCTAAGTAACTATTTTGAATGATGGTCACTAATGCAAACAATTCAAATACCCCAAAAGTAAATTAATTTGATGAAAAAGTACATGTAGAGCTGTCATACCAAATCATTCTGTATCTGAGTGATACCTGTCTTTTGAAACGTTTTGTGAGCGTCCCTTGATTTTTATCCTACAATATTAGATGATTTAAAACGAGATGAACTATTAAATCGAAAAGAAGAATAACTTAATTGCATCATCACTTTGAACCATTACAAAGCTCACAACTTCGACAATCAATGTAGGTGGAAACATTAGCACAATACCGGTAAAATCTAAGCTGCATAAAAGAAAGAATATTTTCCGGTATGCTATTTTAAAACTGTCACTTACCTTTCTCATAAAAGACTTCTACAGCTGATATTTCAGAGCCAATCTTTTTTAATTTGTTTTTCCAAATATAACTTGACAGTGCCTGCAATGTCCCGACGTCAGTTATGGTTTCATGAGTATTAGTCCTAGTGTCTGGGGAATGACGCGTGTAAAATGCGGAAGTAAGAATTGGTATTACTATCAATATCGGAACAATTCGTTTCATATTTACAACACTAGCATGGCTGTGCAACACGTTAATAGCTTCGCTGTTATAAGTTTGCACGATGCCACTAAAGGTGTGACTTGTTGTTTAGTTGATTTAAAAAAGTCTATTTAGATATTTAAAGAACATTTGTCTATACAATTTTTACAAACAACCAACATTGTGTTTAAATCTTTAAATAGATAATAATGTCCTTAAAATGTGAAGGACTTATGTAATTTTACCTGACAGGTTTAAAACAAGTCGAAGATTTACCTTGATGATGACACAATATGACACAAATTCATTGTGTAGTTGTTATTACAGAGTTATAAAAGCGCATTTAAACAAAAGTCAGAAATTTATTTGATAATAGTTATTTACCAAAACGACATCCGGCTCTATTATACCATTTACAATATGACCGTTTTAAAGTTGTTTTTAATATTTCCGTTATTTTAGATTGCGACATTTGTTCTTTTTATTGGGGTAAAATTGTGTTTTGTTTGAAAGTATATTAAGATACCATATTCATGTGATTTTTTTTTTATTCTGCATTCGTAGACACAATTTTTTTCGATGGAAGGAAATAGTCGATTTTAAAGTGTACACGACTTTTCGTTCAGAGGCAAATGTTTCAATTACACTGACAGCTATTGCACATATAATTTTTAGAATTGTAGCGCACCAGTGATGTATTCAGATTTCTGCAACACATACATAATAAGTTCATTAAATACCCTACGAAAACTCAATGTGAACAGACAGTAGTCTGTACTGGTAAATCTAGTTTTATAGTGTGTGAAATCCTATTCCTTGATAACATATCATTTTACTTTTTATCTTTTTTTTTAAAGGTTATGTGGAAAAAAGTTACGTTATAGGAAACGTTAATGGGCTGTTTCACAGATTTGATAAAATAATGCTAATATGAAGATAATAGAGTTATACATGTATTTTACTACAGAATTTAAACATGCATGTTTTAACCTGCGACATTCTGCGCCTGTATAATCCGTATCATATTTGTTTTTCATTTAATGTTTTTCACGTTTATCTTTCCGGGACACGCAAAAGCTTGCTATACGGTTTAGGGTTTGCTCAAGGTTGAAGATCGTATGATAGGGATAATCGATTAAAATCAATTCATCAACAGACAAATGATCAATCAGCTAATAGGAATAAACATTTTCGAGAAAACAGACATTACCGTAGAAGATAGTTTTGTCTAACCTCAAAGCGGGAACGCTTTGAATTTCAAAGGGGAGGGAATCTATGATAGGGATAATTTGTGTAAATTATGCATCTTCATTTGGAACTATTTGAAAAGTGTATTCTTCATAAATCTGATACTTTTGAACTTTCACTGACAAACTGTTCGGTCATAAATTGTCATTTTATTGTTAACTATTCATTATTTTATCGTGATCATTTTAATATTTGTCCGTCAAAGTATTTCATTATGATGTAACGATTTGTCTTTATAAAGCTTTTTGTATTATAAGTAATAATTAAGTGTCAAGTATATTTTCTTAAAGTCAGAAATTTGTTTCAAGATAATTCTTTTTGTAAATAATAGATAAAGTCACAGCTTTACATAGTTCTTAAGTTTTCTTACGTAAAGAATAATTAATCCTGTAGTCATTTCAATTACGGCGCTATTTAGCCTAAAGCTCAAACGACAAATTTTTGTTATAATCTTTTGTTAATTCTTATCGTATTATTTCATTGTCATTCAGTTATCTCCTTTCTATTATGAAATTGTCACCATGTAAATTCTTGATTTAAATATGTTTTCTGAAGTTTGAAACTTCAGTGAGAGTCGGGCATTCGTACTTGCAACATCCGCTCGATTTGTCAATTTGTATCAATTTTTACAATGTGTAAAAGTACATCAATTTGTAACATTATGTAAAACTACATGTATTCCATCCTGAATCATTAAATTGTTAACTACTGCATAGGACTTGTGTCTAATTCTACAAGTGGAGTTAAAGCCAGTATTCACAGTCAAGTGACTAGATCCTAGTCATCGTTTATGTTGGCATCGCCAACATCTGCAACCGGTCGTGGGTTGCAGCTCGTTATCAACTTCAAATCAGTAGCCAGTCTCCCGGTTACAATCGTACGAGGATCTGAAGTTTCTGACATCACATGAATAAGCTTTCAAAACTATTACTTACTAAGTAACAGTGATCGCTTCTTAAGTGCCGATTTTTTATAATTAAACTAGTTTGTTGTACAACCATTGACAACAGCCATGGGGTAAAAAATGAAAAATGAAAAAAAAAATAATAGGGTTCATAATAAATTAAATATGAGATTGCTATCGCATGTTGTTTGTTGTTGTGTTTGTGAAGTTTTCTGTCGGTTAAAACCTGAAGCTGAAATTATCTATACAGCTTTTGATTCACTAAGATTTTAAGTAGTTAGTATTATACTGATTAAAGCTACTTATATTGACGAAGAGAAGGAAGTTTAACGACCTTGACTACCAATGAGGGTCATGCACCGTCATATATTTTTAATATGAATGCTAATAATACATGTAGTTCATAGTTTTGTTTGAAACAATAAAAAATGACATGTTTAAATCCATGAATGTAACAAATACATTATAATACATGATCAATGATTTATTATATGTAATACTAAATCATAAGGTAAGACTATTACATCATGCAGACTATTTAACATTAGTAATAAAAGGAGACAAGAAAATTGTATTGTACAAATGTGTTAAACAAAACCCCTATCTTAATAAACAGATACAGTATAGCGATTTAAACTCCTATGTAGTGATCTAAATAATTAAAAACATGAAGCAACTGATCTATTGAACATAAAAATGGAAACAGTTCTATCATTATGTCACAAGAATAACTAAATAGCAGCCCATAACATATTATTTACTATGAGCACATAACATAATAAATGAAAACGATAAAAGAAGTATTGTTAAACATAAAAGATATGGTAAATAATTTCCTTAAATATTTAAATCAATTTATCCAGGTGGCGATTTACATCAATGTTTGTCCAATCAATGAGATGTATGTTTTCAATTCTTGAAGTGTTCTTAGCATATAAAAATCGTCTAAACTTTTAATTAATTCCTTTCGATATAGCAAACAGTACATAACTTTTCTCAAAAATCCAAAGAAGTTGTTTTCTTTTCAACATTCATTACTCTATTAAATGCAAATGCTTCACTTAGTTGTATAAAAGTTATTAACAAGTTCTTTGATTCACGTTTAGAACTGTATGCACATAAATGTCAGTTGTAAGAGGTTGAAATTGTTTTTGTGTAGTTATAATACCCATGAAAACAGAACTTTCTTTTTCAGACCATGTCGTAAAATGTGGTAGCGATATGTTTGTTTACTTTTGATTATCTGTGGAGCGGTCTGTATTAAAAGGATTCAGATTTTTTTGTGTTATATTGATGTCATATATCACTTCATCATTTATCGGTTGCTTTGACGGCCCATACAAACTGCTATACTTTATATCCGTTAAATTCTGTTAGTACTATATACATCATTACATTGGCGGATTTTTAATGTCATACATGAAATAATAATTCATATGTGAAAAAATGAAATCACAACATAATACAAACTATTATTCAAGAATAAACAAACACATATTATAAAATTTGTACTAAGAGTATAGAAGTCATAGATGACTTTATAAGGATGTTTTACTTGAGTCTGATCCTTTTTGATTTAAGCAAATAAAGTATATTTAAACTAACTAAAGTCAAAGATGAAGTAATCCATGGTGATGTACATATAATAAAATAAAAAGAAAAGTTAGTATTTAGTTAATGCTGCCGAGATAATTGTTATTGTTGATAAATCATCTTCATTTCTTTACGTCAGTCTTAACCTATACAATTTTGTATATATTTTGGTTGACATGTGATTTTGATTCACCTAGTTTACCCAATATCCTTACGTCTGTCTTTTATCTAGTTCCACTTAGGTTAGTCATTTGATAATTTCTTCTTTAGTTTCAGTTTACACCAGCGAGCAAAATGACTTGAGTCATTCGAAAAGAAAACAAACAGTTGTTCCCCTATTCTCGTGTGTGCTCTGTCTACAACAACATCAGAGTCATATATGTCGTATTTTGGAAGTCCATATTCCAACATAGCATATGTACCATCGAAATATATATTCAGTTTTTCTTTAATAATTGTCCTATATGAAAAGAGTCCACAAAACGCATAATGAGCAATGTAGCATTTAAGATAAGATTTATTTTCACTTTCTATGCTTAATACAACAGCTTCGTGCCACATGTTCCAGTAACTATACCTAATAATGTCCCCTTTTTGTACATCTTCCGCTTTCTTTATAGGTCGTATTTTTACGTCCAATAACATTTTGTTAATATTGAAACATTGTTCGCAGATGATTCTATTTTCAAATTCTTTTTCATTTCGTTTCATTTCATTACTTATCCCTTGAAAGCCACTTTTAAAAAAAAAGACGAGTTGTCAATCTTAATTTCGTTACCTGGATACTAAATTGTTTTCCTGTAACGCAAAATGTTGCAAAATGTTCGCAATTGTTATCGAAAAGGTTATACTTATATGTTGTTCCCATCGCCGTCTCATTACAATAATTTCTAGCACATTCAACTGTAGCATTTTTGGAATGTTTCCTGGAATTGTAGACCACAACATGAAGATTGTCTGTGGCAAAATTAAAGGATTTGACTGATGACTTTATGAGAGCTTTTCTGCAAAAAAGCACACCTGTAGCAACCCCAATACCTGTATTTGTAGCCTCTACTATTTCAAAAGTTTCATCCTGACGCTTTTTAACAACTATCGCATGATGATCATATATCATGCCTGCAAAAACAATATGATCACCCTCATCAATTTCGCCAGAGTTAAAAACAGGTATTGCTTTAACACATTCAATACAGCCATCGTCATAACTGGCTGCACTAGCTTCACTATTTTTTATGTTCTTGCCGTTAGAGGAAGAATTTTGTTCAGAAACAGAAGAATAATTTAAACTTGCATCAACTACTGAATCATGGTCTAATTCCTGTATAACATCTAATTCCTGTATAGCATCTAATTCCTGTATAGTATCTAATTCCTGTATAGTATCTAATTCCTGTATACATGTAGTACCCATCGACGGTTTGTTTATAATCAATCCATTAATATTTATTGGTCGACAATTGTTTTGTTTTATAGAAAAGATAGATTGAGGTCGACGCAAATTATCATTGTCTAGTTGTTTTTCTTTACGAATGTTGTATTTGATAGAAAAGATAGAACGAGGTCGTTGCAAATTATTATTGTTGAGTTGTTTTTCGTCCTCCTCCAGCGTTGATAGGTTTTCAGACTTACCAGTACAAGTCGTTTGCTCATCTTTAATTTCAGATGACGGTTTATGATCCAACACATCAACGGAAAAACGTTTTAGAACGGTCTTCTTACTTCGAGAAGTCATTGCAAAGTTGATAATAGCTCTAAGCATAACAGAGATTAAAAACATTACTAATTAGATAATGGGTTTTAAAAAATTAATTTAACAAGCAATTGTTTACATTTATTTTTGCATTGAAATATGAGACACGTCAAGTTTTCAAATGAAATACGGCTAAAGATTTTTCAGATTTAATTATTAGATAAATGTTTTTAAAACACGTTTAATTAAAATCCTCGATTGTTTCATGTGGATATAGTGATTTGAACAAAGCAATAAGCGAGGTGTTACGGTCTTATTGTCTGAAATCTAACACAAATTGTCAGTTTGTACTTTATAATTTATTTTTTGTAATTTATATTTATCAAACAGGATTTTTTATATTTTTATTTTAATGCACTTAACATTTTTTATTTGTCGGAATTCATTTGACTTGTTCATGTTTATAAATAAGTCATACTTTTAATTTCTGTTATTTTGTTTTTTTATAGTTTTATTAATGGTTATGCCTGTGTCTGTTGATATTAAGCCAGGGATTTCGTTACCACAAATTAATTTAAAAAAAATCTAAATTATTCTGTATCTATAAAATTTGGCTTGAAAATTGAGTTTTCTTGTAGAAAACTAATTTTTAATTCGATAGCACATACTTATTTTTACAAAGACGTTGTTTACCGAGCGCTGAAAGATAGACACGGTCCGGTATAACTTTGCAATCTTTTAAATAAAGTTTTTGACACTATAATGTGAGATTTGACTATTGTTTTTATTGGTATTACTATTGGTTTTTGTTATAAGAAGATAAAAATCAAACAGAACTAGAACACACCCGCGAAACCGCGGACATTCAAAGCGTGGTTGAAAGTATGTAAAGTGTTGTAGGTATAATTTTTGTAAAAGAGTAAATGACTGGAGAATTTCAGGAAAGGTATCATAAGTCATAGGTACTTTGGGAAAGGATAATAGTTTTTCTACCCTTCCTTTTTTTTTCTATTAATTTCAATATGAAAATATATTTAGTATATACAGTCCTCCAAAAGTTAAGCACCACCGAAATATAATGGCAATATTTTTTTAACTATTGCGAAAAAAATATTAATGTTTGGTGTTACCATGGAAGTATTATATTGACAGGAACTCCAACAAGCGGGATTTATAGTGCGATGCCGCAAAATCGTTAAGTATCTGTTAATTAACTCGACATGTCTTATGGATGCATGGGATCCTATCAATTTTTTGGAATCTCGTGCATGATCGTAATTACGGAACATACCGAAATAACTTAATGTACTTAATTGCCAAAGAAATGACATTTACCGACCATGTGAATGACAAATATGTCAGTATTTACGGGTTTTGCTGCTAAAAAACAAATGAAAAAGAAAAGAAACGAAATCCCCGCGACTGTTTTCATCAAATAAAAAAAAAAACAAAAAAAAAAACATAAAAAACATGAGGAGTAAAATACTCAGAAACAATAAACATTTCAGTAGAAGTACAAATGTAACAATCAATTTTAAAATAGTAGGATTTTTTATTCATTAGAGGGCCGTTTGCTAATCACGCATAACTGTACATGTTAAGCTTGAAAATCATATAATTCTCTTGTAAAATAAATGGAAAGGTAATCAGTAATAATAATTGATATTTCAGAACTGTTTAGCTTTTTAAAAACACATTATAAATAAATTCAAATGTGGTTTCAATGATTAAAAAATACAAACTGCTCAGAGCAAATTATAGTTATCGTTCTTTAAATGCATTCAGAAATATTTAAAGCCATCTGTAAACATAGATCTGTCAAACATCAGAATATTCTCGGACTAGGTTGAATGTTAAGGTTTTTCAAAGTTTACAACGAATTATCATAAAAGGTGTAAAAATTCATCTGCATGACTCGTAACATGATATTGCTATGTAGAGGACATCACATGTGTGTAATTATTAACATCGTTTAGTCTTTAAAACATATTTGATAAATAAGTTATTATAATTTTACGATATTTTACGATAGAGAAAACCATATATCTTTGCGTTACACTCGATAAGAGTTTACGATCTTTAACTTGAAATTTAAGTTATCTGGCACCATCTGGCACACTACACGCGCATCACATTTTTTTCTGCAAACACTCTATTACAGACTCATGTAATTTTCATAACAGGATATTTCCCGATTTTCTAGTTATATTGATAAAAACATATCTAACAAAACTAAAAATAATCTTAACTTCTTCCGAATACAGTTAATTTTCTTTTGTCATTTTGTTAAATATGGACCAAATTTTTAGATGTTTTCAGCTGTAGTCTTTATTTATGGAACAGAAAGAGGTGTCGTTATTCATGAAGCGATTCACAAAAAGCCACAGGAGTTTCCGTGTTTATTTACATTGGTAGGTAGACAAGACCTTGGATAACAGATCACGTGATAAGATCAGTTTCTGTAAACTTTACAGGCGACGGCATCGCAGATACCCCACAAAGGAGTTCTCACGTACTTGACAAACTGAGTCAGAAGCTTTTATTTTCCTAAAGAAATCAATGGGATGCGAATGTGCTAATTTTTCGTTGGAGTTCCTGTCAATATAATACTTCCATGGTGTTATGAATTACCTTTAACATACACTAAAGAAATCATTACGACCAAAAAGATTGAACTCCGATAAAGCAGTCAAGCAACCTTTTAAGGTCATCTGCGCGTTTACAAATACACTGTTTTTCCAGGTTGTCGTGTTAGTGGTCGTACATTGGTCCGTCGACTTCATAGAGGCAACCTAAGAGCAATTCGTGGTGTATAGAGACATTTACTTACAGACAGGCACTCTACCGTCAGGTTGCAATGGGATAATGACTATTTATGCTTGAACATAAGAAGTTGACAAAACACTCATTGGTCAGATGGGAGTCAGTTTATCTTACTGCCAGTAGACGCCATACTACGAATTTTGCGGGGGAAAACGGCCTATGACCAAAACAATGTTTGCACAAGGACTGCATTCAGTGCTGGTGGTGTTGCAGTACGGGGTTGCTTCTTATACCGTTATAAGCTGGGTGTGCATATTCTGTAGGATAACATAAACGGACAGACATACAGATATTTGGTGCCTTAAAACATTGCAGTCCCTCATTTTAATAATCCCCCAATTGCGTCAACATTGTCAAGACCCTTGTACTTGGACGACAACGCTAGACCACACAGGGCAAGGATTTTAACCGAGTCCAAAGAGCAACAAGCCTTTACGTATACACTATGTTTTGGCCTTCCATGTCTCCATACATAAACCCTACAGCCCGTAACAGAGTAGTGATCGAATTCGCGTTTCCTTTACCGTCAGAATAAGTTACGTTATCGACGAACTTATTTCAGAAGTGACATAATTTAATTTTCTTCATCGACTTAATATTTCATGTCCAACGTGTAAAATTTCATTGTTTAAGTCGAAGTTTTTTTAACACAGTAAGACATTTTTTATAATCAACCTCTGTCATTGGCATTTTCATTTTAATTGTAAAGGATCAAATACGGGATTTCCGAAATTTCTATCATTTGTTACGAGGAAATCATTATTCAATCGAACATGTGTCTTTCATTTGTTCATGACACATATTATGAAATACAAAGGAGTTGAAATGATCAAATACTTTCGAACTGACGGAAACAAAAATACATAATCTAGAATGTGTGTTCTGTCATAAACAATGGCTTCGTCGTGCGAATCGACGAGATCATGTTACATGTAACTGATCTTAGCTGTCAGAAACAGTTGGTGCGACCTCGATAAAATCTTTATCAATTTAATATAAGCGGTAAATATTCATGACTACAATGATAATGAATTTATTGGAGTCACAACACTGTTTCTACTGTAAACATGAACTCGTCGGTTAGTGCAATGAAGACACTTTTAAAGATTGAGATTGTTGGTTTATTCTTTACACCTTCAAGGTATTAAAATTATTTCAGTGTTTATTTAAAGTTAAATTTATTTTCAAATCTCTTCTGTTTAAAATTGTCGAAACTTCCGTTTAAGATTTCTGTGGTAAACTATCTATTCTATAGTTAGGACCATTTTATAATAAATACCCTTTTGTACAAGAATACTTTCTTTATAGAAGTATAGATCTGCTGGTTATAGATTTGTTTTATAACTTTCATTATTGTGACGACGCGCTATGAAATTCAGATTAATTTATAAATGAAGTTGTATATAAATTTTTGGTCATAAACACAAATCTTTTAAACAGTTCGACGAGTCCGTCAATGTTACAGTAGTCTGTTTACTGTAAGTTACTAAGCTTGGCCCGATTCATCTGTCATTTATGGAAACTAATTCACCACTTTCTGAGACATTCATTTTTATTTCACCATCAGACATGGAGCTACATTTGTAACTAAAGGAAAACTCTCAAATTAAAGAAATTTGACATGATATACTGAAACTTTCTTATAATCAATTAAACGACTGCTTTTCTTAGATATGTGATTTTTCATGGTCAAACTTTTTCATTGTTAACGGACATTCAGTTGAGATTTTTTATTGTAAACAAATGGTGGTTTTTTTTTAAAAGAAATCAACATTCAAAATTTAGAACTTCATGAACATGTACAGGAAGCTGAATTATTGCACATCTATGTACTACTTAAAATTGTACTTTGATCTGTTGCGTCCTTAAAATGTTCTGACCGTCCTAAGATTTAATGTACAGAAATGTTTCGGTAAATTAAATTCAAATTTATGACCCACGAAAAGAGAAACCAGAATCTCTTGATGACCAAACGTATGTTCACGTTGGGGCGATTTAGAGCTTTTCAGAAGAAGTGAGATTCCACCCTTGTTGAAAGCCTTGTGGAGACCTCTAGATTTTTAAATTCCCTCTGTTTTTCTCATGGATGGAGTGTGGTATCTCTGTAAATTACCCCATATCTTTTCATTTTCCTATTTACCGAAGGTTCCATGTGAAAATTTCCATTGGATCATATCTGTTAAACTAAATGTACAAAACAGGCTCAAGAAAAGGCGAAATTTCTTTTTCAAACCCTAACTAGAAATCCAAATATTCTCTGTGTGTGCCATTGCAAGAAATAGTTTTGCTCGTTATTTTGTCATATTAAAAAAAAATTTCAACAAAATTTTCCCGTTTAAACTGTACTAGAAAAAAGTTTGGCATGTGAAACGGACGAAGACGTATTCTAACAGAAGTACAAATACCAGTCCTCCCTTTTGTGTATACATATGAGAAAACATTTCAAAGTTATTTATTGAATTCAAATCCATCACACATACGGTACACATTGTAGTCCGGAAAAATAAAGGACTTCATTCCTATCAAACACCTTTTTAATTGTTTACCAGTATATTTCTTTTAGTTTTGGGTAAAATTGTAAAGGAAATAATACTATCAAGACGTCCTTCCATAAATCTTTTTTTTTTCTGTTCTGACTTTGAAGAAATGACTACTTTTCGCCCAATCGAAATGGTGCATGGACATATTTTGTTTCATATTATTAGAATTATTTTCAATATTATCGGTATTAAACTTGATTATCGACACATGAAAGTTTGTCAGCATTGTCAATCTTTTTAACGTTAAAGTACCAATATTTCGGTCACTACTCAATTAAGTTTGTCGATAACGTAGCTAATTTTGACGGTAAAGAAACATCAATTCGATCACTTCTCTGTTACGGGCTGTATCAAACATGTCTGAGATGCCATTGGCGGAAATCTCAATCGCAGAGATCCACCTTCACAATGTTTTGTCGATTTAAAAGTGTGCAATATAATAACGATTTTTTAACCTATGTGGCTTATTAAGGAGTTTTTTATATATCGGTAAGTATTGCAATAAGATTAAAGATGTTAATTATTGTTTGTTTATGTACACACTGGCTTTGTTTAGTGAATTTATAAACGTAAATTTACAAATGAAACCAGAAATTTACCACGATTGAGTTAAAAGTCCGTTAGACTGACTCAATCTATTTTGCGCATCGGTTAGAATCAGATAAACAGTTGGTTTTCCAGATTGCATTAAAACTTTCTTTTGTATCTTTTCTTTGTACTGATATATACTTTGTCATAATTTGATGACCCAGCATACTGCCAACTGTCCCCATTTGTGGGGGATGTACCACATGAAGGTTCCGAAATGGCCGATGTAAATTTTGAGTCAATTTATGTTGTGCTTGGGTTTCATTCAGATGAATAGTTGGTTTTCCAGATAGCATTAAAACATTCTCTTGTATTTTTTCTTTGTACTGATGTATACTTTGTAATAATATGATATACCAGCATACTGCAACTGTCCCCATTTGTGTAGGGATTTCCCCATGATGAAGATTCCCAAATGGAAATTGTGAGTCAATTTATGTTGTGCTTGGGTTTAATTCAGATGAATAGTTGGTTTTCCAGATAGCATTAAAACATTCTTTTGTATTTTTTCTTTGTACTGATGTATACTTTGTAATAATATGATATACCAGCATACTGCCAACTGTCCCCATTTGTGCTGGATTTACCTCATGAAGGCTCCCAAATGAAAATTTTGAAAAAGGCAAGTTTGTCCACAATTTAAAACAAAACAATCAATTTACCATGGCTATTGGTTTGTTAAAGTAATGAAGCCATAAAACACCATTGTAATAAGAGTTGAAGACCCTATTCGTTTATAGTCCAGAAGCATAATAAGTTTTTCATGTTACTCATTATAGTTTTCCTTATTGTAGAAATGCCTACCCGAAAGAAATCCCGTTTGGGACGAAAGCATATGAACAGTCATAAGAAAAAAGAGCAGAAGCTTAAAATTGGTAAGTTTATTTTTCAACATGATAACATTTAAATATCTGACTGACTTTGGAATACCAATGAATTAGGTTTACTGCAATTAATTTATGCATAGGTCACTGAGTTCATTGTATGTCTAATGCTGAAGAAAAATGTTTCATTCCCTTTGTCATTTAGGTGTACCCCATCTCTTAGGTGGCTATGTCTGAAGCACTTGTGGTTCCAAAATTTAATGCCTGCTGCCTGGGGTGTTTTCTCTGACAAATGTTTATTTATCTTTGTCCTTTTGCTGTCATATTGCGAAACTGACATATTTCTTGGTCTGAGTCTTACAATAACAGAACCTTTTATGACCTGTGATACTCCTTGTTGTTGAATTTCAACAGCTAATTCAATCAAGTTTTCTGCTATGTCCTTTTATACTGGCCTGTGGTGTTATATACTACATGGGGTCGAAATTTTTGTGATGACGTGCATGTCCAATTTTCTAAGTAATTCTGTGGTTCGACCTCCTTTCCCATAAATTTAGGATTGATGACCTGACAAAAAATCTGAAGATGTGTTATTGTAATCTCAGTATGAACATTCATTACTATAAGTCAAGTGTATTTGCTTTTAACTATTGATTCTCAGTTTACCAATTGATCCACGGCGGTCATTAATATATTATAAAGACTCTCTATATTTAATAAACTCTGTGACTTCCGTGGATAGTAAACTTGAAAATGATAGCAGATAGAAAATACACTTTATTTATTAATGTCTCCGCGGAGACATCATAAGAATTGAACGAAGGACAATATGCAGGCTGAATGTTTTTTTTTTACCTGATTGGATTGGAACATATTACTGACATGTTAATAATAAAATTTCGTTGATTGGTTGGGACAATCCAAACCTAGTAAATGTTTTTCAATCCCGTAGAGCATCGGATTCGTACTCTCTATTTTAGCAATTACATTTTGACTGGTCACCAATTATGCACATCAGTACACAGTTAACTTTCATCTATAAATAGTCGAATCTCCTGCAGTTTGTAAACGCTGACATGATTGTTCCACATTCAATCCAGTCGCTCACTGTTACGTACATTTTATATACGATAAACATAGGAAAACTTGAATATCTATACTATTAAACGAGAAGACCTCATTTTGGGTGTCGCTTCTCTTCTTTCCACAATAAATTAATCAACACGCCTCTGTGTCCTATAGGTACAGTGCATAGTCGCATTTGTCATCCATTCATATGATTATTCAGATTGAGTGATTTTGGGAGAAAAACGAGAAAAAAGGCATCCGGATATTGTCCCGTCATTAGACGAAATTTTAAGTCAGATTAGACTTCCGGTTTGCGTTTTTCTGTATACTTTGAACATACATATACAAAGAATAAAGTGTATTTTCAGAATTCTATCTGCTATCATTTTCAAGTTTACTATCTACGGCGGTCACAGAGTTTATTAAATAGAGAGAGTCTGTATACCATATCAATGACCACCATGGATCGATTAGTAAACTTAGAATTTACTATCTACGGCGGTCACATAGTTTATTAAATAGAGAGAGTCTGTATACTCACGTGTGTATACTATACCAATGACCACCATGAATCGGTTAGTAAACTTAGAATTGAAAGTAAATACACTATATTTATATAGTTACTGTAATGAATGTTCATAATATACAGATAATCGCTAAAAATAGTCATGTGAACTTTTGATACCTTTTCTAAAATTCTCCAGTCATTAAATCTTTTACAAAATTCATTGATTACAAAAAAAAAAAGAAGATGTGGTATGATTGCCATGTTGAGACAACTCTAGATAAGCGCTAAAAATATTCATGGGAACTTTTGATACCTTTTCTAAAATTCTCCAGTCATTAAATCTTTTACAAAATTCATTGATTACAAAAAAAAAAGATGTGGTATGATTGTCATGTTGAGACAACTCTCCACAAGAGACCAATATGACACAGAAATTAACAACTATAGGTCACCGTACGACCTTCAACAACGAGCAAAGCCCATACCCCATACTCAGCTTTAAAAGGCCCCGAACTGACAATGTAAAACAATTCAAACCAGAAAACTAGCGGCCTTATTTATGCACAAAAAATGAACGAAAAACGAATATGTAACACATAAACAAACGACAACCACTGAGATTACAGGCTCCTTACTTAAATGTTCATAACATACTAAATGTATGTTCATATTGAAATTGATAGAAAACCAAAAATTGGGAATTTTGGAAATAATGACCTATGACTTATGATACTTTTGCTGAAATTCTCCAGTTATTCAATATTTTACAAAATTCTTCCAACAACACTTTACATACTTTAAACTACGCTCTGAATGACCGCGATTTCGCGGGTGTGTTCTAGTTGTTAATATTTTTCATGACGAGAGAATAAATTGTTTGACAATTATGTAAAGCATTTACAATCATGACTAATTGAAGGATTATAAAAATAGGACATTATTTGACACATACCGTTAAACGATATAATGCTTCATAACGTGTGGTAAAATTTGTTGATTGATATGCAAGGCTATTCTGAATGAATTAATCCACAAAGCGAGAACACTTTCCACTTTCATCAGCTAAGAGGCGGCTAGCATTTTTCGAAAAGCTATTACTTGTAATATATGTATCTTCAAAGTATACAGAAAAACGCAAACCAGAAGTCTGGTCTGACTTAAAATTCCGTCCAATGACGGAAACAATATCCGGACGCCTTTTTTCTTTTTTTTTTCACAAAATAAACTGTACGGAATAATCATAAGCAAAGATGACAAATGCGTCTATGCATGGTACCTATTGGACAATGGAGGAAGCCGTGTCTGTTGTTTCTTTAATCTCTAGTTCTGGGGGATATATTAATGGAACCCAATCAGAAAAGTTCGGATTGTTTATGGAAAGAACATCATCAATATATCTGAAAGTGAAATTAAATAATCTGGCTTCTTTGATCCTCTTGTTTTTGACAAGTGTCTGGAGGAACTCCGATTCATATGAAAATAAGAATCGGCAAGAAGAGGCAAGAAATGGAAGCCATTTTAGGGATGACGCGCTGCCAATTTTGCTCTTGAAAACCGATAAATTCGTCCGCATAGCACCATTGCGATCCTTATATGTCAGTTGTATGTTAAAAGACAAATGTATCTACTAGCTAATGAGCATCAATTAATGATCTTGTCTGCATTGATTCAACTTAAAACTATTGTCTAATCGGTTGTCAGGTGGAATTTTTGAAAATTAATAAACATTTAAAAAAAATCTAATTAAATATTTCGTGAAAGGGCAAACTAGATTTGTTTAGTAGTTGAAGACAATAAACCTTATTTATCACACATTTTTTTCCCGAAGATATGCATTTTCATCATCCAAGTTGAAAGACTGTCGTCAAGTACTTTTAGTAAAAAAAATAGCCATTCGAACACACCTACTTATGATTCATTAGATAGGTATTTCACTTAACCCATATATTTCATCTTTTAGTACTGTGATTTTTTTATGTTATAAAGTCAACCTGTAGCTTTGATATATAAAAATAATAGAATCTGAAGCGAGATGATATATAAAATATTCTTGCTTTGTACGTTTTCAAGACAAAATATTTAACTCAAACATGACCTAACATAAAAAGGTGCACTCGATTTTCTCTTTTCGATACAATTGTTACCCATTTTTTAGATTTTTTTCTTGAGTCCCATAATGGAAGGACAGACACGAAAATTACTGAACTAATAGATTGATATGTTCTCTGTCCGTGGTAATTTTTTCAAAATAATCGGAGGTTATCCATTTTCCAACTTGATATATACCCATGTCGTCGACTTGATATGTAATTTTTCTTCTTAACTATGTAATAGATAAATTGAAACCTTATGAGAGCACAAACAAGGGTTAAACTTGCTAGTCATTTGACCACTCCTATCAAAAGATAACTGAAACATTCAAATGTACATTAACTGAGTTATTGACAGACTTGTTTTCCTTGCTCGCCATGTTGCTAAAGTCATTTTATAGTTTCTATTAATCTTTTTAGAATTCATAAGACAACCAAAACATTCATTTGCATCTTAGCTGACCAATACGTTCTTTCTTGCTGGTCATTTTTGTAGTGTTTATTCTTTGTTTGTATCTATCCTGGTTTTCTAGATAAGTTTAACCCTTGTTTGTGCTTTCAAACTATAAAAGAAAAAAGATAAAGAGAAAGTGTTCAGAAAATATTTTTATCATCAATTTGGATCGAACAAATAATGAATGATGTCAATGATATTCACGTCTGAATTTTGGAGAGTGTATACTACTGTTGCCTTTATCCATGATGAAGATCCAAATAGACTAAGGTGAGCGACACAACGTCTTCATATTCACTTGTTTGAATAAACCTTCAGAAGGAACGCTAAAATCTCACATTCGAAAGCCAAGGATGCGTACAAGCAATGGAACGTAATGAGCTATTTTACCAAAAATGAATTAAAAAAAACAGACAAATTTAACTTTCCTGCAGGAACCTTACTAACTTAATCTAAATTTGTATAAACTAAGAATCCAACTAATTTTAGCAAACTTCAATACGAATTAATGTTTGTTCCCTTGTGGTCCCCTGTGTTCATATTACTCTTATTTCGTATTTCAAAACAAATACACATTGGCTTTCAAATCGTAAAGATATATTTTGAATGTTTGATCGGCCGGAGAGGGCGTTCTATTATTTGTTTTTCAGTAAAAAAATTCAAACTTTACATTCGAAAGCCAGGGATGCGTTTCGTTTTCTTTGAACATTAAAACACTAAAGCGTTTACCTATTTTTCAAGTGTATAATTGTTTACTTCTTTTTGAACAAAGGTACAATGTATGACTAAAATTAGCAAAGACCCATCGAAACAACATTTGATACAAACATTTAACAATACTTTTAGATATTTGGATGATATTATGGCTCTCAATAATGACGACTTCAATGTGTATACTAAAGAAATTTATCCTGTTGAACTTACTTTAAATAAAGCTAATACTAACAATGACCACTGTCCTTTCCTATATCTTGATATCTATATCATTAACGGGATGCTTGATACAACAAATTATGATAATAGAGATGATTTTCATTTCTATCGTTAATTATCCATTTCTAGATGGTGACGTTCCCTTGTCACCATCTTATGGTGTTTATATATCTCAACTTGTACGATTCGCTCGTGTATGTAACAACGTATTAGATTTTAGGGAGAGAAATTTATGTATTACTGAAAAATTATTACACCAAGGTTTTCGATATCACAAACTAGTCAAAACTTTTACCAAATTTAATCATCAATATAAGGAAATAATTCGTAAATATAACTCAACATGCAGACATCTTATACGTTCAGGTATTTCACATCCAATCTTTTATGGGAATAATCTTTACAAAGCACAAAAATGTCAGTATTCACCTCAAAAACTTACAAAACCTTTAAACAGACTTATTAAGAATTAAGTTACGATACTGTTGTCAGATCATTAAAGATAGCATATTTTGGCTTTAATATTGATTCACTTATAGGGTCTTTGCATCGGAACTAAACGCATTTATTTAAAAAAAAAACAGTTGTTGGCATGACACGGGTTATGGTCTTCTCATATATTTTATGATAGTATGATACTAAACCCCTAACGGGAGGGATTGTGCCTGATATTTATATGATGCAGACATAATCGTTCAATCAGTTTAATTGAGGTCTGGAGCTGGAATGTCAGTTAACTGCTAGTGGTCTGTTGTTATTTATGTATTATTGTCATTTTGTTTATTTTCTTTTGTTACATCTTCTGACATCGGACTCGGACTTCTCTTGAACTGAGTTTTAATGTGCGTATTAATATGCGTTTACTTTTCTACATTGGCTAGAGGTATAGGGGAGGGTTGAGACTTCATAAACATGTTTAACCCCGCCGCAATTTTGCGCCTGTCCCAAGTCAGGAGCCTCTGTTAGTCTTGTGATTTTTAATTTTAGCTTCTTGTGTATAATTTGGAGTTTAGTATGACGACCATTATCACTAAACTAGTATACATATTTTTAAGGGGCCAGCTGAAGGACACCTCCGGGTGCGGGAGTTTTTCGCTACATTGAAGACTCATTGGTGGCCTTTGGCTGTTGTCTACTCTATGGTCGGGTTGTTGTCGCTTTGACACATTCCCCATTTCCTTTCTCAATTTTATTTAACTTAGAAATTGATGACGACTTATAATTTCCACAGTTTTTAAAATGTTTCAATCATATTGAGTTAGTAGTTATTAGTTTAATAAAAACGTGTATGGTGCACATTATTTGTTAGTATTTATTCGAGTATTTTAAGTTTGTTTAATTTTCTTAAATGTTTGAGAGATTATGCACTTGGCAAAGAATGCATAAACACATTTTATTCAATATACAGACTGGTCAGTATGACTTGTGATGTAGCTCTTTTCCGTCTTTTTAAACTAGTTAGATCGGAACCTTTACATAATAAGTTGACTTGTTGAGATAATTATCTCGACACGTCGACCTAATTATCTCGGCAACTCGTCTTCACGACAGCAGATCAAAGGCTCTATACTAAACTGTTCAACCATGAGTAAGTTAATTTTTAAGTCGCAAACTTTATCGCTTCATACTCAAAATTAGGTTTGGATTCTTTTAGGAAAGATGTTTTGATTAGTGATATTGAACACATGGCTACCTTTTACAAATGTTTTATAGTTATTTCAATTTCAAAACTAAGTTATAATCATGAACTGCAGGAGGCAAACACAATTTTGCATACTAATTTATAGTGATCGACAACGTCCCAACACATACCTGCTATGTAAATCAGTATGCCACTTGCCTGAAAACAGAAAACAACTATAAACAAATGTTCATCAACACTTAAGTTTCAACATACAGTAAACATATACTGTATTCTTCAA
Source organism: Mytilus galloprovincialis (assembly GCF_965363235.1). Taxonomy (NCBI): domain Eukaryota; kingdom Metazoa; phylum Mollusca; class Bivalvia; order Mytilida; family Mytilidae; genus Mytilus; species Mytilus galloprovincialis. The sequence continues at coordinate 18,782,824 of NC_134845.1, read as the reverse complement.
GGTTATTGAGTCTGAATTATAAATTGTCAGAGTATCAATATTTTCTACCTCAAGAATAGATTGCCTTAGCTGTATTTGGCAAAACCTTTAGGATTTTGTGGTCCTCAATGCTCTTTAACTTCGTACTTTCTTTGGTCTTTTTAACATTGTTTTATTCTAGCGTCGCTGATGAATCTTTTGTAGACGAAATGCGCGTCCTGGTATATATGATGAGTTTATTCTATACTAATGTTCAAGCAAAAAATATGAATATGAAGATGAATTGTCTTTTCTACAAGGAAGATATATTTCCCTTACTAAACTTATTATATCACGATAATGACATTTTAAACAAAACCCATAGGTTATCTTCGTTTCTTTCGAGGTAATATTCAAATGGACGTTGTGGTCGAGTAAGTTAAGCCTGTTTTGTTTTAAACGCGAACATTCAATACAATTTTGATGTGTTTCCCTCGATTTTAGCTGTTAACCCGGATTTGTTTACTCTCAATCGATATATGACATTCGAACAGCGATATTATACTGTAGCATTTATCTAAATCACCTGAACAAATCAAATCAAAATATTCCTAGGCATCATCAGCCCAATATTCAGCACTTCTGAAATATAATTGGTATGGTCATGTTTATGTAAATGAATAGTCTATTTATGTTGAATTATCCTAACCTTTAGAATTATCTACAACAATATAACAATATGGCATAATCCGTATTTGGTACAATCTTTTGTCATTTGTTTTTCAATGGATCTTGAAAATGAATGAAAAACTTTTTTGGCGCCAGACGCGCTTTTTATGATTTTCACCAGCTGTAAGGCTTAACAAAAAAAAATCGTCTTAAGGAGTTGATTTCTTTTTTTTTATTCGAGTACCACTGATAAGTTTTGTCAAGACTGAACGCTTGGCTCGTATATGAATTATAAGCCCTGTATCGTCGACCACATATTACAGTATATAACCAATCTAGTCGTCAGGTGACATGAAATAACATTAAAAAGCCACTCAAGTTTTTTTCAGATCAGGTCATATTTGACTTTTTCTTTTTTTGACTTTAATTTTAATTGATATACAGTTCGTTATTGATTTGTTTTAACTGTTTTAGTTTGAACACCGTTAATTAATATTGTGAAGACGAAGCGGAGGATCATTGTGTTGAGTTATAAACCTGATATAACTTTAATGAGTTCTCATATTTAAATTGTACGAAACATTATATGATCATCCTACCAGACAGTCCACTGTCCCTCTCGTTTTTTTTAATGCAAAGTTTGCTTTGTTGAAGTTTAGGTTTTTGCGTTTGCTGTTCCAATATTTCTCCTTTTTTCGTGTACAGTTATAGCTCATCATTTGATATGTTTCTTACGTGTATTGGTTCTTGACGTTCTTTTTTTATTTTTATTGTTATATTGTTATACACTAGAACTAATTAGTAATGGAAATCGCTCCTATTTTTTTAATCATGTTACGTGTTTCTGAGGATTTTTTTTATAAGTTTTAATGCATTATGAACTCTTTTGTCTTTTCGTCAACTTTTTTGCCATGGTATTGTCGGTTTGTCTCCCAACTACATTTCTATGGAGTGCTTGTTCCGATGACGTCATTGACTACTCTGAAATATCAGTTTGTTTTCAAATTCCTGTGTTAGGTACTGATGCGTACACGATTGATGGTTGATGATTTACACCATGTTATAAACATTTCATATTCAGACGAGGACGACCAGTTGAACACAGAACATTCAGAAAAAACACAACGCCATGGCTAAAAATGAAAAAGTCAAACAGACAAACAATAATACACATGACCCAACATAGAAAACTAAAGAAATAAACAACACGAACCCAACCAAAAACTAGGGGTGATCTCAGTTGCTCCGGAAGGGTAAGCAGATCCTGCTCTACATGTGGCACCCGTCGTGTTGCTTATGTGCTAACAAATCCGGTAAAAAGTTTAATTCGGTAGGTCATATTCATGAAAGGTAAGGGTATTGTAGTTACGACGTAAGGAACATATCCGATATCATTTGTGTAACGGTTATTCCATAACAGTCAACCAACTCGTGATGGCGTCCCTAAAATTTACGAAGGGAAATGTCGATCTTGTTTTGTTGTTGTATCTAGCATTTAGACCAGTTACATTTATCCATCTTTACTTCTTATTTAAAAATGGTATATATCGATGGGAGTATTGTTCAGGATATAAGCCATAACCCAGTCTGTCTTCAAAGCTGCAAACCAGAAAGCTTGTTTGGACATGCATGAAAAATTTTCCTTTTGTATATATTTGTTCCGTCGTTCATGAAAATTATATATTGACTTCTCTATTGGCCTTTTATAATCGACTGTACGATATGGGTATTTCTCATTGTTGAAGTCAGTATATTTGCCTATAATTGCTTACATTCACTTTATTTAAACTTTGGTGGATAACTGTCTCATTGACAATCATACAACAATCTATTTAATTCAAAACTTGTATTTACGTTCTGATAAAGATACTATATAAAACGTTTTGATACTCATAGCTATGCTTCGAATTTTTACTAATACTTTTTAAATTTATTTATGTTCGGGAAATTAAATTTGCAATACTGTTTATAATCTAAATGCTGTAAAGAAAGTATATAAACTGATCAAAGATGTGCAAAATTAGATTTATTTTGAAGACTTAAGGTATTACGAGTCGTGTTCAAGTTACGCATGTTGCTTCAAATGCACTAATTTTACAGGTTGCTTTGTATGTCTTGAAATTCTTTGCAAAAAACGACACCGTGCTGACAGCATATGTGATTATCAATATTTGTTTCAACCGCTACATTATACATTTGTTATATGTTTACATTCTTAAACTATAAAATCTCTAAATTATGTTGAAAATATTAAAAAAAAAAAAAAAAAAAAAAAACCAACATACGCTTTTAAGAAATTAAGGCGACAGTAGTTTTAGATTGTAAAATATCTACAATATATTAATATACAAATCTTGGAAACAATACAGAGCGTATGCACTCTAAAAGAAGTAAAATTGGTTGTGTTAACAGGTGACGTGTCTCCTGCTATGAATGCATATCACCAATAAGAATCCACATTCAACTGAAATGTCACCATTGATAGAGAAACATTGGTAAAATTTAGGTCAGACTTATATATTGGTACCTAAAGTGTAAGACCACAAGACAAACTTTTAGTTAATTTAGATACTGACACATCGTATCGGTCAACCAGTTCGTCATGGTGTCCATTAATCTATGTAATGTCGATTTCAGTCACTCTATCAGGATATAAGGTAACCCTTTTCTATTCGCCTCAATGAATTTAACTTTTTAAATGCATAATCATAGACCAAAACATCTATCGCTTGAATAACTGAAATTGATAAAATGACAGATCTCAAAAACAACAAAACAAATGACATCTACTGATCATGAGATAGTCTTCAACTATAGACATTGGTCAATGGTGAGGTTCCTATCTCTTCTCGTAATCCCTATCAAATTATAGCAAAACGTACTTTTTTAAAATCTAATAATGAAAATTATCCAATAAAGCACTTATCTTACTTTAAACTATCGTATGATGATAACAAAATTAATACCAAAACTGAATAGCCGTATTAAAGAAAGTTCGCGTTTAAATTAGCAAGTTCAAAGTACTTCAAAGTGTCTGATATGAAATTATGTTGCCCAATACTTTACTATTATCAATTGTAAATTTCTGAAGACATTTTCTTGTCAAATACAAAAAAAAAAACTGATCACAAAAATAATGTAACTGGAGCAAAAACAAGAGTCTCCTTAAAACAAATAACTAAACTGATTATAGTAATTTGGTGTTTAAGGTCAACGAGTAATATTACATGCATGTCAAGATAAAAATATTAATCTTATGTGCATCTGAATCTTGAAAGTACTAGACCGACTTGCTGATCGAATCGTTACATATATAGTACTTGTGCAGTTTACAGTTAAGTTAGGTAGCAATACATAGTTAGCAAAAAAAAAAAAACAATCGAAATTTTTCACCACTCTCTTCTCCAAGACAGAATCTTATTATGTTTTCGGATAATCAAAATGGTGTAATAATGAACAATCTGCATTTATTTGATTTAAAATATTGCAAAAAGAGGGATGAAATGTCACCATTATCCACAAAAGTGGGTCCAATCTATAACAGTGACAACTTTAAAAAAAAAAAAAAAAAAAAAAAGCATATGCATTTTACCTTGTTTTTCTATAAAATTAGATTGAAAAGTTCCCGCGACAAATACTTTTTTTTCTGCACCAGTACGGATGTTCAAATACGGACCCTCAAACAGAAAATTGGCCTATATAACATGCAAACAAACAAAACAACCCAGTTTGAATCATATTGAGAATTGAAATGGGGAATGTGTCAAAGAGACAACAATCCGACAAAAGCGCAGAAACAGCCTATGGCCACCAATGGGTCTTCAATACAACAAAATACTTGCACCAGGAGTCGTGATGCAATTAATCTAATCTTCTTCAACCATCTGAGGGTCAATGTACAAAATTCACCATGACCAAAATGCTAAACTAAATCCTAAATGTGTCTTGCTATCTAAGCAAGTTCTGACTACTTAATTTTTTATCATATTACCCGGTTCGTAATCGAACCAACTTAGACAATCACGCTAAACGGAGATCATCGAGGTGGTAGACTGTAAAATTGCAAGACTTGGTTCGAATTCATACGATACTACTCAATAACATTATTTTATTTAAAGATGATTTTTACTATGCAAATAGACTTCTTCATTCTATTTAAAACATTTGAAGGCATTCTACATAAGCATTTTTCAGTTACCATAATCAGTTTTGATATCAAGATTTAATTTATGTTGTTTTATGTGTATATATTGATTTGTAAATTGTAATTTGGGAATTTAAAGAATTGCATTGAGTAGGGTTTTACTTCAGATCTATTTGTGTGACTTGATTGCATAATACAAATATTTATTTATAGTTCATTGACATAGTTTGGAATGCTTTAACTTGTAGTAGAAGGTAAGAAATTCAGCTCCCAAGAAATTCATGTATTTAATTGGGTTTACTCCTGGTTTGCCCACTTTTAATTCTACCAATTATCTATTAGTTATGAAAACAAAAAAGACAAAAGGTTTAATGAGCATACAATTGTATAGTCTGTTCCAACTTAGGTAAATAGTTTGTAAGTGTTTTCCAAATATTCAGGTTGTTTTATTGTATAGCAAAATAATAAAAAAATCAAATATTTTTTCTCAGTAATTTAATAACAATTTAATCAATTAATTCAACATACATATACAGCAAATAACTAAAAAATGATATTCAGTTATAAAAGTGTCTTTATGTTCATTAGTTTCTGAATGATTTTCATGATAGAAATATATCTATACACTGAGTACTCTTTTATTGCAAACTTTATTTAATAAATTAATTAATTTTATAAATGCATTGCATAAGAAAATCAATTAAGCACAGAAAAGTAACAAGGGCACTACATGTAAAATGATGAGAAATACAATCTTTTATATATACATCAAAAGTAACAAAACATTATATATATACACATGGAAAAAAGTATTGCAACACCTTGATTTTTTAAAATTTGAAAAATCAGCCTTTTATTTTGGATGGAATATGATAAAATATTTGTAAAATAATATTGAAATATAGTTTATGATTACATTGGCATTTTAACGAACACAAAATGTTTGAAAAAAAAATTATTTAACTAACCATAATTTTAATAACAAAATGAAGTGTTTTTTGTACAAAAAACTGCATTTTACAACTTTTACTGTAGTCGAACTTTACAATGTCAGACATTTCAAAATTAATTTTAAGATGATTGTTCACATTATGGTTGATCGTTATACGCCAAAGAATTAGCACATTGTGCGCAGCCTCAATTCAAACGGTTAACCTCCACTTTACGTCTTCTGATTCCTGCCATAAATCGACCAATTTGTTGCTAAGGTAGCAGCAACCATTTCTGACGAAGGGCATTGTTTATTTCATCACGTGTTTGGACTGAGGTGTCCTTTCGCGCACATTACGCCCAAAAGTGTCCCATATATGCTCGATATGGTTCAAATCCGGGCTACGATCGGGCCAAGGAAGATAAACTGAATTCCATTGGAACAACGGATCTTCCTCCAAGATACTAATTTCCAACTATGGCGAGATCTGCACTACATTGGATAAGGGCAACTGTGTGTCTGTTCGTAAGCAAAGGTCCCCGAAATTGTCTTATCGCACGATAACCAGTAGCGATGAGTCGATCTCGAACAATTTGTGTTAAAAGGCTCCTGTATGCCCACCACTCTCATTTTAGGATCGTGTTGTATGCAATGGGTTTCTTTCTGACCAAGCTTCATTATGCTTGATTTTCCCTAGCAGATGGCATAGGGGGTCTTTTTGATCTCGGATAGTCTTTAACATCGTTTATTATCTGATTCCATTCTCAAAACGACTAATAGTGAAATGGTGATGACCAACAATACGTGCGGTTGTCACAGCGAAATTCCTGCTTCTCTCATGCTGCTAATCTGCCATCTTGCTGCGGTTAAGAGTTGTGGAGGACCCATTACAAGGTGTCAATCACATAACTTTATAAACTTGGTTATTTAAAGTGTTGAAAACGATGAGGATAAAAACACATGTTTTGCTGTTTACGAGTACAGTAGCTACATGTGCAGATAAGAAATCATCGAGTCGATAACTTTTGATCAAACTCAGGTGATATTTTAAAAATGTTTAACTAGTTCTATTTTAACAAATTATATATAAAAAAAATAAAGAAAGTTTTTTTTAATTTCAATTTCAATTTGGTGTTGCAATACTTTTTTCCATGTGTATATTTGCAAAGTCACAATTAACAATAATTCACTTCATTGTTCAGTTCAAATGGAGAAGATGGGATGTTGCGTCAGAGTAATCTACCACGTTGATGGGTCCTTGTTGGTATCTGTATATGAGTCTGGTGTCTAATTACTCTGTATGGTTGTCTTTAAGGTGGGCGGGTTCCTCCTGCTGCATACTGGATAATGTTGCATTCTGATAGTGCTTTTGTCTTCTTCAGTAGCTCAATGATCTCGTAGATGTTTGGGTGGGCGTGTTTGAGTCGCTTCTTATGTTTGTTGTGCCATCCTTCCAGGTGATTTGTGCATGGTGCGGGGTCCTTCTGTGTAATATTGGTTCCATAGAAAGCGGTAGTTTTCAGCCCAAAACTCTGTCCCGTAATCTGTAAATGAACTTGTAGCGGGTATGTTTTCAGTTTCTCTAATGTCTTCTAAAGTGTTTAGCCAAACATCGTCAACAAGGTGGGGTGGAACAAGAGGTACCAGTAGTACTGCGGCTCGTCGTATCAGTTAAGTAATGTTTTCATTTTCTTTATAATAGGACTGTAGTCCATATTTCTGTGCCTTTCGCCATATACACTGGGTGAAGTGGAAGAAGCAGGCTTTCATGGTTACCCCTGTGTTGCGTTGTTGGTTGCTGTCTCGTAGTCAATAGATAGTGTTTCTGGTTGAAGCTGTAACTGGTGATGTTAATAAATGGCTACTGATCAGTTGCATTTATATTCTAGTTGTTAAATTTAATTGGATAATTTTATATTTTACTAAATTTTGAAACAGTGTATTGTATTGAAATTAAAAAAAAAATACGTTGAGTAAATTAAAAGATATTCAAATGAGATTTATTCTATTTAATCTTTAGTTTCATTATTTTACTTTTCACCTTTTTTTCAGAATGTACCAATAATTAAAAATATTTGTTGATAAATTGAAATATTTATTCATTTTAGTACACATTTTCCCTATTTTTTGAATAAAATACACTATCCTGCCAAATATATATAAAATATAGATTTTTTTTGCACATTTTCAATGATTTAATAGCAGAATATAATATTCTTTTTTAATTTTACAGGTAAAATATAAGGTAAAAAATATGACTATAATTCAAAAATAAACTATAATTGTTAAAACAACAATTCCCTCTATGTTTACATATACATGTAATTAAAAGTGGGCAAACCAGGATGACACCATTTAATTGACATCATTATTCCTAATTAAACAAACATGTTATTAAAATTACTAGCTTGAAACTTTGAGAATAAGCATACCATTTCTTTGATTCAGAATTGCAATTCGAATCTTGGAGTTTATCGCTTCATTTCATAACCAAACAGAACAGTGCATTTAATACCATACACTGCTTTCTATATCAAATATTTTCAATTGTTTTGCGAAAAGTGTAACACTCAAGGTATCGAAAATAAGATTAATTATTGATGAAAACAGCCTAAATCGTTATCCGTTAGATTTACACTGATTTGTACTGATTGACGTTTTAAAGTTGGCCATTTAGATAGTTATCAAAGGTACCAGGATTATAATTTTGTAATTTAGATAGGCCTTGAAGTAGCTGTCAGTGATTCCAAGTAATCATAGATTAATAATTTGTGTTATTTGACATGGGCTTTTTATTGATTTTTTCAAATCGATGCGTATGTTCGAAATATCTCTGTCAAAACTAAGGACAGTTGCGTTTAAAAATACATGTTTAACCCCGCCATCGTCATTCTTTAAGTTTCTTGACCAAGCCAGAAACCAGTAAATCGGTGATTCGGTGGTTGTCGTGTTGTTGCTGTTCCATATTTGTTATCAATGTTTGATGTACCGTCCTTTGGTTGTCTCTTTTGAAATGTTTACATTTTTTCATATTTACGACTATATCAAAGTTAATAATATGACATACGAATTGTATGAAGCCTAAAACGCAATGGGAATTGTGTAAAAGAAGTATTCAACTGCATAATTTGGAAATCTGTTAATGTAAAATTACCATATTAGCTTGAAAATCGTTTGATTTTAATAATATGTGACATTAAACTTCTGATATAAAGTTTGATTAATTTTTTTCCCGATACCAATAATTATACTAGTTAACAACAAAGGAAAATAAATAAGAATCATTTATGGAAGGATAATGTAGAAACAACCCATATTCAAGAAGAAATCTGTATTGTCCGAACATGACTTTAAGAAGTACTGTTGTTAACTGTGTTTTTTTTTCCATTTTCGTATAATTATCATATGTTTTGATAAGCAATATTTTCAGCTTTAGAACATTCCATATATTAACATAAGACAATTCTAACTATGAAAATGTAAGTGAATTTTTATTTATACGTAGAAACAATCGTTATTTATTTGAAAGACAGCCAGAATATAACAACAGGGGAAACTATATATTCATTTCATTTTCCGTATTCACAACCTTTATTTGTTAAAAGGCAGCTAACCGGAAATTGTGTCTAATATATATTGTATAGTTCCGCAATGACATTAGTTATATGCAGTTGTAAAAATAATAAACATGAAATGCAGTTCTCCTTTTCAATATACTTTTTGAAATTTAATACATTTATTGTGTATTGGTATATTTTGTGATTTAACTAGACAATATTCAAAAGGCCAAAGTGCATTCAAATTTTTCAGCTAATTGAACACCCAAACAACATACGAACAATTGTTGTTCTAAATACTGACATATTGAGAGGAGACCAAAATTGCAATGGGTAAAAGTTAAGTCAGTCAATACTTGTAGACACGGGTATGGACACACGAAAGATAATTCCCACCTTGACATAAGTTTTAACATTCTTGACAATCTTTGTTATGTGGAATTTATAATATGTATGACAAGGTAAATATTTGTAAAGTTGTGAACAATTTAAATATGTGACTGCTGTTGCCAAAATAATACAAATGGACTATGCAAAAGCTTACCATATCATTCGGATTTATATTGGTTTAAAAACTGTTGTTCACTGCATATTTTGTTGTTGTTGTGGAGGGATATTACTGCAGTTTAAGACTAAGTACATTCTTGTAAATTTTTGTAATTTAAATAAATAACTTATGTTTCGCATGTTTTAATTAATTATGTTCGTTGTTGTTCAAAATGAAAATAACTTATATCCTCTTGAACTTTTTACTTTTTAGGCTTTTTAACTATGTTGATTTGACCGTTACTGATAAGTCTTATGTAGACGAAACGCGCGTCTGGGGTATTAAATTATAATCCTGGTACCTTTGATAACTATCATAAAATTGATCGAAAGAGAAAAATTCTAAATTATAATTGGTTTTCACATAAATCGATTACTTTTCAAAATATTTTATTGTAATTTAAGAAGTCAGTTGATTTGGTGAATTGTTTTGAATTTCCCGTCTTAACCTGCGACTTGACTTATAAAATTTAATTTCCTTTGATCATAAGTATAAACACAAATTAGATAGATCAAAACAAGAAAAGATAAAAGAAATTAGCCGACTACAGAAAAAAGAGAATAAGATAAATTTTACGGAGTGAATGTTAATATATATCCAGAACCTTAGCCAAGTAAGTAATCATCTGCTGTTCTTGTCCAAACTTACAAAGTATGTAGTGATTATTGAAACTTACAGGGTATGACGACTTTCAAGGAGTGATTTCATGACATGCTATTCGTCCATTAAATTTAAAAGGGTATACATTCTCATATATATAAAACCGTATTTAATTTTAACGGAAGACATTTCTGTAGTTCTGAAAAAATATTATACCAGGGTTTTCGATGTCACAAACTGGTTAAAACTTTTATTTCAGAGTTCAGTGTGGCGTCCATTTCGCTGAATACACATTATTATTAAAGAGGCAGCTTGTCCACAAATTCAGGCGCGGAGCTTTCGCTCTGCCTTCATGACTCTTTGGTGACCATGGACAGTTTTCTGTTCCTGGTCAGGTTATGGTCTCCTTAACTCATTTCCCGTTTCCATTCTCAATTCTATAAATGCATTCTATTGACAAAAATCTTAAAATCTTGGTCTAAAAACATTGTAATAGATATATATTAATCAATTGTATTCTACATATTCACTGAAATGAAAGAAAGAAAAAACGGATGGTGGCCATGATTTATACTGGTAACATTCACATGTTATGTTACAATGAGATGAAACTTTGAGATCATATCTGGGAACAGTATGTTTACAAAACAAAATATCTATGATTTGTCTCAACAAAAGTGGCGTGGTTGGGGAATCAGCTATATTTACAAAGTACAACTCATAGGTGTAAATTATGTTTTGTCAATTAAATGTTGGTATTTAAATAACGATATAGACATGATAAAGGTGGCTTAAACATTTAATCAATATGCTTAACTTTAGATATGATTTTGTAATAATGATATATGATTAAAGTTGATTGACGTAATAAAGAGCTTTAAAATACTTTCTGTAGAGCGGAAAATCGTACATCCTATTGCAATTTAAAGCTCTTTATTGTGTCTGTCAATCAACTTTAATCATATATCATTCTAGCACTTTTAAAATGAAAAGTATAAAAAATAAAAAAAAATTGACATAGTTTTTCTTCAGGTTTGTAGCAAGCTTGTTAATTTATACATGACCTTACAATTTCTTATATTAAGAATTGCTATTTAAACCTCCGTCAATTCATTTTAGACCTTACAAGACACCTAAAAAATCATCTAAAATGGGAAAGGAATATCTAATCCGATGTAAGAGATATAATTTCAAATAAGAAAAAGCAAGAAACCATTACATTTTGGTATGGAATTAATTGTAATATTTTTAAATAATTGATTTGAATAAATGTTATAAACAGAATAATTACAACTTTGTTAAGTCGAAACGCAGTTACTTTGAAACCGTTTTATTTAGGTTAGTTTCGCGGACACAGTAAACATGACATTTTTACTAATGATGTCTGTTTGTTTTGTACATGCATCATTGTCAATATAAAGGAATTTGATGCTGCTGTAAAACAAGTGAGAGTTTTAGCTAGATATAGAACCAGGTTTAATCCACCAGTTTTTTTTTAAATGTCCTGTACCAATTCAGGAAAATGAATATTGTTATCTTATAGTTCGGTTCTGTGTGTGTTGCATTGTCGTTTTTTTTTTGTTGCACTTTAGAATTTCTGCTATTTCTTTGTTTCCCTCAGTTTTAGTTGAGGGATTGAGTTGATATATTTATGTGATTTCACCGACTTTAAAAAAAAAGCAATGTTTGGGCGGGCAAAGGGATATTAATTTTCCAGTAAACGTTACCACGGACATTTGTTTGTCCTATTTCTGCTATCCTGAAAAATATAAAAGAACCGGATTGTTATATTATGGGCAACACGACGGGTGCAGGATCTTTAACTCTTCCGAATCACTTGAGATCACCCGAAGTTTTTTGGTGGGGTTCGTGTTGCTCAGTATTTGGTTTTCTATGGTGTTTCTTATTTACTATCATTTATTTGTTTGTCGTTATCATTTTTAGCCATGGAATGGTCAGTTTATTTTTCGATTTTTGAGTTTGACTGTTCCTCTGGTATCTTTTGCCCCTCTTTTACAATTCTAACGTTAACAAAACTTTACAGTGAAAAAAATTACTTCAGTAAAACACGGGTATTGACTCCTAATGGGGAATTCACTATCTTTACAACGGTTTATATTGTCCCTCTACTTGGTGTGTGTTTACGACAAGGTAAATAATATACAATAAATGACTTTTGATGAGGTAAATATGTGATTTTATTGACTTTTGAAAACTGATTTTCGAGGAGGTCATCGTCCGAAATGAATATGATTTTTTTAAAGTCAATAAAACCACATATTTGCTGAAACATAAGACGGTAATTATTTAATTACATATTTTGAGAGAGTACCGAGATAAATGTATGTAATGACAATTAGTTACTCAAATCTAATTGTACTTTAAACGATTTCAACATATTTATACACGTAAACGCACTTGACGTTATGGGCTTAGAATACACTTATTTGAACCGGCGAATACGCTTTCTAATTTAAATTCCAATACATACCACAATTTCTACTAAATTTCTACAAATAGCAGGCTATTAATTGAACTTGGAATTATTTTTCATTATGGAATTTCTTGTTCTTGAAATTTTTAATATATTCCATGTTTTTTCTGTACTTTTTCTGTGCTGTGTACAACACTTTCTATTACAAAGAATATAGTACATTTTCAATAGAATGTACTGTGCCGCGCACAACACTATCTATACGAAAAACATTGTATGAAAAGAAATTATGCAAATTCCATAATCAGAAATAATTCAAAGTTCAAATAATAGCCTGTTAAATATAGAATAGCTATAATTATCAAAGGCTCGGAACAATAGTGATATTTGCTGCGGAACTATAGCTCTTTGCTATTTATGAGATGTTTTCCCTATTTGTTGGCCATAGAGCTACAGATTTTTTCCTATTTCATCAAGTTCGGCATTGCATACTTACTAATGTTTGAATATTTATTTTCTTGACACTATAACAAGATGGAATTTGCTATAATTTTATTAACCTGCATGGGCCGATGTGTCCGATACCATAAAATACACATGTATATATACAGAATATAAACAGTGTCAAGGTTTCTATCAATTTGATCATTATAGTCTTAAATCAAAAGATACAGGGATGAATATCTATTAAGTTGTCTCTAATGACATGGTTTGACCAACCTGGAGATTGACGGTCAAAGAATGCACGTATGTCCAGTGTCACTAACTAATTGTAATGGCTATATGTCACCACCTGGTCTGCATGTAAACATGTTATATGCAACCTAAAGGTCAATTGAACAACCTTTTACAAGGTCATGTTTTTCTTAATAGATATTCCCCTGTATTTATTTTATTCAATTTAATAAACATTTTGAAAATATATAATCATAAATATAAATATAAATATACATAATATATATTTATATATATATTTTAAGCCCATCATATTGTCACAGACACTATCATTAAATCATTTCCCTTTGTATTCATTCTCCGCCTATTATGAATATCGTCCTGACGTCACAAAAAAAATATGCGCTATACTCAGTTGCCTTGCCTGTGGTCATTGATTGATTTTAAATTTTGTCATATGCTTTTCTTTTTTATGGATTGTGATTTTATGGTAAATGTCAATCAATATCTAGTATACCTATTCATTCTTCTCTAGACTTATATTAATGTGATTTATTTCATTACACATGGCATGCGCGTTTCGTCTTCATAAGACTCATCGATACAAATAGTTAGAAAGCCAACCGAGTATAAAGTTGAAAAGCAAATAGTTTTTTCATTTGTAAATGTCTTTGGTTTTAATTTTTATGTGTTTGTGCTATATAATTTCAGTGACATTAAAATTATAATGACATCCAGTGTTTATTGGTGAGCGGCACTGACGTAAACATCATTAACTTTTGACAGGAAAACCTACAAATACTTGTCATTTAAGATCATATTTCGATCTCGCAGTCTTAGACTTGACAAGCTAGCGATAACTATCGATGACATTCGACAACGTAGATAACGATATGTCTTACGTTTGAGTCTTCGCGTATTGCTGTTTCAGTACAATACATTGCTTTACTTATTATTATTATTATTGCACGTGAGTCACGAATGTTTCAAATTTTAAGTTGTTTATTAACGAGTCTCAAACATTAACATCCTTCGTACTCAAAACTAATATCAGACGATTCGGATCTCTTTCAAGATTTGACATTACTTTTGGTCCATTTTTGTTTTAATCAATTCTTCAACGTTGCATTATATTATTCATGCACAATCATTTTGGCGCCGATAAGGCATTAATTGTCGTAAAACCAATCTTTTGTTATATTTGTATCGTTATTTTTTGTGACATTTTGTCGTTTGTCGTTCATCAAACTCTCTACTTCGAAGCCTAACACGTAACTAATAAATATTTTTCATGAAATCGCATTGATATTAAATATGTTTTGTTTGATTTTGTTCTTTACAGTAATGTAGGCAGTTTTATGATCTCCTTTCTTTTTTGAGTTATGATGACAACACATTAATTATAATTTCAACTTGCAACTCTTAGGTATATGAAATATTCTATATCATTGATTATCTGACTTATATTGAGTGTCTTATATTAATATATAAACGGGGCCGCGGTTGCCAAGTCGTCAATGTAGTTCTACTACTATAATCGCTAGCTAGTCACTACTAAGGCTGTGAGTTCGAACCTCTCTCGTGCTTGTGCATTCGACTGCTATCTTAATTAACTCAGATTGTCAGTTTTCTTATCGACGGTTACTCCGGCTTCCTCCACCAATAAAAACCTGCCGTCACGAAAGGAGGGACGAAAGATACCAAGGGATAGTCAAACTCATAGATTGAAAATAAACTGACAACATTCAATATGCAAGCAATTACTTTAAACAGATAAGCATAAAACCAGCAAATGCAGAAATTATTCCTTTTTTTTACCGTCAAAGTGTCATTTCATATATTGGATCTGAATTTTGAATTCAAAAATTTGTTCGTTTCATATTAATCATATATTTCTTATGTACATGAAAGATAAAATATTATTAATGTTAAACTGTTTTTATAGATTAATTATTATCGATTCATATTAAGGATACATTTCTCATATGTACTAGATGATTATATCATATCATTACTCTGCAACTGTTATTTAGAGATAGATATTGATGATTATTGTTCATGAAAGTCCACCACAAAACCATTCAATAAATAATGTTACGTAGTATCACATTTTTTTCAAGTAGAAAATGGAATACAGAAATTTTACCACTGAACAATTGATAACTCGCGTTATAGCATTGGAAAAGCATAGCGATAGACAGATGGAAAGGTAATTGTTCGGACGAGTGTTTGGGTTTTTTAGGATCTCAGTAAATATAGTTGTTCGTTTCATATATAAAAGCTTCATGGTTTGAAAAGAAATGTGTTCAAAGTTTATGCAGTTTATCTGTATCACTTTGTCTGTCTTTACATTACAGTAATCATTAATCTAAGACAGGTACCGCCATTGCAGGTTTAAAAAAGAACCCACCGGTACCATGACACTGGATAAACTTAAAAATTACACATAACGCAACATGCTGGAGTTAACATAACGTGATTTCTTTACACCAACAGAGCCTGCATCATAATTTTATCGATATTATCCTATATAAGATTATGACATTTTGACTAAGTATGAACTAGCATGGATAGGGATGAATGCATAGCAAAGATACGAGATCGGAACATCGGTAAACTACAGTCGCATCAATTAATGTCGTATCCCCATAATCACGAGATATTCATAATAAGTGGGTCTTATATAATAAGACTTTAACAACGAGTGTCCATTGTGTATGCTCTGATGTATAGCTGTCTTGACAATATGTTGTTAGTCAGTTGAGACAGCTATCCATCGTATCGATGAAACAAAATTTGGGATGTTGACTGTAAAACTTTTAAGTGGATCTTTACCAACATCTGTTCGAGCCGTGTTAATGTAAGGCACTACTCCCTGTTAATGAGGTCAGCGCTGTTAGAAAATACATGACCTTAACGATCAAACTACACATTTAAACGCTATACGATGGAGCAAATATGTTAATGCTGACAAATGGAAACATGATAATTCGAAAGCTTTAATCATGTTATTCATTGATAATTTTCGACCTTTCATCTACGTATGACAGTATCAAAGAAAAGATCACGATATGAAACACACCTTCTACTTTCGGTATTATCATTAATGTAGAATCTACATTTTTACTCATTGACATATCTGAAATTAATATTAATAAACTTTGCAAGATGCATATGTCTATCCTCCTTGTCTTTGATAAGTTTCTATATCAAATCTGCTTCATTGTAGTACAAAAATAAAACGACTAGTAGTTGTTCAAATAATAACATTGAGAATGGATATTTGGAAAGTGACAAAAAATAAGTACCCGACAAAAGAGCCCAAGGTAATCAATGGGTCTTCAATGCAGAAATTTTGTAGAAAGAGTTCTGTATGATAACACGATCATGTCTCAATTGAGATTGGGGAAATGAGTTAAAAGTGAAGAGAAATATATATTTTTTTAACAACTATGATTTTAATGTTTGATTAGATACATGTAGTTTGATTTTTTGAGACTCTACATTTTACCGACCCTTCTGGCTGAATATACTTCAACGCAGTTTTTCTAAAGGCCACCTTATTATGCAGAATCAAGTCTTATAAGAGCTTTAGAACGATATTTAGTCGGACATTTAGACGACCTAGCTATATATATTATTTTTAAAAGGATATGTGTGCGGTTTCGGTATTCAGTATAGAGCAGTAACGTTTATTCACATATTCATCATTTTTCAAGTTCAACATCAAAGAACAGAAAGATATACTCTGTCTTCCGTAAATGATAAAAAGAAGAATACAGGATTCATTTAAATTTATTTTAGTACTTGAGTGAGACATTACACATGCATGAGTAGATAAAGAACATCAAAGCCTGGAGAAATTTCATATCAAATTTTACCCACACCCAACACATTGAATTCCACCAACAAAGTAGTCCTTGCGTTTGTACACCGAATACTCGATCATGCAAGCAAATTGAAAACATTGACTTATTATTGTAATATTGTTTTGAGATCAGAAGTTTTAAAAATGTAATGACATCAGTACTGAATGATGTTGATTTCATATATTTATTGCAGATATTTTAAAGAGATAACAGAATACAAAGGAACTGTGATTGAACTGCAAAGGGAAAAAGAACGTTCTGAGAGAAAAAATTACGACCTGAACGAACAAATCAAATACATTGTATATTAAAAAGTCTTGGGAATCAATAAAAAATCTACATATATTGGATAGAGAACGACACTACAAATCGTTCCGAGAATCTTCATATTTATTAGATAATGAAAATCTTCACTGGTATGAGTATATTATGCTAACATTCTATAAAAACTGTCCCCAATGTTCCATATATGAATATAATATGTTTCGTTTTGTTGTTCAATCAACCGTTGTAATGTAACAGCTAAAATATCACATATTTGATACTACAAAAACAATAACTACTTTTAACATGTTTGGATTTAATTATTATCAGATACGCGTATAAAACGTTTATTACTATATAAAAAATCAAAGAAAAAAGTTGAACTGAATGTATTTTAAAATGAATTATTGATAATAGTTAATTGTCAAATAATTCTATTCCGACTTTTACAGTTTGACAGGGCGTAATGACAACGCTGACATTAATGCAAGTAATGACTTCTTAAAGTCTCTATTATTAAAGCAAACAGAGAATGAAGTGCAACAAGAAAAACAGTAAGTATCTTTATCATTTTGTTTTAATATCTAATCTAGTTAATGTATTGGCATAAAAAGTTTTGTACTTCCGTAATATGGATTGAATTTAATTGATTGTTTTACAAAAATGTTTTATTGTTATCTGGTATTGCAGCTTACAAAAAGTTGAAAACCACATTTTTTTCTAAATGAAAGGCTACTAAAATTTATTCAAAATTATTCTGTAATATATTAAAATCCATGGTAAACGGGATGCCACTCTATAAATGCCACAAAAATCCAAACCGCCATTGGGAACAACCCATGAGCGTTCTGACACCATTTCTTTATCAATACACACCTTGTGTCTTTGATGCTCTAATGCTGTAAAATTTGCATTTTCTGTGCACTGTATAACACTTACTTGGCGGAAGTTTGACGTCACAGATTTGACTAAGATCTGTGATGAAGTTATTAAATATAGACAAAGTTCCGCCACTGTCCAGGAAGTCTAAGATAAGAGAATAACAGGATTGACTAGGTGCATATACGCAATATTCAACATCATTATTCTCACTATAAAGACTTATTTTCACTAGAATTTAAAAAAAAAAAATACAATATGACCATGATGACTGAAATTAGCTAGACAATCAAAAGACATCACGACCAACCCCTTCTTGAAAATAGACTGTACAAAATGATTTTTGAGTTTTATGGAATTAGCTAGACAATCAAAATTGTGCATCAAAAGACATCACGACCAACCCCTTCTTGAAAATAGACTGTACAAAATGATTTTTGAGTTTTATGGAATTAAAAAGTTTCACACAAGCTAACAATTAGTTAAATTCCTAATTTTGTTTTTAAATGTAGAAGACCAAAGACGAGAAATTTATACATGCAGTCAGAGGCTTTCAAAGATACAGCCCGTAACAGAGTAGTGATCGAATTCGCGTTTCTTTACCGTCAGAATAAGTTACGTTATCGACAAACTTATTTCAGAAGTGACATAATTTAATTTTCTCCATCGACAAAATATTTCATGTCCAACGTGTAAGTTTTCATTGTTTAAGTCGAAGTTTTTTTAACACAGTAAAACATTTTTTATAATCAACCTCTGTCATTGGCATTTTCATTTTAACGGTAAAGGATCAAATACGGGATCTCCGAAATTTCTATCATTTGTTACGAGGAAATCATTATTCAATCGAACATATGTCTTTGTTCATGACACATATTATGAAATACAAAGGAGTTGAAATGATCAAATTCTTTCGAACTGACGGAAACAAAAATACATAATCTAGAATGTGTGTTCTGTCATAAACAATGGCTTCGTCGTACGAATCGACGAGATCATATTACATACATGTAACTGATCTTAACTGTAGAAACAGTTGGTGCGACCTCGATAAAATCTTTATCAATTTAATATAAGAGATAAATATTGATGACTACAATGATAATGAATTTATTGGAGTCACATCCACTGTTTGTACTGTAAACACGAACTCGTCGGTTAGTGCAATGAAGACACTTTTAAAGATTGAGATTGTTGGTTTATTCTTTACACCTTCGAGGTATTAAAATTATTTCAGTGTTTATTTAAAGTTAAATTTATTTTCAAATCTATTCTGTTTAAAATTGTCGAAACTTCCGTTAAAGATTTCTGTGGTAAACTATCTATTCTATAGTTAGGATCATTTTATAATAAATACCCTTTTGTACAAGAATACTTTCTTTATAGAAGTATAGATCTGCTGGTTATAGATTTTTTTTTATAACTTTCATTATTGTGACGACGCGCTATGAAATTCAGAATAATTTATAAATGAAGTTGTATATAAATTTTTGGTCATAAACACAAATCTTTTAAACAGTTCGACGAGTGCGTCAATGTTATGTAGTCTGTTTACTGTAAGTTACTAAGCTTTGCCCGATTCATCTGTCATTTATGGAAACTAATTCACCACTTTCTGAGACATTCATTTTTATTTCACCATCAGACATGGAGCTACATTTGTAACTAAAGGAAAACTCTCAAATTAAAGAAATTTGACATGATATACTGAAACTTTCTTATAATCAATTAAACAACTGCTTTTCTTAGATATGTGATTTTTCATGGTCCAACTTTTTCATTGTTAAGGGACATTTTGAGATTTTTTATTGTAAAAAAATGGTGTTTTTTAAAGAAATCAACATTCAAAATTTAGAACTTCATGAACATGTACAGGAAGCTGAATTATTGCACATCTATGTACTACTTAAAATTGTACTTCGATCTGTTGCGTCCTTAAAATGTTCTGATCGTCCTTAGATTTAATGTACGGAAATGTTTCGGTAAATTAAATTCAAATCCGAATTGAATGTTTATGACACACAAAAAGAGAAACCAGAATCTCTTGATGACCAAACGTATGTACACGTTGGGGCGATTCAGAGCTTTTCAGAAGGAGTGAGATTCTACCCTTGTTGAAAGCCTTGTGGAGACCTCTAGAATTTTAAATTCCCTCCGTTTTTCTCATGGATGGAGTGTGGTCTCTCTGTAAATTACCGAATATCTTTTCATTTTCCTATTTACCGAAGGGCGAAATTTCTTTTTCAAACCCGAACTAGAAATCCATTGTTTTCTAATAGAGCACCTTACATTATCGTCAATGAGTTCAGGCATGTGAAAAATTATATAATCATACACAAGAAAGAAACCCTGAACAGGCTTTCAGCAATAATTTCTACCTATTTAATATTAAGTAAATATTAACATGTACATGTATTTGAAAAAGTACAGATATAACAAAGAAACTGCCCGGTATCCGACGTAAGAGTACACTTTTTACTGCATGCTAAAGACTAGCAAAAATAAATGGCACAAGTTCACGTAGTTATAAAAAAGTCATATAATTTACGTTATCGAACAAAAAATCAGAAATACGGAATATTATATGTGAATGGTTAGGAAATCCGTTTCCCCTACATGTTTTAAAAGTCAAAGAAAAATGTTTTCCCTGATACAAACGTTTTAAGAACCAGCTTTGTGTAACCTATAGACAAATTCGACTGGATGTAAGAAAGTTAATATGTTTACTCTGATTTGAAATTATCTTTTAGAACTTTTTTTAGTAATTGAGAACCTATGTTGTTTATGTATAATAGGTGAAATGTTGCATGATCCCTCAAAATGACAGCAAGCGCAGTTTTCCGGATGATGTTCATTTGTACACTGCTAAAAACTGTCAGGTCCTGGCCATGATATATTTTGGAGAAATTTTTTTTTACTGACTTTTACTAAAAAAATATTCTCTGTGTGTGCCATTGCAAGAAATCGTTTTGCTCGTTATTTTGTCATATTAAAAAAGATTCTCAACAAAATTTTCCCGTTTAAACTGTACTAGAAAAAAGTTTGACATGTGAAACGGACGAAGACATATTCTAACAGAAGTACAAATACCAGTCCTCCCTTTTGTGCATACATATGAGAAAACATTTTAAAGTTATTGATTGAATTCAAATCCATCACACATACAGTACACATTGTAGTCCGAAAAAATAAAGGACTTCATTCCTATCAAACACCCTTTTAATTGTTTACCAGTATATTTCTTTTAGTTTTGGGTAAATAACACTATCAAGACGTACATAAATTTTTTTTTCTGTTCTGACTTTGAAGAAATGACTTCTTTTCGCCTAATCGAAATGGTGCATGGACATATTTTGTTTCATATTATTAGAATTATTTTCAATATTATCGGTATTAAACTTGATCATCGACACATGAAAGTTTGTCAGCATTTTGTCAATCTTTTTAACGTTAAAGTACCAATAATTCGGTCACTACTCAATTAAGTTTGTCGATAACGTAGCTAATTTTGACGGTAAAGAAACATCAATTCGATCACTTCTCTGTTACGGGCTGTACTTTCACATTCTTTTCCAAAGTTTCTTTTATTATTTTGGTAGACTTTTTCCCTTAAGATGTTTTCCTTTTCATATCTTTTTCTTTTTCTCTATTCTAAACGTCCATGTTTTATAAATTAGTTTTGTACCAATGCAATGAGATATTTATCTTGCGGTCAGGTATTAACAGCTGGACATTGGTATCAACAGAAAATTGATATATAAGTCATTTCTAAATGCCTATATAAAAAATATTTAGTTTAATTACATGTGCTTTTATTTACATAAGTTCATTATCAATGTGATATGATAATGACTTTGGGATTTTTACAAACTGTGCAGAATAATACTTACTTCAAACTTATGGGATAAAACAAATATTTTTCAAAAAATCATTGTAAGACTGTAGTGCTACCTTGAGCTAGCAGAAAACCACAATTGTTTTGGAATTTGACATAAGTTATTCATTCGTTTGATACAAAACATCATCAACCCAGCATTAGTCAGTCTCTCGGTGTTGTCATGAGTAACAATTATGTGGTCCTTTATAAATTTCCGGTTTACTAAAGTATAAACGAAATACTAAGGATTTTATTATTCCAGGCATAAAATACCTTGACCGTTTCCGGCAAAACTTTTCGGAATTTTGGGTCTTCAGTGCTCTTCAATTTTGTACTTTTTTTATCTGAGCGTCACTGCTGAGTCTTATGTAGACGAAACGCGCGGCTGGCGTATTAAATTATAATCCTGGTACCTTTGATAACTATTTGAGCGTTTGATTTTGCCATTTGATTATGTATTTTCCGGTTTGAATCTTCCTCGATGTTATTATTTTGTTATTTTACCTTATTTCATAGATTGTGGTATAGTTTTTCCTCTTGAAAATTAATATATTAGTAATATGGAAATTGACATTTATAATTTTTAAAAAAAGCAGTTGAATTTAAAAATCAATACAGATTAATTTCTCTGAAGTCCCGTATCTAGAACATAGTTGCTGCATATGGTGGTGACTTTGACCAGTAGTCATAGTTTTGTAGATTGTTTTATTCTAAATGTCTCTATTTCAGGTTGAATGCTGCAAAAGCAAAAGAAAATGAAATGACTAGGGAAATAGAGTTGCTGTATATATCTTTGGAAAACGAACGGAAAGAATTTGACGAAACAAAAACACGGTACAGCAGCAAATATATTGTTATTGATTTTGTTGATACACCACTATTATAGGATAGGAGAGAGGTTAGCGCTATCAACATGTTGACCCTGCAATTTGCATTTGTGCTTGTTTAACGCCAGGGTTTGTTATCTCTTTCATTGTTTTTAGCATAAATTTGTCTTTTTCTTTGTTAGTCATATGGCGTTATTTTTATTTACACAAACCGTTCAGACTTTTAAATTTTAAACTCGTATCTATTCGTTGCAGCTTAGAAGAAGCAGACAAACGTGAATGTCAATTGATAACCAAAATACAGCTGCTGCAGCAATCTTTTGAAGAAAACAGAAGAGTGTTTGACGAAAATGAAAAACAGTAAATATATCAACTTTGTTAACATAATGTTTGTTGCTTCAAATTGACCTCTCAGCTAACGAACGAATATTCAAAATTTATCAAGAACTCAATATAGATATAAAGTAATACACAAAGATAAATTAAACACTTAAAATGTTGTTGACATATAGTCTGGTTACCTTTTTGTTCTCACTTTTATCGGTTGATCAATATTTTCCCGACGAAACAATAATGTATCAGATCCAGATAACAGTTTGTATGATTTTGTCTTCTTTTGTTTTGGAGGAAGGCAAAAGGTGAGGAATTAACAAGTTTGATATTTTGCCATCTCTACGAACCATTTGTCTTGTAATAAACATTCTGCAGGTATTGTCGATGCAAAACCTTATAAACAAAAGGCTTTTATGTGTTTTTGTTTTTGCGAAACCTCTGATAAAAGAGGTTAAGCTGTGTGGTTGTCGATAAGTAATAATTAAACAATGTCAATTCTTATAACAATAAAACGTAATAAGTAGTTTTCACAATCATGTATTTATATTTAAAAAAAATCGTTAAACGTTTTCGTCTAAAATGTAAATTTGAATTGATTATCGAATATTTACAGTTATAAAAATATGTTGTCAATATTCTTCATAGCTTTCATTAAAAATATACCCTAGTGTATTTAAACATATATGATATATATAAGACTATTTCGTCATCTAATTGATTTTTTTAGTACATTTTCTTTTATCTTATATGTAGATATCAGCTCAGTTAAGGTCAAGTTACAGTAAATTGGCTATGTTACAGATTTGAGTAAAATTTGGCATACAAAAAAAATTTCTTTAAATAATCAAATCTCTTATTTTACTTCATAGATTTTGCTAAAAAAAATATATATATGTTGTTGATACATAATTTTCGTTCAACAATGTCAGCTATTAAAGGACAGATGTGACAATAACTGAATTACAGGCTCGTGACTTAAAACAGGCATATACAGAATGAGGCGAGGTTGAACATCTGTGCGGGTGTTCAAGCATTCCCCTAACTTTAGACAGTGGCTTAACAGTACAACATATGAACAAACTATAAAAATCTGTTGAAAAAGGCTTGCCTTATCAGATCGATGCAAAGAAAGAAACTAACAAAACAAAATAGAGAACGTGACAGGCTACTAATACATTCCCACAACAAGAGAACACTGAGAAAAGAACGGAGAAAAACACAGTAGGTTTTATCAGGAATTGTCCGTTTAAAATGAATAGCTGATCATGCAATTTACAACAAAAAGAACATCACAAGCCTATGTGAATGTCTCTTGAGCTTAATTGATATGTTAACAAACTATTCATCTTTTTTTTTATACCGTCAATATTTGAATGGTAATATCTATTAAAAAAAGCTAATAGTTTAACGTGTAATATATTTAGCTATGCTAGGCATTTAAAAACGATATACAAATTTATAATAATCAATAAAACAAAGAAATGAAATTGTTTATAAGCTATTTATCGAACATTATATTTTAATGTTCATATACTTACTTGTCTTCATCGTCTATTTTATACTTCCTTACTTGTCTTCAGCGTCTATTTTATACTTCCTAATATGATTTCTGATATCAGTAATATGATTTCCAATATCAGTTACATGTATGTTAAATCAGATATCAGTAATATGATTTCTGATATCAGTTATATGGTTTCAGATATCAGTTATATGATTTTAGATATCAGTAATATGATTTCATATATAATTAGCTATATGAAACCTGTCATTGTAGAATGAAAGTTACAATCGAGCAAAAAGATCAAGAAATAAGGAAAGTTCATAAGCTTTTGAAAGAACAGCAACATACAATGGGTGAAATAAAGCGGATGTCTAAAATGTTTGTATTAATTACGTTTATAAATATCGCTACAGTACTACATGTAATACTATAAAATATATGACTGAATCTGTAATTTTACTTGTGTCTCGATATTTTTGCGCTGTTAGTTATTAAAAAAAAATGATAATAACATATAAGAAAAAAAGGTTTCAAAAGTTGGTGATATAAATATTAACGTTAACAATTGTAATGCATGATAGACTCATTCAATTTGAAGTGCCTTCTTGAAAAAAACCCACATTAAAACACACTTGACACAACTGCATTTAACACATATACACACATAAAGCTCGATAATAACGGAAAGAATGTAAACAACTGTCTTATTCCTGACTTGGTACTGTAATTTTCCGAAGAAACACGATACACTAAACTTAAATTTTGTGTGACAGTTGTATAATGTTGACAGACATAATTGGTAAACATAACCATGATCGGTATTCATCGCCTCAAAATGTGTAAACATATATAACAGATACGCAATGTTTGTGACGTAAGAAATCCAAACAAAAATCCTAATTTATCTGATAAAAAAACGGCAACACAAAAAAGTTTGATAGCGCATACGGCATACGTAAACATAATGACATGCACACTATCCCGATGAAGTACAAATTACGTTGTAAGTAAAATATATGAGTAACAGGTAAGTCAATTGGTAGTATACAGGATTTAAAAAAAATATTGATAGCAACTATATGCACAGCATCGGGAGCTACATCAAACATGCTACATATTTAATGCCCACCACTTTAAGAAAATATATAATTCTTATTTTTTCGTTCTATCGGAAACGTTCAATCACGTACACATTTTTATTCCTCACTTCTACATTTAATAGTTCCTGCTTGTGTATCAATCCCTCTTAGTTTAGGAACAGAAAAAAAAAATCCACTCAGAAATATACTCATTTGAATGATAAGCATACCTTATAGCGATTCCTCATTATTACGGAATACTTTGTGAAGGTTTTAATATGAAAAAAAGATATTTAAAAAGAAGGATTTTTGTTTTCAAAAATAGCATTAATAATCGATTTATAAAACTAACATAAATAAACTATCGACATATCGATCATAAATTTCTCTGGTACTTGTAAAATAAATGCGCGCAAACATTTTAAATACTGAGCGCAAACTTAAAGCACATTTATCCCCAATGCGCTCAAAAATAAAACTCCCGTTGATAGCTACATAAATTCATGTAATTAGTTATTGGTTTGATTAAACATACAGTTATTAAAAAAAACAATTATCAGATGTTTGCCTTTTTTAATATGTATATGTGAAGGTGTACGAATGATTGCCTTGTTATCATTGACACTGATTTCTTATCAAATATCAATGTTTGCAAACAACATAACAAACTAAATGATTAAAAGATATGAGACAAATTCAACAGTTTTAAATGTTTTCAACGGTTATTAAATGAAAGGTATATGCTTTGAAATGATGTAAACCGTGTTCTCTCCCAAAATGCATGAAGGAATAAAACCACAAAAAATCATTATAGAATACCGATTTGCACATAAATCTTTTGCAAATGCGTTAATCATAATTATAGGTATTCAGTTTTATATTTCCATAATGCAACATTAATTTGAACATGTTTTAAAACTTCATCCTTTTCACTTATCGAAATCATATTAAGTGTTTCATTTATTAATTGGAACAATGAACATTACTGGACAATTTGTTCAAGAGTTAACGAAAAAAACTGTTCATATATTGAGTGATCAATTATATGCGTAACCGATGAGGCCCCATTCAGTCAATTGAGACAAATCAATTCATTATATGTTAAACTTGGTATGAGTATTACCATAAACTGTTTTACATTTAGCGAAGAGAGTTTGTCAACGCATTGGGAAGAACAGAGGCAAGAAAAACATCAGACAAGGAAAAAGTAAGTTTCAATTCTTATCTTACTTTTTTTGTATTGAACACAATCTGAATAATTTGTGTATTCTTTTGCTAGCGACAATAACCATTTTTTTTACAAGCCAAATGCAATTTAACACGAAACAAAACAATTCCGGAATTCTTTAGTTTTAAATTTCAAACTATTAAATAATTTAGTGTTCCTGTAGGTTTTTGTACACTTTTTGAATGTCGTTTGGCAGTTGCATTTTGGGATCAAAGTAGTTTTTCTAGCCTGTTTGCTTTTAAACAACCTAATATGACATAATTACACGATTCATTGACTTTTTAAAAGTGACGTCATTACCAAGAAATACTTATTGAACCCTAAATAATTTAACTAAAATATTATGAGTGTAAAATGACTGAATATCAATCAAGAATATTGTTTAAAGGGGCAACGTTTTAATACCGGTTTTTGTCAACTATTCAACATATAAGAAAAATGAACAAAAGATGTACGAAGATAAAACATATTCAAAGTCATTCCAGTTGATTTGATTTTTCGGTATCCCATGGCGTTTTCTTCCTTTATAAATCATGTAAATTGCAAAAGGTGAAGTAACAAAACTATTGATCTCGAAGAAAAATTATAACGGAAAGTCCCTAAACAAATAGTAAAATCAAAAGCTCTAACACATAAAACTATTTGAAAATCAGCTAAGTTAACCTCTCACTTGTGTGATTCTAAAATAATATATTTACAACAATGTGTGACAAAACAATTAGACATAATAGATAAAATGTCCAAAAAAAATGGGAACATTAGTCAACATTCTGTTATGACTTTAACCACTATAAAACTACACAACTATGTCAACAAGAAAGCACAATATGGCATCTTTACACCATATAAACAAATCACATGAGCAAAAATAAAGGACAAGAATACAAAAATTTACCATAGCACCATAAAACAAAAGGGGATTTAAAATTACCGAGCCATGTCAAAGAATATTACCAAAAATGGACTAAACAGGTAAATCTAAAAATATATTAAGACATATAAGAATAAAATTTTACAAGTAATTAAGAATCTATACTTTTAGACCATTGTGTACTACTTGTGAAGTTGCTACGTAATAATCATCAACAAGGTCTTGGTATCTTCTAATGAACTTTTTTAGAAAGAGGACTAGACGTTATTCTTAACTTTAAAATCATAATATTGACAACAAGATTATTTATTTTATATATTTATTACGTTACAGTTTACACACAATTATCAATCCAAAGAGTGTCAGAATTTATAATTGAATCGTCATCAAAATTCTATGGAGCAGAACATTTAGACAAACCAATCGTCACCATATTTTTACGAAGCAAGCTCAAAACAATTGATGCAGAATGTATGCAACATTGGCGGAAAAGCAAACCATGACTGCATTCGCATATATGTATGGAATGGGTAGTGCAATGAACACGAAATATGACAATTTTATACTTCATCAAACTGATTTATTGGGGTTTGTGTTTCATTCTATCGGAAAATGTTAATTTTGGTTTTTAGTTTTGCATTGCTTTTACCATACCACATGTAAAAAATCCTGAATAAATATTCATACAATATATATTTAGGTAAATCATCAAAATCAAAATCTAAAATATAGAATCGCCCATACTTTTATTTATTTGTTCATTTGTTGTACAATGGCAAAGTAATAATTTTATTTAGTTTCCGGAAATGTTTATGATATATTTGAATCTAGGAAAAAAAGCCTTTCCTTTTGGAAAGGGTTTAGCGTTCAAAAGTTTCTAGACTGGCCATCAAACGTAAGTCAATTTTTCACACATAGCTTTCATTTCTGGTATATATATTCTCATTGATGATTAAAATTTTTACACTGATAAGGGAATTCGAAAATGTTATTTACACTGTTCTTGATGTTCGATAGTAAAGGACTTACATGAATTTTAAAAGTCATCATTGTGTTTTTGTAATACATTCTGCTGAATACGATCTGTACAGTTTATTTGAAACGGTACACTATCGGTTTTATTTTTATTTAGAAATAATCTGCATAAGCGATTAAACATTCCTCAAATTGTCATTTAGGTCTATGGACTCCTTAAATTATGACAATTTACATTCGCTTTTAAAAGAGCATCCAAATGGTATTTGTTCTACAGGGTATATGACTTATGAGTGTTTGTCTTCTCTATAATATTCCGTTTCATCTCTTAATAACTTTCAATATTCGTACTGCAGGCGTCTGGTCTAGTGCAACGTTTTATTGTATTTTAATATATTTCAACTTAATTCCAAGCGGCTGCAAGTATCTGTAATAACCTACCCTGAAACCTGTACAACGAACAAAAGCTTGAAATCTTTAAGAAGAATTTGAAAATTTATCGTTTTGACTGGCATATCATATGTTTTTTTAATCTTATCTCGGAATTCGGAAAATAACCAAGTTTTTGACATTGCTTTCATCTAAATATGCTATATTTGTACCTATTCGTTACAATTTAAAAGGCAATTGTGTAAATCTTTATGGTTTTTGTGTCATTAGTTAGTTTGTTAATTGACATAATTATTTTTGTATTTTTAAACGTGCTTTCAGTCAGTTCTTTGTAAATATTGTATGATAAAATTATACAAAGATACATACGTTTATCGATTACTGACACCCTTTTTCATAATTTTACAAATGCACGTGATTAAATTATACACTCTTCCTTACTCTGACTTATTATGAATCGAATTACAATATCTAAATATGTCAAATATTCTTTTGTTTATAACTAGGTATTCATATGATTAGCTAACGTATCTTTTTGATTTTAATAAATATTTCTAGTTCAAGTTATTACTTAAGAAAGGTATCTTACCCTATCTGTTTTTTTTAGATTAGAAATATACGAATATGTTCACGGTTTTTGTTTAGTCATCATAAGTTCTTATTTTTATTATAGTTATTGTTATAAATATGCAGACATTAACATACTGAATAACTTATTTGAAAATGTAAATTGTATACATATATTTATTATTTGAACTACAATGGACTATGCAATATTGTAAAGGCGTTCATGAAATAAATTTTTATAAAAATATATAATTATTTCTATTAAAAAAGGATTCAAATTAAAATAGCATAACATGATGTGCATCAACTATACCTTTTCATGAATATTGTTTATACTCAGCTTAACCATTTTTGATACTTCACCTTTTGCAATTTACATGATTTATGAAAGAAGAAAACACCATGGGATACCGAAAAATCAAATCAACTGGGATGACTTTGAATACGTTTCTTTTACAAATATTTATATCTTTGCAATGAAAGAAATGTGTTCAAACCCTTCAATCTTTATTAAGATACGTTCTTGTAACCAGGTTTAACAAACAAATAAAATGTTCTTTTTCTATAAGATTTAAAAATTCATTATCTTCATAAACTGATGTTCGGCTATTGATATTTCAACATAAACATTTTAAAGTCTTAGATTGCCCTCTGGAGATGTCATTATACTCTTTACCACCAACACATGTCTAATGGTGAAGTTGAAATCATCCCTTCGTTTACGAACGCCATCACGAGTAGTTTGACCGTTACTGAATATCCGTTTCACAGATGATATCGAATATGTTTCCTTTGTCATAACCACAAACCCGTTCCCTTTTCATGACCTATGACCTACCGAACTAGAATATTTACAAGGTTTGTAATAACATTAGCAACACAATGGGTACCACGTATGGAGCAGGATCTGCTTACCCTTCCGGAGCACATGTGATCACCCCCAGTTTTTGATGTGGTTCGTGGTGCTTAGTCTTTAGTTTTCTATAATGTGTCTTGTGTAGTATTATTTGTCTGTTTGTCTTTATTTCTTTTTTAGCCATGGCGTTGTCAGTTTTTTTAAGCTATGAGTTTGAATGTCCCTCTGTTATCTTTCACCGCCTATTTTAGGTTCTTAAAGAAACATAATTATATCGATCTAGACTCATGGTCGGGTTTTTTCTTACATTAGCAACACAACGAGTGAAATATGCGGAGCAGAATCTTCTTTTATGTGCTGGTTTAGGTTGTTTTATATATTTGGTTTTACTCTGTAGTTAGTCACCATTTCGGTTTTATCATGTATTTCTATTATAGAGTCATTTTATAAAATTTTACTGTTTGCAAAAGTATGAAAACCCACAACATTTTGGATCTTTTGGTCCTCAATGCTCTTCAACTTTCTACTTGTTTTGGATTTCGAACTTTTTTCATCTGAGCGTCACTGGTTAGTCTTGTGTGGACGAAACGCGCGTCTGGCGTATTAAATTTTAGATCCGGTACCTTTTGTAAGCTATTATTCGTGTGTTTCTCTGTCCTATATGTTCTACCATTTATTTGTATTGTAGTCTTGTCAAGTAATGTTGACATTTTAATGTTATATTCAACATTGTCATAAAAGTGGGAGGTTTGCATGCCACAAAACCATGCTCAACCCACCATTTTTTTTCTTAAAATGTCCTGTTCCAAGTCAGGAAAATGGCAATTGTTATATTATAGTTCGTTTCAGTGTGTGTAACATTTTAATGTTGTGTTTCTGTTGTGTCGTAGTTCTCCTCTAATATTTGATGTGTTTCCCTCCGTTTTAGTTTGTAACCCAGATTTGTATTTTTTCTCAATCGATTTATGAATTTCGAACAGCGGTATACTACTGTTGTCTTTATTTAAATGAGTTTTGGTGAAGCACATAAACCACGACATACCTATAGGCTTTTGAAATGAGGTCCTTATTAAAAAGGCAAGACATTTAGGTCAAGGTAATCGTCTACACATTGAACTTGATTTGTTAGCGCAACTCCTCATAAACCATAACAGTTTTAGATCGGATAAAACAGCTGGAAGTAGATCTGAATTTGAAAATTAAAAAGACAATTCATGATCAGATTTCAAAACGCGCGTCTGGCGTATTTTAATCCTAGTACCTTTGATAACTTTTTTCTAATCAATATTTCCTCCTACAATTGGTATATACCTAACAGGGCTTATAATTGGCTGACGCAAATTCAAACATTACTGAACGTAAGTATTTACATGCTATAAACATTTATACAAATGTATTAATACATACTGTAAACCAACTTATTTTCGCGAATACTTTATTTCGCGTTTTACCCTTTCTTGACCAATTCGCGGCTATTTAATTTCGCGATTTTCTGATTTACTTGATGAAGTTTAATAAGGAAAGATCCAAGTTTTACATATTCGCGACGATTTATATTCGCGTTATTTTTCTACTTGCGAAAATCGCGAAAATAAATCGCTCGCGAAATTAAGTTGGTTTACAGTATAGACCCTTATTTAGACCTTTTGTTCGGAGGAAATGCTGAAAAGGCTTTCAGGATAATAAGCTAAGATCTCCAGGAGCGTAAACTATCGACAAATAAATATCTTTGTGTTTGTAAAACTTTTCTGATTGGGCCCCACTAATATTCCTTGACCACAGATTACAGACCCAACAAATTCAGCTTCCCTATCCTCATTTATAGACATATACGTCGACTACAGCGGACATCCGAATCCGAGTCTATTACAAACGAAATAAATTCAATTCTGAAATTTATAAATATTCCTCAATTTAAACAACAATTTACCAACTTTTTCTGCGTATAGAGTATTAATTTCTGAACTCAAAGGATATTAACAAGATTGCAGCATCTTCTCTTTGTAAAACGTCTTCAGTGTATGAGCAAAAAATCAATGAGCCAGGATTTTGTGAAAAGTAAAATCACAAAAATACTAAACTCAAAAATGATCATAGAACAATAACACAATGACGGGATGTATAAGCACAGATCTACGTCATATGTATCAAAGAAACACAAAAATGCATATAGACAAATCACATTAAATTTAGCAACAATGAAAGGTAAGAATACAAAGATTATGATAAAACAATAACACAATGACGGGGTGTAAAAGTAAAGAGTCACTTCTAATGGATATCACAAAAAAAAACCTTGTATGTTACTGTCCCAAGTCAGGAGCCTGTAATTCGGGGCCTTTTATAGCTGACTATGCGATATGGGCTGTGCTCATTGTTGAAGGCCTTGCGGTGACCTTTTGTTGTTAATTTATGTGTCGTGTGGTCTCTTGTGGAGAGTTTTCACATTGGCAATCATACCACATCTTCTTTTTTTTTTATATAAACAGTAAAAGAAATATACACGAATACAATAAAAGAATACTATAACACGTTATTTAGATGATAAACAAAGGACATGTTAATTGATACTTATATTTTTATGTATCATGAATACACCATATTATCCATTCATTGTATTCGACAATTTTCAGCATTCAGTAACTGTATGATTTGGTTGTGAGTGTTGAATCTGATGTACAATTAACCCCTAAAAAGAAGGAAAATCAACTAGTATCAAATCTTTAAATCTTTAATTTTGTAAAATTGTCTCATTATACGCAAATTAACAGAAACATATTGTTAGCACTGAGTTTGTTAGCGCAACTCCTCATAAACCATAACAGTTTTAGATCGGATAAAACAGCTGGAAGTAGATCTGAATTTGAAAATTGAAAAGACAATTCATGATCAGATTTCAAGACGCGCGTCTGGCGTATTTTAATCCTAGTACCTTTGATAACTTTTTTCTAATCAATATTTCCTCCTACAATTGGTATATACCTAACAGGGCTTATAATTGGCTGAAGCAAATTCAAACATTACTGAACGTAAGTATTTACATGCTATAAACATTTATACAAATGTATTAATACATACTAGTATAGACCCTTATGTAGACCTTTTGTTCGGAGGTAATGCTGAAAAGGCTTTCAGGATAATAAGCTAAGATCTCCAGGAGCGTAAACTATCGACAAATAAATATCTTTGTGTTTGTAAACTTTTCTGATTGGGCCCCACTAATATTCCTTGACCACAGATTACAGACCCAACAAATTCAGCTTCCCTATCCTCATTTATAGACATATACTTCGACTACAGCGGACATCCGAATCCGAGTCTATTACAAACGAAATAATTTCAATTTTGAAATTTATAAATATTCCTCAATTTAAACAACAATTTACCAACTTTTTCTGCGTATAGAGTATTAATTTCTGAACTCAAAGGATATTAACAAGATTGCAGCATCTTCTCTTTGTAAAACGTCTTCAGTGTATGAGCAAAAAATCAATGAGCCAGGATTTTGTGAAAAGTAAAATCACAAAAATACTAAACTCAAAAATGATCATAGAACAATAACACAATGACGGGATGTATAAGCACAGATCTACGTCATATGTATCAAAGAAACACAAAAATTCATATAGACAAATCACATTAAATTTAGCAACAATGAAAGGCAAGAATACAAAGATTATGATAAAACAATAACACAATGACGGGGTGTAAAAGTAAAGAGTCACTTCTAATGGATATCACAAAAAAAACCTTGTATGTTACTGTCCCAAGTCAGGAGCCTGTAATTCGGGGCCTTTTATAGCTGACTATGCGATATGGGCTGTGCTCATTGTTGAAGGCCTTGCGGTGACCTATTGTTGTTAATTTATGTGTCGTGTGGTCTCTTGTGGAGAGTTTTCACGTTGGCAATCATACCACATCTTCTTTTTTTTTTTATATAAACAGTAAAAGAAATATACACGAATACAATAAAAGAATACTATAACACGTTATTTAGATGATAAACAAAGGACATGTTAATTGATACTTATATTTTTATGTATCATGAATACACCATATTATCCATTCATTGTATTCGACAATTTTCAGCATTCAGTAACTGTATGATTTGGTTGTGAGTGTTGAATCTGATGTACAATTAACCCCTAAAAAGAAGGATAATCAACTAGTATGAAATCTTTAAATCTTTAAATTTGTAAAAGTCGTCTCATTATACGCAAATTAACAGAAACATATTGTTAGCACTGAGATCGGATAAAACAGCTGGAAATAGATCTGAATTTGAAAATTCTAAATTTGAAAGAACATGTTGCTTAGCTTGGTTAAAGCGTAGAAAAACAGCACAGACAAAAATGCACGTAAATTGGATGTAACATTTACAAAATTACATTATCGGATGAAAATGCAAAAAATAAAACATTAAAAGGAGAGTGAAAGGTGAGACCAAGAGCAGCTCTTATTAACTAGTTATGAGTTTTGTATTTTGATAAAACAATACATATGACTTACATCTGTTTTCTAAGGTAGTCGTAATCATATTTTCAACATTTATATGCCCCAAACTTTTAATAGGTTAAACATATGTTAAAATTCTGTACTACCACTACCTTCACATTGTGTCTTCATCATAATTCAAGGCCTTCGCTATTGA
This sequence comes from Mytilus galloprovincialis, assembly GCF_965363235.1. Taxonomy (NCBI): domain Eukaryota; kingdom Metazoa; phylum Mollusca; class Bivalvia; order Mytilida; family Mytilidae; genus Mytilus; species Mytilus galloprovincialis. Next base: position 18,747,139 of record NC_134845.1, on the reverse strand, counting down.
TGTTCTTTTTTTGTATTGGCAATATTCTCAAGTTTGTCTCTATGAGATGAAACTCAGAGACCACATCTGGGAATCAATAAGTAAGCGAAATGAAATATTTATGAATGTTATTTACTTCCCAATACGAGACGAGAGGCTTGCGGCCAAAATGCTAGAAAAGGCAAAAAATAATAAAACAATTGAATAGGAGATGTGATAACAACATACTATCAAAAGTGAAGCTGAAGTGGAATATCAATAAAGCTTAACATTACAGTGAGTCAGTTGAAACATCTTTGAAATGTTCTTTGTATAAATGATGTTCAAACAAATAATTCATGTTTTGAACTGAAACTTTACAACATCAATATAGAGTGGTTTATAAGGTTTAGTCTCATGCTTTTTCCAGCTTTAATTCACCATCGTGAGAAATGACTAGAATCATTAGAAAAGAAAACAAACTGTTGTTCACCTATTCTACATGATGCCCTTTCCATAACAGTTTCAGCGTCGTAAACATTATTATTTGGTGGTTCATATTCCAATATCTTATATTGGACTTCAAAATAGACTTTCTTTTCCTCCCGTTTAATTGTCTTATGCTTAAATATTCCACAAAACGCAAAATGGGTTATGTCGCATGTTATATATTTTTCGCCAAGTTCTTTTATCTCTAAGATGACAGCATCATGCCACAAGTTCCAGTAACTTTCCCTCATTATATTTCCCTTTTGAACATCTGCTGCCTTTTTTTTCGGACTAACATTTACATCTAATTATTGTTTGTTGATTTCAAAGCACTGTTGATTCATTATTCCATGTTTAAGTTGCATCTCATTCCTTATTGTTTCATCACGCATCTCCCTGAAACCACTTTTCCTAAACAAACTTCTGATTAATCTATATCATGTGACTTGAATACTTAAATATAAAAAAGAAGATGTGGTATGATTGCCAATGAGACAACTATCCACGAAAGACCAAAATGACACAGACATTAACAACTATAGGTCACCGTACGGCCTTCAACAATGAGCAAAGCCCATACCGCATAGTCAGCTATAATAGGCCCGATAAGACAATGTAAAACAATTCAAACGAGAAAACTAACGGCCTTATTTATGTAAAAAAATGAACGAAAAACAAATATGTAACACATAAACAAACGACAACCACTGAATTACAGGCTGTAACGCAAGATGTTGCAAAATGTTCGCAATTATTATCAAAAAGATCATATTTGTATTTCCCGTGCGTCCCTTTATTGACAACTAAAGTCTCGGCTCTTTCGATAATTTCTTTTGGTGCAAACGGCCTCACTCTGTAAGCTATGACACGACGATTTTGATTTGCAAAATTGAATGATTTTTGTGATTTCCTAATGGTAGCATTTTTGCTAAGAAAAACACCTGTTGCTGCTCCTAAGTTTGTCGCTTCTATTATTTCAAACAGTTTGTTCGGAAGTTTTGTTACCACAATTGCGTGATGATCGTACAGTTTACAGGCAAAATCGATATGATCTCCTTCTTGAATTTCACATGCAGAGAAAACTGGAAATGCCTTGACACATTCAATACAACCGCTCATTTCTGATAATTCCACAGAACTTAAATGTAACGCAGTCGTGTTGTCGGCTGTACTTTGAATTGTTGTAGTAAATCCGGGGTCATCTTCATTAGGGGATTCATTGTCTTTATGATTTGCATCTACAGATGATTTGTCAATAGCATTTTGAACAAATGGGGGTCGCATATTCTTTGTCGGGGATGTGACAAAATGTGTTCAGGAACATGTATAATGCGTGACAAACTCTAGTCAGGTGTGTTAAGCAATTCTTTGCCAATCGTTGTTTTTCGATATGAAGTATTTTTCTCATGATTGAAAGATGTTGTATTCTAATCATTCAGAACGCTTGTTGATAAAACTGTTTGTCATTGACAGTGTTAGTTACTAAAGGCTTATCCATGTCACAAGTATAGAAATGTTTCTTCGTTAACTTCCAGCACTTTGCAGATCCTGTCGTTTACATGCTAGGATAACCAAAACTCAACTTACGCTTAATAGTTAACACAATGTCATCACAAGATGAATTTTGTCCGTTATAACTTGTTTATTATCTAGACCTACAAATTAACTATACCGATTAGATAATTAAAGCCTACTTACAATTGGTAGCCATTTATTTTTTATGTATTATAACTCAGAATCAATTTTTGCTACCCTGAATTCATAATTATTCTTTAGATTTACAAATTTAAATAATCAATGAATTACATAAGTTGTATATGTTTTTGTATGGAGAGATTGCCAAATATCAAAATTACATATCCACGAAAAATACAACTTTTTGTTATGCCACGAAAATAGATACCCATGATAATGGATTAATACACAGAAGTATACTATATCAATTGAGTAATTTGGGAAAATATTATACTTTCATTTGCGTACCTGAGAGATATATAAAGATGTTTTCACCCAGAAACTTTATGTTTCCTAGGGAATTGCCCATTCAAAATATGACTTTTCGAAGGTACACAAATTTTTACATCTCTCTAAATCTATAGTTTTTAAATAATTTGGAAAACGAAAATCACTATACTATCGAATTTTAAAACATATTACAGTGAATTTGTATAATCAGTGATTGTGTAGAATTCCTGAAATCTCAAGGATAATGCAGAATCACTGGTTAGTTTAGTGATTATATAATCACTAAAAATTTCAGAGATAAAGTATAATCACAAGAAAAAAAATCAAATTATGCATAATAACTGAAATGAAGAATTAGTTTTATTTGAAAAAATGAATAAAATTCAATAATTCATTTTACAGAATCATATCAAAACATCATTGTACACATAAATTGTAAAATGTTAAGCACAATTTCTCGAAATGATAATCTTAATATATTACAATGTTAGGCACAATATATCTAATTTTAATGATAAGCACAATGTATTAAAATAATAAGCACAGTATATAAATATATTAGAATGTTCGGCATTATACACAATATTTTGAAATGTAAAGCACAATATTTCTAGAGAAGCATTTATTTTTACAAACTAAATTTTAATGCATCGACAACTGCATGTTTGCCCTGCTATTTTTGCATGCACATTTACTTGTTTCTAATAAACAATTAACAGGGCCCGATGACCATATAAGCGATGCAAACATAAATATAGATAAAAAATAGATTGAGCATCCTCATGCTGTTGGATTATTCTAGGTCTATTTAATCTTTTATTATAGATGAAAAATAAATATTTATCATCGTTTTTTCCTGTATAAGAATAATTGTCTGTGGATCGAATCAGACAATCAAATGATATACCTTTGTTTAACTTTCAATGTTGACCTTTTTTTTACTTTAAATAACTTTACACATACAATTCACGTGTTATCCATCTCAAGCTGAGGGGTAAATTTAAATTAAAGTTCACTTAAATAAGGGTTCAATCAGGTCTTTTAGCGTATTTTGACAAAATTGAACCATACTGGCTGCTAAAAGCGAATTAATATTTCACTATGTGCATTTCATTAATGAATGAGCAAAACAATTTCATATATTGAATTTGTCAATATGTAGCTAGTACTCCTTTAATGTTTCGTTATGATGCACAGTGCATATATCTATACAATATGGTTTAAAGTAAAAATTGGAAGACACATGCATGTATGACAGTACATAGAATCCAAAGTAACAAAAATGATGATAACACACTGATTTGGGTAAAAGGGATCAATCTAAATTTTTAGTGATGAATCGGCAAATAATGAAAGAGATACTTAACATGTGAAAGGATAACTACTTAAAGATGTTGTATTACGTCTGAAGTTTTTAATTCTCTCAAGATGCTCTTTTTTGTCCGGACCCCTCATTAAAGTTCAAATAAATACATTTTTCATTATTTTTCAGCACTATATGAATAATCTCATCATAGATACAGCTAAGGTAATCTATAGCTATGCCTGAGGTAGAAAAGCCTTAGTATTTCAAAAAATTCAAAAATTTGTAAACAGTAAATTTATAAATATAACCATATCAATGTATCAATGACAATTCATGTCAGCACAAAAAGTGCTGACTACTGGGCTTGTGATACCCTCGGGGAAATAAATCTCCACCAGCAGTGGCATCGACCCAGTGGTTGTAAATAAACTCATCATAGATACCAGGACCAAATTTAGTATATACGCCAGACGCGCGTTTCGTTTACAAAAGACTCATCAGTGACGCTCGAATCCAAAAAAGTTAAAAAGGCCAAATAAAATACGAAGTTGACGAGCATTGAGGACCAAAATTCCCAAAAGTTTTGCCAAATACAGCTAAGGTAATCTATGCCTGAGGTAGAAAAGCCTTAGTATTTCAAAAAATTTAAAAATTTGTAAACAGTAAATTTATAAATATAACCATATCAATGACAATTCATGTCAGCACAAAAAGTGCTGACTACTAGGCTTGTGATACTCTCGGGGAAATAAATCTCCACCAGCAGTGGCATCGACCCAGTGGTTGTAAATAAACTCATCATAGATACCAGGACCAAATTTAATATATACGCCAGACGCGCGTTTCGTCTACAAAAGACTCATCAGTGACGCTCGAATCCAAAAACGTTAAAAAGGCCAAATAAAATACGAAGTTGCAGAGCATTGAGGACCAAAATTCCCAAAAGTTTTGCCAAATACAGATAAGGTAATCTATGCCTGAGGTAGAAAAGCCTTAGTATTTCAAAAATTTTAAAAATTTGTAAACAGTAAATTTATAAATATAACCATATCAATGACAATTCATGTCAGCACAAAAAGTGCTGACTACTGGGCTTGTGATACCCTTTGACTTTCCAACAAAAACTGTCCCAAAATTATAAACTTATAAGAAAATTACTGTGGTCTACACAATAGATTAATAAAGTATTTATTTTGTTTTGAAAAAAAGACCTGTATTGATTTTAAGAGATATATCATGCTATAAAAGAAGAAAATCAAATGAATGCATTTTTTTTTTAATTTCATTTTGAAAGTTGCTCATATGTTTTTTAATACGTATTCAAGCGTTCAAACCTTTCAGATAGACAGTTACTTATGACTATGGCCGGCCCTTTAATAGCTGACTATACGATATTTTTTTCTCATTGTTGAAGGATAAACGATGCGTTGCATTTGCTTTTATCTTCGTCATCTTGATTTTGGAGGATAGTTGTCGTCTCAATGGTAAACATACTACATCCTCCTTTTTTATAATGTTTTCTTAAGTCGTACTTCTTATCAAAAAACACCCTATATAATTTTAATCGTAAATGACAAAAAAACATAGCTGAACGTTGAACGTTCTTCGCAAACAAAAACTTGTTATAGATATAGGAAGATGTGGTATGAGTGTCAATGTGACAACTCTCCATTAAAGTCATAATTTATAAAAAAAAAATAAACCATAGGTCAAGGTACGGTCTTCAACACGGAGCCTAGGCTCACACCGAACAACAAGCTATTAAGGGTCCCAAACATTACTAGTGTAAAACCATTCAAACGGGAATGTTTATTTGTGTTAATCATCATGAACTTATTTATAAAAGAAGTATTCGGTTATTTAATTCAAATCAGTGAATTTATCCATACCATTGCGAAGTTATTGAGGCACCATCTTGTGCATGGATAAAACAGTTTAATTTACAATATTGAATTGTCTGACATTAGTTATCATTTATTTTACTCCATGTGCATTATGACTTTCTGAGATTGTTTTATTATACATTTTATATAATCATTCTTTTTCTAGTTTCAGTTTACACCAGCGAGCAAAATGACTTGAGTCATTCGAAAAGAATACAAACTGCTGTTCACCAACTCTTCTCTTTGCTCTCTCTACGACAGTGTCTGGATCATATATGTGGTATTTCGGAGGTCCATATTCCAACATAGCACATTTACCATTAAAATTAATTTTTAGTTGTTCTTCAATGATTTTTCTATGTGAAAAAAATCCACAGAACGCATAATGAGCAATGTTACATGTAAGGTTAGACTTATTGATATTGTTAACGCTTAAGACAACTTCTTCGTGCCACAAGTTCCAGTAACTGTACCTAATTATGTCCCCTTTCTTAACATCTTCCGCATTTCTTATTTGTGTTAATTTCACGTCTAATAATATTTTGTTTATATCGAAACATTTTTTACAAATTATCCCATTTTCGTATTCCTTTTCATTTCTTTTCATTTCATTGCTTATTCCTAAAAACCCACTCTTGAGAAACAACCGACCTGTTAATCTAAATTTCGTCACCTGAATACTAAATTTTCTTCCGGTAACGCAATATGTTGCAAAATGTTCACAATTGTTGTCGAAGAGATCATATTTATATGCTTCACTCTTTCTTCCACCATCACAAAAATCCCTAGCACGTTCAGCGGTATCTTTTTTTGAATGTTGCCTTATTCTGTACGCAATGACACGAAGATTTTGTTTTGCAAAATCAAAGGATTTCACTGATGACCCAATACGAGCTTTTTTGCCAAGGAACATGCCAATAGCCACACCTGAAATTGTATTTGTAGCCTCTATTATTTCAAATTTCTCACCTTCAAGTTTTGCAACAACTATCGCATGGTGATCATATATTGCACCCGCAAATGCAATATGATCTCCTTCATCGATTTCATCGGATGAAAAAACAGGTATTGCTTTAACACATTCGATACATCCACTGATTTCAGTAACTTCTTGAACACTTAGTTCCAGATCGGTACTAGATAAGCCACCTTCACAGTCTTCTTGCTTGACTTCGGTCATATGCTTTTGTTCAGAAACAATGATATTGCTCAAATTGTCATTAACTTGTTTTTCGTTGTCTAATTCTGTTATAGTATCTTCCGGCTTTATGGTCAAATCAGATCCGTCAACTGTGTTTTGTCGACGCATAAATTGTTCACGATTTTTGATAGATAAAAAAGAAGGAGTCCGTTGTAAAAACGATTGATCAAAAGATGTACTTCTATGAATTCTCGTCGATGAGCTAATTTCAGATTTATCAATGTCAGTCCTTGTTGTAATATCATCATTGATTTCTGATGACAACTCATACTTTAATGGAATATCAACGGACGAACATTTTTCAACGGTCTTATCGGTTGGAGCCGTCATTGATCAGCGATGATTCATACCTATTTCGAATAATAGAAAGAAATTTGAAATATAAGTGAATGAATAATATTCAAAGACATGATCATTAGCAGATAAAGATTTGTCAGATTTATCTTGAATAGTTCGTCTTCAGATACAAATATAAAACAATATTAGTGTTCCAACTAAATGTGTTTATATTTTATTTTGCAGATTTCGACAGAAGATAAAAAAAAAAAAGAATACGCTATGAAAGAATTCAAATGTTTCAGAAAAGATATCTTTCTGGAATATATTAGAATCATTGATTAACATTTCTTCTTTAAATTCTAAAACTTTTTGTGCTGACTACTAGGCTTGTGATACTCTCGGGGAAATAAATCTCCACCAGCAGTGGCATCGACCCAGTGGTTGTAAATAAACTCATCATAGATACCAGGACCAAATTTAATATATACGCCAGACGCGCGTTTCGTCTACAAAAGACTCATCAGTGACGCTCGAATCCAAAAACGTTAAAAAGGCCAAATAAAATACGAAGTTGCAGAGCATTGAGGACCAAAATTCCCAAAAGTTTTGCCAAATACAGATAAGGTAATCTATGCCTGAGGTAGAAAAGCCTTAGTATTTCAAAAATTTTAAAAATTTGTAAACAGTAAATTTATAAATATAACCATATCAATGACAATTCATGTCAGCACAAAAAGTGCTGACTACTGGGCTTGTGATACCCTTTGACTTTCCAACAAAAACTGTCCCAAAATTATAAACTTATAAGAAAATTACTGTGGTCTACACAATAGATTAATAAAGTATTTATTTTGTTTTGAAAAAAAGACCTGTATTGATTTTAAGAGATATATCATGCTATAAAAGAAGAAAATCAAATGAATGCATTTTTTTTTTAATTTCATTTTGAAAGTTGCTCATATGTTTTTTAATACGTATTCAAGCGTTCAAACCTTTCAGATAGACAGTTACTTATGACTATGGCCGGCCCTTTAATAGCTGACTATACGATATTTTTTTCTCATTGTTGAAGGATAAACGATGCGTTGCATTTGCTTTTATCTTCGTCATCTTGATTTTGGAGGATAGTTGTCGTCTCAATGGTAAACATACTACATCCTCCTTTTTTATAATGTTTTCTTAAGTCGTACTTCTTATCAAAAAACACCCTATATAATTTTAATCGTAAATGACAAAAAAACATAGCTGAACGTTGAACGTTCTTCGCAAACAAAAACTTGTTATAGATATAGGAAGATGTGGTATGAGTGTCAATGTGACAACTCTCCATTAAAGTCATAATTTATAAAAAAAAAATAAACCATAGGTCAAGGTACGGTCTTCAACACGGAGCCTAGGCTCACACCGAACAACAAGCTATTAAGGGTCCCAAACATTACTAGTGTAAAACCATTCAAACGGGAATGTTTATTTGTGTTAATCATCATGAACTTATTTATAAAAGAAGTATTCGGTTATTTAATTCAAATCAGTGAATTTATCCATACCATTGCGAAGTTATTGAGGCACCATCTTGTGCATGGATAAAACAGTTTAATTTACAATATTGAATTGTCTGACATTAGTTATCATTTATTTTACTCCATGTGCATTATGACTTTCTGAGATTGTTTTATTATACATTTTATATAATCATTCTTTTTCTAGTTTCAGTTTACACCAGCGAGCAAAATGACTTGAGTCATTCGAAAAGAATACAAACTGCTGTTCACCAACTCTTCTCTTTGCTCTCTCTACGACAGTGTCTGGATCATATATGTGGTATTTCGGAGGTCCATATTCCAACATAGCACATTTACCATTAAAATTAATTTTTAGTTGTTCTTCAATGATTTTTCTATGTGAAAAAAATCCACAGAACGCATAATGAGCAATGTTACATGTAAGGTTAGACTTATTGATATTGTTAACGCTTAAGACAACTTCTTCGTGCCACAAGTTCCAGTAACTGTACCTAATTATGTCCCCTTTCTTAACATCTTCCGCATTTCTTATTTGTGTTAATTTCACGTCTAATAATATTTTGTTTATATCGAAACATTTTTTACAAATTATCCCATTTTCGTATTCCTTTTCATTTCTTTTCATTTCATTGCTTATTCCTAAAAACCCACTCTTGAGAAACAACCGACCTGTTAATCTAAATTTCGTCACCTGAATACTAAATTTTCTTCCGGTAACGCAATATGTTGCAAAATGTTCACAATTGTTGTCGAAGAGATCATATTTATATGCTTCACTCTTTCTTCCACCATCACAAAAATCCCTAGCACGTTCAGCGGTATCTTTTTTTGAATGTTGCCTTATTCTGTACGCAATGACACGAAGATTTTGTTTTGCAAAATCAAAGGATTTCACTGATGACCCAATACGAGCTTTTTTGCCAAGGAACATGCCAATAGCCACACCTGAAATTGTATTTGTAGCCTCTATTATTTCAAATTTCTCACCTTCAAGTTTTGCAACAACTATCGCATGGTGATCATATATTGCACCCGCAAATGCAATATGATCTCCTTCATCGATTTCATCGGATGAAAAAACAGGTATTGCTTTAACACATTCGATACATCCACTGATTTCAGTAACTTCTTGAACACTTAGTTCCAGATCGGTACTAGATAAGCCACCTTCACAGTCTTCTTGCTTGACTTCGGTCATATGCTTTTGTTCAGAAACAATGATATTGCTCAAATTGTCATTAACTTGTTTTTCGTTGTCTAATTCTGTTATAGTATCTTCCGGCTTTATGGTCAAATCAGATCCGTCAACTGTGTTTTGTCGACGCATAAATTGTTCACGATTTTTGATAGATAAAAAAGAAGGAGTCCGTTGTAAAAACGATTGATCAAAAGATGTACTTCTATGAATTCTCGTCGATGAGCTAATTTCAGATTTATCAATGTCAGTCCTTGTTGTAATATCATCATTGATTTCTGATGACAACTCATACTTTAATGGAATATCAACGGACGAACATTTTTCAACGGTCTTATCGGTTGGAGCCGTCATTGATCAGCGATGATTCATACCTATTTCGAATAATAGAAAGAAATTTGAAATATAAGTGAATGAATAATATTCAAAGACATGATCATTAGCAGATAAAGATTTGTCAGATTTATCTTGAATAGTTCGTCTTCAGATACAAATATAAAACAATATTAGTGTTCCAACTAAATGTGTTTATATTTTATTTTGCAGATTTCGACAGAAGATAAAAAAAAAAAAGAATACGCTATGAAAGAATTCAAATGTTTCAGAAAAGATATCTTTCTGGAATATATTAGAATCATTGATTAACATTTCTTCTTTAAATTCTAAAGGATATAAGATAAAATAATATCGTATAAAAAGACAAATATTTACATAAGACAGACGTCTTTCATCAGGGTTGATATTTTTCTTTACAATTAACAATGATACAATCTTAAAGCCACAGTCTCGGTCACTCCAACCGCATGAAAGTCCTTGTAGATGAACAGAACAACGGAGGATTTCCAGGAGAAAGAACTTGAACAAATGTCGATAAAGGAAAACCATTTCCTTCTCATAATTATAATTCAAAAAAAGAAATAGTTATCATTTAAGATTATTCATTTGTGATATAATTGGATGTTTATTTACATTTTTTCATGATTAAATTTTGCGCTCAGCATACACATTGTATGATCTATAACGTTAAAAAAATGCATTAAATTCAAAACTACCTTGTGACATTGTATGAAAGAATACAAAGGCTTCGCTGATGCATTTTAAAGATCATCTATGACGAGAATGATAAAAGAAAGATATTGAATGATTGCCATGGAGATATCAACCAAATACCAAGTAATGATAAAGTTTGCAATTATAGATAAACGTACGGTCTTTACTAATGATCAAAATTGTAAAGTCAGCTCTACAATTCACTCACTACGAAGTTTACGTACATTTTTATCTTTTTCACTAAAGACTTAATCTGCTGATATATGATGTTACGGTTATGTGTTATCAATTTACATAACGGCAAATTATAAAACCTCGAATTGTTAGTCTGTAAGAAAACCTATAAAATTTCCACATATTTCATCTTGGCTAAATTGGAGCTTTGCTAGCCTGTGCTTTTTGGGTACGGTAAATTTCCTTATACGTTTTGAAAAATGTATCTAAAAAACGATTTATGTTTTACACTAGACATTCGTATATTTCTTTTAGCATAACATTTGAAATCTCTTCACTGACATAAATATCCAATAGCCTTCAGTAAAAAGGTTTTTCCAGCTCTTTGTTGTCTAATATTTCCAACGTTTCAATTTTGATAGAAACTAAAACTCATTTCATTCAGCTGTCTTTTCTCAAACTTTAACCAAAACAAATGCCCACAATATGGAGAATTTGTAATATCTATAAACTTGTGCTATTGAACAAATGGCTGAAATTGAATATTTGGACTTTCAATGTTTTTGAAAGAAACAAACAAAATACATTTCTATGTTTGTATATTTATTGTATTCGTTAGAAGATAGAAATAATAAACTAGATTGTTAAAAAGAACAAGTATAAAATTCAATGATCATAAAATTGTTGGAAAGACTACGGTAAGCTATGACTACGACTGGCATACAAGTGAGATGTTTGGCGCTATTTAATCCACCATTTTCTACATTTGAAAATGCCTGTATCAAGTCTGGAATTTGACAGATATTGCCCATTCGTTTGATGTGTTTTATCATTTAATTTTGCAATTTGATTTGGGACATTCCGTTTTGACTTTCCTCGGAGTTCAGTATTTTTGTGATTTTACTTTCTATTGAGGGGGAGACAATGACATAAACGGTTTATATTGTGAAGGAGCATATGACTGTCATAAAAAATCATATCCCTGGTAATTACAACTGAAATAAATGATTCTTCTGCTGTAGGAGCTTATAAGGTTATTTTTAAACACAGTCATTCATATCAAATGTTAATAGTAAACCTCAATGATGTTTGGATGCACCAAAGGAGAGCAAAATTTTATTATGAATGTAATTTTTTTTGCATCCTTAATTTTCTTCTATTTAACTAAATCAGAAAACAAATTTCGTTCCCCCCCCCCTAAATAGAAAATATAAATTATCTCTTTTGTTCTGTGACTATTTTTTTCCAGTTTTTGAAACCATATCTATATTTCAACCTTTTGAATGACCGATTTTTTTTTTCAATTTCTTAAAGATTTGGAAAGCTACCATTCTCCATAAAAATGGAGAGCAAATCATTGTTTGAAAGTTCTAACATTCTTCATAGGGCAATACAGACTTATAAATTTGCCAGTTTTACTGGTTAACAGAATCCTATTCTACTACATAGTAAGAAAAGACCGCGGATGCTCCATTTTGGTTGATTTTATAAAGATTGTTTTGGTTATGGCAATAAGTTGCATTAAAGCACGTACCTTTTATCTCTATAACAATAAAGATTCCTTCCAAACTTCTTAAAATTCTGTATGTATCACCTGACAAAATGGCGTTTTTAAAATTTGTTTACACTAGCTACTTGAACAAAATTCTATATTTAGAACAAATGGAAAACCATGACTGGTAGTATACCCGGAAGCCAAATAATGACCTGATTAAACAGAGAAAACCCCTAATTCGGAACATTAAAACATGATATCGTTATTAAGATATATTCTGAGTGTTTGGGAATATAAGAAGATTACAGGAGTTAGATTTTACCGTACCATATGTTGCGTTTACAGTATTAACTTGATTAATTTTCACTCATTCATTCATTCATTCATTCATTCATTCATTCATTCATTCATTCATTCATTCATTCATTCATTCATTCATTCATTTATTCATACATTCATTCATTTATTCATTCTGAGTGATTCATTTATTCATTTATTCATTCATTCATTTATTTATTCATTTATACATTTCATAATTTTTTCATTCATTCATTCATTCATTCATTCATTCATTTATTCATTCATTCATTCATTCATTCATTCATTCATTCATTCATTCATTCATTCATTCATTCATTCATTCATTCATTCATTCATTCAGTGACTGACTGTTCGTCAATAAAGACCTCATTTTTCAGGTTTTTATGCCCCACCTACGATAGTAGAGGGGCATTATGTTTTCTGGTATGTGCGTCCTTCCGTCCGTACGTTCGTTCGTTCGTCCGTTCGTTCGTCCGTCCGTCCGTTCGTCCCGCTTCAGGTTTAAGTTTTTGGTCAAGGTAGTTTTTGATGAATTTAAAGTCCAATCAATTTGAAACTTAGTAAACATGTTCCCCATGATATGATCTTTCTCTTTCTAATGCCAAATTAAAGTTTTGACCACAATTTCACAGTCCACTGAACAAAGATTAAAAACAGTGCGAATCTCAGGTTAAAGTTTTGGTTAAAGTTTTTGGTCAAGGTAGTTTTTGATGAAATTAAAGTCCAATCAAATTGAAACTTTTTACACATGTTCTCTATGATATGATCTTTCTCATTTTAATGCCAAATTAAAGTATTGACCCCAATTTCATGGTCCACTGAACAAAGAAAAAGATAGTGCGAAGCTCAGGTTAAAGGTTTGGTTAAAGTTTTTGGTCACGGTAGTTTTTGATGAAGTTGAAATCCAATCCACTTGAAACTTAGTACACATGTTCCCTATGATATGATCTTTCTAATTTTAATGGCAAATTTAAGGAATTGACCCCAATTTCACGGTCCACTGAACATGTAAAATGATAGTGCGAGTGGGGCATTCGTGTACTTTGGACACATTCTTGTTTTTATTAATAATTCATGCAACCCTGCCACATTTTACTCCTACTAATATATATACTTTGTACGCGTTCTAATGCAAGTTTTCACATTTTAGAATATATGTAATCTATTTGTGACTGTTACTTTTATCCTGCATTCACGTAAGAAGGCCTTATTGTTATTCTTTTGTAAGTGAATCCACCTGACATATTTGAATTAATCATTTAAAAAGGAAACTTTTTGCGGACGTCCAATGCGATATATAAGAAAATTTTACTTTTTCCACCTGATACTTCATCTGCATTTATAAAATGTGACCGTCATGTGTATATTGATGAACATTTGGGTATTTTGTACATAATGAAAAATTATCTCATTACGAATATGTAAGAAAGCCTGTAAGATTCCCATTGATTTTGTTTTGGCAAAATATGAGCTAGTACTTGATGCAATTCGAGTACCTTGATGCAAATTCCCTTATACTTATGTTGAACAGACTTTCTGGCATGTCAGTTAACTGTTAGTAGTCTGTTGTTATTTATGTATTATTTTCATTTTGTTTATTTTCTTTGGTTACATCTTCTGACATCAGACTCGGACTTCTCTTGAACTGAATTTTAAATGTGCGTATTGTTATGCATTTACTTTTCTACATTGGCTAGAGGTATAGGGGGAGGGTTGAGATCTCATAAACATGTTTAACCCCGCCGCATTTTTGCGCCTGTCCCAAGTCAGGAGCCTCTGGCCTTTGTTAGTCTTGTATTTTTTTAATGTTAGTTTCTTGTATACAATTCGGAAATTAGTATGGCGTTATCACTGAATTAGTATATATTTGTTTAGGGGCCAGCTGAAGGACGCCTCCGGTTGCGGGAATGTCTCGCTACATTGAAGACCTGTTAGTGACCTTCTGCTGTTGTTTTTTCTATGGCCGGGTTGTTGTCTCTTTGACACATTCCTCATTTCCATTCTCAATTTTATTTGAGTAGAATATTTATAGGTTTTAGCCATTAATATTTCTTACGTTTTCCTCTTATAGTTGACGCTGTCCCCTCAGTTTTAGTTTGAAACCTGGATTTGTTTTCTGTCAATCGATTTTTGACATTCGAACTACTGTTGCCTTTCCTTTATTTAAGTTTCAGATTATATTCATTGGTCACAAACTTTCACCTCAGTTTCATTAACAATCCAGTTTATTGTTGTCCTCTTCTAATGCAATAAATAAAATCAATATCAAAATCTAGGATTGTGGTTCCAAAACAAAACATGCATGAAATGTCTCAATATTTAATTTCAGACATTTTTAGATTGAAAGTTTTTGACTGTAATAAAAAAATATTTTTTAGGTGTGTATATTTTTTATATATATTTGGATATGAACCTTATTACATGTCTGTGATCAATGGGTATATTATTGTAGGTTATGGATATATTGAGGGCGGAAACATTGACATAATTGGTTTTTATTGAGAAGAAGCATGTTACTTATGGTACTGTATTTAACAAATTGAAAACAATACATGTCATGCGTTCGACGCGCTTTTCTGAATTAACCTTCAACAGGAACACTCGAAGCCAAACATTTGAAATCCGAGGGATGTATAAAAGATATGCGTAAGCAAGACATCAGTATATAGTTATCAAAGGTACCAGGATTATAATTGAATATGCCAGATGCGCGTTTCGTCTACATAAGACTCAGCAGTGACGCTCAGATCAAAATAGTTATAAAGCCAAACATATACAAAGTTGAAGAGCATTGAGGACTCAAAATTCCAAAACGTTGTGCCAAATACGGCTAAGGTACCGTATTCTATTCCTGGGATAAGAAAATCCTTAGTTAAAAATGCAAAGCTTTGAAACAGGAAATTTATAAAATGACCGGGATTCCTCGCCTACAACTGAGATATACCAGAAAACTAATTTTGCCCATCTCCCCTATGTTGACAACATGAAAAGCCATTATTTTTTCTATGTCCAATTTATTTGCAATCAAGTTTGAAACTCCCTCTTTTTCAAATACTAGTATCTGAAATTGTTACCCATATCTTAAACAATATTGAGAGCAACTTTGATCCAAACATTTGAGAGCAAATACTTGTCTGGAAGTTCCAACACCGTCCATAGAGAGGATACAAATTTGTTTTATAATGACCGATGTAAAAAGAAAGCATTCCAGTGTGTGGTAAAACAAAAGGATTATATCTTTTGCAATGATTTTATAAAAATTTGCAAGTAAAAATGTACCTGCTTTGTCTTCGCCAACTAAATTTTCTACCGGATATTTTGATAAAACATATTTATCTCCTGACAAAGTGGCGTTTTTAAAAGTTGTTTACACTAACTACTTAAATCATTCTACTTTTAGTACAAATGTATATCAACGACTTTCGGCTTTCACACAAGCCAAAAAACGACCTAGATAAAAAGTAAAAATGAAAACCCTTGTTTATACATAGTAAAATGATTATTTTTTTTCTTCAGTTTTATATATCATGTCAAGGGATAAGAGGTTATAAGAAGAGAATAGTTTTTCATTTTATAATATGTATTTACAATCTTATACCCATATACATTGTATCAATACATATTTATTTATAATCTATTTTTTCAATTCATTGATTGACAGATGGCAAAAAGACGGTACTCCACTATTCTGCACCAATTAGTAATGTATGCTAACCTGCAGTTCCAATTCCCCAAAACATTAAGATATCTGTGAGGTTTAACCATTCAGATAAATATGTATGGTGAGAAGACAATAACAATGAAAAGCCAAGGAGTAAACAAAGACTCATCAAACCAAAAGACATTTACATCAACAGTTACAAATAATAAATAAGAAACAACACGAACTCCACTAAAAACCGGGAATGAAATCAGGTGCTCCGGAAGGGTAAGCATTTCCTGCACCGTATACGGCACCCGTCGTGTTATTTCTTTGTTCAGTTCGGTAAAGATGGAAGGTTATTATGACTGAGGAAGAATATCAGATATGATTTCTGAAAAACTTTTGTCATAATGGCCAATCAGCTCATGATGGCGACCGTAAAATTGATGACCTTAATTTGATTGATTCATAGCCCTGTCTTAGCAACTTTTGAGAGAGCAGTATTCCTCGTTCAACAAAATCAACGTACTTTCTAGAGTAACGTATCAATTGAGACACACATACTCCATATGCTGGTGCCGCTGGGATGTTGCTACACAGAAATGGAAAGTCGACTATAGGAAAATTAAAATCATCGCGTTTTTCATAAATTGTGGTATTTAACCTACCATCAGTAGTCATTTCGAGAAAAAGGTCTAAATATGAAGCTGATTTATCTGTGTCGGTAGAAGTTGAGAAATCATATGGCATATGGCATATTTTGTTAAAAGAGAACAAAAAGCTAAATCATGTTACACAGTGGAACAGTTCAGAATGTAGGAGTTTTCATTGACAACATTTTGTCGACCTCTTTTTTATTTTCATATGAATCAGAGTTTCTTCAGACACTTGTCAAAAACAAAAAGATCAAAGAAGCAAGGTCATTTAATTTCCCGTTCAGATATTTGGGTGATGTTCTGTCCATTAACAATCCAAACTTTTCTAATATGGGTCCATTAATATATCCTCACGAATTAGAAACAACAGAAACAACAGACACGACATCCTCCGACTCATGTTTAGATAATAACCTCGAATTTTTCATAGTACCAGAATCTATTACAAACGAGACGATTTTAATTTTTAAATAATCAATTTCCCCCACGTCAGTAGCAATGTACCAACTTCACCTACATATGGGATATACATTACCCAGTTTATTCGGTATTCAGTATCATGTAGCAAATACTCACCATTGTCTGAGCAGAAAGCTGATAAACCTGGGGTTTGTCAAAGAACGTCTCGTTTTCTTTTAAAATAAAATTCTCGGGAAGTACCAATACCTTGTTGATAAATAACTTGTATCAACTTCACAAATAATACACGATTGTCTTGATGTATAAATTCTTGGTACTGATGGTGTTACAATGTTCCTTCATATGTTTTTATATTTTACTTTTATTGTCTAGTCTGTTATTTTGATGGTATCAATTTGACGTGACTCTGCACTTACACATCCCGTCAGTATGTAATTGTCCTTGATAACTTTTGTATTCTTATCTTTCATCTTTTGCTAATAAGCTTTTTCTGTATGCCTTTTTGTGTTTCTTGGTTACATATGCCGTGGCTCTACACCAAAGCATTCCGTCATTGTGTTTTTGTTCTAAGATAATTTCAGTACCTTGTCATTCGTTTTTGCTAATGTGCTTTGTTTGTGTGCCATTTTGTGTTTGTTTCTTGTATGTGACGTGCCTCTGATCTATATTTGTACAACCCGTCATTGTTTTAATGTGTCATGGTAGATATTTGTGTATGTATCTGTTTGTTTTATAGTGATTAGGATAATAACAAAACGTTGACTGCTGTACCACTATTTTTGACATTTTTACTATTATGTCTGTTTGTTCTGTTCATACATCGTTGTTGTCAATATAATGGATTTTTAAACAACTATCATACAAGTGCTAGGTTTAGCTAGCTATAAAAAAAAGGTTCAATACACAATGTTCTACATAAGAGAATGCCTGTACAAAGTCAGAAATTAGACAGTTGTTTTCTATTCGTATGATGTGTTTGAGATTTTGATTTTGTCATTTGATAAGGGACTTTCCGTTTAAAAATATTCCTCGGAGTTCAGTATTTTTGCAATTTTACCTTATGCCATTATGTAATCGTATCTATATCTACGCCATATTTAAAGCAACTAAGAGGTCATTACACCTGTGCCATTCATTTAGTAGCTTTTTTATTGACTCTTATTGTCTCCTTCGAAATATAAATTTAAGACTAATATCAACAAAAAATCGGAGGCCAATGATGTGAAAAAGTACATATCGTTTTTATCGTGTGCTTTTCTATGTTGTGATGTTATACTATTGTTTCAGAAAAAGGGACAAGGTTTGGTACCATTAAAACGTTTAATCCCACCGCAAATGTTTGCACCTGTCCTAAGTCAGGAATCTGATGTACAGTAGTTGTCGTCTGTTTTTTGTAATTTATACGTGTTTCTCGTTTCTCGTTTTTTATGTAGAATAGACCGTTGGTTTTTCCGTTTGAATGGTTTTACACTAGTTATTTTGGGACCCTTTATAGCTTGTTGCTCGGTGTGAGCCAAGGCTCCGTGTTGAAGGCTGTACATTGACCTATAATGGTTTACTTTTATAAATTGTTATTTGGATGGAGAGTTGTTTCATTGGCACTCACACCACATGTTCCTATATCTATATCATCGATTGTCCTTCAAAAACAACACAACCTATATTGTACAAAATGTATAAGCAAGACCAAATATTTAATAATTAAACGAAAATAACCAATAATAATATCAATACTAGGCAGACTGTTGAAAACTTTAATATGTGCTGAATTTTATTTCATAGTTCAATAAAATAACCGTAGGCAACGGTTTAAAGCAGAAACAAAGACGTGGACACTCTTTCCGAATGGATTTATTGTTTTTGGTCTTTGATAGCATTCAGAATTTGAAAAAAGACATTGGTCCATGAATATCCATGCTACATGTACATAATCATTTAAAGACCGAAATGTGTAAAACAATTGTCCTACTTTCATTACAAATAGGACAAATATGATGTTATCACGTCAAATAAAACCCCAAACAGCATCATTTTTTGGGAGTAAATCACATTATATTAACTACTTTATTGCTATAAATGTAGCTGTTAATTTATGTGTCATTAGGTCTCTTGTGGAGAGTTGTCTCATTGACAATCATACCACTTTTTTTTATATTGGTAAATGAATTAGGTATTTATTTACTTTAGAATAGTTATCAAAGGTACCAGGATTGTAATCTAATACGTCAGACGCGTGTTTCGGCTACATAAGACTCATTAGTGACTCTCAGATCAAAATATTTATAATGCCAAAAAAGTACAAAGTTGAAGAGCATTGAGGACCCAGAATTCAATAAAAAAAATGTGCCAAATACGGCTAAGGTAATCTATGAAAACTGCATATTTACCCTCACGGCACTTACCAGGTAGGAAATCATGAATAGGTCAGTTCTATGTTCCTTAATCAGTTTAACTACAGATGAAGAACTGGAACTTCCTTCATTGTATTGAATACCTAAACTACACAAGTGTCCTTACAAATTGAACAACGTTCTATTGCTGTTTTTTTTAGCTGTTCATCGAAATTTCTTTAACATCAATTTCATCGGCAATCAAAGCCGGGCTACAGATTTTTGTGATACTCTCTATTAATCAGGTGCTCCGCAGGGCGCAGCTTTATACGACCCCAGTGGTTGAACCCTGAACAGTTGGGGCAAATTTGGTCACAATATTCAAGCTTGATTCTGTCTGAATTTGGATTGTGATCAAATTTTTGACATAATATAGGTTTTTGTCACAAAATAATTAATGTGGTCAAAGATCTAACAAATCTATTGCACAAAACTGTGCAATTGAAGATTTCTTCTTGAAACTTTTCAAAATTCGAAATTTGAAAAATTTTGAAAAAAAGGAAGCCCTTCAAAAATCGTAGACAAAAAATCCCCCCCCCCCCCCCCAACTTTTTGAAACCCCCTTGGACCAATAACCCTTAAACTCAATCCCATGCTTTCCATTGCAGTATTGAACCTTGTAGTACAATTTCAGAGAGATCCATACAATTACACATAAGTTATTGTCTTGAAACTAGAAAAATGCTTGTTTTGACCCCTTGTTGGCCCTTAATTCCTAAACTTTGGCCCCATAACCCCTAAAATGAATCCAAACCTTCTACTTGTGGTTTTAAACATTGCGATATGATTTCAGAGCAATTGAAATACTTCTACACAAGTTATTATCCTGAAACTAGAAAAATGCTTGTTTTGGGCCCCTTTGGGCCCCTAATTCCTAATCGGTTGGGACCATCATCCCCAAAATCAATCCCAACCTTCCTTTTGTGGTATTGAACCTTCTGAAAAAATTTCATGAAGATCTATTCACTTAAACTAAAGTTATTATCCGGAAACCAATGTGTCTTCGGACGACGACGACGCAGACGACGCAGACGACGTAGACGACGCAGACGACGTATACGACGCAGACGATGTAGACGACGCAGACGACGCAGACGACGACATCATACCATTAAACGATCCCAAAAAAATTTTGGGGTCGTATAAAAAGGTTGCGTTAATCAGATGCAGAAGTGAATAATTCGAAATATTTTTTGAAGTACATACTATCAACGACTCTTTCATCTTGCCATGATATCAAAACATTTGATTGTTTTTTTACATTTTACGAAAGTATTTCCCGTTCCAAACTATTAGACAAAATGAAAGAAATGGATCAACGTAGATACAAGTATTTTGTCTAACGGAGGGATAACTCGCACTTTGTAAAATCTCGCTTTGATTCAAACAAAAAAAAAATCTACTTTTTTCTGATGCCGTTATACTATAGTCCAAGGTCAGAGCAGGTTTTACACCTCAACAAATGTGAAACCTTGATACTTTTTTCATATTGTTCGTGTTGCTAAATGTTTAGATTATTTTGTGTTTAATATACCTTTGATCGTGTTTTATCTTTTGGCATTTGTGTTATATGTTTTCCTTTGAATAACTGGTTTGATTGCTTCTTTGGTATCTTCTTCTATTTATCAAATGCATGTTACACAAAACTCGTAGCAACTCAGTAAAGGACTTCAGTACAAATGTCTTGTTGATCACAGCAGGAATAAAGACGGTGATAAAGATAACTTGTTGAACTATCAATTTGATTACAAGGTCAACTTGTTTATGTCTGACAAAAGACTTCAGATAATAAGGTGTCATATATGAAATATGGGTTTAATCTATAGTACCATATTATGGAGCTTTATACTCATTGTTAAGGTCGTCTCTTTTTACACCAAATTAACGATCACATGCTTTGGATTACTGGCAAAACGTCAAAGTTACAATTAATCATATTTTCAGTATAAATACATGTAGCACATTCAACATTTTGTTTAAGATAATTTGAAGGTGAAGACGGTCTGAAGTTGTAGTCCTTCCTTCGTATACTTCACGGACCCCATCACATTTATTGTTAACCGTTATGAAATTTCGGTTTCAATGATCATTGCCGATATATTATTGTTGTCTTTACTACAATCCTGTTTTCTTTCCAAGAATGTGACATACCAAAACAGATATATCACCTGGTTTTTACTTACATGAGCAACACGACGGTTCTCATATTTAGAACAGCATCTGCTTGTCTTTCTGGGCAACCTGAGATATGCCTTTGTTTGGTGGGGTTGTTGTTGCTTAGTCATTAGTGTTTTATATTGTGATTTGTGTACTGTTTTTTGTCTGTTTGAATTTTGGTCTTTTTTTTCCATAGCGATGTCAGGTTATTGTCAACTTTTGCCTTTGATATTGTTTGGTATCTTTCGCCTCTCCTTTAATGATAGATGTAGGAAAAACGGTAAGCTACGCACTTGCAAACACTTTCAATTGTATTTTAAAAATTAAACACAATTTATTAAGAAAAAATACAAATGTGATCAAAAAGTGAAAATGTAAACAGTAAGCACAGAACCCATGTACATATGAAACAAATACACAAGTGTTGCAATTAAAATAAAACAAGACAATGTAATTGCTGAATCTAAATATACATAGTTAAGCAAAATTCCATAGTTATTAAAACATATCAAATAGGTTTCCAATTCATTTCACATGTTGTCTCTATTGTCACTGATCTCGGATGACTTGACTGAATGGTATTCTACAGTGCTCGTTGGTTGATTTGTGATTCCACTTGTAGTGTTTTGGCTCACATTATAATTTATATTACCACGTGAAGATTGTTTAAATTTTCTGTAATTAATGAATGCCAAAATCGTCACAACAACAACAATAATAGCACACACTACAACAGCTATGACGATTCTTGTATAACTAACATCCTACAAACAAATGTGCATATTTGAAAATATTATAAATTACATTTGAATGCAAATAATCTTATGCTATGTAAAAGGTGTTGAAATATAATTTCTGATATGTTGAAGACACGTTAGTTAGATGGCCAACAGTTACATTATTTTCTAAATGCAATAAGTTCTAAATGTTCTAAATGTTGTAAGATTTATAGCATTTGTTATTGGTGGATATATATACATTAAGAACAGTAATGATACTTTAAAAGTCAAACATACAACAACAAAAAGAAGTAAGATTTTAGAACTTGGCGTTTGTGTACATTTTTTATCGACCGGTAATTCATCCAAGACATTCCATTTTTTTAAAGTTTTTTGTGTGATTAGTTTTGAAAATATATAGAAAGATATTACACAGTTATTAACGTTGACATTTTTGCCCTTTCTTGCTGATCATGGCATTTCAACTATGTACACATCTGTAACAATGCATAATGTTCTGTAGATAATTCCTCTTTTAATTTTTGGTCTATACTTTTGTGTTTTGTAATTTCTATTGTCCCTATCATCCGTGAAACTAAGAGTAATTGAACAATTTTACTCACGTCTCTATGGATTTCAGGTTCAAGCAAAACCTACCTTTTGTAAATATGGGTTCTGTAGTTATTATGTATTTGTGGTCATCTTCAATTTGCATATTTTCATTGGTATTACTTGATTTATTTCACTTGACTGGGCGGAGTTTAACCGATTCGCTTATTAAAGACCAGTCCATCTACGGACAGGAGTTTTGGGATAAACTCATCAATGAATTGTCGAGTTATTGGTCCCTTATCATACACTCATTTTTAAGAATATCCGTTTGGTGACACTGATAGGTGATTAGAAATCTATAATAATTATAACGGCAATCATCCTTATCGCACCCATCTTCAAATAGACTGTCAAATTGAAACGTAAGCCTCGCTCGATCAGTTGAAATAAAATTGGTAATAGGAGCAAGATAATCTATTTCTTTGATATTCAGATCATTAAATTACCGTTTTGTCTTTATCTTTTATGGACACATCTATGTCATAAGATTCCATTGCTGTGACAATTTCGCCACCTGACAATTCTATTCTACACAATGTTATGTATCCATTAGTGTCGACAGCTGCAATAATGACTGAGGGCGTACAGCAACTTCCTCTGAATTAAAATAAAAAAAGATAACAATAGCTTTTAATCATTGCTGAACGTCGGCAATTGGGTTTCATGCACTGGATCTTACATTATAATTTTAAATACGAGTTTAGGTTTGTTTTCATATAATGCTCCTTATTAAATAGTAAAGATACAAAAATACTGAACTCCGAGGAAAATTCAAAACGGAAAGTCCCTGATCAAATGGCAAAATCAACGCTCAAACACTTCAAACGAATGGATAACAAAAGTCATATTTCTGAAACATCATTTTAAATCTAGCTTAACCTTTCCTTGTATGACAGTTGCATTAAATTCCATTTTATTCAAAATGATGTGTGAACTAAACAAACAGAAACAATAGGTAAAAATGTCACCAAAAACTGAGGGTGATCTCAGGTGCTCCAGAAGGGTAAGCAGATCCTTTTCCACATGTGGCACCCTAATTTGGTAGGACATATCCGTAAAAAGGGAACAGGATGTATTTCTAATTCATTGTAACCCATAATTTGAATTAATTGGATTAAACATGGTTTAAAAGCTAGCAAAAATTCAAACGTGTACGGCGGTGGCATCAAATTTCTTTATATTAACAACAATGAGTGAAAGAAACACATAGGGATTAAATTATACATTATGCGAATGTGATGTTCTTCAACGCTAATACATGTAGTATCCAACGTTAGCAATAAATCCACACGTTTTAGTTGGCAGCAGGTTTGAAGTACAAAAACATGTAAAATCTGTTTTTTGATTACCTAAGCAATAAAGACAAACACGTATGGCATTCACTGCTTAGATATTGAATGTGTACATTCTCAACATACAAAAACATACCTGATACTGATATTCACTGGACCATGCCTCAGACCAGAAATATCATCAAATGACAATTCGGTTGATGATCCAACAGATGAAGTAATATTTTCTAACTCAGTTCCTTTGAATGTAATATCGGCATCCACGAACCAGGGATAGTTATGGCATTGTGCTGTATTCAATGAAGAACGATTACAAGTTCCATTCAAGGAAACAATTGTGCATATTGGTCTTTCAATGTCAGTCATCTTAAAAGATAAATGTCCACATATGCGTCAAATAAAGCTATCCGAGCATGATAAGATTTTAGTATTTATTTTATTTTGTTCCCATTCTAACTATAAAATTTGAAAATTTGTACTTTCAAGCTTCCCATAGAAAGATATTTTAATCTTGTTCTGATTATCATATTTCTTACCGACACTTTTGTTTGTGAAATGTCTTTTTTGTTTCACAATATGTTGGTAAAATATTTCGAATATAATGTCAAACAGTTTTTGCGTTTCAACCCCCCCTTTTAACAAAACATTTTTCATATGGAAGTTATTTTCCAGTAAAATATGTGGGATACCTAGAAGCTTTTGATATGAGGTCCTTATTCAAAAAGCAGGAACTTTGAACTTTATTTGTTAGCGCAACTCTTCATAAACCGTAACAGCTATCTACAAATGGTTTCGGGCAAACTGTAAGTTGCAGCATGGCGCCTCCTAATTTGAGTCAAAGTGTTCTAATGACTTTTCATGGTACTTGTCACCACTATAATAATCCAGGTAATCTGTGTTGTAGAATAATTTTGTTTAGCCATATACAGAAATGAATAAATGTTTAATGAGTACCAAAAAACCTTAGTGTAAAACAGTTTAAACAGAAAAAAAACAAGTCAAACCTATAATAAAATACCTAAAACACTTTACGAACCACATCAACAAACGACAACTACTGAACACTTGATTAATATAAACTATTGATATGAGATCTTTTGACATGATATCTTCCTCAACCAGCATTGGCAAGGACCGCGTTGTCGTTAATAATCTCATTGTAGATACCAGGACTATAATTTTGTACGCCAGACGAGAATGGTGTCAACAAATAAATTCGGCATTGAAATTTGTCAGCAGAGAATATTAGGTCAATATGGTTAACCTCAAACACCGTGTTTTATACTTACGAGGACAGTTTTCGAAATTCTTTGAGTCATTTCTGAGGTCTTACCCATGTAGACTGTTATGCTGAATTTCCTACAATTATTGGTGGATTAATTAGGGAGACATTTATTCATAAAATATATATGTATGTCATTCGTCTATCCATGTCTATATTGGTTATATGAACGCATACATGTTTATGTATTGTAATTGAAAGATACCTCGGAACAAATGTATATTTTATGAATAGTGAATTTCATTTCATTCACCAATGCTACCTTTGTCGGTTAATTTTATTAATGTATATCTTTGAAGAAGTGAGGCATTATATTTTTCGCATTCACACAAAACAAGTGCATCACATATTAAATATGACTTATATGAAAAATTGCGCTTAATAAAGACGAAAGCAGTTCATCGCTGTTCACATCTCATTAATTCAATTATGAAATGACAATTAAGCTAACAACCAAAACATAAGAAAAGTTTGTAAACTTCAACACACGATTGACTGGATACGTCAACTGGTTCAGTCAGTCTTCTGCTATGAATGCATCACAGCCATGCAAATTGACACTTAACCAACTTCGGAAACACAGAACACTATTGGTTAAATTATAGATCAGACATTATTACTGGTATCTAAAGTTTTAAGACGCAAAAACATGTGGCTTGTTAATTGGGACGCAAACACATCGTATCGATCAAACAATTCGTGATTATGACCTACATCTAGCAACATATGAAGTGTAGATTTCAGTCATTTTCCCCAATAATTTTGTTATTTTGTAAGAATCGTATTAACTGAAATATATGAAGTAACGTTATAAGATGAGTCTTAGAGGGTATAATCTGTGAAAAACAGGAAGATGACAAACTAAAAAGTTCAAACCATCATATTTGACTGATTCTAGATTGAAGTGGCTTATTTGTAGATATATCTAGAAATACATTAATATATTAAGTATACATGCAGTCTGATTTCGATAGCATCATTATTTTAAACATAAATAAAACTGTTTCCATTAATTCTTGGGTAACAACCTTTAGTATATAAAACTATTTTCTTGTAAATATATTATTAAGGAAAATATTGAAACAATTCATGCATTTTTTTCTAAAATATGAGCCGAGTGGTCTAAGTAGTTCACCTACATGTACAATCATCACTTGCCTTATACTGCAATTGTGCGTGCGAACTTCGCTCGTATAGACGAGCTAGACTGCAATTTCACTTGAATAGAATTACCAGTTTTCGGGCTTATTGCGTACATTTAACCAGCCAAACACTTTTTGGACGTACATTTACAAGTGGTTTGAACAAATGTGCTGGCATTATTTTATTTCAAATACAACTGTTTGGTAATAAACTAAAGGTTAAGCTAATTCCATGCATTAAACTGTCGATTAATTTTTATCCGTCTTTTTTTTTTTTGTCGTGGTGTACATGAGATCAGAGAATTCATCTGATAAGCAAAATACAAATTGCATAAAGTGCCTTTTGAATTTCTTATTAAAAAAATTAACTTTACAGAAAAAGTTCTGATGTTTAACGACAGGGAAATAAATGGACGCTCAAGGTTCAAGAAGCTCTTGGGGTGATAGCGCTTAAATTTGGCATTCAAGCAAACGGTTAAAGGTAATATAATGACTCATAGATTATCATTTTTACCTCATTTGGCCAAAAGAGATATATCTATATAAACTCAGTCATATTAAGTACAACTTTTCCGATGTTATTTTTCTCAATGCATTTATATTTTATCATCTTATCCCTCTTGATCTTATACTTATGATTTTGTTTGGTCTAGTAACATCGAACTAAATCTATTATTATGTAATTTGAAAACAAAATCATGAGTATAAAAGAATAAAAGAATCTAGTATGATTTCAAAACACTCCTTTCAGTCAGGAGGAGTATTCCCCTCACCATATCAGCTTTGAATAATATTCTTTACTATTCTACATAAAAATACATTAAAACTAAAACATCGTATGAAACAGTTAAGAGGTTACCACCTTGACGTAAATTCATTATACAACTACATTCTAGATAACATTTTGTCAACTTTTGTGTGAACGAAGCTTTCCAATTGAATTTCTAGAAAGAATTTTCAAATGCTTACAATGAGACAATATCTCTTCATAAAACAACAAAAAATAGTATATAAACTACGAGTACACTTACAAGATAACAGATGAAGAGGTAGGCTTCAATGTAAATGATCCATTACTTATATCACCCGCCAAAACTGTATGCTGTCTTCTTTTTGGTAATACTGCAGCAGAGTCGTCGTCTGTTATTGCTACTTCATATGTTTCATTTATTGTACCTGTATTCTCAACTTCATAATATACTAACATTTTTTTTCCGATAACTGCACCTGTGTTGATATATAAACAAGATGATGCAAATTGTATGTTTTTAAGGTAGAATCACTCTTAATTGTATTAACACCAAGATAAATCAAATTGGTTTACAATGTTAATGTAATAACCATTCGACTTGCGTCTTCTATGGTGTATACAACTTTTATATTAATAGCTTTTACATGAAGATAGAATACACGGAGAAGGTTTATGGTAATATTGAAGTCACCAATACTAAACGTTTAACGGATGCCGAAATAAGTCATTTAAATTTTACAAAATAGCTTACTCGCAGATTCTTCAAGATACAATATGAAAAAGATGAGGTATGATCGTCAATTGGACCAATTTTCACATGAGTCCAAAATTACACATCAATCAATAACTTTAGGTCACCGCACCGCCTTCAATATAAGCAAAAAAAAAGTTTATGCTGCATGGTCAGCTGTACAAGAGGAATGTAAAACAATTCGAACGAGGACCAACGGTCTATATTTATGTACAAAAATTAAACGGAAAAAATTATGTAACACAGCAACAAACGACAACCACTGAATTACAGACTACTGAAATGGAATATGCATATACAAAATGTGGCAGGGTTAAACATGTAAGGGGTGTCCACCTCACACTTATATTAGTTGTCCCTTTCCTTCGTAGCTTAAGATTTATCACTTACGTTATTCAAGCGTCAATGATGAGTCTTTTGTATACGAAACGCGCGTCTGGCGTTAATATGAAATTTCAATCCTGGTATCTTAATGATGAGTGTATTTACTTATTATGAATTCGTCTATGTATGTCAGATGCCTAACTATATTTGGTAACCTTAACATAACACGCGAATTCATTCACGAGTTTTTATGGGGATCTAGGTTTTTATCGTAAAGTTTTCTGAGTTATAGGTTTTTTTATTTTGCGTATTTGTCTTAATTTTACATACATGCCATCCCTTATTCAATTGTATAATTATTTGCGATTTATCACTCAGTATATTCGTTATAAATGATTACTATTTCATTTTCATTTGTCGATGATTAAAATAGAGATTATCGACAGTCTTACACCAAATCATAAAAAAATGAAAAAGTACATGACATTAATCTTTACCTTAATATGTGGTAGATATACATAAAATCATCTAATAAATGATCGTGTACTTCAACACTCTGACATGTAAATCGACACCGTTATTTATTCTGTTATTTTTTCATAAATAAGATTGAAACAGCGTCGCCATAGTTGAAATCTATACTATTTCAATCGTACTTTATTTGGTCTTTTAAACTTTTTTGGATTCGAGCGTCACTGGTGAGTATTGTAGACGAAACCCGCGTCTGGCGTAAATACATAATTTAATCCTGGTATCTATGATGAGTTTATTTGGTTTCTAGGCCATTTACACGTGTCATATTTTAGATTTCTACTTTTATTCTCGAGTCCTCTGCTTTTATATTAATCGTTATCACTAAGTGCGCATATAAACAATATATTTTCCCGAAACCTTTTAGTGATTATGGGAATGTCTATTTGCGGTTTTATGATAAATCTTAAGAAACATGTTCATGAAAGAGATGCAGATGATACTGAAAGGAAACTCATAGTCATATCTCAAAAATAAAAAAAAAAGATGCTTTTTTTAAATTATTTATATACGACAGTTTGTAAAAATATTTAGGCATGCAGACTAGTTCAGTTTATATCTTTTTCGGTTTCACTATTGAAATCATTTTTTTATATCTACAACAAAAAAATCGTATTACTCACTTTCAGGAGACACAATTCTAAACTTGACGTTAGTTGGTTTAAATACAAGGGCATTTTTTCTTGTAAATTCCAATCCATTGTTGTCAGTCCCGTTTAACTTTAACTGGAAAAACTACAACGAAAATTATATATCAATACGCACAGTTACTGAAAACACACATACATGTGAAATAAGATACAAAAAGGAGCATCAGTCTATGTCTTTTTTGGGCAACATGATAGGTGTCATAACAGGCTTACAGTATGACAATATGCTACAATTCACATGTTTTCCGGTGAAATAAACATATGATTTGATCGTGTCTATTGATATATGTAAAGATCCATTTCCATTTAAACGAAACTTTTCTCGTTGCATGCTCTCTGCTTACTGTTATGGCTAGGAATTAAAATATTAATATCGAGCGACATCAAGTTGTTAAACGTTTCCAAATGTTATGCCTTATCATTTTAAATTTCGAATAGAACATGACATGGTGAAATATGTCGATCCTGATAAAAGTCAATTGCGCTGAGAGTGGCGTCAAACACCAAAGACCAATCAAATAAATAATTTCCGACCATATATTTTGAATATGCCTCTGAATGCACAGTTTTGATCTGTTGATATAAAATGTTCACTTTTTGGTTCATCTGGCTCGCCTTTTTATCAATTTCATGCTGCATCCATGTTATGTTTGCATTTAGATATTCGTCGCATACATTCATATTTTTAAATTCTATATCGAAAACGTTTTGAAATCTTAATTCTCTTCGGGAGGGATGTTCAATTGCATATCAACGGTAAAAAAAAACATTCATGTAACCCTGTGCATATAGCGTAAACTGACCATGCTTCGTCTGTGATCGGAACTGCTTGATATATCTGTATAATAAATCAGTAGAAATGGTTTGATTGTCATATAACAAATTTCTACCAATGTCCAAAATAAAGTAAAAATCACAATAGTACTTAATTCCGAGCTAAATTCAAAACGGAAAGTCAGTAATCAAATGGAAAAATTAAAATCTTAAACACATCAAACGAATAAATAACAACTTTCATATTCCTGACTTGGTACAGGCATTTTCTTTTGATGGATTAAACCTGGTTTTATAGCTAGCTAAACCTCTAACTTTTATGATAGTCCCATCAAATTATATTATGTTGACAACGATGTGCGAACAACACAAATAGAATTGAAGGTAAAGATGTCAATAATTAGGGTACAGCAGTCAACATTGTGTTATAATCTTAATCACAACAAAATGCGCGGATTTAAGAATCAAAAGGTCGTACAATGAACAAAATGTGAAACCATTCAAACAAACAAAAAATCCTAAGGTGTCGGCGGAAAATAAAGGCAACAGTAGTATACCGCTGTTCAAAACTCATAAATCCATGGACAAAAAACAAAATCGGGATAACAAACTAAAACCGAGGGAAACGCATTAAATATAAGAGGAGAACAACGACATAACACTAAAATGTAACACACATAGACAAAATCCCACGAGAATAACAAATATAACATATATATATAACATCAAAACCAAATACATGAATTTGGGATAGACAAGTACCGTGACACGTCTTATCGCAATGTGAATTTACACTCAAAAATAAGAGAAAACAAACGACACAACGTTATAATGTAATACACACAGAAACGAACTATAATATAACAATGACCATATTCCTGACTTGGTACAGGGCATTTTTAAAGGAAAAAATGGTGGGTTGAACCTGGTTTTGTGGCATGCCAAACCTCGCACTTTTATGGCCATGTGAAATATAACATCAAAATGACAACACAGGACTACAATATAAATAAATTGGAGAACACAATTGACAAAGAATCACACGAACAACAGCCAACAAAAGGCAACAAGTTCAAAATTTTAATACGCCATAAGTGTATTTTGTCCACACAAGACCTATGTG
Organism: Mytilus galloprovincialis; assembly: GCF_965363235.1. Lineage (NCBI taxonomy): Eukaryota > Metazoa > Mollusca > Bivalvia > Mytilida > Mytilidae > Mytilus > Mytilus galloprovincialis. Next base: position 18,715,083 of record NC_134845.1, on the reverse strand, counting down.
TGACGCACAGATACAAAAGTTTGAAAGCCGAAACGAGTACGAAGTTGAACAGCATCGAGGACCAAAAGATCAAAAAGGTTGTGCCAAAAACGGCAAGGGTTTTCTGTTAAGTTACCAGAAAATCCCTATAATTTAGAGTAATTTATACTTTTGCAAACAGTAAATTTAATAAAATGAATATACAAAAGATGTACATGATAAAGCTGAAGTATTAACTAATTACAGGAAACAACTTAAATACATTTACATAACCAGACATTTGAAACCCAAAAATAGACACATCCGAATACGTTTAAACCTCTACGCCGAGGAACCGAGTGTTTTGCCTACTTTTGCTGTTGTCTATGGGGAAACATATTAAAATGTCCCCTCTACATAGTATGTTTTAATTGTAAGAAGCATCTGGTAAAAATCCAGGATGTTTTACAAATCTAATTAATGTTTTAAAAACCTTAACTGCAGACTGTAAGCAATGTTCACAGGAGGAAAAACAAAGTCCATTTATAATTAAATACGGATAAACAGTTTTTTTCCTACAAAATTTACGTCGGGATACTTTTGTATGATCATAAGCAAGCTTATGTCCATGTTTGGTACAAATCCAATAGTTTAAGAAAATTATTAGTATTTCAAACATATTACCACAGAGTGAATATTTGAAGACGACACCGCCGACGACGACGACGACGGGATGTAGTATCTCTCAACACAAAACAACGGCCAGATATATGACAAAAAATAGACGAAAAACAAATATTACAGCCTTTAAGTATCCACTGCAATCTACAAATGACTTAATTAGTTAGTTTTCAGCCATTTTAAGATCAGTTCATTACAAAATAAAAACTTTCTACTTATTTGTATATACCTGGTTTGGAGTAATGAATATGGCGGCACATCTTACTGTCATAAAATTTGTTGTTTGAATAGTATGAACATTAAACAATTCATTGCCCAACATATCAGTAAGAATAAGGTCATTACAAGTCCCGTTTTCTCCAAGGTTATATATGTTAACATAAAATGTATAGTTCTTTCCTACAAATCAAAGAAAAAGTGATAACTGTATCAAAAATATATTCTGATAATGTGCCTTTACATCAAGGAAACAATAATGTTATTACCATTTTCCAAACTTGATTTCTTTGATTTTTTAATGACGATCTACGTATTACATAAATATCTATCTTCCTAGTTTTAACTTTCCGCTTATATTATTTTATCTTACCTCCTATACATTTCTAGGAATATAATTGGTTAAAAGTATCTGCGTGGAGACCGTGTATATTCCATATTAGGTTAATAGGGCGGCGGGGCGTATTTCAATACACGGTTAGTAGTTTCATCCCTTTATAAAACAAAACGATTCTGAGAAAAAAAATCTTAAAAGTTTCAACAGCCGAAGAAATTGATGATGAAGATTGAAATAAATTCATAAAACACATTTAAAGCTAACAAGTGGTTATTGTTGGCATATGTTTTTGTATAATCAATGGAACAAGTTTTCTTAATGCTATAAAGGTATTACACTTACTCTGTTTGATAGGTCACTAGTCTAAATGTCACATGTTAAGATATTCGGTAAGACAAAATCGTTATATAGTGTGCTAGTGATGTAATACGGTATATATGGGGTCAGTAAAATCCATATGGGGATTCGAGCTTCGCTTTCACTTCATCTGGAATTTACTGACCGCATTTATATCGTAGTAGTCACTAGCACACTATGTAACTAATAATACACACCAACGAATAATAGTAAATAGAAAATGTATACGATAATGATGAAATCATTATTAAGAAGTTTGTGATCTAAATAAAAACAGTTTGCATACAGTTAGATTACACATAGAAATAATAATAAATATTTTAACAGACAAAAAATGAATATTAAATGTTGAATAGATTTACCTGCAATAGGACTTCCTTTAAGGGTAGGTAAGGCACCAGTATTTTCAAGTATTTCTGTTTCTTGTTTAACTAGACTTTGTGCTGTTATATTTACCGACCCTGACCAGTTACTCGATGACTTTCTCTGTAGACTATATCTGCCTGGGGTCGGTCGCTGAAAATAATCAAATATCAGAGATATCAAATAATGTATTGAACTCGGTTTAAAATGCAACCCATGATAATACACAAATTATCTTAACCAATGCACGGACACTTTATTTTCGTCAGCAAATTTCCACCTTTCATCCAAACTGCAATAACTATAATCGTTTTAAGTATTGTAAACGTACTTTAACTTACAGTTGTAATATATTATAACCAACCAGTTATCTTCATGTATTGGTATTTGACTATAGGGTGGGTTTGCAGGAGTGGAGTGTCTTAATATAAATGTCTTAATTATGAATAGTTCATACCTATCTTTACTTAATTTCTGATTGTACAATCGATAGAAATTGCGTTGAGTAGTTATTGAGTAAATTATCATATAATTGACAGAGACAGAAGATACCAATCAACATAAGAACATAAATGAAATTTTAGTATTAAGGCGAAGTGTACGTTATTGCACGCCTCTAGCGGAATTTGGGATTACCAACGTGAGTAGTTAACTACGCGAGTTATCTAAACGCGCGTCTGGCGTATAAAATTATAATCCTGGTACTTTTGATAACTATATATCTCCCCTACTCCAAGTAAGGAAAAAAGAGCATATGATATACAGATGACTACGGGTGGTATATCATGAATCAAAACAAGTATTCCTATATGCTATCTCAAAATTTCATAGAAACCATCATAATAACTTCAATCAGAAATCTGAGTATTCTAGTGCGGACTCTTTTACCACTGTTTTTGATTAAGCAGGTTCTGTTTATTTCAACAGAATGTAAAACGAGTTATAACAGCAAAATAAAAAAAAATATAACCGAATAACATAATAAACCAGTGACAATTTTGCTTAGTCTTATCCTCCTCGTTCAAACCAGTATTGACCCCACTATATTTGTTTTGAAAAATCAGTTTTGAATGAAATGTCAATGTAGCGTAAAATTGTAAGTATCGAATTATTATATTGCATGTGAATTTGTGTGTTGAATAAGAAAGACGTTGAAGTTATATCAAAAACTCCAATCTGTTTTATTTTGCTGAAATTCATTTGTGGGTTCTTCTTTTGACTTCATCACAGCCATATAAATTCTTAGGATAATATTCAGATGCAGTTTTAATATTTTTTGGTTATCATACATGTGAATATCTAACAAATTATGGTACAATAAATTATTTCCTTTGTTACTGAAACTTAGGAAACGTTATATCATGCTTTGTCGTGTAGTTAAAGAAATTGGAAAGCGATCGATACAGGGACTTTGAAAATTAAATTGCAGAATGTTGTCACTTAGTAATAGGGAACATGTGTATCAAGTTTTAAGTTGATTGCACTTCAACTTTATTAAAAACTACTTTGGAAAAACATTAACCTGAACCTTGACTGTTTGTTTTAACCTGAAATTGAAAAGACAAACGGACAACGGACGGACGAACGGACACACAGACCGTAAAATATAATGCCTCTAGGCGGGGCATAATGAGGATTAGGAATCCTGCCTAATTTAGAAAAGATTGGGGTCTTTACAGTACTTTCTTACAGTATATTAATTTGACAATTTGCATTTTTTTTTGCAGCAGAAATATCCTAAGACATTAGACAGTTTTATTCCTTATCATTCGATAATACTTAAGCATTGACAATAACTAAGGAAAATGGGTTATACACACTCACATTTTGTGTTACGACACCTAACGGTATAATTTTAATTCTCTATTATATCCCTAGTACTATGCTATTTTAACAAACGTTCTACCATGACTGTTTTGCAAATATATGTTGCTTTGCTTGTGATATTTGAATTTCCATCAGAAAACTTCTATACTGTTGGAATGTGTGACCATACCATATAGAAATTTTACTTACTTTCAAGGTAAATGTATGTAAATTTACAATTACATCATGTTTGAAGTCACATGATGAGAGATCAACATTTATTATCAACTATAGAAAAGATCTAGCAGTATTAATAAAACAATTGAAGGTTTCCTTCTAACGGACCAAAGCTTAATAATGCCAAATTAATCGTTTAGTGGCGTCTTTATCTGGTTATCAGTTCAGTATATTTGTTATACTATCAGATTATTACATGACATTTTTCATATTGCATGTATTATCAGCCCTAGGTTCAATATCAGCCCAAGAGCCGCATGGCTCAAGGGCTGATATTAACCAAGGGCTAATAATACATGCGATATGAAAAATGACATGTTATGATCTTTTTATCATATGCTTCAACAATGGAGAAAGATAACAGATTCATATATTGATCCTTTTACGTGGTTCCCAAATAGAAGTTCAAAGAGTGAAAAGTTCATGGACGTCGGACCCCAAATTTAGTACATTCGATATGAAATCTTTCTATAATATGCCTCTTCAGAGAGGAAAAACATTTTAGTATGGACGAAATTACAAAAAAATAATTCAACAATATACATAATGAACACTGTTTGGAAAGTTCAACTTTTTTTAAAGTAACTTTCTAAATTATGCTTGAAACTTTTAAAAAATGCATTTATTTAATAATTTGTTTGTGGTTTTTTTTATTATTTTACACAATATACTTTCAAGTATCCAAATAATTGCTTTGTACACTACTTTGTAATGTTTTTCACGGAAAACGTAGCATTGAGGTGTATTTTCCGGAATTTGCCGAGTATCACCGGAATGCCATGCGATAACGTTACGGAAAGGCATGTGATAAACTTTTCATATCAGCCCGCTAAGCGCCAATTCAAAACAATATGGAATTTACGTTAATTTAATGCTATTATCATACAGTAAAAATCATATGTTATTTAGTCTAAGTATATGATAATAAGCATTACTATATCGATATCATAAACTTTGCAATTACATGTTCTTGTGGAAATTTTCATCCGTACTTCTGTTATATTGCAAAATTTATGAATGAATATATTTGTGAAGTACTTAATGGATATCAGTCTTTTACCTTGCGCTCTCTGCTTTCTAAAATAAAGGCGTCTGCTTTAAATTAAAAAGTCAGAGTGTAAAGAAAACTGTATCGAGTTGTCAAAACCAGTATGTTTGATATATAGCTAGTTTTCCAACCATAGTCTTTTTTATTAAACATTTATGTAACAAAAATTAAATTACTGGTTTTATGACATACCAAATTAGACAATTACCGGGTTTGTTATTACATGACATACACGACGGGTGCCACATGCGGAGCAGGATCTGCTAACCCTTCCGAAGCACCTGAGATCACCCCTGGTTTTTAGTTTTCTAGGTTTTGAATTGTGTACTATTTTTTGTCTTTTTGTCTTTTTCTTTTTTAGCTATGGTGTAGTCAGTTTATTTTCAATATATGAGTTTGAATGTCCCTCTGGTATCTTTTGTCCCTCTTTATAGAAAATGAGAAAGTACATACTTGCAGAGACATTATTACTTCGTGCCTTGTAGTGAACAGCTTTCGTGATATTCTACTTGCAAATGTTTCTCTTGTTCCTGTAAACATTTATATATTATTATTTTAGATCTTATGTATTATAAGGAATATTTATTAATTCTAACAAAAAAGACTGCTATGTTTGTTTTGTTTTATATTTTTGTTTTGCTTGCTTGAATATAAGTACCAGTAAAGCGGATATCTTAAACCTTAAGTTCATTGGAATATATGAGATGCAAGCACTCACTGACATGAGAACTATCAACTCGCAGTATATCATCAATAAATCTGCAAAGAAACTAAAATCCTTTACAACATGCATTTTCGTTTTGTTTTGGAAAGAATCTGTATGAATCCTGCTATAGATGATTGTACAAATCTAATTTGAGGATACTTTAAATATTCAATCTCATAAATTACCATTTGGGTAAAACAAATCTACTCCACTGTCTGCACCTGGACAGCACACAGCAATTTTAAGGACTGTTATTGAACTATCAACAGCAAAAATGACCTTGTTACTTGATGTCCGTGACCAGTTAAATGCATCTACTATAACTCCACCAACTGGGAAAGTTTTCTGGTAAGAGTGAAGATTTCAGTGCCATGTTATACACAAGCATGTTGGAATAATTTAAGTATAAATATCACATTAAAGAGTATCAATACTGTCATTTGTTTGTTTTGTTTACAAATCTTTTTCAATACAATGGAATTTGATAGCAATTGTCATACAACTGAGTGGTTTTGCTGGATATACAACCAGGGGCCGTGTCAATGAAAGTATCCTAGGATATGTCCTAAGATAGGTCATAGGACATTATTTAGGATGGTCTTAGGACGTGTCTGAGACATGTCTTAGGATGTAAAACAAAGCTGTCTTAGGACAGTCCTAACTACGATGGTCCTAGGACCATCCTAACACATATATATTTAATTGAAAAAAATCTATAGAGATTTCTATGACATAGATTTTATTGTATTTTAATATTTGTATATGTAAAGAGAAAGAGAAGATGACTTTTATATGGAAAACAATTAAGGCAAAATAAAAGTTAAAGATTTTACGTAATACTAATAAATACGTTATTAAAAAATATGATGGAAGATATAAATGATTTTAATACGAAAACAAAAGTATATAGTCACAAAACTTTGTTAAGTACGATATTCGTGCTGCAGTTTTAGTACGGAAACTAGTTTTGTCCATAGGTCCACTCGATTTCATTACATGTATCAAATGAGGATTAGTTAAAAAGAAGTAATTTTTTTCCCATATTCAAATTTTTAATTGCACCGTTTTGGTAAGTCGCAAAAATGTTGCTTTACTGATAGTATTTTTTAGGCTTCAAAAAAGGCAGCACGAAATAATTTAATGTAATACAATTGAATCTTTAACAAAAATTGAAAAAAATAAATTGTTTTATTAATTTAATTCTTATAACAGTTTGATAGTTTAACATTGTATTAGTATTTTTAGTATTGAGTTAATGCCATATTTGCTGTTTTTATTACGTTTTAGGACATTTGTAACCTTTAGGACTATCCTAAGACACCTATTTGTATGTCCTAACTTTAGGACCTAATTTAGGACATATCTTATCTTAGGAGACTTTCGTTAACCTGATTTAGGACTAAGACGTGTCCTAAGACCATCCTAAGACATGTCCCAGTCCTAGGACAGCTTCGTTGACACGGCCCCAGGTTCAATCCACTTTTATTTACATACGAAAATGTCTGTACTAAGCCAGAACTATGACAGTTGTTATCCATATGTTTGATGTGATTGAGCTTTTGATTTTGTCACACGATTAGGGACTTTCCGTTTTGAGTTTTCCTCAGAGTTAAGTATTTAAGTAATTTAACTTTTTGTTGTTATCAATATGAAAATAGAATACATTCAATATTAAAGGTAAAAGTGGTTTGCCACAGTTTTATAAAATTCAAAAATTAGAATAAATAACAACTTCAAAACATTTGAATATGGCCATTGTTATATTATAGTTCGTATTTGTTTGTGTGTTACATTCTAACGTTATGTTTCTGTTGTGTCATTTGTTTCATGTATTTAGTTTTGATGTTATATTTTTTAGTCTCATTGGATTTTGTATAATGCCTAGTTCTTTTCTGTGTGTGTCATATTTTAATCTTGTGTCGTAGTTCTCCTCTTATATTTAATGCGTTTCCCTCAGTTTTAGTTTGTAACCCGGATTTGTTTTTTCTATCGATTTATGAGTTTCGAACAGCGGTATACCACTGTTGCCTTATTGAACACAGAATTACGAGACGAAAATATTGTAAAGATAAAAAAGAAGATGTGATATGATTGCCAATCAAACAACTCTCCACAAGAGACCAAAATGACACAGAAATTAACAACTTTAGGCCATCGTACGGCCTTCAACAATGAGTAAAGCTCAAACCGCATAGTCAGCTATAAAAAGGGCCCGAAATGACAATGTAAAACAATTTAAACGAGAAAACTAACGACCTTATTTATAAAAAGGCTGACTTTACCGTAGCAATTTGACGATAAATGTGTGAACTTTATCAATGATAACTACAAAACGAAGAAAGCAAGTTTTCATTTTTTGTGAGGAATATATCTACACAACCTGAATACCAACATTTTGAAGCTATGGCTTATATTTCATAATATGAAGTAAAATACACACAGTATTACGATTCTCCGATAAAATTGTCAAATTTAAAATATTTAAAAAAAAAAGACTTCAAACTTCTCCATTTTTATTTTAAGTGATTTTAAATGTTACCTCAATAACATCATTCAATACAGCAGTTATTTCTTCTTTCGTTGTTCGATAGACCTTTCCTCCTGTTGCCTTAGCTAGACGCTGAAAGAATGACGCAGTGTCTTTTCTCTTTACATCTGACCATAAAAAAGAAGACCATTAATTGAGGTTGGCAAATTATATGTATAATGAAGAAAAATACTGGGATGAAATATAATAGAATCGATTCAAACATGCGTTGACAAATATAAATAAAAAGCAAAATATCTAATGAATGATTACTTGAGTATGATCAACACTACTTAGTATATGCACAAAACATAGATCATATTATGATTCCTGAAAACAATTTAATAAATTTCAGTTACATATCCTGCTTATCTACAGTAAGATTAACTCTTTTTAGCCAATCAAAAATAATTTAAATGATTTATTTTGGTTTGTTATGTATGTTTTGAGACATCTACATTTTTTTAGTACAATATGTCTAGATTATCACAACGGTATTTCTCACGCACGATCTAAAATAACGATATTGTACAACATATGTAAGTTTTATACGTCTAAAACGTGAACAACACACTAAAATTTTAAACAGGAAAACTAAAATAAATATAATTATCAACAAATATTTCGGATAACAATTATCACCATCAGCATAATGTTAAAAATAGTCTTAATACTCTGTGCTGTTTTACTTTTTATTGCAAACATCTTCAGCGTTATCTAAAAGTTATAATCGAAAAAACATTTGAATAACATAAATTCTTGAACTAAGCACAAACTTAGTATTCATGAAAGACAAGGCTTGCATATATATACATCACAAATGGTACGAACACATCCAGCTGATAGGTTATCCCTTCACGATTTGAAACATATTAACCCTTTCATGTTTTGATTTGAAGCCAACGATTTTAATTTGCTTATCCAAAATCATTCCCGGACTGATGTACGTGGTTGTGGTCAGTGATAGTAATGGTCAGTCGAATTATTATTTGCCCCACACCCTTATATACCTATACAGGTATGATGGTTTTGATTGTTACAATTAAGATATGCCGTGTTACTAAAATTAGGACAACAGTAGTTTACCGATATGCATATCTCATTAAAGGTTACGAAGACAAATCAAGATACAGAATATAAACTGAAGGAATTGCACCGGATGCGTCCAAAGTGTAAGTGTCTCATGTCTTCAATGAATCACCGACAATGTACCTTAACCAGTGGTGTTTAATATCAGATATACCTAGGTTTATCTCATTTTACGCATACGGCAAATAAGTAATAGGGGACTGATATTTAATTTTTTATAACTGCAGTATTCGTTGAATTAAAGATTTTTTTAGATATTTTCAAAGGTAGGACTTTGTATCTTTTACTTACTTACCATGAATCGCCCGTCGTCCCCTTGCACAAGTTCCCGTAATAAATGGGCTTATAATAATACGTTTAGTTTTTGCAGCATCTGTTAACTCTTGTTGTCTATGTGCATCCTTTGCGTCGGCGTCAGTAAACACAAATATTGTAGAACCGTTTCGAGATATACTGATGGCTACAAAGAATAAAACTGTGAAAATAATTATATGCACATATTTTTCCTATAAATAACTTCTTGTGATCATAATTAATATCTATTTTTTTTCTCGCATAGGAACTCATCCTCAGTAGTTCTTACAAACTACAAGTAAAATATAATAAAAAAAAAATTCGGGTATTTATTTGGTTATAGTCGCCGTCACGTAAAATTGGCACCATGTTTTTTGTCAAAATTTTCTTAAATATTGACCGCGTTTACTAAAGATCATGTTTTTCATTTAACGGAAGTAAAATCCTGACCAAATATCCACTACTGTCCTACCTTTTATTGTGTTTGCACTGTATAATCCTGACCTTCACATTTTTCAAGATTATTTACATTGTAAAACCGCCATCTTGGTTTCTATGAGGATCCCTTTTTCCATAACATTCGTTACTCTCCGGTAATATCATTGTCAATGATGCTACAATTTCCCGCGCTTTTTACGTAAAGATGACGAAAAGCTCCGAGAGACACAAGAAAATGGAGAGCACGTGGAACTCCACGACAACACTTCCGGTAATAACAATGTCGGATTCCACCATACAAACTAATCTTGGATTATGTGAAGGTCAGGATTATACAGTGCAAACACAATAAAAGGTAGGACAGTAGTGGATATTTGGACAGGATTTTAGTTCCGCTAATTGAAAAACATGATTTTTAGTAAACGCGGTCGATATTTAAGAAAATTTTGACAAAAAACATGGTGCCAATTTTACGTGACGGCGACTATAGATTTGTCATAGAAAAGTATTAATGATTTGAATTTATCTGTAGTATTTGATTTTGTGGCCAATGTATTGCATTTACCATATTTAAGGAATAACCGTACCTACAAGTAAAATATCACACCATCCAGTTAATACACATGTAACATTCCCAAGAATGTATTTTCCAAAATCATTTGCAAAAAAAACCAGATTTTTTTCTGTTTATGAATGTTTTGTCCTTGTGTTCTATCTATAAAAGATAGATAAGTATAATGTATCTTATTACTTTATTTACCTCTAGCTATGCCGTCGGATGCAAACTCGGGGCAGTCATAACCTCCAGCTACTGTGATGTTTTTGATTCTCTTAATCATTTCGTATCCATCTCTTTCGACGAATGCTTTATTCAATGTAACTAAGAAAGCAAATAAACTTAATCACAAGTTGTCACCAATATCATAAACAAACATATATAAGTATATTTCTCTAATACTTACTCGATTTATCCTTTTCCTGACTTGTTGATTATTTTTATTTAATCAATGTGTGGTTTGTTTGATCTCAGTTGTTCATTGATTAAAATTTGATTATGACGTCAAATTTTCTTGCTTTTCTCTTCTCTGAAATTCCTATTGTAGCTTTATATATAAAGCGACAATGCATGATGATGCCGCATGGAAAGAACACATCTTTTGCGAGTTGTTCGAAAAGGAGGATTAAGATATTCTGCAAATCGTCTAAAACTCTTTAGAGAAACAGATTCCACCAACATATCTCGTGCAATACGATATTTATCCACTCTCCACAGTTACATTTGGAATATTTAAAACGCTCTGTAAGGCGCACGTTTTAAATTTAAAAAGTTAACTTTCTCGAGTGGATAAATATCGTATTACACTCGATGATGTGGTAGAATCTATGTATAAATATATTCATCATACTTGCTCTACATTTCTAGGAATAGTATTGGTGAAACGCGATCTCCTAGAGACCATGTATAATTATTATTGGGTTAGTTTGTGTGTTTTATTAAAATTAAAGGTTAGTAGCAGTGTTACGCCACTATATAAAACAAGAGTGCACACACTGAAATGTCTCGCCTTCTTTACTAATCATTGATATTATGTTGATAGTCCTAAGTATAAAGATTTATTACAACTGTCACTTAAACGTACCACTAACCAAGATAACTAAACAAAGACCAATGAACCATGAAAATGAGGTCAAGGTCAGATGAACCATGCCAGGCTGACATGTACAGCTAACGATGCTTCCATAAAACAAATATAGTTGACCTAATACTTATAGTTTAAGATAAATAGACCAAAACACAAAATCTTAACACTGAGCAATGAACCGTGAAAATGAGGTCAAGGTCAAATAAAACCTGCGCGACTAATATATAAATCATAAAATATTTCCATACACTAAATATAGTTGACCTATGGCGTATAGTATCAGATAAAAAGACCAAAACTGAACAAGAGTGCACACGCTGAAATGTCTCGCCTTCTATACTAATCATTGATATTATGTTGATAGTCCTAAGTATAAAGCTAAGCTTTATTACAACTGTCACATAAACATAACATTAACCAAGATAACTAAACAAAGACCAATGAACCTTGAAAAAGAGGTCCAGGTCAGATGAACCATGCCAGGCAGACAGGTACAGCTAACAATGCTTCTATACAACATATATAGTTGACACATTACTTATAGTTTAAGAAAAATAGACCAAAACACAAAAACTTAACACTGTACAATGAACCGTGAAAATGAGGTCACAGTTAAATAAAACATGCATGAGTGACATAAAGATCATAAAATATTTCCATACACCAAATATAGTTGACCTATGGCATATAGCATTAGATAAAAAGACCAAAACTCAAAAACTTAACTTTGACCACTGAACCATGAAAATGAGGTCAAGGTCACATGACATCTGCCCGCTAGACATGTACACTTAACAATCACTCCATACAACAAATATAGTAGACCTATTGCATATGGTATGAGAAAAACAGACCAAAACACAAAAATTTAACTATAACCACTGAACCATGAAAATGAGGTCAAGGTCAGATGACACCTGCCAGTTGGACATGTACACCTTACAGTCCTTCCATACACCAAATATACTAGCCCTATTGCTTATAGTATCTGAGATATGGACTTGACCACCAAAACTTAACCTTGTTCACTGATCCATGAAATGAGGTCGAGGTCAAGTGAAAACTGTCTGACAGACACGAGGACCTTGCAAGGTACGCACATATCAAATATAGTTATCCTATTACTTATAATAAGAGAGAATTCAACATTACAAAAAAATTGAACTTTTTTTTCAAGTGGTCACTGAACCATGAAAATGAGGTCAAGGACATTGGACATGTGACTGACGGAAACTTCGTAACATGAAGCATCTATATACAAAGTATGAAGCATCCAGGTCTTCCACCTTCTAAAATATAAAGCTTTTAAGAAGTGAGCTAACACCGCCGCCGTAGCCGCCGCCGCCGTAGCCGCCGCCGCCGCCGGATCACTATCCCTATGTCGAGCTTTCTGCAACAAAAGTTGCAGGCTCGACAAAAACCTAACTTTGACCACTGAACCATGAAAATGAGGTCAAGGTCAGATGACATCTGTCCGCTTGACATTTTCACCTTACAATCATTCCATACAAGAAATATAGTAGACCTATTGCATAAAGTATGAGAAAAACAGACCAAAACATAAAAACTTAACTATAACCACTGAACCATGAAAATGAGGTCAAGGTCAGATGACACCTGCCAGTTGGACATGTACATCTTACAGTCCTTCCATACACCGAATATACTAGCCCTATTGCTTATAGTATCTGAGATATGGACTTGACCACCAAAACTTAACCTTGTTCACTGAGCCATGAAATGAGGTCAAGGTCAAGTGAAAACTGTCTGACGGGCATGAGGACCTTGCAAGGTACACACATACCAAATATAGTTATCCTATTACTTATAATAAGAGAGAATTCAACATTACAAAAAATCTGAACTTTTTATTTCAAGTGGTCACTGAACCATGAAAATGAGGTCAAGGACATTGGACATGTGAGTGACGGAAACTTCGTAACATGAGGCATCTATATACAAAGTATGAAGCATCCAGGTATTTCACCTTCTAAAATATAAAGCTTTAAAGAAGTGAGCTAACACCGCCGCCGCCGCCGCCGCCGCCGGATCACTATCCCTATGTCAAGCTTTCTGCAACAAAAGTTGCAGGCTCGACAAAAAATGACATGGAAGAAAACTTTGCACACAGATCACAAATGAAGAAATTGATGGTAAACGATTGACAATAAATGCAGAAAACACAATGAAGGCTAGCACATTCCTGTTGTTGTTGTTTATAATTTTATTTTTGTAAAGACCAATGAAATTAGGTTCTAAACACAAAGAGATAAAAGGCTATTAGTCTGAATTTATCTCCACATGTTAAGATAGACAGTACGATAAATTAGTTTAATGACCCTGTTTATATCGAATTAGGAAGCAACCATTTGATTTTCTGGGGGGGGGGGGGGGGGGGGGGCTATGGATTTTTTTGGGAAAAAAAGATTGTTTCCAGTTTTTGGATAAAAAAATAAGATAGATTGTCTTTCGCCAAAGGCGAAAAAAAAAGTTTGTCCAGAAAAAAAATCCATAGCCCCCCCCCCCCCCAGAAAATCAAATGGTTGCTGCCTTAATTAAATGACCTTGTTTATATCGAATTAGGTCATTAACACTCTATATAACTAATAATAAAGGAACAAATTAATTCACATACCAAAAAAATATAAGGACTATTTTGAATAAATTTGAATCACTTTTTTAACTTGCGATATTCATTTACAAACCTGGATCACTAAACAGTGATAAAACATAATCAGCTGGTTCATTGTCAGAACCGATTGTAGCAGTCACGTGTTGAATTATTTTTTCTCTAACAGCAGCAATTTCTTCCTTCATGGAACCTGAGAAATCTATAACAAACGCTAGTGATACATCCTCTCTTGTTTTGATGTTGAATATTTCGTCGAAAGTTTTACTCCCAAGCTTTTTTAGAATACCTGTATCTATAATATATACATATTATATGTGTTACATATATCGATGGAGAATAAACACACACAAAATAGTACATGTAGTAAATGAAAACAATTGGTTATGTTGAATTTGATTGCAGCTACTACAAACATGTGACTTACGGCACGATTTTCTAGTTAGGACAGCTTGTTATTAAAAATTGTTAGGTTTCTTTTCATTGCCATTTTTTGTTTACAGACGTCTAGCATTTTGTCAAGTATCTTGTGACGTGCTAGCTTTTGGTGTGCTTCAGACGACCTTGGATATCAACTTCTTAAAATTGATTTTTAATTAATTATTATTCCGTTTGGTGAACTTATTTTGTTTTCAGAATTTTATAGTTTAATTTGTTTGCTATTGATTAAGTTAAATACATATTTATTCAAAATATAACTCTAATAATACCGATATTTTTAATCGATTGGGTTTTCTTCGCCTATTGTGAGGAAGCTGAAAGTTGCTTTTAACGTCATTTTGGACTTCTAATTTGAAATTCATTATTTCGACATTTTGGAATTTTATCTACATTCTATTGTTTTGATAATAAAATTTATACTTTTGATTTATTAACAAACACTATTCATAACTTTTAATCAACATGTTTTGATGCATTCAGCTGATATTCCTAGGAGCGCATTGCGTGACATGTTTTTAAATATTTCTAAATGGGGATATTTGCCTTATCATGTCGTGACTACAATCCCGTTCCCTTTTCACGAATGTGACCTACCAAATATAACTTTAGCTCTTAACCGGGCTTGTAATAACATGATCAACACGAAAGGGCAACATGTGGAGCAGGATCTGCTAGCCCTTCCGGAGCACCTGAGATTGCCCCCAATTTTTGGTGGGGTTCGTGTTGCTTAGTCTTTAGTTTTCGATGTTGTGCCTTGTGTACTATTATTTATCTGGATTTTTTTGGTCTTTTCAGCCATGATGTTGTCAGTTTATTTCGATCCGTCAGTGCGGTTGTTCTGGGGATATACATTGTAAGCCTTTGAAAATTTGGCGGTAAATGATTCACTCCGGATTTTTCATATATTTAACATTGGCGCCTTTTTCCTCTAAACAAATAACAAGGATTTTATAAGATTTCATAAATGTTTTTTTTTTAAACTATATGTAATAAAATTATGAAAAAAGGAGCAGTTAGTGAGCTCATTTTTAATGACACTTCATTGAAACAACCGAGGGATTCCGAATATCTGGCAAAAGTTTGAAAACCATGAGGAGCAAACATCCTATATAGCTAAAGTGATAAAAAAAAATATGTCAACGTGTGTTATCTAATATCTACAATTTGCCGATTTGAAAACCTTAAAAAAAACAATATAATTCCGCCACGAACTTTCAAATGTTTGAATAATTTTCAAATACCGTTCATAGTGAGAAAGTCTGTTGTGGCAGCAATAGCAGCTAAATAGGCCTGTTCATGAAGATAAAAATGGGGAGATAAACTTTCTGTTGGTGTCTCTTTGTTTATTCCACATTTTGCTACCATTTTACGACTCTCATCGTCGGGTCCACCATGACTACATTTTCCAGTGGGTGCACCTTGAGTTTCTATAAAATGATGATACAGTCGCGTTTTAAATCTATAAGATATCATATGGTCGATTCAACATACATATTGATGTTATTTTAATTTGTTTGCTCAGGCAACCAAAGTATGACAGAAATATTAAACTCCAAGATAAATGCAAATAGAGGGAGTCAATAAAACAGACAAAATCATACGTTATAAACCAACGGACGGAAGAAATGGAAAACAACCTGACACATTCCTGACTTGTTACAAGCATTTGCCGAAAAGAAACGGTTTGTTAGAAATGGTTTTATGTGTGGCTTAATCTGAGACATGTATGACATTTGATTTTATTTCCGTTATATTGAAATTAATTGAACAGTTGTCCCAAACAGACATAATAGGTGAATGTGACAATAATTGTGTGAAAAAAGACAAAACTGTGTTTATATACATCACATACATATTTGTGTTTCAGAAATAGGGAAAATACCCTTATTGCAAATCTATTTGCTATCATGAAGTCTAAAAGATGCTTCATTTGGTTGACAAATTAATATTTCGATCGTATGATGTATATATCTACATTTATTCAATTTATGATGGAAAAGGATGAATATAATATAATATATCATGCTGTTTTGAACTAATCTTACTTGTAGGTTTTGTATTTCCTCTTCCGTGATGGTAACCACTGGTCAACTTGTTTCGTACTTTAATATTTTGTCCACAATCAGAACTAAAACAAAACGTTAACTACATCGGTAATATGGACTGATATATGAATAAAAGATATGAAAGATCCTGGTTAAATCCGACATCCGATTCTTGTAAATCAAAAAGGACAACTACGTATTTCTGTGATTCTAATTTTATTAAAGCAAGTAAATGATTAACACTTTTGTTTAACAACGTTTAACAATGAAAACGATAAGCAAAGCAACTTTTACATCTCCCTCTAACATGATTTGTCTACATTTTACTTTATCCTCTTTATATAAAAGGACTTACTCTATATTTGTAACATCATTACATGTATCTTCATCTGGCGAAGCTACTGTCATGAGTGTCTTTCCTTTTATACCTGTGCAAGACAACATACGTATAAATTAAACATTTGGTATATGTAGTATCTAGGTTTGAATAGATAATTTTGCACCCCACTATTTCAGACAATAGGATAACAGATCATACGTGTGTAGAAAAGGCAAGCGCTTTGGGTAAAATGCAGAATTTGAAGCAATCTAGAACACGTAAATATTTGTAAAAGCTATAATACGAACTTTAATTATGTAGTGAATGATGCTCTGAATATACCGTATTTACATACGAAATCTCATGGTAGTCTTCGTACAGAAATTGATAACAAACAGATATATAATCAATTGCTTGTGATGATATAATGATGAATGATCTCATGAAAAGAAAAGGAGTGCGCAGGATTCTTAAGAGTCTTTTTAAAAAGCAAATAATTCAAATAGTTCATCAGCTTCTCCTCAGTCAGATGGGAAATTACGACAATCTGTTACAAACAAAATTACAAATATATTAAACATCCATCATGTACATGATGACACAAAATACTGAAAGTCTAAACAGTAAATAATTTTCACAATCAATTTATGCAAGTAAAATAACAAAGATACAAAAAATTTACATTGGAGAGAACTTGCTTTTAGAAAAAATAATAACATTAAAAAACTATACCAAATCAATTACAATCAAATATGACATGCATTCGCTGATATAATAAAATTGAGAATGGAAATGGGGAATGTGCCAAAGAGACAACAACCCGACCATTGAAAAAAAACAACAGCAGAAGGTCACCAACAGGTCTTCAATGTAGCGAGAAATTCCCGCACCAAGAGCCATGTCAAAATTCTAGTCTTAACATAGGGTAGCTTTCTTAACACAGGTTTTGCATTATTTGCACTTTTGTATTTTCAAATGTTTATTAACACAACACATAACTGATATACAATGTACTGATATGTAGAAAGAAATGCTTGCTGCATCATCAAATTCAGTTAGTTAATTATTTCTGTTCTTGATCTTATATTGTGAAGGTATCAATGTTAAAGTCACACTAAATAATTGTGGTTTAAACCCACAACTATACACTAAACACATATATTGTACGCTAGATATAAATGTCTTATTAACTTAAACATCATCTACTTCCATGTTTTACCTAAATTCACAGGAAGATTAACAATAAGATTGGCTTAAGAAAAAAATAATTATCCAGTCATACTGAACACAAACCTATTTGTAATCGGATTACAAGGTCTATCGCTTTTTGTAGTATTTTAGTGTATTTTTTTGTTTTTAGTTTTTTAGTTTTTTTGTTGTATTTTCAATATTTGCACTATTTTCAAAATATTTGTGTTTTCTTCTTTCTTTGTCATGTGGTTACTCATTTATTTTTGTTCCATGTCATGTAAAATTGCATACTATATTTATGTTTTCGTTTATCAAAGTTTGTATTTGAAGGAAACGGATTAACATTATATGCGCACAGCTTGTTTCCAAATCCTATTATTCTGGTATATTTTTTGTATGATATACACGTATGTGTAAAATGATGACAAATAAATTTGTTTAAGCTAAAGAAAAAAAAAGGAACAGATACAAAACTTCAACAAAACATTACGCAGAAAACTGACGATTGAGCACCATCAAACCAATAAAAAAAAGAATGCATAACATTTTTATACTTCAGAATAATTTTAAATGCTTCATTCTGGTAGGGACAATAAAAGTAGCAAAATCGAAATATATATTTTATTACTTGACTTTTTTAAATTTCTGTGTGATCGACACTCATTCCTTTTATTAAATCATAGCTAGCATGCTTTTGGAGTATAATGTGGTATGAGAGTTTTACAATGTATGGTGTCAATCCTAAATTTTTTTTCAATTGTTTTCTTCAAACACTTACCAAAATCCTTATAAGGTACTGAACCGTACATTTCGACCCAGTTGGTGTTGCTGTAAAACGACTGCACAGTGTAAAGACATTCTCCCAACTGTTTTCGAAGCTCCACTACATCGTTTTTTAATTGGATGAGTTTATCCTTACACGATATCACATGATGATGAGCTACAAAAAAGATTGATGAATGACCAATAAATGTATGTTCATGCTTAATCACTAAAAGGGTTCTGGTCTCCTTGAGTCAGCAGGTCAGTAGAACTAAGGGGTAATGCTTTAGTGATATTTAGTGAATTTTGAGTCTCGCATGAAAAATTAAGTTTTTAACCTTAGTATTTTTTTACAAGGTTATTGATTCAAATGTGTGTGTGGCACGAGCACGATCGACCTAAAGATAAACATTTCCATTGGACCGTGTTTACATATATCCATGCAAAAGGGCCTGATAAGATTTGGTAAGGTAGACAAATCCAGAAATTGGAATTTATACTAGCATAATAAAACTGGCAAGCTTAAGTTAGCATACCCTGAAATTATTTGCCTGATGTACTGACCATGCTTGATTAAGGGTTAAAAGTTTACAATAATATGGTCTTACTACAAGTATCACATAAGCTAAACATCAATAATTAATAACAAAACGGTCAAGGTTAGAAGTGCTCAGATAGAGAGACACGTCCATCTTACAATCATTCATAACAAATATAGTTAAAACTATGATTAACTTTTTAAAGAATAACATCAAACTGTGAAAAAAAACTTTACATTGGCCAATGAAGATATAAAATGGGGGAAAGGTCGGATGGTATATGACATACATACATGTACTCCTTACACTCATTCCTTGCACCAAACATAGTTAAACTACTGCTTAAAGTATATATGTTTTATTATGCAATCGCAGTCGATGTTTTCGGAATAATTGAAATGTTTAATTCAGAAAATCACAACAGTAATGCATTATAATAGGGATACCAGTACTGCAATTCTTTATCACTAATCATTAATTTGAATTACCTAGTGATATTTGATCAGCATGGCAATGTACGTAAGCTATCTTCTCCTTGTCCACTTGTGTATTTGTAATTGCCTGAACAATAGTATTTATTGCTTTCTTCATTTCTATTTTACTGATGGCATCTAGAAATTTAAAATGTAGAAAGACTATGAAATCTTGAAAACTTTTACAATGACGTATCACTTCAGGTATAACCTTTCAACTTAAGACTTTATCATATATCAGGAAGATAGTAACAGTAGTAAAAACATAGCATCGTTTTTGATTACATATAACGTAATTTCTACATCAAATAAAGCTTGTGGAAACATCAGTGTCATGTATGTGTGTGTTTTTAATTTGTCTCTGATAACTTGATAGAGTGGCTTATATATATACGTTGATGTTTACATTGAACCTATCATATATATATAATTGTATTCGAGTCTTTGTGTTTTGTTGTCTTACAATAATTAAAGGTTAAGTTGACTTTTTATTGAATTCTTTTCAAAATCTCAATGAAGTTGATTTTAAGCTTGTGCAATGGGGTTTTTTTTGTGCAACCTTTCATCGTTATCTCAGTAGAAATTAAAGTAGTAAATAGAATGTGATTATTTCATTTTGTAAAATCGTTTAAAAACTTGACTTGAAAATTGTCCGCTATTAGTGTTTAAAAAAGATAACTGATTTTGTCATCTAATGTCTAATTTTGTCAAAAAGTAAAAAAAACCAAAGTACCAAACTTCATAGGAAATTCAAAATGGAATGTCCTTTATTAATCTACACACGAAGATATAACTTGCAGGCTCGGCAATCGACGTACAGCTAGGAAAACGAAATAACACTTTATTAATTTTGCAAAGACAATTTTCACGAGTTTCTACATTTTGTGTCTTTCTGGTCGTAAGCTGATCACAAATCAGACGTGCTGATGCTTTTTTTTTTTTTTTTTTTTTTTATAAAACCTCGATTTGTGTAAGAGGGGTATATTATCAATTTTCATTCGTTTTATTTCTCTCAAAACTTTCTCAAAGTTTCAAAAAAAACTCTTTAATTGTCATGCGAAAACATCTTCCTCTGTTTTAAATCAACTCTACAAAGTCCACTATCACAGAGGATGCATGCTGAAAAGTTATAGCCCAATTAATTTAGTTTATGTGTTATATACCTGACGTAAACAATATGTCTTTATGAAAGTATTGACATACGCATTAAGGTGAAATACGCTTACCGTTCTTAAAGAAGTCATCCACAGCTGTGTTTTTAGAGCCGGTTTTTTTTAATTTCTTTTCCCAAATGTAACTTGACAGTGCCTGCTTTGTTCCTTCTAGGGTTATTGTTTCGTGAGTATTTGGACTTTTATCTGGAGACTGACGCGTATAAAATGCGGTTGTACTATTCAATATTAAAATCAATATCAAAACACCAAATCCTTTCATTTTCACGTCTTAACTATTATCAATTGGTAAGCTGTCACAATATATATTACTTTTTTTCACATTTTAGAACTTTCTTTAAACTTTTGAAAATTCCCAACCAGTATCTAAATCATCAATTAACAACTGCACCTTTAAACTGTGAACGTATTACGATGCTTCATGAATATGACCTAGATACAGTCATAAATTATACTACGGAACAGCAAATGTGCATTTCAACAGAAGTCAGATTACAGTTTAATGATACTAATTTGCAAATATGACTTCCGGCTCAAATTAATTAACATACGATATTTGATCTCGTTATCCCTGTCAAGTTAGACACGTAATTCCCCATCTCCTATTTATACAAATTGCACATGGTTTTGTTTCGCAGAATAAGGTGCGCCAAAGTCTCATGATTATGAACAATAAGTATTTTCAAAATTAAAATATTTTTCTAGGTAAAAAATTGAAATGTTCTACCTCACACGATGTCCTTTTAATACCTTGAGATTCAAAGAAGTCAGTTTGATGAGGTCACTTTTAAAACAAAAAAAAAAGATCACAAATTACAAAATATGTTTAGTAAATGATATCCTTCCGATGTTCACAAGACCGAAGTTTGTCACATATCAATCAAATCAGATTACGGGCTTCAGAAATTCAGATTGCAATATAAACTGGGGGGGGGGGGGAAACAGCAAATAACTTTAAGCCTCATTTAAGACTTATTTGTCTTAAATATTTAGATATTTGTATGTGTCAAGGTCTCACACATAAATATAATTAATTTGATACAGAATTTCTCAGTATAGGTGTTTTCATGGTAAAATGGTAAAATAATTTTGTCTGTCGTTTCATGATCAATAATTAGACTATTTACCGGATTTGCAACACGACGGGTGTCACATGCATGATCTGCCTATTCTTCCGGGACACTTGAAATCACCTCCAGTTTTTGGTGGGGTTTGTGTTGCTTAGTCTTTATTTTCTATGTTGTGTCTTCTGTACTATTATTTGTCTATTTGTCTTTTAATTTTTAGCCATGGAGTTGTCAGTTTATTTTTAATGTATGAGTTTTACTGTCACTCTGGTATTTTTCGTCCTTCTTTCAAAATGTCTAAGTTATAACAATATAGCATTCACTTATGGAAAAAACTATTTGAATTAAAAGACTTGGTATTTTTTTCAATGTCAATGATTATTTTAAAAATGCATTTCTGTTTTCAGCAAGGAAGTAAATGTATCATACATAATTAAAACATATTAAAATCTTTTTATAGAACTAGTTAGATTACAAAGGAAAATTAAATATGTAACTAAAACTAAACTTAATTGAACGCATCTAATTATAGTTATATTACTTCTTTTTTAACAAAGTAGAACAGGACTTATCTTATCGAGAATTATTCATGATGTTGTTATTATCATACAAAAAATAAAATCAGTCAAGTGGTTCCAGCTGTTTTCTGTCCTTGTGAATCTTTTATATAACAACATGTTTTATATAAGCATCTTTTCTACCAACTTTTGAGGGGTTTTTTTTGCGTCTAATTTATTCGTTAGAGGAGGAAGTAGATTTTCCCGTTTGATTTTATCAAAGTTATCCAAAATATCAAAATAATTATAGAAACTTGCGACATTTTTGTCGCATTCTTTTGTTTGCTTGTCCTCGGTCCGAAAATATAATGAATAGCTAGAATCATTATAAAAACATGACATCATTGATGTTTCATAATTATCTCTCTGTCTTGAAATATTCTAAGTTTTGAGCAACCTAATTTAAATTACATAATACTTTTTACAAAAACAAATCCGATTTCGACGGGAGACAAAAACCTAATTTAAGTTGCTATTAAGGACATGCAATAAAGAAATAAAATGATGTCTGTCTTCTACATATCATCTGGCTTTCGCAATGAGAGTGACACTGTCTCGTTTTATTCGTACTTGACAATATTTTCATCTTTTAGGTGGTCTAGGTTGCCGAGTGGTCTGAATGGTCGAATTATCATGAAAACAAACAGAAGTCAAACTCCTTGGTTTCTATCCTTTCCTACACTCATGGTTTTGAGATAGAATCCTTCACGCAGCAGGTGAATCCGACTCCAATCTTAATCAGTGTTACAACAGGAACTATATATCAGTTTTTTCATTTAAAGTTTGCTAGCTAATTTTTTTTTTTGTGTCTTCTTCAAGGCAAGTTTATTTAAATTTCTAATTTAACAGCATAGATCCGGCTGACAGAAAACAACATACTAACACATCAACAAACATTTTAAAAACTGTTTATTAGAACAAGGGGTGCTCATATACTCAGCACATATATTTTGATTTAGAAACGTAATTCTTATCAAATTTAATCATAAAACACGAGTATTTAATATAAAATTTATGTCGGTAACAAGCAGATCAGTACACATAGAAGTAATATGTTACGAACACAAGCTGCAATATTTTGTAAAAAAAATTAATTTCTAATAATCAAGTCCTTGATAGAAATCAGTTATGAAAAGAAAAACAATAATTACATAACTACAAAATTTGGAGTATATTCTGTATAAGAAGTTATAAGATGATAACACTACAACACATGTATATTACACTTTATACTTAGCAGAGAGGTGAAAGGTACCAAAGGGACACTCAAAGTCCTACACAGAGAAATGTCACTCACATCAAGTTCGCGTGAATTTAAATTCATGTGAAATTCACGTGAAATACAACTGCATTTTCCCTCAAACGAACCTAAACGTTAAACTCACGTGCAATACGTTCATGTAGATTTCAAGTGAATCTCAAGTACAGTATTTCCAAAAAAATCAGGCAACAGTAGTATACCGCTGTTCAAATGTCATGAGTCGATTGAGAGAAAACAAATCCGGGTTACAAACTTAAACCAAGGGAAAAACATCAACTATAAGAAGAAAACAACGAAACAACAGAAAGAACAGAAACACTGAAGTACACAAAAACAAACGACAATGCAAAAAAAACATAGAAACGAACTATTTGATAATAACTGTCATATTCCTGACTTGGTACAGGACAATAACATATAAATTTTTGATTTAATTAAAATAATGAAAAATACTAATTTTTTTTAAAGTTCTCGTGAAATTCACATAAAAATTGTCTCGAGAGGTTAATATATAACCTAGTTTGAGGTGAATATCACGTGAATTGTTGCCTCTGTTTGAAGACAAACTGACAAGGTCATGGCAAAAAACGAATAACAACAATAATATCAACAAAGGTATTTAACAACAATAACAACAAAGGTCTTTAAAACTGTTAAACACGGTAGTTATGAATATTGAGCAACCATCTCGAACCCTTAACCAAAAACTAGGGTGGTTTAAGGTAATCCGGAGGGGTAAGCAGTCGAAAATAATTAAGTTTTTCATTCAGATCTAAAAGATAAATTAATCTGCCAAAGCGTATTACATCTTTAAATTGTGGTGAGTGACGTTCGTTGATTAAATTGGGAAAACACCAGATAAAAACCAATATGTCTTATGTTACAGTTCATAATCATGTTATAAGATCAGAGTATCATTTATGACTTGGCATATATAATATCCTACATCTTCGGTTTCTTTTTGAGGTTCAGAACAGTTATTTATAGATGAAATATTATTACAGAATAAATAGTAGAAGTCAGACTGTTATCTATCATCCAAATTACAGTATTATATATCCCTCAGTTATCCTTAAACATTAGTCATGCAAATTTAAAAAAAACTTTGTATTTTAAGCCAAAGCGTTATCGGTTCCTCCTTAGTTTGTGAACTTCGCTATTTTCGCCTTCACCTATTATGTCTGTTTGTTTTGTTCACACATTATTATCAATATAATGAAATCTGATGCAACTGTCATACAGCTGATGGGTTTAGCCAGCTAAAAATCAGGTTTAATTCACCATTTTCCACATAAGAAAAAAGTCAGGAATATGACAGTTGTTGTCCATTCGTGGGAGATGTTTGAGCTTTTGATATTGCTTTTTGAGGGACTTTCCTTTTTGAATTTTCCTCGGAGTTCAGTCTTGTTTCGTTTTTGTACTTTTAACCCCAAAAAATCCAACAACATATATTTGATACTTAAATGCATTATATAGTTTTGAATGTCTAATGATTGGTTAAGCTTTAGTTTATAAACGAAATCAAATTAGCAGAAATTGTTAATTTCAAAAACAGAAACTGAAAGCACAAATACACCTATGGTCAAATAAATGTTAAATATAAAACATAATTATATGAGAGTCTTTTTTCTTACGTTTTGTTTCTGTCTAAGCACGAAATTACTTTTGTAACATTATATCGATAAACATGAAAATCTCAAATAACATTTGTCTGGCATCAAAAGCCTTATAAGTTTAATACGACAAAATGTACAATTAAAAAAGCATTTACAATGATCGTGTAAAACTAATCTCACAACGCACATATTACCAACACTTTAAACACATATGTAGCTAAATAACAAAGTCAGGTTTTAAACTAAAGTATTATATATAAAAAAAAAGTAAAAAATATACTAATAGTCTAAATAAAGGTGGCAGTATATACAATTACGCAATATTCGGATGAACATTGGACAAAAACATAAAAAATTATATCATAACATAACATAATATAACAAGTACAGTTTTTTACAAATATCAATCAACAATAGCTAAATATTAACGCATCAACGTTTTGGTATTATTTCTTAAACATCATGTTAAATATTTAATTTTATACTACACCTAGTATACTAACTTTTTGATAAATATTAATGATTTACCAAATTTTTAAACTTATCCACTACATACAGAGTGTAATGCCTCATAATTATTAATATATTAATGCCCTCTTATATTGCAATATTTCACATATTTTTATTTCTATCTATTAATTAACTGGCTGATTTTTTCAAATTTATGTAGTAAACTAAGATAATATATTAGTCTTTTAACACCACAGAGTGAAAATCACCGCAAATGATCGTTTTGTTTGTTTTTGTTGTGGTTTTTTTTTTTGGGGGGGGGGGGGGTGGTTAATTCACTAAGATAATGTATGCCTTTGGTCTTGTTGGGAGTTTTTTTTTCTTGGTTTCTTTCATTCTTATGGGGAAAATCACAAAAGGGAAGAATTCTATCGAATTACAGAAAAAAAAACCATTCATATCGATTGTGTAAATGTTTACAGCCTTTTGGTTGAAAAAGCATGGTGACCTACAAATGTATCTTAATTTAATCATATTTCAAACTATAATTTGACAAAGTAAAATATTATTCCGTTTTAATACTCCTATAAAACCACGACTTTTGTCATGTTTGTTGCAATATTGAAAACATTTCGAATAACTTTGTAACACTTTATATTCCATAGACGAGAAATAGGATAATACATTTCACATTATTATTTCAGCGAGTAAGCAAAAGAATCCGTCAAACCTAACCTAACATATAAGTTAAAACAGAACCAGCGGTACTACACCTGATTCACATTTCGACAATTATTGTCTCTTTAGTGATGCTCCATGTCAAAATATTTAAGAACCTAAACCACATTTGGAACAATGAATAGCTGATGAGTCGACCACGAATATAGATATAAGTTTAATATTTGAAAGCGTCGGAAAGAAAAAAAAACATCCAAATCAATGTACTGTTAGTTATTTCTTTTAGTAGAGTTCGAAATTTTGTGTATTTCATAAGAATAGGCAAACCAAGAATCTTTATATTCAACGAAAAAACCTTTGAACGAAAAATTATTTCTTTCTTCTTAATCAACGTTCATTAAGTGGTACCCACGAAATAGATCTATCTGCAGTATAAATTTCTTTGAAAGTTAACTACTCAGCCTACATATAACGATTAAGGAAGCAAAACGAACTAAAGCTTTAAAACATCAGTATCAAGTGGTTTCAAATGTTACAACCTGTCCTCGCCTGTTGCTTTTTTCCCGTTTAAGTTTACACCAACGCGAGAAATGACTTGAATCATTAGAAAAGAATATAAACTGTTGTTCACCAAGTCGTCCCGATGCCCTTTCAATGACAGTCTCGACGTCATAGACGTTAAAGTCTGGTGGACTATAATCCAAAATCTTGAAGCCACTATCAAAATAAACTATCAATTCCTCTCGTAAAATTGTCCTATGAGAAAATATGCCACAAAACGCATAATGTGCAATGAAGCAGGTAACATGAGATTCCTTAACATCTTTAATCTCTAAGATGACAGCATCATGCCACAAGTTCCAGTAACTGTACCTTAAGATGTTTCCCTTTTGAACATCTCCTGCCTGTACTATTGGTTTAACATTTACGTTGAATAATTGTCTATTGATTTCAAAACACTGTTTACATATTATTCCGTGTTCATATTGCTTTTCATTCCTGACCGATTCATCACTTATCCCAATAAACCCACTTTTCCAAAACAAACTACTCGTTAATCTGAATTTTGTTACTTGAATACTGAATTTTCGTCCTGTAACGCAATATGTTGCAAAATGTTCGCAATTATTATCTAAAAGATCATAATCGTACTTTCCACTCGTCCCATCACCTGCAACAAAATCCCTTGCTCGTTGCGCAGTTTCTTTTCGCGTGAACGGTCTTACTCTGTACGCTATGACACGAAGATTTTGTGTTGCAAAGTTAAATAATTTGGCGGATTTTCCAATGAGAGCTTTTTTGCCTAAAAAGAGACCCGTTGCTACTCCAAATATTGTATTTGTTGCTTCTATTATTTCAAACTTTTTGTCAGGAAGCTTAGACTCTACAATTGCATGATGATCGTACACTGTACCTGCAAAAACGATATGGTCTCCTTCTTGAATTTCGTTTGCAGAGAAAACAGGAATTGCCTTTACGCATTCAATACAACCACTCATTTCTGATAATTCCTCACAGCTTATGTGTAAGGCAGACGTGTTATCTTCTGTCCTTCGATTTGTAGTGTTAAACGCCGAACTGTTGTAAAATTCGAAGTCCTCTTGTGATTCAGAGTCATCATGTGATTCAGAGTCATCACGTGATTCAGAATCACCAGGCGTAGGAGCTACAGATGATCCGTCATGTTGCATATTTTTTCGAATCGACAAGAACGAGTCAAGTCTTTGTCGGCGTGGTAAACTATTGACTGCTGAAAAATTGGCTATGCGTGACGAACCTGACTCATGTGTCTTTTGGTGATCTTTGTCAATCAATATTTTTGGATCATCTAAAGAATATGAGGTCGTCTTGTCTTGGTCGGAAGATGTTAAATCAACATCAGTTGGAAGTCTTTTGTTTGGATGAAGCTGTTCGTCTTGGACAGTAGCATCATCCATCTTCCTGTCCAAATCACATCTATACATTAACTTCTCTTTATCTGCAGATACAATTGTTACATGTGTGTGTGATTCTGGTTTCTTCTGTTCTTCATGTTCGACAGAATCATTAATAGGTAAAGTCTGTCCCGACATAACTTGTTTGTCTGAATGAAGAATTGAATGTGCTACAGTTTACAGAGTTTGAACTATGCTGGGCATCCTTTGGCTTGGCCTTGACATATTGTCGTTGATTGATAAGATTACCCAAAATGTCTGATCCGTCATTTAAGTTATAACAGTCGATGTTACATGTTAAAAAACTTTGTCCTTTTACCAAGATTTCACTGCAGCACTATCTTCAGTTGGTTCATTTCTTGACATATATAAAATATCCATGTAGAATGAACTGATAATTTTATGTATGTTATTACAGCATTCACGGAATAATATAGAAATGATTTGTTGAGCATCTTTCTATGGCGTTCTAGAAGGCAAAAATAGATATGAATTAATGAATAAATGTGTTTGCTTAATTAACATGGGAAACAAACACACATATCTTAAAAAACAAATTGAAAAAAAACATCAAAATATATTTTGATTACCTTAGCCGTATTTGGCCCACCATTTTGGAATTTTGATTCATCATTGCTCTTCAACTTTGTACTTGTTTGGCTATATAACTTTTTTGATCTGAGCGTCACTTATGGGTCTTATGAAGACGAAACGCGTGTCTGATGTATTTAATTATAATCCTGGTACCTTTGCTAACTAATTGCAGCAACAATCTATGAATTTGATATCTAGATTTCTTTTGAATTTAAAATGCTGTTTAGGCTTTACCCTTTTCACTGAATTTGTCATATGTACATTATGTATAAATGATAAAAACATTAACTATGTAGAATGTTTTACTCTGGTATCATTCAGCTACTCAAACGGTATTAATGATTTGAACATTGTTAAACAAAACTCACCAATTCATCCCCCACATCTTTTAATTTACATGCTGTCTACGGAAAAGTATAAACCATTCTATATCAAGGAAAATATAAACGAAAACGTTTTACACTATATCGATAATCTATGCATACTGTATCAGAGGAGATGAAAATATTTTACTATGTAACTTAAATCGATGTGTAGCTTATCGTGAGAGAAAGGATACCTTAACCCTGTATCTTTTAATTATACAATCTGTAAAGTAGAAGAGGAGAAAGTTGTACAATATGTATTTTTTCTATGGATACTGTATCATGGGAGGAAGAAAAAACAGTTTTACCAAGCATTTTGTATTTATGCACACTGTATTATGGGGAGCGTTATTACGCCTATCTTTTATACATGCACAATGAAAAATACTTTATTTTTAATATTATATATATATTTATGCATAATGTATCATTAGAGAAGAAAGCGTGTTATAAAAAGATGGGGTATGATTGCCAATTCATCAACTCTCCAAAAGAGAGTACGGCCGTCAACAATTATCAAGGCCCATACCGTAGTACCGCATAGTCAGCTATAAAAGGCCCCGAAATGACAATGTAAAACAATTCAAACGAGAAAACTAACGGCCTTATTTATTATTTTTTTTAAAATTAACGAAAAACAAATATGTAACACATAAACAAACGACAACCACTGAATTACAGGCTCCTAACTTGGAACAGGCATAGACATACATAGTGTGGCAGGGTTAAACATGTTAGCGGGATCCCAACCCTCCCCTAACCTGGGACAGTGGTATAACAGTACAACATAAGAACGAACTATAAAAAGTCTGTCTCTAGTACATGTACTTATGCATACCGTATCATTGAAAAAGAAAACGCTAGTCTTTTATTTTTATATCTTTTATTCATACCTACTGCATCATGGGGGAGAAAACTGATTACCCTCAGGCTTTATCTTTTATTTATACATATTGTTTATGGAGATGTTTTATCTTGTAATTTGTCTTCCTTAAACTTTTATCGATGCATACTGTAACATTGGAGTAGTAAGATATCTTTTATTTATGAATGATGCATTATGAGTGAAGAGAATATTATTTTTATATCATTTATTTAAATAAAACTCTTATAATTAGAAAAGAGACATGTTTTCCTTTATCTTCATTTATGTATACTATATATGGGAGAAAAAAACTTTTCACGTGTATCTTTTATTTATGCATACAGTATCATAAGGAAAGATAAATCTATTTATTGTTTTTCTTTAAGCATACTGTATAAGGTGAGCAGAACACGTTATTTCTTATATCATTTAAACTGCATTGTACGACAAGATAAATACTTTTATATTTTACCCTTTATCTTTAATGTTTATAATGTATCATGAGAGAATACTCAGTTTTTCCATGCATTTTTTTTATTTTTGTATACTGTAGCATGAGAGAACATTTGTGTTACCCTCTAACTTTTATTTTTGTATTCTCTATCATGGGGAAAGAGAACTTTTACACTGGATCTTTTAGGAATGCATGCTATATCATAGGAGAGAACTTTTACACTGGATCTTTTAGGTATGCATGCTATATCATAGGAGAGAACTTTTACACTGGATCTTTTAGGTATGCATGCTATATCATAGGAGAGAACTTTTACACTGGATCTTTTAGGTATGCATGCTATATCATAAGAGAGAACTTTTACACTGGATCTTTTAGGTATGCATGCTATATCACAGGAGAGAACTTTTACACTGGATCTTTTAGGTATGCATGCTATATCATAGGAGAGAACTTTTACACTGGATCTTTTTGGTATGCATGCTTTATCATAGCAGAGAACTTTTACACTGGATCTTTTAGGTATGCATGCTATATCACAGGAGAGAACTGTTACACTGGATCTTTTAGGTATGCATGCTATATCATAGGAGAGAACTTTTACACTGGATCTTTTTGGTATGCATGCTTTATCATAGCAGAGAACTTTTACACTGGATCTTTTAGGTATGCATGCTATATCACAGGAGAGAACTTTTACACTGGATCTTTTAGGTATGCATGCTTTATCATAGGAGAGAACTTTTACACTGGATCTTTTTGGTATGCATGCTTTATCATAGCAGAGAACTTTTACACTGGATCTTTTAGGTATGCATGCTATATCACAGGAGAGAACTTTTACACTGGATCTTTTAGGTATGCATGCTATATCATAGGAGAGAACTTTTACACTGGACCTTTTAGGAATGCATGCTATATCATAGGAGAGAACTTTTACACTGGATCTTTTAGGTATGCATGCTATATCATAGGAGAGAACTTTTACACTGGATCTTTTAGGTATGCATGCTATATCATAGGAGAGAACTTTTACACTGGATCTTTTAGGTATGCATGCTATATCATAAGAGAGAACTTTTACACTGGATCTTTTATGTATGCATGCTATATCACAGGAGAGAACTTTTACACTGGATCTTTTAGGTATGCATGCTATATCATAGGAGAGAACTTTTACACTGGATCTTTTTGGTATGCATGCTTTATCATAGCAGAGAACTTTTACACTGGATCTTTTAGGTATGCATGCTATATCACAGGAGAGAACTTTTACACTGGATCTTTTAGGTATGCATGCTATATCATAGGAGAGAACTTTTACACTGGATCTTTTTGGTATGCATGCTTTATCATAGCAGAGAACTTTTACACTGGATCTTTTAGGTATGCATGCTATATCACAGGAGAGAACTTTTACACTTGATCTTTTAGGTATGCATGCTATATCATAGGAGAGAACTTTTACACTGGATCTTTTTGGTATGCATGCTTTATCATAGCAGAGAACTTTTACACTGGATCTTTTAGGTATGCATGCTATATCACAGGAGAGAACTTATACACTGGATCTTTTAGGTATGCATGCTATATCATAGGAGAGAACTTTTACACTGGATCTTTTTGGTATGCATGCTTTATCATAGCAGAGAACTTTTACACTGGATCTTTTAGGTATGCATGCTATATCACAGGAGAGAACTTTTACGCTGGATCTTTTTGGTATGCATGCTTAACATAGCAGAGAACTTTTACACTGGATCTTTTAGGTATGCATGCTATATCACAGGAGAGAACTTTTACACTGGATCTTTTAGGTATGCATGCTATATCATAGGAGAGAACGTTTACACTGGATCTTTTAGGTATGCATGCTTTATCATAGGAGAGAACGTTTTACTCCTTCAGTGTTATTTATGCATACTGTGTTTTACGAGAAAAGAGAGTTATTTCTCAAAGCTTTGTTTTATGCACGAATAATTGAACTTTGTTTTCTTGTATCATTTACTTAAGCATACTGTATCGAAGGAAAAATGTATACCTTTTATTTATGCATTATACTGTATCCAGTGATATTGTTTGCCTTTAAAAGTTACCAGAGAATACAGGCTTTTCCCCCTGGAGAAGAATCCCAATTTGAAAAAAAAAATGGCTTAAAATAATTCCCAAGGAGACAATGTTTTCCCAAAACAATACAGTCTCAGAAGTAATTGTGCATGAATACAAACGGAAACACACTCATTTTATATTTTCCATGCCTAAAATGACTAAATGTGCAAATATGAGGGTCTATTTATGTATAATCTATTATCACTGACAAAAAGTGGTCTTATTTCAAAGCAGGGTTTGACTCTTCAAAGGGGGTCTGCAAATTGAAGTTTCGGTCATATTCATGGTTTATTATAGATTTCCCTATTCGATAAAAATGACGCATATTTTCTAAATAAAAAAAAGGGTAGAGGTAGTTTTGAAAAAAACCAACAATATCACTGGACTATCATGGGTGAAAAAAAGCCAACAATATCACTGGACTATCATGGGTGAAAAAAGCCACCAATATCACTGGACTATCATGGGTGAAAAAAGCCAACAATATCACTGGACTATCATGGGTGAAAAAAAGCCACCAATATCACTGGACTATCATGGGTGAAAAAAAGCCAACAATATCACTGGACTATCATGGGTGAAAAAAGCCACCAATATCACTGGACTATCATGGGTGAAAAAAAGCCACCAATATCACTGGACTATCATGGGTGAAAAAAAGCCACCAATATCACTGGACTATCATGGGTGAAAAAAAGCCACCAATATCACTGGACTATCATGGGTGAAAAAAAGCCACCAATATCACTGGACTATCATGGGTGAAAAAAGCCAACAATATCACTGGACTATCATGGGTGAAAAAAAGCCACCAATATCACTGGACTATCATGGATGAAAAAAAGCCAACAATATCACTGGACTATCATGGATGAAAAAAAGCCAACAATATCACTGGACTATCATGGGTGAAAAAAGCCACCAATATCACTGGACTATCATGGGTGAAAAAAAGCCAACAATATCACTGGACTATCATGGGTGAAAAAAAGCCACCAATATCACTGGACTATCATGGGTGAAAAAAAGCCAACTATATCACTGGACTATCATAGGTGAAAAAAAGCCAACAATATCACTGGACTATCATGGGTGAAAAAAAGCCAACAATATCACTGGACTATCATGGATGAAAAACATTTTGCCTGATATCTTTTATTTATGTATACTTAAACCTTAAGTATGAGGAGCAATGAAAATATAGATTCCACAACTGCAACAAGTGTGTTACGATATTTCTCCTCTCGAGAAAGTTAAATTTTAATATTTAAAGCGCGAGGCTTGCCGAGCTTGTTAAATAATTAAAATTTAACTGTTGAGAGTGGATATATATCGTTATACACGAGTTATAGTGGTGGAAACTGTTTCTCTAATGATTTTTGTCCTTCCTTTTCAAACATTTGAAGTAAGTTGTGTACTTTTTAATGTCACGTCATCAGGCATGGTTGCCTTTTTTCATGACGTCACAATAGGAAAATTCAAAAGAAACCAAGAAAATTAAACGTCACAATTAAACTTCTACAAATCATTTGGCGGGAACAGATTTTTCTCACACCGATCAAGAAATATGAAAAAAGCTCAAAAGTTGGAGAATAACGGATTCACAGGGAGTCATTCTTCTTTTTAAAAAACATTAAGTATCTTGATTTGTTTATTTCAAAATACCAATATAGATTTAATTTTTATGCTATACAAAGTCGTAGCTAGGTCCCGTTTACCAATGATGGGTTGTAAATAATTTCAGGTTGAAATAAATTGATTACTTATAACATACTAGGTAAACAAGAATGTGTTCCCAGTACACGGATGCACCATCCGATCCGCACTATCATTTTCTATGTTCAGTAGAGCGTGCAAAAGGGGCAAAATCTCTTATCTGGCATTCAAATTAAAATGATTACAGGGAACATGCGTATTAAGTTTCAAGTTGATTGGACTTCAACTTTATCAAAAGCTACCTTGACCAAAAACTTTAACATGAAGTGGGACAGACGGACGGACGGACGGACGAACGAACGGACGGACGCACAGACCAGAAAGCATAATGCCCATAAATGGGGCATACTAAATAACCGTCTGAAGAAACATATTAGGTATTAAATCGGCTGAGAATTATAATAAAAGCATTCAACGTGAACAGACCAACAGATCGACCAGCCATGCCAACCGCGACGTAGCCGGACCACACATGCATGCATTTAAATGGAATTGTTGAAACAATAGGTAATTACGAATTGATATTTTTTTCAAAGTCTCCATGTGAGCGTTTATATATTATTTTATATATAACATATACATACCTGGACAAAATGTCTGATCAGCATAACTTGCCATAATATATGAAGATGTGTTTACTTCCGATACGTCATGGTTGTTATATTTTTAGATTTTGGAAAATATGGAGTCTAATTTTAGAAAATTTACATTTCACATAAAATCACACTGCAATTTCATTTAACATTTATAAACAAATTAGGACAAAGGTACACACTATTGGAATGATCAATGTTTAACCATTTTACATGTAACTACAATGAATATTTTAAATAAAAAAATGAATGCTTATTATTGAAATCAGTTCAAATACACACAGCATGTATATACACATTTAAAAGATTGATTTTACATATATAAACACGTTGATATGTGTTCTCTCGAAACATTTTAATCTGTTTAAATAATGAAACATGTAAATAATTATTCTGAAACAGAAAGTAGGCTACACCATTTAAACTTTGGTGTGTTTTGGTTACAGATCTTTTTTTATATTTTCGACGGCTCAATATTGATTTAATAACATTATAGGTTCACACTTCTACATAACCAAATACATGTATTTATATGTTTCAAAACAGAGAAGTTGTGCATGTTTAAAAAACCAAATAACAAGGTGCTTTTATAAAGTTAAAGCAGGTGTTCGTTTGATTGTAGAAAAAGTGATCCATGATAAAATTGACAGTGCACAAAAAACATCTGTGTTATTTTATTTAGGAATTTAAAACAATTAGATGCACTATAAAAAGTAATGTATTTCATACAATATAATAAAACAAATCTAGAAGTATTAAACCAATTAACATAATTTACCAATTTTGAAGTATGATATATATATATATACACATTCAACGGCTATGGGTGGGTGTTTTAGCGATACATAAGTCCTTCGAAATTTATTTTTATGCCCCACCTACGATAGTAGAGGGGCATTATGTTTTCTGGTCTGTGCCTCCGTTCGTCCATCCGTCTGTGCGTCCGTTCGTCCGTCCGTCTGTGCGTCCGTTCGCTTCAGGTTAAAGTTTTTGGTCAAGAAGTTGAAGTCTAATCAACTTGAAACTTAGTACACAAGTCATGTTCCCTATGATATGATCTTTCCAATTTTAATTCCAAATTAAAGTTTTGACCCTAATTTCACGATCCACTGAACATAGAAAATGATAGTGCGAGTGGGGCATCCGTGTACTTGGGACACATTCTTGTTTTTTTATATTAAGAACAGTTTAAATACTGATGAATTATTCCAATAATAAAGTTAGATATTCTTTATACGAATATCTGTATATCTAATCCATTCCAAAATAAAATTATATTAATACTGCAACTTCTTGTGTTTATTTCCTAAATATAGAAACACATGCTATATTTCCTGCAATGTCAATTTCATCATGGACAGTT
Source organism: Mytilus galloprovincialis (assembly GCF_965363235.1). Taxonomy (NCBI): domain Eukaryota; kingdom Metazoa; phylum Mollusca; class Bivalvia; order Mytilida; family Mytilidae; genus Mytilus; species Mytilus galloprovincialis. The sequence continues at coordinate 18,678,190 of NC_134845.1, read as the reverse complement.
TGAATGAACGAATGAAAATAATTTTAAAATTTGTGTTACAATTTAAATAGCTATGAATTTATTTATTTAAGTTGAAGTATAAAAACAATAGTAAGTCTATGTCAGAAGAATATCAACTTTTTTGTATGATGCTGCGAAACTGGGGAAGGGCGAGGTCGAGCCCTTCCCTAGTTTCTCAGCCTCATACAAAAAAGTTGATATTTTTCTGACATAGACCTAATATATTGTATATTTATCCTAAACAGAATTACAGTTGCACATATTACATATTCTAGCGTTTCTGTGTATATGTAAACACCTAAGTTTCAGTTGATGCTTACCATTGGTTAATATATATATATAGACAATGACAGCTGGTTAGTGTCTTTTTAAAAATATCAGCTGTATTTGTACGAGGCTAGGGAAAAAGGTGTATGCGAGCTTTTAGTGAGCTATTACACCTGTTTAGAGCCGAGTACAAATACAGCTGATATATAAAGACACGAAACAGTTATTGTCTTTATCCTGCAATTAATTCTGTATATTATTTGTGTTTTGAAAGACACAAAAACACATGTTTTGCATTTATTTTCGATTTGAAATCCCTTGAGGCCCGTCTAGTAATACGTTACAGTAATTGTAAAGCAAAATTATATCCGGGTGAAATTTGATCCGGAGGAAAAAATGTCATAGTAGTTGTTGTTATTTTTTATCCGGAGGAAAATATTTCCCTGGGATATTTTTTCCTTTGTCGTGAAATTCTATCTGGGTAGTAAACTTATTGAATAGTTATTAGAAAAAATATATATCCTTCACAAATACTATGAAATGATAATGAGTGTATTTGAATATAAAAAGCTAAATTGTTAAAAAAAATGTATTATAATGGGAAATAATTTCACAAATTTTCATTGAAAAAATTTCCTGAAATATTCAAGTCAATATATCATTCTTTAAAAGGAAATTATCATGAAACATAAGAAAACCAGAAGTAATTTCAAAGATCGTAATTGTGAAATAATAATATCATAATTAAATAAGGTAAGAGAAATACATGTAAATGTGAGTTGTTTTCAGATCTCAGTACAAAATACTAGTTTCTTCTTATAAGGCAGTGATGGCGTTCCATATTAGCCACATCTGCCGGAAGGTTACATAATACTATGATGACCATAATAAACAAACACAGGCACTTGTCTCAGAAAAAAAATCTTAATACATACCTTAATATTATTAAGGATTAAGGTATAAGATTTTTTTGTCTGAGACGTACAAGTGCCTGTGTAAACAAAGGATAAAGGACTTACCTCAGGCCGTGTTCACACCAAATTCCATGTACAGTAAACTTGTTTACAATTAGTTTAATGAACTGGACATTGGTTTCACATTAAATTTGTTCACATCTATACACCTGGTTTAATTACCTGTACATAAGATTTGTTCACATTTGTAAACTCTATGTCATTTAAATGTTCATTACGTAGAATCGAATGAAACGTTTTCGGACAACTTTTCTAGCAGTAAGGGAACGACCATTTGACTCTAAATAGGAGGGATGGAAATATTCCGAACCTCAATTGGACAAAGAAAACAATTCTGGTTCTACAGATGACAAAAAAATATTCTGAATCAAGAGTTTCCCCATACATTAAAGTGTTAAATGTTGAAGAAAAAAAATGATTACCAGCATCGAAAAAAAACCGGAATAAAACGTTTGCGCGGCAAAATTCTGACTCAGATAAATAATCAAAATACCCCCCCCCCCCCCTCTTTTTTTTGAAGTTAAGTGGTTGCTTCTTTATGAAAGCCATTTTGATGATTTGCAGTAGTTTAAAAATAATAAAGATGTCTCGATTAAGCATTAGAATACGTAGGCTGCAACAGCGTGCTTACAGACGAAGAAGAAGGATTGATATATTAGGGATCACTATATTTCTAGCTTTCCTGTATGTTCAAAAGAGGTATTTGGCAAAGGGAGGAGGTAATGCTTTTTTTTTTTATACTTTTTAAGTGTAATTTCACGGATCCGAGATACTAGACAAGCAATACATTTACCTCACACTTTTTAAGTAATGCATTTATGAGTGAATCGTTGTTTGAGTAAAGACCAGTGGCAAATATTTCTGTGTAAGTCAAGTCGATTCGGAAAGACCTTAATTTTCAAATGAATTATGTTTTCGGCAATGATGCTGCTTTGAGTCTTGATAAGGGCTTATTAAAGCTACGTTAAGTTTTATTTCTAAACAAAACAAATTAATATATCAAGTTCAGACAAATATTTCTGTAAAGAACTTCATAAATAATTGCTATAAATGTAATTTTTTTTTTTAAATCTTTTCTTCCTTAAATATGCACGGTGTAACTAATGTTTTAAATGCCCAGTTTTGTGTACACTTAATCTACACAAGGCCTACATCGAGTATCGACTGCATGTAGACAAAACATGATTTACACTACATGTAAACATTGAGTTTTATCAATGGGAACGTAATTCTGTTTAGTTTACGTGTGAGTTACACTTACACAACACCGAATTTAGGTCAATGTGAACACGGCCTCAGTTTCGAGTTCTATTTAAAAACAAGTAGACCTACGTGGTATTATAAATATAGTACAAATTTTTTAAACATAAATTGTAAATTGAGTTACTTTCCCTTGGTTTCAAATAAATATATATAAAACAAATAAAATCTATACATATTAAAAGGTTCTTTATACAATTAGTAAAGAAAAATGTGTTTTCTATTTATAGAGTAAACTGATAGTTTTTTTAAGATTTTTTGTTGTATAAATTGAAAATGTTTCTTATAAAAGATACCTTATCTTACGTTAAAGATGATGAATTTATAATTAAATTTGTTTCCATATTAGGGTTAGTAAATTAAAACTAACTAAATGATTTTTCTTTTACGAGTGTCATAACTTGACACTCATATCTACAAATAATTATAACAATTCGTACAAATACGTAGTGAGGAATAAACTCATCATAGATACCAGGACTAAATTTAGTATATACGCCAGACTGGCGTTTCGTCTACAAAAGACTCATCAGTGACGCTCGAATCTAATATGTTTGCAAACTTATTATCATGCCGGATGCACTCTCCTTTACTTTATACTGATTTTTAGGGACTTGTATCGAAAGTCCCTGCAGGGCCGTAACTACCTATGAGGCAGGGGAGGCCCCCTGAATTTTCTACTCCAAAACTTTTTTTTTAAGTAATAAAATGAAATATTGACAATATGTACAAGAAGAACTTGAATTTATATTATAAACAACACAAGTTTACAGATTTAACAGTGTTATCATGATACGCGATATATATCTGTCATTTTCCGGATTTTTGATCGAAAGTGAACCGTTTCAGTATTTTTTTATTTTTTTTTTCCGTGTGGCCGTCCGTCTGTTATTCAGTTAAGCTGGTTCTCGACTGACTACTACACTTTGTTCATAGTTTGAGTGTAGCGATAATACAAGCGGATTTCCAGTTTATTATTCAGTATTTGTACGAGAACACATATGAAACTTTGCTTTCGACAATTTTGAATAAAACTTAACTATTCACATTTATTTAGGGGCTCAATTAAGCAGAGGAAGTTCCCTTTGTATTGTGAATCTTTTATGACATCGGAAATTCGTTACCGGCTGAATCAGCTGTTGGGTCATTTATTTAACCGCGTCTCCCGATCGTACGAGAACATTATAGTCAATGCCTTAGTACATGTAGTTAAACACTCCCATTCGTTGTAGCAGGGACTTTCTATACTGGTAAGTATATATACTAGTATTGAAAGTCCCTGGTTGTAGTTTTATTCATGTCTGTTCAGCTTTCAACAATATTGAAATTCAAGGTCCTCGATAAAAAAAATATCTTGCGTTCTATGATCTTGCTTTATATGTTTTTTTTAACTTACCAGTTTGATTTCTAACAAACATATCTTTAAATACAGATAATAATTGTTTGCATAAAAATTGCTTCCAGGATCCAGAAATACTGATGTTTCTTAAAGTAAGGAAATCGAAGGAAAACGGGTCATTTTGAGCCATATTGAGAAAAAAATCCGCGTTTACAATGTATTTAATTCTAATAATTATAGGTCGAAGTACGGCCTTCAAGACGCAGCCTTGGCTCAACCCGAACAGCAATCTCAGCTTGTTTTTGCATAAAAACTGCTTCCAGGTTCAAGCAATACTGATGTTTCTTTAAATAAGGAAATCGAAGGAAAACGGGTAATTTTTAGCCATTTTACTGAGAGAGAAAAAATCGGCGGGGGGCTGCGCCCCCCCCCCCCAATGACCCCCTCTCTATGGGGCCTCAATCAGCGGCCCCAAATCCCTGCCTCCCCTGAATTCGAACCCTAGTTACGGCCCTGCCCTGGATATATCAAGTAAATTAATAGAGTTAAACAAAAGAATTGTAACTCTTTATTAAAGAACGTAAAATAGTTCGAATCAAGTTCATGTTTCCATCTGTTTCTATGGCCTTGAAAGTTTACCCTTGAAACATAATTTCGGTGTCTTTGCATCTAATATCATTGTCTATCATGTCTATAACTACAATTATACTGCAGTAGGACTTTCAGAATTGTGTATGCTTTTAAATCATTGACAAATTTCCACACAATACATGCATGTAGTGGTGTCTGTAGTAGATTATGGTGGATGTAAATGCATAAACATGAATTCCATCGAAAAAAAAAGATAAACATTCTTTTTGTAGCTTTAACTCGCATCTCTGACCCCGGCAACAGTTTTTGGGGAAATATCCTAGAATTAAATGGATAATATGCTTACCGAAAAGGAAAAGTCCGATACATCAAATCGCTTTAAATGTAAAATACACGTCCATATAACATAGAAATTAGCGTAAAAAATAATATGCGAGTCATGTGAAAAGTTAGGATTCTACTTCGTCAAAATTATTTCCCCATTAAAATGGAAGTCATTGTAGTGATGTCGCGCTGTCAGTGTAGCTTTTGATAACCGCAAAAGGTTTGAGGGTCAAAGGGGTCAGCCCCACCCCCTTGTTCACCTTTTGCGGGGGGAAATGGTTGAATATATGGAATCACTGAAGTATGACTCTTAGGCAGTCATTGTGTCCTTCTTGTGAAATTTTCTGGATCCGCCACTGAAACTTATATATCCACATAGTACATGTATCATAACGATCCTTATAATTACGCTGGTTGGATTTTAAAAGACAAATGTGTGTACAATCTACTGAGAATCATTTAATGTTTTTAATGCATTTGCTCAACTCAATACGTCTGATCGGTTGTCGGGAGAATTTTCGAAAGTGATTTAAGACTTATTACCCTAGATAACACACACACACAAATTTATTTGTTTATGAAAATAATATATGCATTTTTAATTATAAGATTCATCAGGAAAATTTCTTGTCAAGTACTTTTAGTAAATAATTGCTATTTGAACACACCAACTCTGTTGTTATGACTCATCATGAAGGTATTTCACTTGAACCATATATTTCATCTTTTATGACTTGTCAATAGATATCAAAAAGTACCAGGATTATAATTTAGTACGCCAGACGCGCGTTTCGTCTACATAAGACTCATCAGTGACGCTCATATCAAAATAGTTGTAAAGTCAAACAAATACAAAGTTGAAGAGCATTGAGGATCCAAAATTCCAAAAAGTTGAGCAAAATACGGCTAAGGTAATCTATTCCTGGGATAAGAAAATCCTTAGTTTTTCTAAAAATTCAAAGTTTTGTAAACACTTACAGGAAATTTATAAAAATGACCACATAATTGATATTCATGTCAACACTGAAATGCTGACTACTGGGCTGGTGATACCCTCGGGGACGAAACATCCACCAGCAGTGGCCACGTTATTGTATCAGTCTACAGCTTAAATATACAAAACAAAAAATAATAGAACCTGAAGCGGGATGATGCATCATTTGTTTTTCTTTCATACGTTTTCAAAATAGAATAGTCAACTCAAACACATTTGAACCTACAAATGTGTTCTCGAATTTCTTATTTCGATGAAATTTGTGTCTATATTTATCAGTAGGGATTTTTTTCAAAAAATAATTTCACCGGGTGCAAAAATGCAAATTGTTGCTTCAAAAAGATAAATCAATTATATTTCTTCAGAATTTTTTTAATATTTTATCGAAAAAGAAAGTCGAGTACACGTTTTTAGCAAGAGAAAAATTATGATTATAAAAATAATACTTTATAAATTTCGCGCTTTACATTTATCGCAAGTATGCAAGGCTTATATTTGAAAGCTTAGGATATATAAATATATAGAAACTTTGTAGCGGTTTAATGAACAAAAGGGATTTAAAAAGAATGGCGAAATTATGTAACTGAAGGTCACCTTTGTAAGAAGTTTGAAACCCCAGTTTCTTTTTTTATTAGTTGTTCTGAATAGGCATGAAATATTTTCCACTGGTTGTAAAGCAATTAACAATGATCATCAATCAATCAATCTTATTGATTGGTTTTAAAATGCGGCATCAATACAACGCGAATACGGAAACTTTCTTCAATTTTACACTAAACAAGAGGCTGTCACAACGACAGCAAACCGGATTTATTAACATTTATTTGTGTCCTGGCAATATCACAAGAACCATTACTGATGAATGATGAAAGTGAAAATCGTCAATATCAAATTTGACCTCCATTTTGTCATCAGTATCAACATATTAAAATTTGAAAAGCTTAGATTGAATGGTTCATGAGTAAATGCAACAACGTGAATGGAAACGCCATTTTACGATCTTTCAAGAACCATAACTCCTGAACGGTACAAGTCAAAATCGTCATTATTGAACTTGACCTCTATTTTGTCATCAGTAACAACATATTAAAATTTCAAAAGCTTTGGTTGAATGGTTCATGAGTAAATGCAACAACGTGAATGGAAACGCCATTTTACGATCTTTCAAGAACCATAACTCCTGAACGGTAAAAGTCAAAATCGTCATTTTTGAACTTGACCTCCATTTTGTCATCAGTAACAGCATATTAAAATTTCGGAAGCTTTGGTATAACAGTTCATGCATAAATGCACGGACACGACTGGAAACTCCATTTTTCAATCTTTCAAGAACCATAACTCCTGAACGGTAAAAGTCAAAATCGTCATTAAAGAACTTGACCTCCGTTCTGTCATCAGTAACAACATATTAAAATTTGGGAAGCTTTGGTAGAACAGTTCATGCGTAAATGGACGGACACGACTGGAAACTCCATTTTTCAATCTTTCAAGAACCATAACTCCTGAACGGTAAAAGTCAAAATCGTCATTATTGAACTTGACCTCCATTTTGTCATCAGTAACAGCATATTGAAATTTCTGAAGCTTTGGTAGAACAGTTCATGCATAAATGCACGGACACGACTGGAAACTCCATTTTTCAATCTTTCAAGAACCATAACTCCTGAACGGTAGAAGTGAAAATCGCCATTATTGAACTTGACCTTCGTATAGTTGTCAGTAATAACATATTAAAATTTGAAAAGCTTTGGTTGAACGGTTCATGAGTTAATGCACGGACAACATTTGATTGCCGCCCGCCGTACATCCCCAAATCAATAACCGACATTTTTGTCACAAAAATCCGGTTACAAATGTATTAGCATTTCAATATTCATGTGTATTCTGACCTCACACTGGCTTAGAGCACTCTGTCGTGTAGATCAATTCTTCGTTTTATTGTCAGCTTAGCAGCAAGTATTGGATTTTCCCTGCTCATACTATTAAATTGTTACTGCACATGGTCCTGCTGTCATTTTATTTCATCTAAACTCACCAGTGTCAAAATTCAAGGGACGTGTCGTACGTATATAAGGCGCACGTTGAATGATCGTCAAAATATTTTCTTAGCTTTGCTTCCACTGGTTCTCGGCTAACTATTCTACTGCACTTTGTTCATAGACAACCGATAAGATCAGATCTATTCATTGTCGAAATTGATTGGATGACCAATCAAATTACGTTTGAGTGAAGTGTAATACAAGACAAGAGGATAGATGTTTATCATTTTTGACATTTACGTCCCTATCTTTTCCTCGGATCCTGAATCCACCCTGCTCAATACACCTAATCGCTATTTATTCCATTCCGGATAAGTTCTAAAATTACACAACTTTTTCATCCAGTTGAAGCTATCTGGCCGAGTTCACTTGAAACTCTTCAATCGAATTCAGAGTTAAAAGATTATCACGTGAACGCATTAGAGTTGATATTCGGAACAACTCTAAAAGTCACTCTAGGGTAAGGCCCCGACCAAGCATAACAAAATAAAATATTCTCATTGGTTTGACGTCATTCAAGAGTTTCTCGAGTTTAACCCTGACTCGGTTAGGGTTGGAACCAGGGTACGAGGTGTTAACTCGAGTGGTTCAACTTAAATCGTTTTGTTGAAACCCGAGTAAGTAAAGTTAACTCGAGAGTTTCAAGTGAACTCGGCCTCTCAGGATCCTGTTTAAACCGGCAATTCACCAAGCATGATACTTTTTAATGAGACCTATTAAAACTACCGTAAATACTTTTTTTATGCCCCACCTACGATAGTAGAGGGGCATTATGTTTTCTGGTCTGTGCGTCCGTTCGTTCGTCCGTTTGTTCGTTCGTCCGTCCGTCCGTCCGTTCGTTCGTCCGTCCGTCCGTCCGTTCGTTCGTCCGTCTTTCCCACTTCAGGTTAAAGTTTTTGGTCAAGGTAGTTTTTGATGAAGTCGAAGTCCAATCCGATTCAACCGACTTCAAACTTAGTAAACATGTTCCCTATGATATGATCTTTTTAATTTTAATGCCAAATTAGAGGGTTTACCCCAATTTCACGGTCCACTGAACATAGAAAATGATAGTGCGAGCGGGGCATTCGTGTACTGGGGACACATTCTTGTTTACTTCAATTTTAATTTCGAAAAAAGTGGATCATACTCTATTAATTTCTTGATGATCGCTTTCTAAAGTTTTCCTCCCTCAGCTCTCTTCTAATGACCCCTATTTTCGGCGGCATGACCCAAACAGGAAGTTGTGTAAATGACTGTTTTTCCAGGATTGGACTAAATAGCGATAATGTGTATTCTATCTCAAAATTGGAAATAGACCAAAAACGAAGTTGGTAACCATTAAGAATTTGAGTGACTTCAGTTTGATAAGCAATTTCAATACTTATATAATACATTAAATCAGTTTTGATAAGAAATTTCTTTACACAAGTGGGAAAAAAATAAAGTTATGTTTTTTATAGGTTTTTTAATTATTGTTTCAAAAACAATAAAAGATTTGATATAAAAGATACCACATTTTTGCTAAGAAATAGTGATTTTAAATGAAACAAATTAAAAACTGTTGAAATTGATAGACATCAATTAGCATGAAGTATACAAGATGCGAAGCAATGTTTAAAGGGCTATAATGGAAGCCCAAATATGAGTAAAGGTACGAAATTTAAATTATTCACGTTGGCGTGAGCTGTTAATATACACATGCTAATTAACTACTTTGTTTTGTTATGTGTGGCACATATATACATATCTACGTCGACATGATCATGGATTCATTTTCAAATATCTTGTAAATTAATTTCAGAGCTCCAGATAGGCTGCGTACATGTATTTGAAGATTATGCAATAATAACAATCAAAAACCAAATTCACTCAAAAGTATTACATTTATTTAAGAAAACAGTGTATGGCCATCTAAAATTATTGCTTGTTACATTCATTTGCTACATGTATAAATGTATGTCTTTATTAAGATATAACATGTTTCAAGTCAATTACTTCATGAAATGGTGTTTTGTAAAACTAAATTAATTTAGGAGCTCTGGTAATACAAGGATTTAATATATAACAGAGAAGATATGGTATGAGTACCAATGAGACAACTCTGCATCCAAGTCACAAATAATTATAGGTCAAAGTACGGTCTTCAACACGAATGATTGGCTCACACCGAACAGCGGGCTATAAGGGAATGACCATTTAACTTCAAAGGGGTATCTTTTTATGCCCCACCTCCGATAGTAGAGGGGCATTATGTTTTCTGGTCTGTGCCTCCGTTCGTCCGTATGTGCGTCCGTTCGCTTCAGGTTAAAGTTTTTGTTCAAGGTAGTTTATGAAGAAGTTGAAGTCTAATCAACTTGAAACTTAGTACACATGTTCCCTATGATATGATCTTTCACGGTCCACTGAACATAGAAAATGATAGTGCGAGTGGGGCATCCGTGTACTTGGGACACATTCTTGTTTTTCCTAAAAAAATATTCTGATTCCCAATTTGATGAAAAAAAAATTCTGACATCAGACACGGGAATCAATGAATTTGTTTGTAGATAGATGTTTTTTGTGTTCTGTTTATAAATTGTTCCTTTTAATATTGTTACACGATGATGACTGCTGTACCCATATTTTGACTATTTTATTTATTATATATATATATATGTCTGTTTAGTTCACGCATTATTGTAAATATAACGGAATTTGATGAGACTGTCAACAAAGTGAGAGGTTTATAGCGCTTTAAAACCAGTTTTAATCCACCATTTTCTACATTTGAAAATGCCTGTACCAAGTCAGGAATATGACAGTTCTTGTCCATTCGTTTTTTATGTGTTTTGTCATTTGATTTTGCCATGTGATTATGGACTTTCCGATTGGATTTCCTCTGAGTTCAGTATTTTTGTGATTTTACTTTTTCTGGTAATTTTCATGATAAAAGGTCATTTTACACATAATAATACACCTTTCCTCCTAAAACTTTTTGACTCCTGTATTAAACCAGTCCTTCTTTATGGAAGTGAATTGTGGGGTCTGTACATTCTTAATCCGGGAAAAAGATTATCACCAGGTTCAAATGATGATTTAGAAAAAAACTTTTTTTTTAATTTTGCACCTGAAAACTTTAAGGATCACATTCGATATTGTACTTGGTGCCACTAAATATGCTTCTAATATTGCCAGTATGGCAGAATTTGGTCGTTATCCAATCTCTGTATTTGTTATTCTGCTGTCTCTTAAATATTGGCTATATTTGTATAAAGACCCTCTTTTGAATTTTTCTAAATTAGCATATAAGTCAATCAAAGATGTTGATTGTACCTTTCCATGTACCTTCAATAAACACATTTTTTCAGTTTCTAAAATTCATTGGTTTTGACCATGTCTGGAACAATAAAAGAACTCTGTCAGAAGGAAAACTCATATCTGCAGTGAAATAGAGATTACAAGGAAGATATCGAAAACAAAATTTTAATGTTTTTCAGGTGAAAACCAAAACAAATTACGCACCTATTACTAACAAGTTAAAAAAAGGAATATAAGCCTAAGACTTATACAAAGTTGAATATCTCAAAAATATATATTAGACAGTTATGTAAATAAAGAATTCAAACAATTTACAGATCGAAAAAGGCAGATATATATAATAATACGCCTTTGGATCAAAGGATATGTAAACATTGTCTTAATAACAAATTTGAAGACGAGTTTCATTTTATATGTGAATGTAACCTTTATCAAGAGAAGAGGGAAAGGTTTAATGATGACATTGTAAAGACTAATGTACTCAACCATGTCAACAGATTTCTTTTATATGTAGACAAATTTATTTTTATTAGAAATTCATCAGTTGGAATTAGTGCATAATATATATTGATAACGGTCTATTGTGTGTTATAAGTGTCACAATTGCTGTCTCTTTATGTGTTGTTTTGTGGGTTTTTGTTTTAGTCCGAGATTACTCTGACGTCCAACGGCTGTTTTGCCAGACAAGCTGCGGTCCCAGCTTGTCTGTCAAAATAGCCGTTGGACGTCAGAGTAATCTCGGACTAGGTTTTTTTTCTGTGCTGTCATGTAATTCAGCGATGATCTTTTTAAATTTTACACTGAATGAAATAAGTTAGTTCAGAGGCGGATTTAGGGGGGGCAGGGGGCCCGGGCCCCCCTTTTTGGGAAAAAATCTGGTTGCTTATATAGGGAATCACTGAAGCGTGACTGGAGCGGGCCCCCTCTTAGGTCAGTCAGTGGGCCCCCATTTCTGGATCCGCCACTGTAGTTAGCCGGTTTATACTCAGTTTTCTCCATGCAGTGGAGAAAATTCGGATTCATATAATCTTTGTCTGACGGTAGTGAACTGGAATTAAAGTCTGAGATATGCATAAAAATTTTGAATAACAATCTAAAGTCGTAAGTTATGTCGGAGCTCTGCGGCCTGTGGTACTTTAATTACAGTTTACTGTGAAATCCTTGCCGCTTGCTCGGTAGAAGTTTGATTATATTTTGGGTCGATTGTGTGTGGTTATCTATGATTTACTCTAATCAAACGATTGCCAGACATGACTTCTGTCAGAATATGTAAAAATAGAAAAATAAAGGCAAATATTATGAAATTAATGCTGAGGTTCAAAATCCGGAATATGAACGGAACTTGGCCTCGTAAATTAAAAATTTGAATAAACCGGAAGTGGGTTAACCAAAACAAAAAGATTTTCAGTCAGATTTCTGTCAAAATTTGCCTCAAACGCACATAGGGTAACACAATATATTGAAATTTTATAGATATTGCAAAAATATGATAGTGTTCTTCTTTAAGAACTAAGTTTTTTGTAAATGAAAGAAACTAATGAGGGAATGAGTAATAATCACATGACACATTTTGACAGGTTGGTGAAGATCCTCATAAAGGGTACTATCCTCATTTATTGGCATTATACCCGATATCGTGTAACAATCAACCAAAATAAGTAAGATAACACATTTTGTATTTCATCATAATGGCTGACATGGCTGCAAATATCAAAATATTCATATACTAAATTGCAACATTTTCCCCTCTTAGAAAATACACCTTATCGCTATTTGTCTGCCATTAGTGGACATCACACAGGTTCTCGTAAAATTTTGAAGTCATAATACATAATATCTGACGCCACAGTGGAAAAGTGATTGTTGTATGTATGACGTCAATAGTTCAAGCGGCACAGATTCTCGAGTCAGCCAGGATAAGCGATAAGGTGTATACATTTTGTATGTTGTATCCTATTTTCTTGGTTATTACATACAGTTTAACTCATTTTCAATATATCATGGTTGAATTAGAATTTGATGAATTTTTTTATAGCATGTTGTTTATGGCTTCGGTCAGCTTGTTTGATTTCAAAACCAAAACAAACTTCAAGACAATCAAATACATTACTGTTAATTTAGAAATTATTGTGTGCATTTATTATTGTGATTTTTTCCATTTAGACTAAAATGTGATTTTATTTTTTACGCTTTTGAGAAAACTTCTGTTTAATTAGGACAAAATATTTCTATATATTTTAAATTATTGCGTTAATAACTCTGTGGCTTTTTTCAGTCAGGGGACTTACTGAAATAGGTGATTTTTAAATCACTTATTTGAGTAGCAAAATCGTGGTTTTGTCACAAATTGGAATTTTGTATTTTTTTCCAAATTTTAAACACATAGGGTTAAATAATAATTTTTTTAATTAGTAAAATTTAAAAAAAATAAACTTTTAGCTTCTTTTAAGTAGAAAGGTTTCTACCTTTGATGCTATCATTTACATGTAGCTGAAAATTCTATTTTAGTTGAAAAAATGCTATAATAATGGCTTTACATAATGAACTGATACTTTCTTAAAAGACTTTTCCCAGCAGTGGGAGTATTTTTCCTGTGAAGTTCAATGTTTCATCTTTCAGATTATGTAATAAAATTCTACTGTTCGCGATAAAAATCTCACTGTTCAGGGGTGTTGAAATTAGTAGGGATTATTAAAAGAATGATACTTTAAGAAGTGATTTTTCAAATGTTTTTGGGAAGGAAATTGAGGTCATACTTAAACAAGTGATTTTTATGTCATTATCCTAGATTCAGTACAAGGTCATCACCTGAAATGACCTGGTCATCCTTAGACAACACAGATGTTGGTTATGATAAGTTTAGAAACATAATTAGTCCCTGGATCATTAGTATTCTATATTTAAAGCTACAATAAAATTAAATCACTTCTTCTAGTAATTAATTTGTACTACTTAAATAGGTGATTATTAAAGAAAGACAACTCTAACTTCCAACCTTTATGGAAATAATGTAACTTAAATCAGTGATTTAGAAAATCACTTATTTAAGTAAGTCCCCTGACTGTTTTTCGCAATGATAAAAACCTCGCAATAATTTCTAAATTTACAGTCATGACAGTATTATGTCTTTGTAGAAATACATGTATCGTCTATCTTAACTTATGAGCAACAAGCAGAAAGAAGCAACGACAACCCTTATTCGACAAAGACTCAACATGGTACATGCATCTGTGATTTTTAGAAAAAGAATAAAATATTCTGATATTATAATTATGTTTATATCACTGTCAACTTTTACATGTTTTATTAAAAAGTCGTATCATTATTTTTGGAAACTAATCATGCTGATAGAATGAACCAGGCAGCATCAAGCCCTTTTTCTAAACCAACCCAGGATAAAAAAAAAAAAGGGGGGGGTCCAACTATATGACCCTGTTTAAATGCATTGATCATCAAGAAAAAAGGTGGGGTTTCAACCCCCGGAATCCCCCTCTGGATGAGCCACTGTGTACAATATGATTATTGTGATCCTTACCTTGAGTACATTGTGTAGATCTAATACAACTACATGTACATGTAGATGTACACAAACTATGAGTGCTTAAAAACCATTATATACATGTTGTACATGTACAACACTAAGGATATAACTCTATAGAGTTGTTACAGAAAAATAACATAAATTTGTTATTGTGGACTAAAAAATCAAAGAACTGTGATAACATATATGTATGTTACATGTTTCAAAGGGACAATATACATCATTATTTTAATTAAAATGTATACAAGTTCTATTGATATTACTATCGTCTTTATGTATACTTAACTATAGAAAGATATAACACTTCATAGTTTTCCAAATTTGCATAATACACCTACATTGTATGTTCATGATGTTATTACACATGTTACAGAAAAAATATGCCTGTAAAAATTAACGGGTGCTATCACAGCTTCTCTATATCACTTCAAAGCATTTGCTCAGACATACATCATGCTTAATTACAATTTATTTTAACTTATTGTAAGAAATAATTATCAGAGCATTTAATGAGATTCTGAGCAATCTTCCCAGTAATTCCCAAAGGTCTCATATGAAATGTTACATGTACAAACAAAAAAATGTACATTCCTTTAATAATTAAGCCTTGTTATCCTAGCTTAGTTTATCCCTTAAAAGCCTTGTCTCATTGATTTACCATACATGGTTAATCAAAAATGTATATATTTAATTAAAAATTAGTTATCAAGGCTATGCATTTAGTTTCTGCGCAGTCTCAAGAGTTCCCTAGAGTCCATTATAAATTAAAATATTTAACAAATAGAAAAAATGTAACAAACATGCGTTATTACATTGTACATGTACAGAATTAGAAAATTTAAGGAATAAAGAGTAGACAACTCATGAAAGTATCTGTAATAACACATGCATTTTATTTTCTGTAATAACCCTATAGAGTTATATCTCTGACTCTCTGTAGCATACATTTGTACTTTAATTTTGCATCTTTCTTCAATTTTATATTTGTTATACTTGACACAATGACGAAAACCTAAATGAAATTCTTTTTATAGGCATCCTTTTACTCAAGTTCAATTTGAAATTTTAAATTAAGACATGTATGCTGTTTCCTATAGCTTCTGTAATTTGTTTATGATTAAGTCAGATAAAGTGGTACCCTAAATGATGTCAATCATTGATTGATACATCTCATTTCCATGTATATAATTTGGTCCAGGGAAACTTCCTCAGACATAATTATATTTAAACATGATAAATATTAAATTACATTCAGAATTTTGCATTGATTGTATTCTTATATGATAAAAGTGCAGAATTAAACAGATAATTTAATGTGTAATGTATTAAAATTATATACAATTATATTGTAGTTCTACATACATGCATACAAGGGAAGATGTATCTAGGCCATTCATTCATCTGAATTGAAGAACAGGAAGACTATTCCTTCCTCTGTATAGAAGAACAGGAAGACTATTCCTTCCTCTGTATAGAAGAACAGAAAGACTATTCCTTCCTCTGTATAGAAGAACAGGAAGACTATTCCTTCCTCTGTATAGAAGAACAGAAAGACTAAATTTTTTGTATAGTACTGAAACAACTGTATTTAGACAAGATGCCCATTTTGTTTTGTGTTGTGTCTAGAGGAACAACTGTTTTAGCAAAATATGCCAGTTGTGCTGGAAATTTTACTGAAGTTACAGAGCAGATTCTTTCAAAAATATCGCCTGGCGATTCTAAACTTACCTACTCTCATGGAAGGTAAGTACATGTACATGTACAAAATGTACATGTAATAACATTAACAATATCTCTGACTGTTCTAACCATACATTTATTTTATGTTTTGATTATTGCATGTTTTTGCATTGAATCAGTCATGACGAGTACTATCTTCATTAAATCTTACTCATTATATTTTGAAGATCTTTTACAAATATATGGAGATGTGCTATAATTGCCAATGATACAACTATCCATAAAAGACTAAAGGATGAAGATGTGAACAATACAGGTTACCTAATGACTTCAACAATGAGTAAAACTCATACTGTCATCAACGTAAAAAGTAAAATAACAAAAATACTGAACTCCCCTGAAAATTCTAAACAGAAGGTTCTGAAGCAAATGGCAAGTCAGCTAAAAATGCCCTAAGTTAACAAAACTTGAAACAATTCAAAATAGAAAAACCAACTGCTTGATTAATACTGAAAAACGAATGAAAAATAAATATCAAGGACAACCAACCACCTGATTGCGAGCCCTTGCTCTGGGCAAGCATGTAAGGAATGTTGTGCAGTCAGGCAGTTAAAATAAGTTTTGGACACTTACATGTAACTTCCCAATAAGCTTTACCTGAGACAGTAGACTACAGAGTAACACCACAACATCCGTTAAAATCTGGAAAAACTGTCTGGACTCATCAGTTGGCATGGAGCACACAAACAACCCTTACAAAAACATACAAAAAGGTGCCAAGTACCAACTGAGAGTTCTGGCAGTTACTGAAAACCTATGTTAAACTAATAAATAAAGAAACCCTGTTCTAGACTCTAATATGAAATAGTAAGGAAATGCTTAAAAAAAACATTGAGAATTTCAGGGGATGTGAAAAATTCTTGATGAAAAATATTGCATTGTATTATATACATGATATATATGTACATGTACAATGTACATGTATGGGGAGATTATTGAAACCTTAAAACTTTAAAAAAAAAAAATATTTACAAATATAATAGTAAGGAAATGCTTTAAAAAACATTGAGAATTTCAGGGGATGTAAAAAATGCTTAATGAAAAATATTGCACTGTATTATATACATGATATATATGTACATGTACAATGTACATGTATGGGGAGATTATTGAAACCTTAAAACTTAAAAAAAAAAAATATTTACAAATATACTTGCACAAGTTATTATTAATTATCTCTTCATGAATATTACATTTATAAGTATAAAACCTGACTGATGTTGTTAGAAAGAAAAAAGTGAAAATCACAAAATTACTGAACTTGGAGGAAAATTGAAAACTGAAAGTCTGTATTCAAATGGCAAAATCAAAAATTGAAACACATCAAAGCAATTTATATTTCAGACAATGTCAGATTTCTACTGCTATTCAAACTAATTCAGTTTTTCATCATTTATTTATTTTCAGTTACTTGTTTCATTATATCAATGAAAACAGAATAATCTTTCTATGTATAACAGATGATGTAAGTATATAACATAGAAATGCATTGTGGGTAAACAATATGTATACTTGAGCAGGTAGAGATAAGGATATATAATACTCTCTTGGATAGTTTCGACATTTAAATTTTAAAGGCAATCTGACCTCTTTAATGTAATGATTATCATAAATATGAAAATAAAAAGATATGGTAGATTGCCAATGAGATAACTTTCCACAAGAGACCAAATTACACAGAAATTTACTACTACATGTATCATGACTTTAGGTCACATTATGGCCTTCAACAATGAGCAAAGCCCATACCACAGTCAGCTACATGTACATGTATAAATAGCCCAGAAATGACAATTATTAAACAATTCTAATTAATGCAAGAAACTAACAATTGCATGCATGTTAATCAATACTAAATGTTATAAAAATGTAACTTTCTGTAAGAGCATATTTATACAAGAATAGTTTTGAATTTATTTTGAATTCAACAAATTTGCATTACCGCGGTACTATGATGATTATTGATGATGATTGACGGCTGCTTAAGAACCAGTGGAAAATTAAATGCATATTTAGGATTAGAACATATTTAAGTGATATGAATATTAACCCTGCATTGTACTAGACTGTGGATCAACACGTTGAGCCACATTTCTTATGTGCTAGTTCACCAGGTAGCAGTCGACAGGAAGACAAATAAGCCTACCCTAACATAATTATGATGCCTCTGAGCTAACCAATCATGACTCTTATTTCTTAATGCCAGGAGTTAGCAGAGAAGCTGTAAATTCCTGTTTTAATAACTCTAGTTTGACCAATCTCAGGTTAAACCAACAACCTCCTTCACAACATGAAAGGTGAATTAGTCAAATATTGTGTGCAAACCGCAGTGATCCTAAAATTCCTGTAGAAATTTATATTATTATGTTTAACAATTGGTAGTAAAATGTTACATTTGTTCTGTTTTTCTCAAATTTAGGATTTTGAAAGATCGAAAGCTTTCCTGTTTTTAAATGATGTGAAGAGAAGGTTTGTTATATTAATTGAAACTTCAGTAATTAATACGTATAAGCATTTTGTTCAGGCTAGTGCCAAAACACAAGAAAAATGGTTCTCTAATTTTTGTGCTGTTTTCACATTTCTTGATCGGTGTAAGAAAAATATTTCTCCTCAGAAGTAAAATATCTGTTCTCAGCAAATGATTAGTCGAACTTTGATTATGACGTCTAAATGTTTTGTTTATTTCTGAATTTTCCTATTGTGACGTCATGAAAAAAGGGGACAATGCCTGATGACGTTGCATATATATAAAGAACACAAGTTTCTGAAAATCTTTGAAAAAGAATGATAAAAATCATTAGAGAAACAGATTTCGACACTATAACTCATGTATTAAGATATTTCTCTACTCTCGACAGTTAAATTTTAGTTATTTAAAGAGCTCGCCAAGCCTCACGCTTTAAATAATAATATTTAACTGTCTCGAGTGGAGAAATATTGTAATACACTTGTTGCAGTCAGTGTCGGAATTTTTTTTTAATATAAAATACAGCATACTGTAAATTAAACAAATGTTATCCAAGAAAAACAAAAAGCAATGTTAACCCTATTATTGAGCACTGCCAAAACCAATGAAAGTTTATTCCATTACTTTTTTTATCATAAATGCAAATGTTTAAGGTAGTCATCTGTAGACACATGCATGTATTAAGCCACTAGTAATTTGCAACAAAATGGAAAATGCACATTCATGATTGCTGCAAGATTTTTCATATGAAGATGTTTATATGGGTTATGTGTAATTTTTTGTTACTGTTCGTTTTAAAGTAGCATTACCAGAAACTATATGCATAAAATTATGGTTTTGGGAAAAAAGGAATAATTATGACTGTCAGACATCAAAACTGACTCTTCTGTACTGAAAACGACTAATTATGCCATTCTTTTTTAATTCAAGACATATATATGGCCTTCATCAATGAGCAATAAAAGCATCACCATGGAAAAATTTAAAACAAGCAGCAACTACTAAATTTTTGCATAATTTTCCTCAGCAGTGTACACTTTTTCTCCCCCATGCAAATGTATTCATAGAAGTTTTAAAGAACAACTATAAATTGTTTTAGTTATTGCCCTTGTACCTTGGATAGAATAAGTATCTGTATGTGCTGTGCAGTTGATATTGGAACACTGTTCTCTTATTCTTATTATAAAGCACTACACAAAATAATTTCAAAATCCTGTGTGTCCCATTTCCAAAAAAATAATTGATAACTATGACTACTGACATACATAATTCAATAGTCTAACTTAAAAATAAAGGAAATTTATATCTTTTATTATAGATTTCAGACTCAGTATGGAGTGAGGGCACAAACAGCTTTACCATATTCCATGAACAGTGAGTTCTCCAGGGTGATAGCATCACAAATGGTAAGTAGTTAGTCAGATAGCTTTAGGTAGATATAAGAAGATGTGGTATGAGTGCCGATTAGACAACTCTCCATCCCAGTCACAAGTTGTAAAAGTCAACCAGTTTAGATCAAAGTATGGTCTAAGCATAGATGAAGTTTATATATTAATATCATGTTTGTACCACATTTTGACAGTTCTTTTTATTCCCTGGCACTAAAATAATGGACACGTTAGGTTTTTAGCTCACCTGGCCTAAAAGGCCATGTGAGCTTTTCTCATCACTTGGCGTCCGTCGTCGTCGTCGTCGTCGTCGTTAACAATTTTTCAAACATCTTCTCCTCTGAAACTACAGAATGGATTTGAATGAAACTTAGCATGATTGTTCCTTAGATTATCCTGCACAAAGTGTGTGCTTCGATTTTTGATCCGTCAAAAAACATGGCCGCCGTTACTTAAAATAGAACATAGGGGTCAAATGTAGTTTTTGGCTTATATCTCAAAAACGAAAGCATTAAGAGCAAATCTGACACGGGGTAAAAATGTTCATTAGGTCAAGATCTATCAGCCCTGAAATTTTCAGATGAATCAAACAAACCATTGTTGGGTTGCTGCCACTTAATTGGTAATTTTAAGGAAATTTTGCAGTTTTTGGTCATTATCTTGAATATTATTATAGATAAAGATAAACTGTAAACAGCAAAAATGATCAGCAAAGTAAGATCTACAAATAAGTTAATATGACCAAAATTGTCAATTGACCCCTTAAGGGGTTATTGTCCTTTAATGACAATTTTTCACAATTTGTTCATCATATTTGCTAACTTTAAAAAATCTTCTCCTCTAAAACTAATAAACCAAATTCAACCAAACTTCAAATGAATGATCAGTAGGGTGTATAAAATAAAGTTTGTGCTTTATTTTTTATTTCGTCAAAAAACATGGCCGTCATGGCTAAAAATATAACACAGGGTAAAATGCAGTTTTTGGCTTATATCTCAAAAACTCCAGCATTTAGAGCAAATAAGACAAGAAGTTAAAGGGAAATTCCGCGATTTTTTACTTATCATCTAATTATGTTCATCTTAACATAAAAAACACATTTGCAAAGTTTTAAATTTATATTCCTTCTAATAACGGAGAAAATCAAGTATTTGTAACTTTTTTGGTTGAATTCTCGAGTGGGTCGTGACGTATTAGCCCGATTTATTGAATTCTGGGAAAAAATAAAATCTGTTTAACTCTTATAGCTTATCGACAATATACGTAATTAAAAGCGCACAGCTGACGAATGGTCGAAGTTATAAACCACAATATAAGAATGAACGAAAGTGAATATGCATATATATACCGTTTTGTATTGATTGAATTAAACTCCTATAAAATTATCTCTAGTAAATGTTTTTGAATAAATTTAATTAATTATTGTTGAGATTTTTTTCATAAAATATTTATTGAACATTTTTACTGATATTGAACTGAAAATATTTCAGTTCTATTTACCGTTATTGTTTTGATAATCATTTCAATGCAACAAATGTGTGAGCAGAGTGTGTATATTATTTTGTAAAGGTCACTGTATATTTCTCGGCTTGAGGTCAATTCGTTTACCTTGTAGCTATTTAGCCGCAGGTGTGAGTTCAAGCGTACACAGGTATAAATGTTGTTATTTGGAAAGGATAAATAGAAAGGATTAGAGTATATGCTGTCATGATGTTAATACACTAAGATTAAATACACGATGAGAATAAAGATACAATAATTAAATTGTGTAAATTAATTGAAAATAAAATTCAGATTCGTAATTCCGAAAGTGTATAAAAATAAAAGGAAACAATTTTTGATTACTTTCTTAGCGGCAATTGGCGTAAAGATTCAAATATGAAGCAAAAAATAGTAGTTTTAATCTTTAATAAAAACTAAATGCAATATTACCCAATTTGATATCTGTTTGATATCATTGACTTTACCGGAATTTCTTAACTTGTAGTCAAATCTGGCTGTGTTTAAATGCTAATAAAACTATTGCAATTTTAAAGTTTTTAATTGACAAAAAAATACAACATACAACATGCATAATTTTTTTTTAGTTTCTTTTTAACATTTTATTCTTACATAATTAAATTCATTTGACAATCATTTACACGAACTTTTTGTGAAAAGAATACTAATTATCTAAGCTAAGGCATTATATCTTTTGAGGATTTTTGAGGATTTTTTTTAAAATTCTATGATAATAGTTGTGCAATGTTGAACATGATAGCCGTCATTAATCCAAATAAGTAATACAGTAGTTGTAATAAAAGTTATACTTTAGTCATGCATTACAGATATTGACGAATTTATAATAGTTCGTTCATACATCGTTGTTCATGAAACAATCATTATTAGTATACATGTAAGTTTCCTGACGTATAAGAGCCATTGAGGATGAGCTCCAGAGAAATCAGACTAGTTGCGTTTCGTTCGTTTGTTTGTTGGGAAAGGAGAGGAAATGCAACCGCTTGTACAGATAAACGACAGAATTACCATACAAGCATTTATAGTCAACACAATCAGAAAGAGTTCCCATCGTTAGACGGGGAATATGAAGGCTTCCAAGAATGAACAAGTGACATGTCTAACTCTGAACAGTTAGAGAACAGACTATCGACATCGAACGCTTGTTCTTGATATTTGAAACTGTATGCATATATATACGTATACGTTTATGATATAGTGATGAGTTCTGACAAAAACTAAATTCCTTCATGGTTATATCTTGCCATACGTTTATATTGGTTTGTAAGGTGATTACTCAAAATCGTTATTTGAAAATCCTGTTTGTGAGATGTAGATTCATTTCAATACAGAAATTTCGTCTATATATTTCACAAGTGTATAACAAGGAGAAGCTCTGAAGGTTCATTACTTCCATTTTGTTTGGGTGTGAACCATCGATGTTTACAGCAATATCAAGGAATAAGGTGATGATGGTAGAAAGAACTATGGGCGTCATGTGGCAAATATTACATGCATATCGGACAATGAGTTGTCAATCTGTATGAAAAGTTTTCCAATACAACCATATTATTGAGAAGGAATGTTTACATGCTATACTCTCGTACTAGTATTACAGGGTTCTTGTGGCGTTCACCTTAGACACACATCGTTTTAACGATGTTTAAAAAAAGACAGAACCAATTTAATGTCATATTTCCCTATTTTTTAAATATAACTAAAATTCTTTTATCTGACAAGAATATCCCTATTTAGCGAACAAGTAATTTATTCTTTTTTCGGTTATTGAATACCAAGAAAGAAAATAAATCCCGAAATTAATTTGAAACTTTGATACTCAAAAGTTTCCCAGCAAAATATTCACATCCCCTGGGGATAATTAGTGTTCGTCCAGTGGCATATATAACAATTGTGATGACGAATTCCTTCCTTTGTTTGAGAACAATCTTATTGAAATATAAATCTGTGATTTTCCTAGGTCCACAGCTTCAATGAACCAAAGCAAAAGTTATACATCGACCTGTATTTAAATCAAATTGGTTCTCTTCTTCTTTTGGTATACAACTGTAGTCTATCGACATTCGATGATTACATACTGTTGGCATACGTTGGCTAGTCTATTTACAACACTTTTACCCCTATTTATTCAAAATATATGTTTTTTTCTTATGTTGAATGTATACACGTATATATTTTAAATTGCGCTATAGTTCCGTAACTTTATATCCAGTCGTATAAACGAATCGTCGGCAAGTGCGTACATTTTTTAAATCAATATTTCTGGTCTGTTCCAATCTGTCCTTCACTATTGACAATGACTATATATTACATTTTCCCAAATTCACCCTTGGAAAAAATATTTAAATAGATTTTAATTTCATCAAATCTTATTTTTTGGGTATTATTTATATATTATGAATTATATTCTTTACACCAGAAATGTTATTTATAAACAAGCGTATGAGTTTAGTAATGACAAGTAAGACAGAGTTGTATATTATACATCTGATAGTTCAAAATGGAAAGTTATAAGTTATAAGTTATCAGCCGTGTACACTGATCAATACCTGCAGAAGTGAAACGATGCATGAACTTGCAAGCCCGACAGGAAATCGCTTGAATACCTGGACGTGTCACCTCACACCCCTCACAATACCTTTGGAAGTAATACCTTTAGCCATGCTGGTGATCAGATAAGGGAAGATCAAAATATATTTGAAAAAAGTTTATTACTTTAAAGAATTATGAACAAATTAGATTTTCGAAAACAATTTTCACGGAACACTTATTTATGATTTCAACTTTGACTTTTCACCTAATTCCAATATCAACAGTTTAAAAACAACAGACCATGGTAATTTAAAAAAAGTAGAATATTTTCCGTATCAAGTTAGTTAGTCGTATTAAACAACCGTACGATTGACAAGATATCGACACGCAATTACGACTACATCGGTTACTGTAGTTTTGTTTCTTTGTGGTTTATAGACATATCGTTTTTATTCATCGGGAAAGAAGACAAGATGGCGGATCTCGGAGAATTGATACTCTAAATTTAAAATCGATGGTGATCGCTTATCTAGCGGAATAAAACTTCAATATCTATGAATTTGAACATTTTTATACAGAATGAACATAATATCAATTTTTGATTTTTTTGCGAAGTTTCCCTTTAAAGTATTTATTAGGTCAAGGTCTACCTGTCCTGAAATTTTCAGCCGAATTGGGTAACTGGTTTTTCAGGTATAATGCCCCTGAATTGATGATTTTAAAGAAATTTTGCAGTTTTTGGTTATTATTTTGAATATTATTATAGATACAGATAAACTGTTAATAGCAAAAATGTTAAGCAAAGTAAGATCTACAAATAAGTCAATTTGACCAAAATTGTCAATTGACCCCTTAAGGAGTTATTGCCCTTTAAAGACTTTTTCACAATTTGTTCATCATGTTGACTTACTTTAAAAAATCTTCTCCTTTGAAACTGCTGTATCAATTTCAGCCAAACTTAGGCTAAATGAGTTTCAGAGTATCTAGTATAAATTTTATATTTCATTTCCTTGTATGTCAGAAACATAGCTCCTATGGCTAAAATAGAACATAGGAGAAAATGTTTTTTTTTTGCTTTTGAAGAAAATAAGACGATTCAAAGAACATTTAAATAAATTGAAAAGCCAAAATAATCATTGATGAGAGATTTAACCAAAAAAATTAAGGTGAGCGATTCAGGCTCTTGAGAGCCTCTTGTTCTTTTGTCCATTCTTACTACTTTGGCTTCCTAGTTAAACAATTTATAAATATTGTTGGGAAACAGAACAAATAAAGGTTTTGAAATTAACCTTGACCAAGTTGGGTTTTTTATCATGAAAGTTAAGTTTTGACAATGACATATTTCTCATTTTTGCACTATGATGAATTGCAAATTACACAAATTCAAATTTCCATTCAGTGAACAAATTATTTAAAATACGGAGTTTCTTAAATAGGTTTGTTTGCTAATGACCTCAAATATGTTTGGTTGTAAAAGACCTATCAAACCAGTACATCTTTGATATTCGGCAAAGAAAATGTTCCCCTTTGATATTTTGATTGTGGTTCCCATAGACTTATCTTAATGTTATTTTGCAAAAGATTAAATATAAAATGTTTGTGTTTTCTTTTCAGAGATCACTGACAGAACACAAAGAAAAAGATAATATAGAGAAAGTGGAAAGTCAAGTGGATGAATTGAAAGGAATCATGGTCAGAAATATAGGTAAATAGGATATTTTGATTCAATATCTTGGAATTTTAAAACATTTAATTTTGAAGAAATATTACATTAGGAAAGGTATAATAGCACTGCCAGTTAAGGGTTTTAATAAATTGTCCTGACTTGGTGACTCTCTCATTTATTCATTAGGAACCAAAGTTTTTCCAACCAATAAAAAGTGGTCACTTCAATATAGCATACTGTGCTGTAAGTGACATCAAACATGTGTTTAACAAACAACCAATTAGTTTACAAATTTCACCCATTTATCTTATCTAATGCTTATTCTTCTAATTATTAATTTCCTATGAGAATTTATGTAATAAGAATGAAGTCTACTTTGCTCATTGTTGAAGGCCGTACAGTGACCAATAGTTGTTAATTTCTGTGTTATTTGGTCTCTTGTTGAGACTTGTCTGATTTACAATCATACCACATCTTTTTAGATTATATTTGGATTTGCACAATGTGTATATAATCTAAAGTTTTCTGTATTATATTTACTGTAATTAAAAGTGTTTCATGTTTTCAGATCAAATAGCTGACAGAGGCGAAAGATTAGAACTTCTAGTGGATAAAACAGAAGACCTTCAAGCTAATGTAAGTTGTAAACAAAATTAATTGAAATTCAATGTGTAGGTTATTTATTGTGTGTTTTACCTTTAAGATATTTGGTCTAGCTATCTATTTATATAGACAAAATGGTAGATTTTTTGGCACTTAAAACTAGTCTTACATGTCTTACTCCAACCTATTTTGTACCTGTGCTGATTCAGGCTATCTTGACCATGTGCTTATTGTTGCGGTTTGTCTAAGTTTAAGTATATTTTTTTTGGGGAGCAATCATGTCAGCATGGTTGATGTGATCTATTGTATTATCCAATATATTTTATTATATTTTACTTTCTATTATCCTTTTTATTTATTAAGTGATCCTTATGTATGTTAGGTATGTGTGAATATCAGTTTGTACATAGGTTTCAAATGCCAAATATCCACCAATTTAACCAATTTTGTAAAGTTTTATGCTAAGCATCATTCTAAACACTTATAATGGTAGAAAAAGATTCAGTTTTTTCTTTTTTTCTTG
The DNA here is from genome assembly GCF_965363235.1 of Mytilus galloprovincialis. Classification (NCBI taxonomy): domain Eukaryota; kingdom Metazoa; phylum Mollusca; class Bivalvia; order Mytilida; family Mytilidae; genus Mytilus; species Mytilus galloprovincialis. The sequence continues at coordinate 18,651,148 of NC_134845.1, read as the reverse complement.
ATAATCATATATTTGTTAGGAAGTGAATCAAAAATATTCTAAATTTCAGCTCTGAAGCAGTTATACTTGTAAAATAAATCCCCAGTTCATCTAAAACATTGGTTTGAATCTTTTTATATACAAAAGTTTCCATATTAGAAAAAACAAGGATTTTGTAAATAAGCATATTTATGAGCCATCTATGTCTTACATAAACATCATCTTGTTTTATTTTGCTATTAGATATTTATTTATTTTTCTTGTACTTGTAGTCAATAACATTTAAGAAGAGTAGTCGTACACTAGCTAGGTCTATGTGGTGGAAGAATGTCAAGATCACCATTATTGTTATAGTTGTTGTTATTGTAAGTAATATGTAGATAATTAATGTCATTTTGAATACTGTAAAGTTTAGAAATGTGTCCATGCATTTTTATTTAAACCCTTAAACAATGGTAAAGCATATGTTATAAATTATTGTGAAATAAAAAAAAATGCACTTTAAAATAGTCCTATCAAAATGATAAAGGAGAGTTTTGATATCTGTAAAATCTATCTCAATGTAATTTTCCAAAAAGAAAAACATCACTCAAATTATTGTAAATTTTAGAAATGTTTCCATGTATTTTTATTAAGACATTTGATCAATGGTAAAACATATGTTATAAATTATTGTGAAATAAAAAAAATGTACTTTCAAATAGTCCTTTCAAAATGATAAAGTCTATCCCAATGTAATTTTCCAAAGAGAAAAACGTCATTATCTGTGAGAAGGACTATGTATATCATTTCGTAGATATTTTAACATATGCATGTATTTGCATATGTCCAAGTTGAATTTAATTGGCTGAATGTAAATTGAATGCAATAATTCAATTAGAGTTCTCACAAGGATAGCATACAAAAGTACAAGTAAGCGGTGACAAAGTGCTCAAATAGTCTTTCATTTCTAAGATCTTCAGGGAAAACCCAAATGCACCTTTTTGGCATTTTGTTGCAATCTAAATGGTTCATTTATTGAAATGTCTGTAATCAATACATAAACAAAGTTGTTTAGTTTTAACATATTTATTTATAGTGGATTGGGAAACAAGTTTTGCAACTTATATTAATCCCTTTCCAACAAAGTTGTTATGTTCCCACTTATTCAATAAGAAAAAAGAAGGCTGAAAACATGGATATTACGTGTATCAATATGAACATCTCGTTACATCTTCTATTCTACAATCAAGTTGTTTTTGCAATCAATTAGTCTATTCGTTCCATCTGTCTATCAAATATTTTCATTACACTTTTTTCAGCAGCTAGTGAATAGAATGACTTCATATTTTGTCTGCAGCTTGACAATGAAACCATGAGCTTGTTTTAGACCATTCAGTTATATATATACTTTCTGTTTTCTTATACTTTAAATTATGAGTGGAGGTATGCTTAGCACGCCAATGGATGCATTCTTGTTTTGTATAAGATGGAGCTAAAACATTATCACTGTAGATTCATTATGTGGCATTCATTAAAAGGTTAATATTCTTTCTTTTTTCAGGTCATTTTGTATTTCATTATATCAGCTGCTTGTGGTGGATTAGACTGGCATGGATGTACCAAGAAATGAAGCTCATGAATATTCATATCACATGTCTTTCATCATTTGTCAGCCATGAACAAATATATTATTGTAAATGGTAATTGGTGCATTTTTAAATATTCCAATGAATATCAAATGAATATAGTAATAATCATCTTACACCCAACTTTAAATTGATGTCTGTCAATATAGTGTGTATGAAAGCAGTAGTGTTCAACAGTCAGGGATATAACTCTATAGGGTTATTACAGAAAAAAAAAACATACATTTGTTATTGTGGACTAAAAAATCAAAGAACTGTGATAACATATATATGTATATGTTACATGTTTCAAAGGGACACTATACATAAATAGTTTAGTTAAAATGTTTACAAAGTTCTATTGCTATTACTATTGCCTTTTTGTATACTTAACTATAGAAAGATATAACAGTTCATAGTTTGCCAATTTTGCATAGTACACCTATGTTATTACAGAAAAAATATGTCTGTAATAACTAAAGGGTGTTATCACAGCTTCTTTATATCACTCCATACTTCATGCTTTATTACAATGTATTTTTATTTATTGTAAGAATTAATGACCAGAGCATGTAATGAGGTTCTGTGCAAGCTTCCAAGTAATTCCCAAGTGGCTCATATAATAAGTTTCATTTCTTTAATAACTAAGCCTTGTTATTACAGCTAAGTTAATCACTTAAAAGCCTTGTCTCATTGATTTACCATGGTTAATCAAAAATGTATTAATTTAATTTTAAAAAAATAGTTTCTGTGCAAAGTCTCAAGAGTTCCCTACAGCATACTATAAAGTAAAATAATTTTGATTTATTTTACAAATAACAAACATATGTTATTACAGATTTGTAAATTTAAGGATTAAAGAGTACACAACTCATGAAAATATCTATAATAACACAAGCTAGTTATTTTCTGTAATAACCCTATAGAGTTATATCTCTGACTGTTCAACAGTTTCTGATATGCTTATGATATATATGTGATGGTCAGTAAAGGTTATGAAGTTCTCTAGTGAAGTAATTTGTATGCATATTTTTGAAGCATTACTGAATAGTTTCAATATTTAGCTATATGCATGATTTCAATGTGTCTATTTGTATGGCACTTATGATTCAGTTAAACAATTTTTTCATTATTTATTTATTTATGTATTCAATTTGTTCTTTATTTATGACCAATTATCATTGTTTATTTATTGGGTCAATTTAATTCATATCAACACATTTGATTTGAGTTTCAGAAGGTTCAGAGTGTAAAAAATAAATATTGATATTGCATGTTATAAATACAAATTTTTGTTTATTATAAATCACAACATTTTGATAAAAGATTGCAATGTACTGTTTTTCTGTATCTTAAATAATGAACACTCACATTAACTAACAATTTGTGCGGCTTCAACAGAAGTGAAATCAGACAAGCTGATATACCACATGTTAATATACCAACCTCTGTTATACCACATGCCGAAAAACCCATCATCTGGGCATTATGTGAACCATACTGGCATTAGTGAAATGTGTAACATTGTATTACCATACATTTCTTATCCTAAGACAGTATGTTAATAATATATATTTTCTTAAAATCATTGCTTTTGTATATTTTGTGTGGAGTTTTTGTGTAGTTTATTCATATAATATATGTTTATGACATTTTCCAATTCACCTCATTTAATTTAAATGGCTTTGAGTTTTCTCAGTGTCCATGAGCTCATTCTTCTCTACAGTTGTGTGTCAGGACCTTTAGCTGATTCATGCTACAAAACTGTGGTCACTTACTAGACCATATTTCATTGTTTTCCTATGGATTTAGTTTTAAATGGGAATGGATAAAGGAATAACTGATTGCTAAAAGTTATATTTTGAAAAAAAATATGGTTACTTATATGCAGTTTCAGTATCTAAATACCTAAGTTACATTTTTTGTTGTTGTGTGTCCTAAAATTAAAGTATCATCACATCATAAATGGGATTTCTTTGATTATGAAATAGTTAACCAGTCACAATGATTCCTTGAAAATACAACCAGAATGCTTCAAATTGTGAAATGAAGAATTTTTTATTGTCTTAAGTTTGTTTTAAGTCCAGGTTAATCCCTTATATATTATATGAATTCAGTCATGTTATATATAAATATTTGATAGAAGAATGAATTTAAGAAAGGTCAATTAGGTCTTTTTTCAAATTATGTGTTTTTGATTGTCTGATATGTCAATATTCTTATATCCCTTTGTAAGTATATGCAATAGGACATAACAAGCATTGCATTATATTTTAAGGTTCTAATTTTCTTACCCATCTTTCTGCTTTATTTGGTTTATATAAATAGTTTGCAAATCAAGCAAACTTTGTTATACATGTAATAGACTTTGTATGATTAGTACATTTGCTAAATGATTAAATGCTGAAATTTTATCTTGTAGTCTTCAAAAGTGGCAAATATAAGAATATATATTCAAATTTGTTTTATCATTAGGTAAAAGTTATACAGAAACTTATTCATATATTAAATTTATAATAAAAAGTATGTAGCTGAATATGATAAATTACAGATTGCCAGTAACACTCAATTCCTAAAGGTTAATAGGCCAAATAAAGAATGAAATTAAAGAGCATTGGTGATCAAAAATTCCCAAAATACATTTTGGCATAGTACAATATTTCTAATACTACATTAAAATAGATCATATTATTTTAACTTAAGGTTAAACAATTCGTTTGTTTATAACAACATGCTAGTGCTAATTTCTTAATTCTAATGATTAAAATAAGATTTTTGATTAAAAATAGTTCATTTTAATCAAAACTTATTGAAAGTTCAAGATACTACTATGTTTTGCAATCCAAATTAACAACAAGATATGAAGGATACTTATTTTGACATGCTTTGGTGTCTTTGTCTTGTTATAGCATTATATATATATATAAATGTCATGATCATCCATATTTGTTATATAATATGTAAACTGTTGGAAATAAATAATTTGAATATTCTGTTAATATACTTTATTTTCCACTACAATTATACACATTAAAGTCGAATCTATACCTGAATAAGAAGTGGTAGACCTAAATGGACAAACTTTATCAATTACATTTTTCACAAATTGTTTCTCAAATTTCTTAGGTAACAATTTAGCTTACTATACATTATGTGTTTTTCTTATTATTTTGATTTTCAAGGTTATGCAGTGTTTAAACTCATCCTTGGTAAATACTATGATCATTTAATTGGGTTTATAAAGGTGATAACGATTTAATCGTGAATTATAAATGGTAGGATGTTATTTCAGTAGTTTACACTTTTTCAAATACTAAGGATTTACTTGCAAAGATCACCTAAGCCGTAATTTGCACAACTTTTTGGAAATTTGGGTTCTCAATGCACTTGAACTTTGTTCTTGTTTGGCTTTATAGCTATTTTGATCTGAGCGTCACTGATGAGTCTAATGTAGACGAAACGTGCATCTGGCCTTTTAAATTATAAGCCAGGTACCTTTGATGTAACTTAGAATGACATTCAGAACAAAATGTGCAATATCTGTTTTCAGGAAGAGACATATTTACAAAACACAAAAATGTCGGCATTCATCTCAAACACTTACCAGACCTTTAAACAGACTCTTTGTTAATTTATGTATCATTGTCATTTTGCTTAGTTTCTTTTTGTACCTATTCTGACATCAGACTCGGACTTTCTATATCACTGAACTAGTACACATATATTTAGGGGCTACCTAAGGCCCACATCCGGATGCGTTGACGACCCATTGGTGGCCTTGGTTGTTATCAGCTATTTTATCCAGTTGTCTCTGACATATTTTCCATTTCCATTCTCAATTTTTTTTGTGAAATATTAGTAATCATGATGGTGGATTAATTTTGTAAGGAAAACACATTTGTTTCATACGGAGTACAATTTGAAAGTTCTCGTCTATTGCCAGAAACTTCCATCCTTCTTATGGTACATACTTTATATATGATCTACTGTGAAAGTACTTTTATTCGTGGGGTACCAATTTTCGTGGTTTTCGTGGATGACTTTATCCACGAATTTAAGTTTCCAACGATATAAAACAACCATTGTCCAAATCAAGACATGGAAAGATCCCCGTCGGTAGGTTTGACTACTGATATAATCTTGAGAATATATTGAATAACGCCAAATCTGAGAATACTTTAATAGCAGTCACAGAACTACAACCACATGCAGGATTATACTCATTTAATCTTTAATAGCCTAAACTGTACAACTTTTGATCTTTTAATTCTCATAAAAAATATTTTTGATCGATGAAAGTCAGATTTCTGGTATTGATATGCTAGTATGATAAAGTATTCATTTCATATCCTCATAGTGCTCGTACATATGGGAAATAATAATTTCATACTGGGCTTGATTTTGATAAGAATTATTTCAAAATTTAAGATACGTTTATATCATTTTTTATGTTACTATTTTCTTTAGGTGACATGTTTATGGCCTAATTTACACCTTTGATGATCACTTTATCATGGGTTCATTAGTGTTATCACTTCAATTTACAGGGGTCAATGCTTACTTTGCAATTTCCACCATTCAAAACATTTGTAACCTTCGTTTCTAAAGGCTTTATTTAATTTTCAATTTAAAAAAAAATAAAATAAAATCCACGAATTAAAAAACCCACGAACATGTAAATATTGATCAATCCACGAAAATTGATACCCACGAATTAAAGTACTTTCACAGTACTTATGATACTTATCGCCAGTAACTTTTAATAGAACAAATCGATCGGAAATCCTCCCAATAATGTTAGAAACTTGCTTACTAGTTTTGACATTTTGCCAAGGAACATGGCTGTGTAGTTAAGGACCACAAAATTTCAAATCAAGAGTTGCCAGAAAACGTCTCGTTATAATTCTGCAGAATATATTTAGAGATAAAACAAAAGCTGAAAAACACCATAAGAGAAAAATAAGAAGCTCTCTGTTTTATTTGAAAAATGAAATAATTCAAAGCAAATCCTTCTGCTACGAGAGTTCTGTTAGGCCATTGTATCTGGATAAAAACGGTTAAAGCAAGAAGCAAAGATATTAAGGAAAACCAAAAACTACCTTCGTGCTAATCCTATGTGGAACATTTTGCAAAGCCACTCTCCTGTCGTTCTGCATCATATGGAAAATTTGCAGTAAATTACTAATTTTATGATCTTTGAAGTAAATCACCCAAAAAATAACAATATGCTTCTTGACATCGATATCACTTTGAAGCTTGAATTATTTGATATATCTTTTTTAATCAGATAACAAAAAACAATATCATAACCTATTTTATTCAAATCCAATCGACTGGAATATGAACACAGATTGAATAATTTTCACAGCATTTTTTTTTTAAATTTCCTGACTTTTTTGCTATATCATTGGCAAAATTATTAAGTCATGTTATCAAAGGTACCAGGATTATAATTTAGTACGCCAGACGCGCGTTTCGTCTTCATAAGACTCATCAGTGACGCTCATATCAAAATATTTATAAAGCCAAACAATTACAAAGTTGAAGAGCATTGAGGATCCAAAATTCCAAAAAGTTGTGCCAAATACGGCTAAGGTAATCTATGCCTGGGATAAGAAAATCCTTAGTTTTTCGAAAAATTAAAAGTTTTGTAACAGGAAATTTATTAAAATGACCACATTATTTATATTCATGTCAACACCGAAGTGTTGACTACTGGGCTGGTGATACCCTTGGGGACGAAACGTCCACCAGCAGTGGCATCGACCCAGTGGTGTAAATAGTGTCAGATTTCCGTATGTTCAAGGCCTACAACGATTCCAGTTCATAATCTACTTTATAGTCTTATATTATCAAAGGTTCTTTAGTATAATATATTTATTGTCGGAAGAGTTGTATTTCATTTTTTTCTCCACAGCAGTTTTAATTAATTTTGAGAAATTGGAATGAAATTGGAATCTGCGCAATTATCAACCATTTACATGTATATTTAGGTTGTTTAAACTTTAATTCAAAACAAAGGGTTCTTGGACACATGAACACCGTAAAAGCAGACAAATGACATAAAGTTTTCATGACTACACAATGTAATAAAAGGTAAAATTTAAGATCTAACTTCTTGTCGTATACAAGGACACGTATAGATGAAAAGTTGAATATGAAAAAGAGACAACCAATGACCTCTTATCAGTACATACATCTTGCAAAAAGTAATAGAATCAAAAGAAGTAGCTTGGTTTTGTTATAAGATAATGCATATAAGAACGCGATAAAAAGTCCAAAGAGGCAACCAATGATCTGCAACAAGTCAAAACATGAAATGAAAAAAGAAAATATTTAAAAAGATTGCGGTCCCTCTATCGAAAGTGCATATAGGCCTATATTTCAGAGTTATTTATTAATAGTTAATTAATACACGACAAAATTTATACTTACACTATACCATCATCGTACGCAAATGTTACAGCAATTGAATTAAACCCTTCAATAGTGTAGCAAAACAGTTTTTTAAGTATCCACAATAAACAAATTAGTTTTGCTACACTATTGAAGGGTTTAATTCAATTTCTGTTATTTAAATAAATTGATTGGAAATGTAGCATATTATGTATTTGGTTTGCTTTTGTGTAAAAGATTGTTTTGTGATTAGGATGATTATTTCCAATATTTTACATTCAATTAAGGAAATTCGATGAAAAGATATCGTCGTGAATTACAGTGCGCTTGAATTTCTCCTTGACATCTATACATTTCATCAGTTGTACTTTCACGTTACAGGATGATCCTGTCTTGAATTTGGAGATGTTCTGCTATTATTCTATGCTGACTGTGTTAGATATGATGAGTACATAGTCATTTATTATAGTGAAAGTAACGTATAACGTTTAATACACATGTACATTGATAATCTTAAATTTAAATCGATATTGCAATAACGTTTACATAAGTAATCAGCAATATGAAATATTGTATTTTGTTTATCATATAATTTTGCATCTGGTGCAAATACAAATGTTAATCCTGGTATCTATGATGAGTTTATTGTTAATATTTGTTTAATTAAGATATACAAGTTTAAGCTGCCCCACTTTGTGTTGATCATAATGCTGTTGAAAAAGATCATTAAAAGGTTCATTCAACATAAGGACAGATGCATAGATCTCTGTCTATTTTCCGCCTACCGCACTCAGGTTGCTACTTATTATGTGCCTAGTATCATTTGGTTTGTAGTTGTTGTTTTACCTATTTTGAATATTTTTTCTTGGTTATAAATTTGCCATTTTGTTTTAATGTATTTTGTTCTTGTATCCTACACAGCTTCATCCTTGCTGTGTTGATTAAAGGAATAACGATAGCAACACTATATATGTTTAATATTTTTATTCTAAAACAAGTCATAACATCGGCCCAGAGAAACAAATACCACAATTAAGTAAATGCAGAATAAAACCAAAAAAACATAAGCTTTTGCAACTTTTCATTTCACAATTCTCAACGTTTACTAGTAATGAATTATTGTGAGGGGCACGGTTAATTTTCATTGGATGTATTTCATTCAACGGCCGTTTTTTAAAATCTTCCTATCTGTCCTTATTGAATGTATGACAGTTTCATAACATTTTAAGCAAAAAGGCTTAAAATTGCAATTTTGACAGATTTTGAAAAATTGTAGTAGCATTTACATATTTTAACAACAACAAAAACAATATAAAGATTGGTATTACATTAGAGCTAAACTTGAAATTAAAGTATACATTTCATCACAACAGTATGACATGATACAGTTTTAAGATATCTTTGAAACACAATTGCAGCATGATGGATATAAATAACATATAATGAGGATACATAATCATTAATGAGATGACATACCTTTCTAACCGGATGGTACATAAAATGCTATTCTTCAAATTTCTAGATTGTTTTAGTTGTTTATTAACAATGAAATACTGTGGATTCATTTATATTCGTTGGATACCAATTTTCGTGGATTTCGTGAGTACAGGATAACCACGATATTAAATATTCAACGAATTACACATTTTCTAATAGCGTGAATGCAGACTTTGCCGAAACCACAAAATTAAACATCCATGAAGTTATACTCAATCCACGGAAATGACTACCCACGAAACCACAATATAAGATAGTTTAAATGCATTTTGATGATAAATACGTATAACAAAAAGACAAAACTCAAAGTATTCATGTACAAGAAAAAAATCTCACTGCTGTTCTATATCAATAATAATAATAATATAGGCGCCTCATTGTTATTCACTCTAGCTTCAAAGTTAGTTTCTCGTCCTATATACTTGTGCCGTCGCACACAGAAGGCCATGCATACACTTGCATTTTATTACGTTAGATGTGTCTTATTGTATTTGTAAAGTCTGAGTCATTGCAAAATGGTTTAACACAGGTAATGCAAACGACTGTTTATATCTTAGAGATGTTCAATTAACATCAAAATAAATTAATGAAGCATGTCATTTAAATCTGAAGACTAGCTTAGTTTAATCAAAATTAGCTCTTATTGCAGATGACTCGTATTCAAAATTTCTTTATGAAAGATTTACCATTAACAGAAACGTCTGTTCGTCCAACTGTTGTACTTAAAGTTCTAGACATACTTTCTTTTTCTTCATACATACTCGATGATTTCACACACATCACTCTTCTCTTCACGTCCTGGCGAATTTCATTTGACATAGCTAGCATTATAATGAAATCACTAGCACTGTTCAAGACTCTTAATAAATTACCGCCATGGAGCAGAAGCTGTGTGGAGTACGATCTGACACTCATTCCTAGTTCAGGGAACATTTTTGCAATGATAGTTGTAACTGAGTTAGGCAGAAAAGCAAGGATATTAGTGAAACACAGTGCCAGAAATATTCTACATAACCTGATTTGTAGGTTTTTAATAGACTTCAGATGATCGATGTTGTTCATGTTCATTGCAAGAAGGTTTTTCCTGTTTTGGTGAATGCCATGAACAATGAGTACGTTCATGACACAGAAAAAGATAATTTGGACTGGTCCTGCAAAAAAATGAAGAAATAGGACGATGCTGTCATGTTTTGACTTATCTTCAAAGTAAAGACTGGTATACACTCGTTTATACGACGTTTCATTGGTTGTACTGTCCGTCACACCACCTATTTCTGTGAACAGCGGGATTTGAATATTTGTACAGACGCTTATTACAAATGACAAAAACAAAAATATATGAGGTTTCGTGACTGTTAGTGATGATTTCAGTTTCAGAGGATATTTTATAGCAATTAGACGTTCTGCAGACAGTACACAGAGAGTGTTAAAAGCAGTTCCTTTCAATATGTATGTTATGAAATTTTTATTCCAGAAGTATACGTTGGCTGCTGTTCTCATAATTGAATCGACCTTTGTCATGTAAAGTAATGTTGCAAACGGTAGAAACAAATCAGATACAAGACTAAGCGTATCAGCCAAAAGCAAAGCAAACATGTAGATGAACGAGGAATTAGTACCGCGCCGTTTGTACAAATATGTAGCAACTAAAGTGTTTCCAATAATACCTATAGTACAAACCACAGGTAAAACATACATGTCTTGTGCAAATTCTAGAGTTTCATATATTCCTTTTAGACTGCTGACCTCAGTTTCTTCGTATCCTGAATGAGATGTTGTTATCGTGTCGTTGCCAGACAACAGATTGTTACCTGTACTAGTACTGTTCTCTGCTGCGATAGGTACCGTTGTGTGCCCAAGATCCTGCGTGTTTTGTGTATTTTTAGAAACTGTTTGTGTGGTGCCTTCAGAGGAATACAAACTCAATACAAAGTATGCGTATCGTAATATTAGACGTGGAACTAGTCGATGCATCTGAAATTACAAAAAGTAAATAATGAAAAAAATGTCTTGAATTATTTCCAACCTTCTATAGATATTGCTTATTTTCCAACGTTAGATTTTTTTGTTTCATAGTAATAAATGAATCATAAAAAGTGATACAAAAGATACCAAATGAATGTTCAAATGTCGAAAAAAAAAATAAGAATGCCATACAAATATCAAAATACCCAAAAAACAAACAACAGTACACAAAAAAAAAACATATGTCGAAAATGAGTTTTGTTTGTCCCATCTTTGCCATCGCTATATATTTTCATTGGTATTACTAGAGTTTACCTTATAATATTAAAAGTATCATTGGCAACATCTGGATGGTATTCAATTTAGATTTGTTTAATACTTCTAACATAGAACTTGTTAAACCTTTCCCTTATTTTAGTGGATTTCCTACCAAGAGTTAATACAACGAAGGGGTGTCAGTATCTCCAAACGTGGATGTCTATTTGTGTGTAGTTTTTGTTTTTTGGATTGATGTGTTATTGACTGGTTTATTCGTATATTAAAAGCAACATATAAACAGTTAGTCTAAGTCGTCGTGAGCATTTACGACAAAATTTCCCAAGCAAGGCCGCAACACAATTCACGACAGACCGTAACGTTCATTTCACCTGTCTTTGTTTTAACCATATGTGATATATATCTATCAATCCTTTTCATAATACAACGATACATCCACATTGATATTATTATGTATGCCTCGTACACACGGACATTTAATTCGAATTGAATTCGAATCGAATGCGAATCGAATTCGCTTATCTCGTTCACACACTCTTCTTTTTAATTCGAATTGATTCGAATTGGCTAATTCGAATTCACCAATTCGCATTAGAAATACGCTTTTGTTAATACGAATTAAAAGTTAACGTCATTTGGACAGTAAAACGAATTTGACGCGCATTGTAATTCGAATTAGAATTGACGTTAGGACGTAAAACGTTTCGAATGTGAATTAAACTTATTCGAATTAGTTAATACGAATCGAAATCGAATTACGTGTGAACTCAGCATTAAATTTAAAAGTTCTACTTATTATTGACATCTGAATAAATCTAAGGCGTTTTGATTTTTGCTATATATGTAGTCAACCTTTACTTCTTAGCACAAAATACAATTCATTCCTAGAAATTAATTAACGTTAATAACATTACACTTATTGCTGAAGGTGCCATATGATATAAAGTTAACTGTATTTCATGTGCTGTGTTTAACCATTTTCAATTGAGGGCATATAGTTTTTCTCTGAATTTCATATTGATTTATAAAGGCTAATTGTTTTATATTTTGATCAAAAATAATTTCCAACCTATTCTAAAAATTTCATCTGAAGAATCATTGATAATAAAAACACTTATGTGTATGCCATAATAAGAAGTATCTGTTACATATGATAAATACATTACATTACGTAATCAGCAATTAATGTGACAAAAGTTAGTATCTTTCTAATCTAAGATAATTAACTTCATGTAATTATCTAACAAACATGAACGGTATCCCAAGATGCCGTTATGTTGTGATTAAATCTCACCAACACAAAGTTATATTTTTTATAAATAAAACGAAATTTCCCAAATGGTTGAGAACGTACGTCTAATGAAATATCAATAATAAGGGTCTTTTGTTCTTTGTATATAATCAGAAAATCTCTTACATAAATGCATACCAGTATAAATTCCACGAATACGTATTTACTGTTAAACATTTCGTAGAACAAACTCACTATTTGTTTTATATGCTTTGCTGATCACTTTTCCATGTTTATATACGTCTTTTCAGCTGCATAACTAGTGACAATCAAAACGATATCACTTACGCCAACCCATCGAATTATGACAACATTGCTGTTAGATAATAAATATAATAACAAAAATACTGATAGCAAGGAGAATTACGGAAAGCCTCTATAAAATGAAAAAGTCAACAGCTCAAACATATCTAATAAATTGAAAACAACAGTCATATTACTGACTTGGTACGGGCATTTCTATATGTAAAAACATGGTGGCTCAGACTTGGTTAGATAACTAGCAAAACCTCTCACTTTTGATTATCGCATTGAATTTCGTTATATTGACAACAATGTGTGAGCAAAACCAACAGATGCTAACACATCAATGTATCAAGGAGTACTGCATTAATTAGAATTAAAACCTTACCTTACAATATATTGCTGTAATTCGCGAGCTTTTTCCCTTATCACAGAATACTGCTTTGTTGATATCTTTTTGCAATGGAGCAAATTATTTCACTTATATAAACATTAATCACATACAAAGGCTGCCTTTTCGGCTTCTTATATCTTACTGTAAGTTTCGAGCACTTTTACCTATCAAAGATTACTATATTATAGGTCAAAAATACACCTTATCGCTATTTGTCCGCCATTGCTGGAAATCACACAGGTTCCCGTAAAATTTTGACGTCATAAAACAAAATATCTGACGCCACAATGGAAAAGTGATTGTTGCTGACGTCAAAAGTTCAAGCGGCCTGGTCAGCCGGGATTAGCGATAAGGTGTATCAAAGGCTGTGAACAACTACCTTACGACACAACGACCAAAATTATCAGATGATTAACAATCTAAGAGCTCATTATTTGCCTTTCGTGTACGTGTAGTGAATTTTAGTCCTGAATAAATTACACCATTTCCTTTTGTTTCCTTAACAAAAATAGTTTAAAACCAGTTATATCTAGGGATTTGTCACATCCCGTAGGCTCGGCTTGAAGATTTTATCAATTTTTAACTATATAGATTGAATAAATGTAGTGAATATCCTTTCTTTTTAGATAGTTTGACAAGTTAAATTATTTCCATTCATATGCATAACTCAAAATAGATACTTTCTTTGCTATACATCTAATTATATATTGAGTAGATTTCAGGTAAATTGCGTGTTATCACACTTACCGTATTCAAAACATACCAAAAAATAAACATGTATTGAACAATTTTGCATTTACAAAATCCTGTTACTATATTACTACAACAAAGGATGATGTTCTGCATTATACATATTAGTTTATTTTGTGTGAAGAAACGTCGCTATGAGCTACATTTGTACCAAAGTAAAGGTATGTACATTATTCATACAACATGGGCTTAAAGAAATAGAAGCAAATATTTTCTTCATTAAACAAATGCATAAAACAGTTTCCATAAAATATTTCATTTGTTGAATTTTTAACAATGCTATATTAGAATGAAGGATGTCGTTGAAAATGAAGCTTAAAATCATCTTGCAATATATGAACTTGAGTTTGTAGAGAGAACAAAGAAATTAAGTTTGTTGTTTGTTAGGTGCAGCATATAGTCAATATGTCTTTTTATCTTCCTACGTACTTGAAGAGTATCGCTAGTTATTATTAATCAATCAATACAATGAACAAGCATCAACAGAATGACTGAAAAACATGCAAGAAAAGTGTGTTTTCTTTATCTAAAATAGCTAGTAAGAATCAGTTTAATTAAAATTAAAACTCCGCACTAGCTCATTTTTTATGCTTGTCACTTCCCACGTGATTGTTATTTAGATTGGTAAAAAAATTATGGTTTAACACGGAAGTATAACTTGTATGAACGAATAACAATTCACAAGACATCAATTTCATAATCATCTGATACTGCTGAAATGTTCTTATTAATATTCCTTATCAAGGTTTAGAACGTCGGAGGACGTCATTATGACTGGATGGCATGTCTTCACAAAGAGAAAAGTCTTACAGTGAATCTGCAATGCATACTAGGTCATACAACTTTATGCGCATTTACTTCGTTTATCTTTCATTGTCATCAAGATTAAATGATATAGTTTTGACCATATTTTTATTTTAAAGATAACTGTTCTAAACTATGAGTTATGAGGGGATTTATTGTAGATACGCTTGTTCATCGCGAGATGATTTTAGTATGAAAAAAAAACTATTTTTTCAATTATTTCTTTTAGACCTTGTTTTTTCTTGGTGTCTCGTTGTGGTATTCTTTATGTCAGCTATTATCCACATTGGGGAAGTAATAATTTACTTTCGCTGTAGTAACAGTTTCATCTAAATAATTTTAAAATCTACATTGTTTATACGTTAAGGTAGTTAGGGTATCTTCCTCTATCATGGATTTTAAAATATCAGAAAACAATCGGTCTAGATGTAATAAAAAGTGCAAAGGAGTAGGTCCGGTAAGGACCGATTTTGGCCTCAAATTTCAGGTTCATCTGACGAAAGATTTTGACCACTTTTTAAACACTTAAGTGTCTATTTTATTTGAATTAATTAGTTTATGTGAACGATTTTAATAAATTTAGTCATTAAAAACGATCCGATTCAAGCTCAAATATGAAATATCTACCTAATATGCCGAAAAATGTCACTTTTCAGATGGTTTTTGGTAAAAATGAAAGTGGCCGCATCCGTGTTCATCCTCAACCTTTATATATGTTATGTATTATCATAAAATACAACTTACATTTCAATATTAAGGATGAACACGAATGCGGCCACTTTCGTTTTACACGAAAACCGTCTAAAATTTAACTAAAATGCTAGAATTATGAGGATTTTAGTAATTTAGCATGACTTAATGGTGCTAGTACCGGATATATGTGCATTGTATTGTCAAAAACAGCCCATATTTACGTAGCAGAAGCATTCTACTGTCCAATAAATAACTAAAGGTTTACATTTTAACAATTTTGTAAAACTGCTATATTTTGGGGCCAAAAAGGGGTCTTACTGAACCTACTCCTTTCGAGAGAAGAAGGTAGTTCATGTGTAAAAAAAAAACACATTTTGATAAAGAAAATAACATGTTTAATCTATTATGACTGTATTTTACATATAAACAGAATAATTTTGTTTGGTTCAATATTTATCCAAATTTGCCACATAAGAGGAGACAACTCAAATATAAGGGCAGGTAATTCCGATAAAGTTACTTTTACGATAGAATGTGTTAGGAATTTATCGATTTTATTATGAAGCAAGAAAACGAGTCCGTGACCGTATTTTTTTCAATTTCTTATATGAAAGATTAATATTAGAGCTATCTTCTCATATTTTATCTCACAATTCTATGATGCAGTTTTCTTTTTAAGGCTGAAAAATGGGTTTTCCATGCATAATCTATACAATTTCTGTCAATTTTGCACAACCTGTAGCGTGAAAAGAAGCCCCGTGACCCATTTTTTTAATTATTATTTTTTGGAAAAAAGCATGATATAAACTACATTATGACATTATTATTACAATTTAGTCACCCCATCGACCTTAAAGACAGTAAATAATAAGACTAAGTAAAATAAAACAACAGCATTTAAATAAAGTTGTGTCATACATATTTATGAACATAACTAATATCAAATTCCATATAAAGGCAGTCCAAGACAGTGATTGACTGAGATGTTTGTGCATATATAGTTATCAAAGGTACCAGGATTATAATTTAGTACGCCAGACGCGCATTTCGTCTACAAAAGACTCATCAGTGACGCTCATATCATATCTATTTCTTAATATAGATGAATGAGACTACATAAATAAGGCCGTTAGTTTTCTCATTTGAATTGTTTTACATTGTCATTTCTGGGCCTTTTATAGCTGACTATGCGGTATGGGATCTGCTCATTGTTGAAGGCCGTACGGTGACCTATAGTTGTTAATTTGTGTGTAATTTTGGTCTCTTGTGGAAGGTTGTCTCATTTGCAATCATACCACATCTCTTTTTTTTACATATACATTGGTTTTTAATTAATAGGTGAAATGATACATATACATTACTCATTTTCTTTTAAGAAACGAAATACGAATAATATCTTGGCCCAGCACTGTGGACTTTCAATTTTGTCAATATCGACCACCGATGATTTCAAGTCTTTAATTGCATTTCAAGTCGTTTATACAAAACTACACCATTTTTTTCTGCTTTACAAACATTGTATTGTATTGAAATTTGTAGAACCATCGTCAGGGAATTATATAATATGATGACAAAGGTATTCCAAACTATATTAAAAACGATAAGATACCCTCAAACAGTGCCCTTAAAAACTAAAACTTTCAAAGCTGCAAATTCGTATCAAACACGGTAGATACATCAGGCGTTCTGGGAGGTTAATGTTAATGAAAAGACCTACTATATTGGACGGAAATTACCAGAGCGAGATAATAGATAAACTGTCTTCAATTACAAAAGACGAAGACAATTAATGCCCATTAAAACATTCAAGTATAGACCAGATTGAGGTTTGTGGTGAAAATAAAAGCAAATAAATAAAAATATTAATTAAAGAACAATATTTTTAAAACGCATCTTTAGATAGCAATTTGTTACATAGATGTTGTGTCAGTGTTTACAGATAAATAAATAAAGCTTACCTTAGTAATGTCTGATGTCATTAAAACCCAATGCTTGATTTTATTCCTCAACGATCTTTAAAGATTAAATATTGACGTTACCACGCAAAGGGAGAAATTTTTCTTCTCTAAAATTGTTTTTATAATTAGTGCAATTTCTAATGTATCTAATTGATAACGTCATTAGATGAAACCGTTGCAATTAATAACTTTTTAAAATGCATGTTAAATGCTATTTACCTCTTATACTTGTTATGCACGTTATTTGTGTTTAACTTTTCCCGTTTGAAGGCTATGTATGGTATGCTATAAATTTATATAAATTGCGGAACTCGGAACATATCAAATAGAAGCGTTTTAAATCTTTTAACAATTTTCGGAAATCACTCGATATGATACACTGCATTGAAAAACCATTAACACCTTGTGTTATGTCGAACACTAATGATGTATTTACAAGTTAAAAGTGATTGACAGTTTGCTTCAGCAAATGATTTCATTTTATTTTCTAAATGTAAAAATAGAAGATGTGGTATGATTGCCAATGAGACAACTCTCCACAATAAACCAAAATGACACAGAAATTAACAACTATAGGTCACTGTATGGAATGGTATATTTCTTAATATTCCTATCATATCAAAATCAAACAGGGACGCAGTTTAAGTGAAAGAGGAGAACATTATTACTGATCCGAATGACCATCACGCAAAGCCGGTAAAGACTCGAGAGACTCGGCTTTGTGAATATCTCTGCTCTGGATTCTACCTCTTTGAAATTCACCCACATATTTGCTTGTTTTATAACTATTCCTTTGTTGACTAAACAATCAAAACGTATTTTATATGAAACAAATATGATACACTAGTTGTAAATAATTTAACATTAGAATTGAAAGGAGCAACACATACAAATCATTTAAATATGAATATATGAATTCATTTTTACAGATGATAAATATTTTATATATTTAATTATTGTGAGGGCACGGTTAATTTTCATTGGATGTATTTCATTCAACGGCCGTTTTTTAAAATCTTCCTATCTGTCCTAATATTCAATGTATGACAGTTTCATAACATTTTGAACAACAAGGCTTAGAATTGCAATTTTGACAGATTTTGAAAAATTGTAGTAGCATTTACATATTTTAACAACAACAAAAACAATATAAAGGTTGGTATTACATTAGAGCTAAACTGGACATTAAAGTATCCATTTCATCACAACAGTATGACATGATACAGTTTTAAGATATCTTTGAAACACAATTGCAGCATGATGGATATAAATAACATATAATAAGGATACATAATCATTATTGAGATGAAATACCTTTCTAAGCGGATGGTACATAAAATGCTATTCTTCAAATTTCTAGATTGTTTTAGTTGTTTATTAACAATGCAATACTGTGGATTCATTAATATTCGTTGGATACTAATTTTCGTGGATTTCGTGAGTACAGGAGAACCACGATATTAAATATTCAACGAATTACACATTTTCTAATAGCGTGAATGCAGACTTTGCCGAAACCACAAAATTAGACATCCATGAAGTTATACTCAATCCACGGAAATGACTACCCACGAAACCACAATATAAGATAGTTTAAATGCATTTTGATGATGAATAAGTAAAACAAAAAGTCAAAACTCAAAGTATTCCATGTATTCATGTATAAGAAAAAAATCTCACTGCTGTTCTATATCAATAATAATAATAATATAGGCGCCTCATTGTTATTCACTCTAGCTTCAAAGTTAGTTTCTCGTCCTATATACTTGTGCCGTCGCACACAGCAGGCCACGCATACACTTGCATTTTATTAAGTTAGATGTGTCTTATTGTATTTGTAAAGTCTGAGTCATTGCAAAATGGTTTAACACAGGTAATGCAAACGACTGTTTACATCTTAGAGATGTTCAATTAACATCAAAATAAATTAATGAAGCATGTCATTTAAATCTGAAGACTAGCTTAGTTTAATCAAAATTGGCTCTTATTGCACATTTGTTGCAGATGACTCGTATTCAAAATTTCTTTATGAAAGATTTACCATTAACAGAAACGTCTGTTCGCCCAACTGTTGTACTTAAAGTTCTAGACATACTTTCTTTTTCTTCATACATACTCGATGATTTCACACACATCACTCTTCTCTTCACGTCTTGACGAATTTCATTTGACATAGCTAGCATTATAATGAAATCACTAGCACTGTTCAAGACTCTTAATAAATTACCGCCATGGAGCAGAAGCTGTGTGGAGTACGATCTGACACTCATTCCTAGTTCAGGGAACATTTTTGCAATGATAGTTGTAACTGAGTTAGGCAGAAAAGCAAGGATATTAGTGAAACACAGTGCCAGAAATATTCTACATAACCTGATTTGTAGGTTTTTAATAGACTTCAGATGATCGATGTTGTTCATGTTCATTGCAAGAAGGCTTTTCCTGTTTTGGTGAATGCCATGAACAATGAGTACGTTCATGACACAGAAAAAGATAATTTGGACTGGTCCTGCAAAAAAATGAAGAAATAGGACGATGCTGTCATGTTTTGACTTATCTTCAAAGTAAAGACTGGTATACACTCGTTTATACGACGTTTCATTGGTTGTACTGTCCGTCACACCACCTATTTCTGTGAACAGCGGGATTTGGATATTTGTACAGACGCTTATTACAAATGATAAAAACAAAAATATATGAGGTTTCGTGACTGTTATTGATGATTTCAGTTTCAGAGGATATTTTATTGCAATTAGACGTTCTGCAGACAGTACACAGAGAGTGTTAAAAGCAGTTCCTTTCAATATGTATGTTATGAAATTTTTATTCCAGAAGTATACGTTGGCTGCTGTTCTCATAATTGAATCGACCTTTGTCATGTAAAGTAATGTTGCAAACGGTAGAAACAAATCAGATACAAGACTTAGCGTGTCAGCCAAAAGCAAAGCAAACATGTAGATGAACGAGGAATTAGTACCGCGCCGTTTGTACAAATATGTAGCAACTAAAGTGTTTCCAATAATACCTATAGTACAAACCACAGGTAAAACATACATGTCTTGTGCAAATTCTAGAGTCTCATATATTCCTTTTAGACTGCTGACCTCAGTTTCTTCGTATCCTGAATGAGATGTTGTTATAGTGTCGTTGCCAGACAACAGATTGTTATCTGTACTAGTAGTGTTCTCTGCTGCTATAGGTACCGTTGTGTGTCCAAGGTCCTGCATGTTTTGTGTATTTTTAGAAAGTGTTTGTGTGGTGCCTTCAGAGGAATACAAAATCATTACAAAGTATGCGTATCGTAATATTAGACGTGGAATTAGTCGATGCATCTGAAATTACAAAAAAGTAAATAATGAAAAAAATGTCTTCAATTATTTCCAACCTTCTATAGATATTGCTTGTTTTATAACGTTAGATTTTTTTGTTTCATAGTAATATAATTACATTAGATGTATGTTTCATTATAATACGTTATTCTGATTGGCTAACTAGCAGTCTCGTGATTTTCCTTAATCAATTGCATTACACAATGCAACTATTCATTCATGATGACACGAGGTCCCACAATAAAGTGCACAGGTAAATGAAATAAAAACTTGATAAAAGGCGTGATTTTATGATCCTATAGGTAAAAATGTAATTATAAGTATTGAATGCTTTTTTTTGTAATTTTATAGGGTTGTAAAAGCGTTGACCGTGCGCACATTTTTAGTATAAAGCGCTTCCGCGCTTCATACAAAATGTACTTCGGTCAACGCTTTTACACCCCAATAAATTTACAAAAAAGAGCATTCAATTTTTAAAAATGAATCATAAAAAGTGATACAAAAGATACCAAATGAATGTTCAAATGTCAAAAATGAGTTTTGTTTGTCCCATCTTTGCCATCGCTAGATATTTTCACTGGTATTACTAAAACATAGTTTACCTTATAATATATGAAAAGTATCATTTGCAATATCTGAAAAGTATCATTTGCAATATCTGAAAAGTATCATTTGCAATATCTGAAAAGTATCATTTGCAATATCTGAATAGTATTCACTTTATATTTGTTTTATACTTCTAGCATAGAACTTGTAAACTTTTCCTTTATTCTAGTGGATTTGCTACCCAGAGTTATTACAACGAAGGGGCGTCAGTATCTCCAAACGTGGATGTCTATTTGTAGTTATTGTTTTTGGATTGATGTGTTATTGACTAGTTTATTCGTATATTAAAAGCAACATTTAAACAGTAAGTCTTTGTCATCATGCGCATTTACGATAACATGTTCTAAGAAATGACGCAAAACAGGTAATGACGGACCTGAACGGCCATATCACCTGTCTTTGTTTTATCCATATCGTCTAAGTAGAAAGTCGTTCAAACCTATGTAAATTCTAAATTTTAAGATGCTATACAATGAACTTGAAAACATTGTCGATTATATTACATATTTCAAAAGAATGAAATTGTAAATCAGAATCAAAATATTTTTGTAACACAGAATTTTATATACTAAAAGAAATTGCAAATACAATTGCTTTCAACATTTTTAGGTGTTGGTTAAAATACACTAGTACTGTTTTCGTCCAATAAGTATAGTTTGGCAAATATTTGGCAAAATTGCAATTTCGAGAAATCTTTTGAATCAAAAGTTTGATCACAATTCTGTAAAGCCCATACAATGTTGTTAAAACCTCTTAGTCCAAGTTCGAAGCTATAGTATACAGTTATTTAGTAAAGAATGTATGCCTTTTAGAAAATGACTCCATATGTGATATATCTATCAATTCTTTTCATAAGACAACGATACATCCCCATTGATATTTTAATTTACACTTAAAAGTTCTACCTATTATTGACATCTGAATAAATACAATTCATTCTTAGAAATATATTAACATCAATCACCTACACTTTATTGCTGAAAGTGCCATACGATACAAAGGTTATTTCATGTGTTGTGTTTAACCATTTTCAATTGATGGTATATAGTTTTTTTCTGAATTTCTTATTGATTTATAATGGCTATTTGTTTCATATTTTCATCGAAAAACAAGTTCCAATCTACTCCTAATATTTCTATCTGAAGAATCATTGATAATAAAAACACTTATGTGTATGCCATAATAAAAAGTATCTGTTACATATGATAAATACATTACATTACATAATCAGCAATTAATGTGACAAAAGTTAGTATCTTTCTAATCTAAGATAATTAACTTTATGTAAACAATTTAACAAACATGAACGGTATCCCAAGATGCAGTTATGTTGTGATTAAATCTCACCAACACAAAGTTATATTTTTTATAAATAAAACGAAATTTCCCAAATGGTTGAGAACGTACGTCTAATGAAATATCAATAATAAGGGTCTTTGTTCTTTGTATATAATCAGAAAATCTCTTACATAAATGCATACAAGTATAAATTCCACGAATACGTATTTACTGTTAAACATTTCGTAGAACAAACTCACTATTTGTTTTATATGCTTTGCTGATCACTTTCCCATGTTTATATACGTCTTTTCAGCTGCATAACTAGTGACAATCAAAACGATATCACCGAAGGCAACCCATCGAATTATGACAACCTTGCTGTTAGATAATAAATACAATAACAAAAATACTGATAGCAAGGAGAATTAACATACGTAAAGCCTCTATATATTGAAAAAGTCAACAGCTCAAACATATCTAATAAATTGAAAACAACCGTCATATTACTGACTTGGTACGGGCATTTCCGTATGTAAAAAAAATGGTGGCTCAGACCTGGTTAGATAACTAGCAAAACCTCTCACTTGTTTGATTATCGCATTGAATTTCGTTATATTGACAACAAAGTGTGAGCAAAACCAACAGATGCGAACACATCAATGGATCAAGGAGTACTGCATTAATTAGAATTAAAAGTTTACCTTACAATATATTGCTGTAATTCGCGAGCTTTTCCCCTTATCACAGAATACTGCATTGTTGATATCTTTTTGCAATGGAGCAAATTATGTCACTTATATAAACGTATCGCATTAATCACACACAAAGGCTGCCTTTACGGCTTCTTATATCTTACAGTAAGTTTCGAGCACTTTCACCTATCAAAGATTACTATATTATAGGTCAAAAATACACCTTATCGCTATTTGTCCGCCATTGCTGGAAATCACACAGGTTCCCGTAAAATTTTGACGTCATAAAGCAAAATATCTTACGCCACAATGGAAAAGTGATTGTTGTTGACGTCAAAAGTTCAAGCGGCCGGGTCAGCCGGGATTAGCGATAAGGTGTATCAAAGGCTGTGAAAAACTATCTTACGACACAACGACCAAAACGTATCAGATGATTAACAATCTAGGAGCTCATTATTTGCCTTTCGTGTACGTGTAGTGAATTTTAGTCCTGAATAATTACACCATTTCCTTTTGTTTTCTTAACAAAAATCGTTTAAAACCAGTTATATCTAGGGATTTGTCACATCCCGTAGGCTCGGCTTGAACATTTTATCAATTTTTAACTATATAGATTGAATAAATGTAGTGAATATCCTTTCTTTTTAGACAGTTTACAAGTTAAATGATTTCCATTCATATGCATAACTCAAAATAGATACTTTCTTTTCTATACATCTAATTATATATTGAGTAGATTTCAGGTAAATTGCGTGTTATCACACTTACCGTATTCAAAACATACCAAAAAAATAAACATGTATTGAACAATTTTGCATTTACAAAATCCTGTTACTATATTACTACAACAAAGGATGATGTTCTGCATTATACATATTAGTTTTAAAGTGTTTATTTTGTGTGAAGAAACGTCGCTATGAGCAACATTTGTACCAAAGTAAATATATGTACATTATTCATACAACATGAGCTTAAAGAAATAGAAGCAAATATTTTCTTCATTAAACAAATGCATAAAATAGTTTCCATAAAATATTTCATTTGTTGAATTTTTAACAATGCTATATTAGAATGAAGGATGTCGCTGAAAATGAAGCTTAAAATCATCTTACAATATATGAACTTGAGTTTGTAGAGAGAACAAAGAAATTAATTTTGTTGTTTGTTAGGTGCAGCATATAGTCAAAGTGTCTTTTTATCTACCTACGTACTTGAAGGGTATCGCTAGTTATTATTAATTAATCAATACAATGAACGGGCATCAACAGAATGACTGAAAAACATGTAAGAAAAGTGTGTTTTCTTTATCTAAAATAGCTAGTAAGAATCAGTTTAATTAAAATTAAAACTCCGCACTAGCTCATTTTTTATGCTTGTCACTTCCCACGTGATTGTTATTTAGATTGGCAAAAAAATGATTGTTTAACATGGAAGTATAACTTGTATGAACGAAGAACAATTCACAAGACATCAATTTCAAAATCATCTGATACTGCTGAAATGTTCTCATAAATATTCCTTATCAAGGTTTAGAACGTCGGAGGACGTCATTATGACTGGGTGGCATGTCTTCACAAAGAGTAAAGTCTTACAGTGAATCCGCAATGCATAGGTCATACAACTTTATGCGTATTTACTTCGTTTATCTTTCATTGTCATCAAGATTAAATGATCTAGTTTTGACCATATTTTTATTTTAAAGATAACTGTTCTGAACTATGAGTTATGAGGGGATTTATTGTAGATTTTAGTATAAAAAAAAACTATTTTTTCAATTATTTCTTTTAGACCTTGTTTTTTCTTGGTGTCTCGTTGTGGTATTCTTTATGTCAGCTATTATCCACATTGGGGAAGTAATAATTTATTTTCGCTGTAGTAACAGTTTCATCTAAATGATTTTAAAATCTACATTGTTTATACGTTAAGGTAGCTAGGGTATCTTCCTCTATCATAGATTTTAAAATACCAGAAAACAATCGGTCTAGATGTAATAAAAAGTGCAAATTTCGAGAGAAGAAGGTAGTTAAAAATAAACACATTTTGATATAGAAAATAACATGTTTAATCTATTATGACTGTATTTTACATAAAAACAGAATAATTTTGTTTGGTTCAATTTTTTCCAAATTTGCCACATAAGAGGAGACAACTCAAATATAAGGGCAGATAATTCCGATAAAGTTACTGTTACAATAGAAAGTGTTAGGAATTTATCTATTTTATTATGAAGCAAGAAAACGAGTCCGTGACCATATTTTTTTCAATTTCTTATATGAAAGATTAATATTAGAGCTATCTTCTCATATTTTATCTTACAATTCTATGATGCAGTTTTCTTTTTAAGGCTGAAAATTGGGTTTTCCATGCATAATCTATACAATTTCTGTCAATTTTGCACAACCTGTAGCGTGAAAAGAAGCCCCGTGACCCATTTTTTTTATTATTTTTGTCGAGCCTGCAACTTTTGTTGCAGAAAGCTCGACATAGGGATAGTGATCCGGCGGCGGCGGCGGCTACGGCGGCTACAGCGGTGGCGTTAGCTAACTTTTTAAAAGCTTTATATTTTAGAGGGTGGAAGACCTGGATGCTTCATACTTTGTATATAGATGCCTCATGTTACGAAGTTTCCGTCAGTCACATGTCAAATGTCCTTGACCTCATTTTCATGGTTCAGTGACCACTTGAAAAAAAAGTTCAGATTTTTTGTAATGTTGAATTCTCTCTTATCATAAGTAATAGGATAATTATATTTGGTATATGCGTACCTTGCAAGTCCTCATGCCCGTCAGACAGTTTTCACTTGACCTCGACCTCATTTCATGGATCAGTGAACAAGGTTAAGTTTTGGTGGTCAAGTCCATATCTCAGATACTATAAGCAATAGGTCTAGTATATTCGGTGTATGGAAGGACTGTAAGGTGTACATGTCCAACTGGCAGGTGTCATCTGACCTTGATCTCATTTTCATGGTTCAGTGGTTATAGTTAAGTTTTTGTGTTTTGGTCTGTTTTTCTCATACTTTATGCAATAGATCTACTATATTTGTTGTATGGAATGATTGTAAGATGTACATGTCTAGCGGGCAGATGTCATCTGACCTTGAGCTCATTTTCATGGTTGAGTGGTCAAAGTTAAGTTTTTGAGTTTTGGTCTTTTTATCTAATACTATATGCCATAGGTCAACTATATTTGGTGTATGGAAATATTTTATGATCTATATGTCAGTCCCGCAGGTTTTATTTGACCTCGACCTCATTTTCACGGTTCATTGCTCAGCGTTAAGTTTTTGTGTTTTGGTCTATTTTTCTTAAACTATAAGTAATAGGTCAACTATATTTATTGTATGGAAGCATTGTTAGCTGTACATGTCTGCCTGGCATGGTTCATCTGACCTTGACCTTATTTTCATGGTTCATTGGTCTTTGTTTAGCTATCTTGGTTAATGCTAAGTTTATGTGACAGTTTTTAATAAAGTTTTATACTGAGGACTATCAACATAATATCAATAATTAGTAAAGAAGGCGAGACATTTCAGCGTGTGCACTCTTGTTTGGAAAAAAGCATGATATAAACTACATTATGACATTATTATAACAATTTAGTCACCCATCGACCTTAAAGACAGTAAATAATAAGAAAAAATAAGTAAAATAAAACAACAGCATTTAAATAAAGTTGTGTCATACATATTTATGAACATAACTAATCTCAAATTCCATATGAAGGCAGTTCAAGACAGTGATTGACTGAGATGTTTGAGCATATATAGTTATCAAAGGTACCAGGATTATAATTTAGTACGCCAGACGCGCGTTTCGTCTACAAAAGACTCATCAGTGACGCTCATATCATATCTATTTCTTAATATAGATGAAAGAGACTACATAAATAAAGCCGTTAGTTTTCTCATTTGAATTGTTTTACATTGTCATTTCTGGGCCTTTTATAGCTGACTATGCGGTATGGGCTCTGCTCATTGTTGAAGGCCGTACGGTGACCTATAGTTGTTAATTTGTGTGTAATTTTGGTCTCTTGTGGAAGGTTGTCTCATTTGAAATCATACCACATCTCCTTTTTTATATATACATTGGTTTGTAATTAATAGGTGAAATGATACATATACATTACTCATTTTCTTTTAAGAAACGAAATACGAATAATATCTTGGCCCAGCACTGTGGACTTTCAATTTTGTCAATATCGACCACCGATGATTTCAAGTCTTCAATTGCAATTCAAGTCGTTTATACAAAACTACGCCATTTTTTTCTGCTTTACAAACATTGTATTGTGTTGAAATTTGTAGAACCATCGTCAGGGAAATATATAATATAATGATAAGTTATTCCAAACTATATTAAAAACAATAAGATACCCTCAAACAGTGCCCTTAAAAACTAAAACTTTCAAAGCTGCAAATTCGTATCAAACACGGTAGATACATCAGGCGTTCTGGGAGGTTAATGTTAATGCAAAGACCTACTATATTGGACGGAAAATACCAGAGCGAGATAATAGATAAACTGTCTTCATTTACAAAAGACGAAGACAATTAATGCCCATAAAACATTCAAGTATAGACCAGATTGAGGTTTGTGGTGAAAAAAAAAACAAATAAATAAAAATATTAATTAAAGAACAATATTTTTAAAGCGCATCTTTAGATAGCAATTTGTAACATAGATGTTGTGTCAGTGTTTACAGATAAATAAATAAAGCTTACCTTAGTAATGTCTGATGTCATTAAAACCCAATGCTTGATTTTATTCCTCAACGATCTTTAAAGATTAAATATTGACGTTAACACGCAAAGGGAGAAATTTTTCTTCTCTAAAATTGTTTTTATAATTAGTGCAATTTCTAATGTATCTAATTGATAACGTCATTAGATGAAACCGTTGCAATTAATAACTTTTTAAAATGCATGTTAAATGCTATTTACCTCTTATACTTGTTATGCACGTTATTTGCGTTTAACTTTTCCCGTTTGAAGGCTATGTATGGTATGCTATAAATTTATATAAATTGCGGAACTCGGAACATATCAAATAGAAGCGTTTTAAATCTTTTAACAATTTTCGGAAATCACTCGATATGATACACTGCAATGAAAAACCATTAACACCTTGTGTTATGTCGAACACTAATGATGTATTTACAAGTTAAAATTGATTGACAGTTTGCTTCAGCAAATGATTTCATTTTATTTTCTAAATGTAAAAATAGAAGATGTGGTATGATTGCCAATGAGACAACTCTCCACAATAAACCAAAATGACACAGAAATTAACAACTATATAGGTCACTGTATGGAATGGTATATTTCTTAATATTCCTATCATATCAAAATCAAACAGGAACGCAGTTTAAGTGAAAGAGGAGAACATTATGACTGATCCGAATTACCATCACGCAAAGCCGGTAAAGACTCGAGAGACTCGGCTTTGTAAATATCTCTGCTCTAGATTCTACCTCTTTGAAATTCACCCACATATTTGCTCGTTTTATAACTATTCCTTTGTTGACTGAACAACCAAAAACATTGCATATGAAAGAAATATGATACACTAGTTGTGAATAATTTAACAGTAGAATTGAAAGGAGCAACACATACAAATCATTAAAATATGAATTCATGAATTCCTTTTTACAGATGATAGATATTTTAACAATGTTAATTTTTTTTCAATAATCAACCTTTTTTTCTAAAATAAACGTATGTCAAAGAAAATTGTTAATTTATATTTCCTGAAAATTATTCTATTGTTTTTGTTTTATTATGTCCTTTCTCTGATCATATTTTTTACTTCCTGGCGTTAAAACAATAGGTAGAATAAAGACAATTTATGAACTTATATTTATTAAACACTACTTTATTTACCTATTGTTAATTTTATTATGTCCTTGATTACTTCCTGGTCTGATGGGTCAATAAGATTTTATCATTAGAAGGTTGATCAAGATTCTATACAAAACTGTATTAACTGTTGCTTTAGTTGTCAAAAACTTTAATGATATATTGTAATAGCAATAGACAAAAGCTTGCAAAATATTCAATAAAGTCTCTTGTTATCTGATTATGATCAATTGCCTTGCTTTCAACCTACTTGATTTAGATGTATGACTTTTGTCAATTACCAAACAATAGTGACTGAATTATTTATTAGAAAAGAGGTGTAATGGAGAAGTAAATAACACGTATTGTCTTAAACTCTCTTTAAAAAGTTATGTTAACGACGTATTATCTAAACACGCAAAATTAAATTTTAGAAAAAAATATCTCTAATCTGCATTCTAGATCTGTACACACTATTCTATAGAATGTATGATTCTCTTCGGAGAAAGATGAGAATGTACATCCTTTCAAGTTATAAAAAATGTCTTCTGAACATAATAAGACTACTCCAACTCGGAAGAAACACTATATCTGCAAACAATACTTCAATTTAAAGCTTGTTGATAACTTTAAATTCTAAGTTGTATAATGCTATCCTCTTTCATTACTGAAAAATATTAATTTACAAAAATTGGAACTTTGTATGGCCTACTTTAAGTCTTTTTATCAATAAAGTTGAGTGTGTGTTTTTGTTTGGATATGTTGAAAGGAAAACAGGAAACAGTAACACTATTGGTCTTAATTTCAAGTCCATAAAACTTCATTCCTAACCAATATGTACAAAAATAAGTATAAACACTAATAACTTAATATGCTATTCAAGTCATTCTAGCTACAAGCAATACATTTTGCATGTAACACGTTAAGGTTGTCAAATGGGTTGTTCATGTTGGAAATACCATAAAATCAAAGTTTATTATTTTGCTTATTTAAAAATATATATTCCACTGATATAGTCAACCGGTCATCATTAATTCATCTCGGCATGCTGGCAAGTTCTGTCTAATCTTGATGGAACATATGTCAAAATCTCTATCTCACTTTGGTTAATCTTTGTGAATGCACTTGTCAGAGACTATATAATATCTACGATCAATATTAAATTCTCCAAATAGAAAAAAACATAACAAACATTCAGACACCAATGAATGAAGATTTTCTTGAAATTGGGCTGAATAAAAATATTAACTGGAGCGACATTGCTTGTCGAAATGCGCAACTGATGCAGAAAAATTTGTACCGTTTACATTACTACTACCACTAAGTTAAATACCTGCTGGTTGACTTAAAGTCCACAATAGCATCATCACCTCCCCAGTATTCCTTACTTCGGTACTGGCATGAACATACGGATATTGTTTTGATTGAAGTTTGCTTAATTTTTAAAATAAATGAAAAATATATTTACAAAGCTCTGATTATGTGTCCAGTTTTGTAAACATTTTATGTCCTTTTGGTTGATCAGCTTTTCAAAGCGTGCATTAGGTTTTGAATTTTCAAATACGTAGGCCTCGAGCATAACGGACGAGAAAATATTTGTCGGAACACGCATCTGGTAAAGTTGTAACCGTTTGTGTCGAGCCTTCGAAATTTTTTTTTGCAAAAGCGATACATAGCGACCCTTGATTCCGTCGTAGGAGGCGTCAATTTAAGTGTATTTAGGCATCAATGTCTTTGTAAAACCTTCTTAGAATTTATGGACAGGTGCTTGTTTACGAGTACTGACAGTATCCAGAGCTAAGCTTTGAAAATAATCATTTTTATTTTACCTTATTTTACTGATAACAAGAAGATGCAGTCTAAGTGTCACACAACAAATACTTTCTAAAACCTTCATGGAATTGTTATAAGACTTTGTGAGAAGCTTTTTAAATTCAATCTGAGGTATACAGTTTTTTTCTGTCATCAATAACTTTGTCAATCCTCAGTAGATTTTTATAAAATTTTGAAATAAGCTTAAAACTGCAAGTACTCTCAGATCTAGTTTCTAGTGTCTTTTTGTTGTTGGGATGAACAAGTACCCAGCCACGTCCACTTGTATTTTTGTCCATCTGATGAGTAAAGCCTTTTCAACTGATTTTTATAGTTCGTTCTTATGTTGTAATGTAATACCACTGTCCCAGGTTAGGGGAGGGTTGGGATCCCGCTAACATGTTTAACCCCGCCACATTATATATGTATGTGCCTGTCCTAAGTAAGGAGCCTGTAATTCGGTGGTTGTCGTTTGTTTATGTGTTCCATATTTGTTTTTCGTTTATCCTTTTATATAAATAAGGCCGTTAGTTTTCTCGTTTGAATTGTTTTACATTGTCATTTCGGGGCCTTTTATAACTGACTTTGTGGTATAGGCTTTGCACTTTGTTCAAGGCCATACGGTGACCTATAGTTGTTAATTTCTGTGTCATTTTGGTCACTTGTGGACAGTTGTCTCATTGGCAATCATACCACATCTTCATTTTTATATTGATTTTGTCCAAAAAAAGAGTAAAATCACAAAAATACCGAACTCGGAGGAAAATTCAAAACGGAAAGTCCCTAATCAAATGTCAAAATCAAATGATAAAACATTCAAACGAATGGACAACAACTGTCATATTTCTTACTTGGTACAGGCATTTCTAATGTAGAAAATTGAGGATTATACCTGGTTAAATAGTGTTTAACCTCTCACTTGTATGCCAGTCGCATCATATTCCTTCGTATTTATAACGATGCGTGACCAAAACAGACATAAAGTCTGATACAAAGTTTTGAAAATATATTTGCCATTTACAGTATTTTCCTGATATTTAAATGAACTAATAAGTATGTTTACAGTTAACATTTACTGATAGTCCGGGAATACATTTGTTCGACATGATACGATTGTAAACCATTATAGATTTTTATGAAACTTGGAACTTCTCCAAGACCAAGAAATAGTATCTAAAGACAAAGTTTATATTTTGTTTTATTAATCTGTATTTAACTGATAGATGGACTTACTTTTTAAGTCAACATTTCCCTTTTACACTATCAGAAGCAATTGTAGACGCGACACATGGTTTCATGGAACCACTTACGAATTTAATTCTTTTGACAGGCTCATACACATGTGACATTCAAGCTAGTTTCCAATCTGTCAACAGTCATGCAGGGGAATGATAAAACGTACAATAAAAATAAGTACAGAGGAAAGTATAATAACGACATGAAAGATCATGGAAAAAAACACATACCAACAAGAAGAATCAAAATAACAAGAGAAAAGCATGTCTCAAAGAATGCTCCAAGTTGCTGCGATACGCTATAACTTATTGAAACAAATTCATGCTGTATTACATAGTTTATTTGTTGTTTCTACAACCATGGTCCCTTTCTTCCCCTCTTAATTATAAGAATATCGAACATTTTTTCTTTCAATCTGGCTGTATTTATTGATGTTTGATTATTACATATATTTGAAAAACAAATGCAAGAAATGTAACATAATGGATGATAAAATTAACTTTTGTTTTTTTTTATTTTACGTTTTAATGTTTATTTGTACTGTTTATTGCAGTTAGTAATGTCTTCCCATTTTCTAGATTTGTTCAAGTGATGTTAAATTTTTATATACCTCCATAAAACGTACAGCTGTAATTTTTCTCAGTTCTTAGTCAATCATCTTTTTTCAAGATTTTACATAAAACTTTTTTCCTAGATATGATAATTGCTGGTTTCTGTCATAAACTGTACGTAATCAATACGGTGCAACTTGAATAAAAACGTAAAACTAGGATGGAAGGTATTATAAGAATTCGATACTCTTTGAATGGTTTATTTCTGAAGTAGCTATCATTTCGTCATATTTAGAATTCGTTGTTCTTCCAAACACGTATGCGGTGTGGACTCCTCATAAGAACAGAACAAACACCTTTCAATGATACAAGTGCTTATAATGTAAATGCAATCACAATATGCCGGTATTCAATCATATTCACTAGCTATTTTTTTCATGATTTTTTTCAATCTCTACATATAATGCAAGTTTGTAAAAAGATTCATTTTTGCGCAATTGAAGGGACATATGCCTTCAAGTTAACAATCATCGATTTGACTTAAATTTAATATTTAACAAACTATAACAATAACAAAATCACAAAAAAAAAAAACAATTTATAATTTATTGTCATGTATCATCATTTCGTGCGTGTTTCAGAATAGACGCCATTTAATTAACCATACAGCTGGCGTCCATTTACTTTCAATAGTAAACAACAAAGTTAAACATATATATGAATATAATTAAGAACCAATTGTTCAGAAAACAATTGAAGGTCTTTTCGCATCACTTTTATAGATTATTGATGAGAAGCTATTTTCGGTTTAGTCAAAGTTACTTTCGGCGTCCATGCATAGGTTTCTTCATACTGATTCAATAAATATATGTTTCTTTAAATTTCTGCATAAAATGAGGAGATAAGTGTCGCTTCTGGTCACAAACGAAAGCTTTATTACACTGATTCCAAAAAAATAAAAGGTTTTTATTAGAAATCAAATGCAAACAATCTAAGCGACATCTTGCAAAAACACAAAACAGGGCACGTAACAAATTTTGAGGAAGAAGAAAAAAAAATCATAACAAATACTATAGGTCTTTCTCCGGAATAATGGAAAGACCTAATTAGACAGACAAACACATAGACATTCTTGTTTGGTCTGTTTGATTGCATATCATAGATTTAGAAGACTGTTATGTAAATTGTCTTTATACATGTATGGTAATTACATTAGAAGACCGAATATTTTAACTGAAAGGTACATTCTAGTTTCGATTTCTGTTTGTTTGTTTTTATTTCTTTTGATATGCGTACACAATTAGTACATGCGTTATCATTCTCCAGCTGTGGGACAAATAAAAGATTGCATGATTATCCATTTGAAACCTTTCTCCTTTCATTTAGTAACCCAAATCATTGCTGCACAGTATATTCATTTATTGATGTTTCTTTTAAACAATCAACGCTTTATAATCAGCTGTAATGATAAAGAGACTAAGTTATATTGAAATGTTTACCTGTTCGCTTCATTTGATCAAACTTAAGTCGGCCAATTGACTGATTTCTGTTCACAAATGGGATAATTTTTAAACTAATATTTGACTTTTGCAATTATGGGTAGCTGTCACTTGGGACCTTACTTACTTGGAAATTTGAAATGTGCGAGTATAATTAAACACATCGACAAAACCTCTAGGCTAGCAATCATTTGATATTAAAAGTTGATTATGATAAATACAGTTAAGTAACTATTTACATTT
Source organism: Mytilus galloprovincialis (assembly GCF_965363235.1). NCBI lineage: Eukaryota > Metazoa > Mollusca > Bivalvia > Mytilida > Mytilidae > Mytilus > Mytilus galloprovincialis. The sequence goes on along the minus strand of NC_134845.1, from coordinate 18,616,213 downwards.
ATTCTATACGGACGAAAAGAATTTTTTTCCGGTTTGGTTTCATCTTTGCAGTTATGATGTTTTTTTCTGCCGTGGTAATTTTCACAGAATAACAAAATCCATATTTTTTAGAAGTATATTACTTTCCGACGGAAATCCGGTTATTGATTTAGATATGTACTTCGGGTGGGCGGGAGTACTATTGTGTTCTTATAAAAAAGCAGATGTGGTATGATTGCCAATGAGACAACTATCCACAAAAGAACAAAATGACACAGACATTAACAACTAAAGGTCACCGTACGGCCTTCAACAATGAGCAAAGTCCATACCGCATAGTCAGCTATAAAAGGCCCCGATAAGACAATGTAAAACAATTCAAACGAGAAAACTAACGGCCTTATTTATGTAAAAAAAATCTTACTATTTTCGTACCTTAACTGACGAACCGTTTGACCAAAACCTTTCAATTTTGAAATATGTTGTAACTTCGATATTTAGATATTTGACTCTTACGTCACGGTACCCAAATTTCACCGAGTACCCAAATTGCACCTTTATTAGTACAGGATTTCCGAGAGGTTAAACAATTTGTATTTTTAAGATTTGATACTATGCACGTCTTTCAACATAGGTCAAAAAAATTTAAATATACACAAAACGTTCACGGTGCTTATCAAAAGATGAAGTGTTGGCTGAAAAAACAAAATGTTTAGAAAAGTCGCCATGCGACGTCATCAAAACGTCATCTTTTTAAAAAGCAAATACAATATGTCACATGTATCCATTTGTTGAAAAATGAAGGAAAACATGGACTAATATCCAATTGTTTAAAATATTTGAAGATATTAAACAAAATCTCTGTTATTAGACTTTTGACGATGCGAATTTAAGCATGGATGCAATTTGGGTACTCCTCATTACAGAATCAGTGATGGGTTGGAGGTACGTTCAGACCAATTTTTCTATGATTCCATATGGATTTAAAATTAAATTGGTGAAACTATATAATAAATAATGATACATCTGCGAAATAAACACACAATGTAAACTTTTGTCTTAAGCATAGATAAACGTACGTTAAAAACTGTCAAAATATGTGTAATTTGGGTACCCTCACGTTTGCCGTCCAGACGTTATGGTCCTGGATTGATTGAGAAATGGCAATATGCTCTTTTAAAACAATTGTTTTCCTCTTGATTATGGCAATATTAAAATTGACTGTAATAATTTCACAGAACCGACTTATAATGTCATTAAAAGAAAAGTTTGCTTTTATTTTGACAGCCTCATTACTTAGGATTGCTGGAGAATTACCTAGATGTTCAAGTCGAGGTTCAGAAACTTATGTTTGCTGTCTTCGATTCAAACATTATGATTGAATATCTCCAACATCATCGTTTTTTCATGTTTGTGTTGGTACCTAAATTAGCAACTGTAGACATAGTGAAAGGAGCCGAACCAGGAGCCCCAATTAACAGCCATTAAAGGTGTTCTTATTTAAACTTCAATAATCCAATGAAATATAATGGATATGCGTTGTTGAATGTGTGACATTTAAAAGAATAAAACGAACATTGTATATTTTCAATATATTCATAAATATGTTAGTTTGAAATATGCACTGATTTATTTTCGTCCCATTATTTAGAAGCTTGTAATTTTTTCCGCTTATTTTGTGATTTTATATTTGGCGTCACCCTTCAATCAGAGACTGTTTAATTGAAAAGTAAAGAATACGGTAAGTAAAGAATATTTCCGCAAAACACAATTGTGGGAGAAGGATGGTGCCACTAAAAGTGTACTTTGTTGAATATTTAAATTCGTGGTTTACCTATACCCATGATATCCACGAAATGTATATCAAACGACCAATAATGAAGCCAAGTAAGTCACCAAACATTGTAGAGGGCAGTACGGTTGCCTATAATTGGTTACATAGTTAGCAGAGGTACCAGGATTATAATTCAGTACGCCAGACGCATCTACTTCATTTGAACTTTGGTGGATAGTTGCCTCATTGGCAATAAAGTAATATTTCCTTTATTTTATAATATTTACAATTTTGCTAATCAAAACGTTTGATTGCTGTTCCTAACTTACTCTAAACCATAACTGAGTGGGGCAAATCTGACAGTTACACCTCTCATATGATAATCTATGAAAATATCGCTTAAAATTGCAATTAATAAAGATTTAATGTACTGATTTAAGCTTCTAAATAAGCGAATCATCCAAGGTTCACTTGAAATAGTTTTACATTAGATGGTTATACTTTTTTTTATTTATTTTTTATTTTTTTAAGAAAAAAAAAATGGCATTCATTTTTCATTAAAGACTTAAAAACTGAAACAAAAACACTTTAAAGAATGACAAGATTACATTTTTTTTCAACATTTACTATAGACCTTGTCGACTTGTACCACTATCATTAATGCACATCCAATTTGGGGCTTTGTTCCTGCTTCACACTTGTGCACTGTGCACTAATCTAACTTCTTATCCATGTATTCCTCTTTAGAATAATATAACCCAACATTTCCCCTTAGCAGGTAGCCATCAGTACCGATCATTTTTATTTTGATAAATTGAAATGTAAATGTATCCACTCTCTCTCTCTCTCTCTCTCTCTCTCTCTCTCTCTCTCTCTCTCTCTCTCTCTCTCTCTCTCTCTCTCTCTCTCTCTCTTCGATCGGTCGATCGAACTCGTAAAAGTGTACAAATTTGAAATAAAATGTAACTCCGATAAACTTAATTATGATTTTTAAACACGTCGTGGTAAATCTTGACGTTTAACAAATGAGAACTTACTAACTGAAGATTATTGCAATACTTCTAGACTAAATAAAATCATTTTTTAAACTCATTTAGATTTGCTAAACAGTGCGCGTTGTCATTATTCCTTTTAATTTACTGTTTTATATTAACTCTGAAACAATAGAACTAAATTATGTTCCAGGGATCTTTATATTGGAAATCTTCCTATAAAGATTGTTAAAAAAGCTGACAAAAATAGTGTTTCATTTTAGCATAGTAGTTTTATTATTTGAACGGAACCAATTAGTTTGATTTATTGCACATACAAACCTGTGTTATTAAATAAATTCTCATCATAAATGAAATGCACTGCTGCATAGCCTCGTTAAGAAATACTGTACATCCTTTTGTAGCTGACTCAATCAACGAAAACATATTGTCCTTCTGACAATTATTAGTACAATTGCCCTGAATTATTTGTCAATAACAAAGTGAACCATTTCAGAATTTCAAATACGGAAACCGTTCCTTTTATTATATATCGATCCAAGTAAATATGTAGATACTAAAATATTTTTTTACCATTTATCAAAAACTCAATTCTTAACACGTATGCATGAATCTCGAGTTAAACAGGATAGTAAACGAAACTATATATTCTAAAGAATGTTAATATATATACACATATATGTGTCTCAAACATTTTAAAAATATTTCCGCTGTCTTTAGATCTTTAGATCTTTAGATATTAGAGTAGTCAGTCGTCTAATTTGATATATTTCATATCGTGATGTATTTCCGATTGTGACATTTTGACATAGTGTGTGGATTCGAATGGCGGTTGGCGCATGTATAAAAGTTTTTACCATTTATCAAAAACTCAATTCTTAACACGTATGCATGAATCTCGAGTTAAACAGGATAGTAAACGAAACTATATATTCAAAATAATGTTAATCATAGAAGACAGTCTAATTATTTTCCAACAGTTTTCCTCGCATAATAAATCTTTTTCCTCTTTTTGTAGATTTTTCGTTTAAACTCTTTTATAATAGGTTTGATCTTCACGTCAAAAGTGATATTTTAAAGAGTAAAGAAAATGTTCTTAAAAACGATTTTAATGTAACAGCCGATTAATTTTGATATTTAAAATATTAAGTAAACCCAATCATGCGATTGAATATGAGAAAACCAGTTGATGCGAAAAAGATCTAAACTACACAATTACGACTTAGGCATTGTACAAGAACCTAGCTTGAGTTCAATGATAAAACATCATTGAATTGAAAACAAATAAATCTAAAAAGAGCTTTATTAGATTTCGTTTTCTGAATATTTCTTAAATTAGCTTTGAGATGTTTGAAACGAAAACCGAACATAATATTGTTTTGGTCTCACATAAACAGGAAACAAATGTTTAGATCCTCGATTATTCAAACTACATTTGCGGGTAAGTATAGAGTTTGGTCTACTCGTAGTCCGAAAAATGTGTCCAGATAGAGTGCCATATCTTGTTGTGGATTGCTATTTTGTGACCTAAGTACCATGTTAAAGACTAGCGTGTTGATCAGGTACAAATCACGTGTCATATTCGTACCACATTTGTGTGTAAAAAGTCAAACAACTTAGCATAACGCACTCCAAGGAAAATTAAAAACGAAAATTCCTTAATCAAAAGAAAAAATCAAAGGCTAAAACACTTCATACGATTAGAAAATGACTAATATTCCTGACCTGGGGCAGGCATTTACTTACTCATGTAGATAATGCCATAATAATTACACTTACCTCCTAGACATATAAATGAACTAAAATTAAAAAAGATTCAAATCTAAAATCCATTCCAAGGGCTCCTAATTTGGGACAGTCGCCAAAATGTTTAAAATGAAGATGTCAAGCTTCTTAGACTTCTTTCATGAAAACTGTTGATTCTATCGTTTTACTGAAATCGACACTACATACATTTTAGTGTCCCCACCATAACTATATATTCTAAAGAATGTTAATATATATACGACATATATGTGTCTCAACCTTTTCAAAAATATTTCCGCTGTCTTTAGATCTTTAGATATTAGAGTAGTCAGTCGTCTAATCTGATATATTTCATATCGTGATGCATTCCCGATTGTGACATTTTGAAATAGTGTGTGGATTCGCATGGCGGTTGACGCACGCATAAAAGTATAAGCTTATCATGTCAATTCAGTCTGCCTCGCTCTTTTTATATTACATACGATCTATTTGTTAGCATAATTTGTCATCTTAATTGACTCATTGTTTAGACATCGGAAATTTACTGATGTCCACCTATTTGTGATGTTGACCGTTAATCTTATATTGTGACAATTTATGTCAGATTTTGAACAAGACGCATACCCCCGGAAAAAAGTTATGATAGTTGACAATTGGAAATTTGAAATCGTCATGTTTTCAAAAAATCGAGTTTGAAGTCATCAATCTGTGTCAAGACCGACGAAAAAGATATGAAGCAGATTTTCCATTTTCGGTAGTATCATTGATCTTACACTAGTCTTACAGTAATGCTGCCAAATTTGAACCCATGATAATACCCGCTGTCTGGTGCAATATCAATAACAAAAGGCATCGAATAAAAACGTTGTTGATTAATTAGTCAATCATTTGAAGATGTTACTTTAGGTGTATTTTGCGAGAATCAGTGTGGTACTTTACAAAGTTAGATTTTTGATAACCTTAAACAAGGAATTGGAATGTTCGTTTCCCTTGTTGTGGAAAGTTGATTAACTGAGTTGAATTCGATCTTTACAAATGGATAGTGGAATAGTAATATGAGAGTGATACTGACGTCTTTACACTAAATCTGTTTGATGTGTAATGATTGATACTTTTTGATGGGAGAATATGAATTCATTTATAAGTTTTATTTGGCTTAAAACTAGCTGCTAACATTAACTATAAGTACTCTTATATCGTTACTTTTTGTTTTTATATATTATTTTGCACGTCGTATCAATTGTTTCAGTTCAGCGAATTTTACAACTGAAGTTTACAGTTCGTTCTTATGTTTTGTTAATACACCACTCTCCCAGACTAGGGAAGGGTGTACAAACATATTAAACCCCGTTATATTATGTAGGTGCATGTTCTAAGCAAGAAGCGAGCATGTAATTCAGAGGTTGTCGTTGGTTCATGTCTATCATAGTTGTTTTTCGTAATAAGTTTTATTATAAATGTAGCCGCTAGTTTTCTTAGTTTTGATACTCTTGATGGTAATAGTCCTACTTTTTATAGTCTGTCTATCGATAAATTACTTGTAAGACAAGTAGTATTTTTAAGGTACATGGCCCACGTTTTATCCTAAAATAACTAAAGCAATCTATTTTAGTATTTACCGATCAACCATTATTTCTGTTTATTTTTTGATTCATCGGTGTAATCACTTTCTTATGTTCTTTAAAAATTATATTTGTGGATGATTGATTGATTTGTGGATAGGTGATTAACGCAAATTATAGCACTATTATAATATTTTGTGACGGTATGTTTTTATTTGTTAAACCGTAGTGCTCAGAGACAACCCTCAATCTTTGATAGGAAGATTTCAGTCGAGACATGTCGTTAAAGTATCTCAGTTAATCAGACCAATGGGCTACTGAACCCTATATTTCTAGAAATCATGTGCCATACACTATTTCATTTTTTTGTTAGTTATTTGTCTTTTAAAGTCTAAATAAAGGCAACAGTAGTATACCGGTGTTCAAAGTGATAAATCGATTGAGGGAAAACCATTTCAGGTTTACATAAGTTTTTAGAACAATTATGGGTCTAAATAAGTTATTGAAAGATCAATTTGTCAACTTAATTTTTTGGTCCACATTTAAAAGAATTATATATACATACGAGAAAATCAGCTCTTCTCAAATTCTGTTGTTAGTATTTTGTAAAAGGTTTTATCACTTAATATTCTTCAGAAGTAAATTACGATACGATATAACTAATAAGATAAATCTTCCATAGAATTCCATAAATCATAAAATTATAGGGATATTTTGTATGATTATTAATGAAACAACTATCAAACGGATAAATAAAGAAACTAAACAATTGATATTTGAAAGAAATCAATTTAAATGCAAAATGACCATTATTAAAATATTGTTATGCTTTCAACTAACTCTTTAAAGGAAATATGCGTCCTTTTTAATATTAATCAGTGAATAATTACAAAACAGGTATCTTTCATAAGAATACTTAATTTTGATTGTATAACAATAATTGTGAGACACATGTCTTTTATGAAACAATGAATCAAAATAAAATGTTAAGAATAACAATAATTACTCAAGAAAGGATGATGGTAGCGGTAATGAAGCCCTTAATTTATGAAATGTTATTTGCATCTTATACGCACGCATGTTTAAAAGGTTAGAAATCGATAAATAATTAGTAAAATAGTGTGTTTTCTCTTCCGCGAGCGGTTTTATAACTGAATTTGCAGCATTTAGTATATTCATATATCATGAGTTTAATTGAAATGATTATGTTCTTGGTGAAAATAGTACTAGAATAGAAAGGTTTCCAAACAATAACACCTTTTCGTTATCAACTTTTCGTGAAATATAATATTGAGTAGTTAGGAACACTATGTATTCTAAAATAAAACATAAGACGACAAAGATGATTAGTCTAGGTAGGAAACACAATTTGAAACAATCGCATGAATGTCCTGTGCGTCTTTCGGCCTGAACGCACCACCCGCCATGTATGCGTATCAACGGTCAAATTGTCACAATGAGAAAAGGTACACATTAGACGACTGTTCTGCTTTTAAAAGGGATAGACTCTCGAAAATGTAGCAAGTGAATTGCCAAATAGATGTATCATATCGGTCAACCAATTCGGGATTTTGACAAAAGTGTCGAATTCAGGATTTTGTCGTCATAACAACATTTCAGAAATCAAGTGCAACATACTGATCAAATTCAAAATCGGAATTACAATTTGTACTAAGACCATTGTTTGACCAGTTAATGCAAAAATGAAGTTGAAACTATAGAAATAACCTTCACTTCAACCAAACATAGATTAATGGTTGTATGCCTTCTTCATTTGAACGTTACTCGAAAATGTTTCGGCAATTCTTAAAACTCGAAAATATTTCGGTATTTTAAAAAACAATAACCAATAGTGAGATTGGGTCGGTAGCTAAGAATGAAAATGTACAAAGTTCAGTTTGAAAATAATTGCAAAACCTGTTCCCTGTAAAAGTTGGCAAACTTATTTTTCCAAATAAATAAACTTTTTTTGCTTCCTCTGATAACCCTCAGTAAACTTCTAATACTGACCATACGCCTTTGTAAACATAATAACTCATCAATGTGTTTTCTTAACGATTACCAAATACTTTTGTTTAGTGTTGTTTTCCCTTGTACTAATAATACATAAGTGTTAATTAAAAATGCTACTGATTATTGTGTTTTACTTAATTAGTTCTGAAAAGTAATGATATACCAATTATGTAATACCTTGTCGCAGATACTAGATATGTATATGTTTTTTCGGCCGTTGAACAAAACATTACAGAATGTAAAATATGTATTTTTTTGTTTCTGTGTTGTAGTTATCTTCAAGGGCGCCAGTATTGCAAGCAACGGGTACTCGATTAGTAATTATTTGTCGTTGTAACATTTTGGCATAAATTCCTTTTAATAAAAATATAAAAACAGTTTGGTGGCATCACACCACAACTAAACTTTTATATTTTTCGTAAAAATTGCATCTTTTTGGTAATGTTTGCATATTTGTTATTGATAAAAGTCTCCAATAAAAAAGCAGGTAATTGTTTAATAAATTACCATATAACTGCTAGCTGGTACAAAAAAAAACGAATTCCGAGGGTAATTCTAAACGGAAAGTCCATATACAAATGGCAAACTGAAAGCTCATACGAATGGACAACAGCTGTCATATTCCTGACTTGAAACATGCATTTTTCATGCCGAAAATGGTGGATTGAATTTGATTTTATATCTTGCCATACTTTTCACTTGTTCCTCAATTTATCTAGTTCTTACACAGGCTTAGTTTTCAAATGCTTGGTTTGGAGCGTTCGTGGTGAAGGTTAATCAAGAAAAGCGCTTCGTAGTCATAACATTTATATCTTATATTTACTTATCTTTTTCAGCAAGCTTTGAATTGCTTAATTTCATGGTTCTGTTATTGTATGTTGATCCTTTAGATTTTTCACATTAAATATTTTTAGACAATTCTAAAATAATAATGTTTAAGTTCTCGATGACAATATGCTTCCGCAAACTTGATTTGTTTTATCTGTTTCAGCAAATTCTCAAGAAAAAATACAATTCTCTGCAAGTTTTAGCATGCATCTTTGTGGCCATCAGATAGTAAAGAGAAACAGCAATAGATAAATGAAAATGTAGACAAATACTGAAAACTATTAATCAACCTTGAAAACCATATTCTGTCCCTTTATATTAAAAAAGAACAACAACAATCGTTATCATATACAAATAACAATTTTGTAATTAACAAAAGGTAAGGCCAGCGTACCTCGATCCAAATATGTGCATGACAATATGTATTTGTTAACATACAAAAAGCAAGATAAACTAGATTTGCCTTTCCCCCATTGCCAGGCGAGCGGCAGCCATTTTGAAATTTCCCAAGTCAAAGAGTGAATCTACACATGCAAATTATCATTTTTGTTAAGTTTCATAAAGTTTGGAGCATTTTGAAATGTTTGAAATTTTTTCTGTTTCCATGGTAACGGCGGTCATTTTGGAAATTCCAACTTCAAAATCCAACTCTGGCCAAGTCAGGTACCATTTCTGTGAAGTTTCATCCAGTTTGCAGCATTTTGATTATTTTGAAATTTTGGACATTTTTGCTGTTTCCATGGCAATGGCAGGTATTTTGAAAATTCCAAGAACTGTTGGTACCTCAGGGCACCACTGCCAACATTTACATACACTTTCAAGAGGTTGCCTCTTATAACGAAAGATTTAGAATTTGGATTTTTTTTTTACTTTTTTGCAGTTTCCATGGTAACGGCGGCCATTTTTTACCATTCCAATGTCTCTTGCACAACTTCACATGGCGGTTCATATTATGGTATAGTTCTATTAACATGGGTCTGGCCAATTCCGAGAAATAGTATGGACAAAATGTGTGGAAGAATAAAAATAATAATAAAAAGAAAAAAAAAGAAACGAACAATAACAATATGTCACCCAACTCCGTTGAGGGTGCCATAATAATAATAAGAACTAGATTTGCCATTGCAAGCAATAGCGGATGGCACCCTTCCCCTATTGCCAGGTGAGCGGCAGCCATTTTGAAAATTCCAAAGTCAAAGATTGCATCTACAGATGTGTATTAACATCGTTGTAACGTTTCATTAATTTTGGAGCATTTTGAAATTTTTGAAATTTTTGCTATTTCCATGGTAACGGGTACCATTTCTAAAATTCCAAAGACAGGTGCCACTTTGGGACATGCCATGTGACATATCTATAAAGTTTCATTGGGATTGATGCTATATTCTTCAAGAAAATGCATCTTTAATGTATTTTCCCATAGGGCCAATATTAAACTTTCGCCCTGTTTCCATGACAATGGCGGCCATTTTGGAATTTTCTTATATTGTAACAACATCTAGGCATACCAAGGAACATTACCACTAAGTTTCATCCAGGTAGGTCTTATAATGAAAGAATTAAAATTTGCATTTTTTTTCACATTTGATCAGTTTCCATGGCAACGGCGGCCATTTTTTACCATTCCAATGTCTCTTGCACAACTTAACATGGCGGTTCATATTATGGTATAGTTCCATCAACATTGGTCTGACCAATTCTGAGAAATAGTACGGACAAAATGTGTGGAAGAATAAAAATAATAACTAGAATTGCCATTGCAAGCAATAGCGGATGTCACCCTGGTCCCCCAATTGAAACTAAGTGGCAGCCATTTTGATTTTTTAACATTGAATGACATATTTACTTAACAATACATCATTCTGCTAATTTTCTGGAAGTTTTAAGCATTTTGAAAATTTTAACATTTGTACTGTTTCCATGGCAACAGCGGCCATTTTGGAAATTCCAAAGATGGATGGCAGATCCTCACATGCCAAAGAACATTTTCACAAAGTTCCATTCAATTTGAGAGACTTTCCGATTTTTCACATTCTTTCTGTTTCCATGACAACGGCAGCCATGTTGGATATGCCAACACTCGACTGCACTTCTGCACATGGTCATTAACATTTTGGTATAGTTCCATAACAATTGGTCCATCCTATTCTGAGAAATAGTCTGGACAAAAAAGTGTGGAATAATAATAATAAAAACTAGATTTGCCATTGCAAGCAATAGCGGATGGCACCCTTCCCCCATTGCCAGGTGAGCGGCAGCCATTTTGAAAATTCCAAAGTCAAAGATTGCATCTACAGATGTGTATTAACATTGTTGTAACGTTTCATTAATTTTGGAGCATTTTGAAATTTTTGAAATTTTTGCTATTTCCATGGTAACGGGTACCATTTCTAAAATTCCAAAGACAAGTGCCACTTTGGGACATGCCATGTTACATATCTATAAAGTTGCATTGGGATTGATGCTATATTCTTCAAGAAAATGCATCTTTAATGTATTTTCCCATAGGGCCAATGTTAAACTTTCGCCCTGTTTCCATGACAATGGCGGCCATTTTGGAATTTTCTTATATTGTCACAACATCTAGGCATACCAAGGAACATTACCACTAAGTTTCATCCAGGTAGGTCTTATAATGAAAGATTTAAAATTTGCATTTTTTTTCACATTTGATCAGTTTCCATGGCAACGGTGGCCATTTTTTACCATTCCAATGTCTCTTGCACAACTTAACATGGCGGTTCATATTATGGTATAGTTCCATCAACATTGGTCTGACCAATTCTGAGAAATAGTATGGACAAAATGTGTGGAAGAATAAAAATAATAATAATAATAATAAAAAGAAAAAAAAGAAACGAACAATAACAAGATGTCACCCCAACTCCGCTGAGGGTGCCATAAAAAGAATCGTACAATAACAATATGTCACCCGACCTCCGTCAGGGTGACATAATAACTAGATTTGCCATTGCAAGCAATAGCGGATGGCACCCTTCCCCTATTGCCAGGCGAGCAGCAGCCATTTTGAAAATTCCAAAATCATAGAGTGCATCTACTCATGCCAATTGTCAATTTTGTAAAGTTTCATTAAGTTTGGAGAACTTTGAAATTTTTCAAATTTTTGCTGTTCCCATGGTAACGGCGGCCATTTTGAATCTTCCAAAGTCAAACCCCCGCTGCAATTTTTTCCCTCCATAATCATATATACCATCATACTCCATTTAATGTCTCTAGAATAAATTTAACATTGATGTTCTGGAATGTTCTGTGAAAATTCAAAGTTTTGACCTTTTTGCATTGTTTTCATGGTAACAACAGATATTTTGGAAATTCCAACGCCAAATTCAACATCTTCCAATGTTGCTCATCGTTACTGTGAAGTTTCATTAAGTTTGGAACATTTTGAGATTTTTGAAATTTTTGGACTAGTTTCCATGGCAACATAGTAGTTCCAATGAGTGCCAAAATCACCCAACACCTGTATATAGTGGGCACCTACATTGTATTAAAATATAATGATTCTGAGTTAAAGCATATCCAAACAGTTCACCAAAACAAAAAACTAGATTTTTTCACATTTGTTTCGTTTCCATGGCAACGGCAGCCATCTTGATGGTGCCATACCCCACTGCACTATAGAATGTGGTGGTCTACATTATGGTATAGTTCCATCAATATTGTTCAAGCCAATTCCGAGAAATAGCATGGACAAAAAAGTGTGGAAGAATAAATATAATAAGAAAAAAAGAAACGAACAATAACAATATGTCACTCCAACTCCGTTGAGGGTGCCATAATAAATTTAATTTCCTTTTGAAAACTAAAAAAACACACAGTGGGAAAATCGTTAAAATGATATTTTATAAATGGACATTATATCATGGACATCATTGTACGTTTACTAAAAAGTTAAAACATAAATTAAAAATCACATACTTCTTTTCTTCACACAACACGATGTCTAAAATCATAGCGAAGTATATCATTAATATTCAACCAAACGAAAATTGAAAAATAGTCTTACCTTTTTACTAACTTTTTCTTTTGACCAACAGTCTTCAAATGAATATGCTGCAATGAACATATAATATATGAACCTAAGTTATAAAGACTGAACAGTGATTTGTTGAAAGTTGTTTAATTGAAATAGATTATACCATAAATATTAAACAGCATATACAAATGATAATTAAACTGATTAGCTGCATCAATTTTAAAATTAAAACAGGAAGCAAAGTTTAATTACCACCGTAAAACTCCAATCAGAGATGGAACAGCTATTTACATCAACCATTTGATCTTATTAACCTTAATTGAATCTTTTTACAAGATATATAATTGATAATTTTTAGAAAGATTTGTGAAATAACAGATCATTAAAATTAGGAGAGGGTTTCAGCTTGTAGCGTACAGACGTCAATTGGAGATCAATCACCGATTTATTTACATTATACGGACACTTAAAATAATGAAGAAATTGACCCATATAGTTTACAAAGGACGAGCCAATATCTTCCATTTTTTTTTCATTGAATCAAAATAATTGAAAAAAAAGAACAATATCAAACAAGGGAGCGGAGAACTCATCAGTTAATTAATACTTCAATGATTTGGTTAGTTATCGTGTTGTTTACTCGATACTTGAATTTTAGATTAGTTGTTCTTATTGCATTGAACATATTCTATATGCAAATAAAGAAGACAACTCAAAGAAGTATTGTTTCTCTATACCTTATAAAATGGTGTTGTGCTTTCAACTTGTGTAATGATATAATTTTTAAGTGTTCCTTGCAAACGTTATTTGAAACATATCTGTCTAATTTTGTGAAAGTGTATATAAATTAAGGCAACAAAAGTATATCCTGTTTAAAAGTCATAAATCGTTTGAGAGAAAACAAATCTGGGTAACAAAATGGAACCGAGTGAAAGACATAAACTATCAGAGCAAAACAACGGAACAGTAGACATACTGCAGTTCAACAAAAACAAAAGCAAACATACATAGAAACGGACTATATGAAAACAACTGCCAAATAAACGTATTTACACTTGTATGCAAATTTAACCGCCATTTCGTAAAATTAAACAGGTTTCCGTAAACTTTGACATCATAATTCAAAACATTTGACGTCATAATTAAAAATGAATGTTGCTTGACAGCAAAAAGCTGATTCGGAGTAGATCTCAGACCATTCGGAGGCAATATACAGCTAAATACTAAAAGTGTAAATACGTTTATTTCTGACTTTAAACAGGACACTAACGTACACAAGAAAAATACCAATTTAGCGTCGGATCAGCTAGTCACTTTATTTTTACCTTTAGTGGTGTTATCCATCAGTTACATACATGTAGCAACAGAATTTCACTTTGTCCAATAAAAAGAATAATACACAAATCGACAAAAGAAGCGAACATCTTATTTTTAGCATAAAAATCTAAAATACATTTTATTTAACAATACCTGTATGAAATAGAGCAAACTAAATATATTTGTAGAGGGTTAGTGTTACTTTACACTTGTTTTCTCGAATAAAGCTGTAGACCGTTGTTTCTTGATCTTATCGACTTTTCTGTTTGTCTTATTGTTTTGAGTCATGCATTCTTCATACTTTTTAAATTGACAGCTATGTATTCTATTTTCGTTATTAAGCATTTATGGTTAGGTTCTTGCCGGCCAATGTAAAGTTTTTTAGTTTTTAGTATTCATAGCTATGTCTGTCTAAAATTGAAGTCAACTGACAGTCATTTGATATCATGATAATACCTTATTTTGGCTTGTACTGCAATTTCAACAAATCGTTAATTGAATATTTATATCACACTGGTTTCGGGTAATTTGATAGTTTTAAAAACGGCATTCTGATCAACAGGTTGAGTTGGCTTTTCATTTGGAACAAAAATATTATTCGAAATTACTTTTCGACAAGGGTTTAACAGTGATAAAATTCTTTAATCTGTCATGTGTTTACTTGTTTACAAATTTACGCATGTATGTAGGAAAATATAAAATATATAGTGTTTCTTTCCGATCTGCTGTGAATTAGTGGTCATATGCCTTTCTAATTTTCAAAGTTCGAATCAAATCTCAACAAATGCGAAAACTATATTACTGAGCCCAAATGAGGAGGATTTGAGCAATTATTGGTGACCGTACACCTTAATCAATTAACAGAACCCATACTGTATCGTAAGGTATGAAAACCCTGACAATGAAAAAATGAAACTATCAAAACGAAAACCCAAAGCTTTGGGAAATGGTAAAACAATATTATAATACACAAATAACCAAAAAAAATATTACAAACAGCAACGTTTAACCCACAACAACATCTTCCTTAATAGCTCCTGACATGGACATCATATATATATATATATATATATGATTTTCATGATAATAAAGTGTATTGGTTTAATTTGAAGAAAAATATCATAATGATATCGAACCACAATGCAAAAATTAAAAGCACAAAACTACTGAACTCTGAAGAAAATTCAAAAAGGTAAGTCCCTAATCAAATGAAGAAAAGAACCGAATTGATAACAACTGACATATTCCTGACTTAGTAAGGCATTTTCTCATGTAGAAAATTGTGGATTGATAATTATAGCTAGCAAACCTCTCACTTGTATGACAGTCGCATCACATTCCATTATATTGACAACGATGATTGAACATAACAAACAGACACAAAAGGTAAAAATGTCAACAAGAAGGACACAGCATATCAATTTGGATTTTGTTTGTTTGTACATGACACATCTTTAAACAGATGTCAATAAAGATATACAATGTATTCATTTGTTTATTCATTAAGTTAATTATTCCCTTTTCCCTGAACAGCATTTACCAGTTAAATGTGAAGATAAAAAATCTTAAAAGTGCATCAAGTTCCCAGAAAAATCAGCGATTCGATCAAATAATCATATAACTTTGCCAATACTTATTCCTTCGGGAAATACGAAAGTGTCTATTTGTTTATTCGTTGATTAATAGGCTTCCAACCATCATCCGAAGTGACAACTTCAGAAGCAAGTTTGCCGACTCTCCAAACTTTCCTGAAGTCCTGTGTTTATTGAATGCCGAGTTTGCTTGGAAGTTGCCTGAGTGAAGCAAAGGATAACCCAACTAAATGTGAATTTTCTTTTGTAACAATTTTTCATCACCATATATTTTCAGTAAATGTTGAAACGTTGACAATAAAAAATATATCAATAACTAAAGGAGTAGGTGCATAATGATCCGGTTTTTTCTCACATGTGTATATTATGGTTGAAAATGCCCAAAAAGCAACAGATATAAATAAATTACATAATGTTTACGCTGTTTTGCATGAAAAAGAGAATGATGCACACTTTATGCTTTTTTTAATCATTATTTTTTTGTGGAAACAATGTGCGCAGTCAAAACAACATGATAATTTAAGAGAATGTTTATAATACATGTTTTATATCTACTAATATAATCTCAGCAAATATAAAAAAAATATGGTGAGAAAATAAATCCTTTTTCAATCTTATAAATATTTACAAGTGAATGTAAAACAAGGAATATAAAAAAAAATAAAAAATCGACAACTTTGTCATGGTTTGTTGCCATGATAACTCGTTTAATGTGAAATTTGCAGGTTTTTTCTGAACACCTTGTACCTCAGTGCATTTAGGACACATTTAAATTTGCACTTAAATTTGACAAAAACATGAAATTTGTACTCATTCAATAATAATGAGATTTGTATACATTTAAGTAGTGATAAATCACAAAAACAAACAAACATAACTTTATACTCAGAAACTTGTCAATATATATATATATATTTTTTTCACTTAATAAACTTGTTGGGAATTAAGAGTTACCACGTTCACTCCCGGCATTATTCATTAATAAAAATTTTCTCTTATAAATTAGAAAAAAATGTTGGTAATCAGTTTTTTTTAGCATAATGTATAGCTATGTTTTTTCCTCTTCTAGTTTTATTTATATATTTTTGTATTCAGAATGACGTCAATCTTTTTGTCTGTTTGACAATTTTAAGCAATATAACATATGAATATACATGACGACATTGAAAGAAATCACGCTCATGTATTTTTTTTTCAATTTTCAGCAAAAAGCGATATAAATATTCATGAAGATATTGTTAGAAATCACACTCACTTCAAACGTTATTAAAGGTGAAGAGTCGATGATGACATTGAGCTTGGAATATCTTTCAACTACATTCTTGATTCTTTCCTTCTTTAAAAGGTCAAAATAGTACTGTTTCTAATAACTAGTTATGAATATTAAAATATTGGATATTAAGCAAAAATCCAAGTCTTACTACATGATATGAACAAAATTTGATTATGACGTGTTTTTGTTCAATCAATAATACAAGTTGAAATTATCAAATAATAATTCGCTTTTGGCTGTCAATTAAGTTAAATTTTGTCCAATAAAAAAAATAAACAACTGATTTATTAATTACTTGTAAGTGAATAATTCGATCCATTGAATTTGTGTTCATGTGACCTTCGATTTATTTTATTAGCTAAACATTGGTAATGCATGTCGTTTTCAGCCATTAAACGGTATTAATTTTAACATTGAAAGTTTAAGAAATGTAAACTATTTCGAACACTGATTCGATGCAAAAAAGTAAGTCTATTACAAGTAAAAAGGATGATTTATTTGATTTTTTTCAAAACTATAACCTGAAATCAAACAGACCTAAAAAAAAAAGTCCTATAGCCCAAGTTAGCGATCTATTGCTATATATGTCTGTGTTCATATCGGGTTATTTGACTGTCGGCAGTTTTCGGAGGTCATCGCCATAGTTAATTTTATGACGTTTAGACTAAAATACACATGATATGCTGATATGTCTTCTTTATTTCAGACTATTGCAATTTGTATATGCGTATTAGTATGTTATGAATCAAACATGAGAATTTCCATCAAATCGGTGGACATGAATTTGACAGCTAATGTCGTTTTCAAATTTTAATTGTTTTGTTTGTTATTTTCATATTGCGTAAAATAATGATTTAGAATGGTTAACTTGGTTTTTTGTACATTTATATCAACGAAATAATAAAACAATTAATTTAATCTTTGACAAAATATGAAAAATTATAGACGATTATTAGACATACGCAAATAGATAATCACACAAACAGCAAACAAGACATGGCTTTCCACAGTGGCAAGTATCTCATCAAATGTAAACTATTTCAACAACTGACCAGATTTATCACCTCGTATCTACATATTAATATCTAGAAAGGATATTTGGCACGGATCTAACAAATATTATAATTGATCAAGGATATCAAAAAAATTGAATTAAAACAAAACGTTATAAATTTTATTCGTTCGGGGCGCTTTTTAGGATTTAACTTCAAATCGAATAAGATATGACCTTTATTGTTATCCATGTTAGTTCCTTGATTTCATTTGTATTTTACACTGCTTCTTTGAACCCTACAACCCTAAAATCTACAGAAAACATTATTCAGACATTTATTCATAATGGAAAAAAGTTTATATATGTGTTTAAAATTATTTAGTCGTCAAAGTGATTTATCTTTTAAAAAGGCCAATATATCGACGAATGTCAATGACTTTTCTTTTACGCAGTTTACTCTTGATAGCCTTGATGTAAGCAATTTCTTAACAGGTATAATTATTGAAATTATTAATCAAGTTGTCATTAATAAGTATTGCAATTTCTTTTTTATCAAATCAAAATTTATCGGGACACAGTTGTTTCATAAAAGGAACTCATATCATAACGTTAGGCAGTTATAGGGGTTCCAAACGGTTGATTGACTTAATAGAATCGAAATTAGTAGGAGGAAATACGTCAAATATAAAGCCTCTCATCTCGTCTTGTTTGGTAGGAAACATAGGAGGTGACCGAAATTGTGATTGATGAAACCGGAAATTGCACTTTTGCATTTACTTTTTCAAAGTTAAGCGAACGTTTTGTGAATCGCTTTTTTCGTGTCTTGCTGTTTCTTCGTACTTTTGGTTATGCCATCCATACACTGTGAATGGATCAAATAAACTGTCTGTTTGAAAAAGAATTGTCGAAATATAACAAAAAATATGTATCATTACTAATAATAAGCTTGCTTGAATGGTTCGAATATTTTATGAACAAATGACAGTAATACTATGTTATGGCTATAAAGGTTAGCACACGAATTGCAGGCAGATATAATTATCATTTCAATTTAATCAGAATCTTAAATTTCTGATCTGAACTATATTTAGTCTCTTTAGAGTATACTTTTAAATATTGAAGCACTTGTCCTTGTAATTTACCCCGAGATCCTGTATAGTAATTTTTCAATATAATATTGTCATATACTGAAGATGTAACGAACTGAATAATGATTACATCCTGTGTCTACTTGTTTATTTAAATTTATTCGTTCTTATGGGTGTTAAAAGAATATAAGTAGATGTACATGTGAAACCGCTTGTTAATGATGAGTCTTATGAAGACGAAACGCGCGTCTGGCGTATTAAATTATAATCCTGATAACTATTATGTTATGACTTAATGGTATACATCCAATCAAAATACGACAACACTCTGACGGCTTTTCTTATTTAATTTCAAAACCAGAAATATTGAAACCTGTTTGTGATAACATAAACAGTCTGATATATATTGAAAGAATGCGAAAAAATGCAAATTCAAACTCATATGTCGAATATAAATTAACAACGCTATGGTGAAAAAGGAAAAGACAAACAAACAGATAAGAGTACACAAAACACATCATAAAAAACTAAAGAGTGAGCGGTACGAACCCCATCAAAAAAGGGATAGTTATCAGGTGTTCCAGAAAGGTAAACAGATTCTGCTGCACAAGTTGCATTCGCCGTGTTGCTCATGTTAGTAAAAAAAACGTAATATAGATATATTTACAAAACATTTAGATTTTAAAATTTTAAGGCTTTTCTACCTCAGGAATACTAAGTAGATTATGTCAGCTGAATTTGGAAAAACTTATAGGAGTGGTCGGTACTCAATGCTTTTCAACTTCGTACTTTCTTTGGACTTTTTTATATCTTTTTTAAATTAGATCGTCAATGATGAGTATTTTGTAGATGAAACGCGCGTCTGTAGCAAAAACAAAACTTCAACCCGGGTATCTATGATGCGTTTCGTAGGTCATATTCGTGGAAGAAATAGTTTGACAACAGCACTCATATATTGTACGAGATTTGTCTTCTGTGGAAAAATAAAAACAACCTGCTTAGACATAGACGTTAACTATGCTATGAAAACATCAAATCGGATGTACTCTCGTCATATGGATTTCCCTGCTATTATGAATGCCTTATGACGTCACAACGTTTTATTGAAAGAGCATGCATAACATATGATCTGACTAAAAGTTTTTATTCCTTTCAACTAGATTTTTAACTGAAAAGAAAATGTTGGCGTTACAAGATGGTATGCAAAACTGGAATTTAAACAATGATAATCCTGGTACCTTTGATAACTATTTACACCACTGGGTCGATGCCACTGCTGGTGGACGTTTCGTCCCCGAGGGTATCACCAGCCCAGTAGTCAACACTTCGGTGTTGACATGAATATCAATAATGTGGTCATTTTTATAAATTTCCTGTATACAAAACTTTGAACTTTTTGAAAAACTAAGGATTTTCTTATCCCAGGCATAGATTACCTTAGCCGTATTTGGCACAACTTTTTGGAATTTTGAATCCTCAATGCTCTTCAACTTTGTACTTGTTTGGGTTTATAAATATTTTTGATTTGAGCGTCACTGATGAGTCTTATGTAGACGAAACGCGCGTCTGGCGTACTAAATTATAATCCTGGTACCTTTGATAACTATTTACACCACTGCGTCGATGCCACTGCTGGTGGACGTTTCGTCCCCGAGGGTATCACCAACCCAGTAGTCAACACTTCGGTGTTGACATGAATATCAATAATGTGGTCATTTTTATAAATTTCCTGTATACAAAACTTTGAACTTTTTGAAAAACTAAGGATTTTCTTATCCCAGGCATAGATTACCTTAGCCGTATTTGGCACAACTTTTTGGAATTTTGAATCCTCAATGCTCTTCAACTTTGTACTTGTTTGGGTTTATAAATAGTTTTGATTTGAGCGTCACTGATGAGTCTTATGTAGACGAAACGCGCGTCTGGCGTACTAAATTATAATCCTGGTACCTTTGATAACTATTAGTTTTGAAATTTATCGGAAGTATACTGGGGAAAAACTATAAATGTCATGCGTCTTAATTTCTTTTTCTTGGGTTACCTTCAAAAGGTAGGAGGTGTGAACCAAAGATTCATTATAATTCATAAATTAAAAGACAAATCGGACAATTTACGAATGATGTGGGTGAATCATATCAATACCGATTAACAGACTATTAATCTGGTGATTGACACATTTTAATAGATTCATTGTCCCTACTAGATATTTTGTAATGGCGGTTTTCATTCCAAATTTGAACTATGTACATAACAATCATTGTTAAAAGATGGCATCAAATACCGAGGAGGCAAATTAACACCATAAGTTAAAGAAAAACAAATAATACCAAAAAGAACATTAAAATGGAATAGCCTAAAACATTACACCAAAAACAGTGAATATTGGGCAAATGTGTATGAAATGATGTACATAAGGTGTACATAAGCGTGCTCATAACGCAGAAACTGCTCCAACAGAGTTATGAGGAGAAACGATTTTAAATGACAGTCTGTAAATTTAATGGACACCATCACAAATTAGTTGATGTTTACGATATGTCTGAGTCAAAACTAAATAATGACGTTTGTCGTCTGTCTGCTAAGTACCGAACGTGACCTATTTCCGAATACTAGTATGACTGTTTTGTCGAGAGTAAATATGCACAGCGGTTCGAAGAGTCTCAGTATTTTTTTATGAATCTAACATTCATATATTTATTTATGATGTTTCTGTTGTGGTTTCGGTTAGATAATTTCTTATCGTTTGTGGATAGAACTATGTAATTTCAGTACATTTCACATATGTCTTATTTGACAGTATAAGTATAGTCGAGTTAAGATCATTTTTCCATGGACAACGTAATGTGTTAGTCTGAATAATTATGACGTAGTCACAGCATTTATTTATAATAGACTTTCAATTCCGTCATAATTATGATAATTGTTTGGACTAGTACCGTGAAAATAACTCTATAAACTTCATTACATAGTTGTTACAAAAAGGTCAATGTTTGTGATTACCTGTTCTGTCTGTCGTTAATTGGAGATATCCGTTGTTATTCTGCGGTTTTCAAGGTGTAACAACTATTATACTATTTATTTGTGCGTTTCTCTGTGACGAGCGTTCTTGCGTGTGTTTGTGTTGTATTTCGGTCACGAAGTGTTGTCGTTTTAGTGACAATATATAACAATGTCATATAAGCGGGAGGTTTGGCTAGCCATAAAACTTTTTTTTAATGTCCTGTACCAAGTCAGGTTGTTATCAAATACTTTTTTTCAATATATGTTGGTGTTTGTTGCACTTCAAGGTTCTTGCTGATCTTTTGTTTTCCTTTTATAGTTGATGTGTTTCCATCGGTTTAGTTTGTAGCCCGGATTTGTTTTCTCTCTATCGATTTTCTACTACTTTTGAACACTAATATAAACTAATGTTGCCTTATTTATTGTACAATGCTTTGAAGAACTGTCAGTAGGATTCCGTTGCAATTTGATACTGATGGACTGTTATATGAAAACAACACAAAAAGTATAGTACTAATATTGCTCACATAAGTGTGCTTATATGATTAAACAGAACATAATATTGATGAATTGAATGTAAACTGTTTATTTATTTATTAAAATCTGGAGAGTTCAAACTAACCAAAATACAAACAAAATAAAAGAAGATTTCAAAATTGCGCCTTAATATCTACATGAATATTTTCCTCGTGGCTTAGGACAACGGACGTAGCAGATGTTACACTTAGTTTTGCAGTTAGCGGCACATGACCAGTACTGCTCAAAGTTTGCCGTTCCCGAACAACTGCTCACACAATATGATTTGTTAATAAGGCACTGCAATGAACAGGAATATGCATATGATCTCCCAAGAGAGATCAAAACAATGCTTAACACAGCTGCAAACACCAATTTCATTTTGATCTGAAATTAAAGAAAAAAGCAAACTTGAAGATGGAAGGTCTCAAAGAAAAAAAATGATAATATTAATGTAAATTTAACATTTGATTTTAAATTTGAAAAGTGATTAGGCTTATCAATTGGTGATGAAATAATTCATCTGTTCTATTTTGAAAAAAACTAACTTAACAGCAAGAGTTTAAATGATAATTGCATGTGGTTTTGTACTTTTAAATTTTTAAGAATGTTTGAGAATTCCTAATTTTCATGGCACGTGGTGTAACGGGAATTAATTATCTTCTCACGTAGTAGTTCGAAGGCGTATGAGTTTTTTTTTGGCCGGGAAAGATTATTGTGTTAAATGATAGGTGTATATTTGGTAATTTCTAGCACTGCCTTATTTGAGTGAACATAATTTTTTTCTGAGTGCCATGATGGATCGGGACATCGAGAATAGTGTCAAGCAGATTGTCGGGGAGGAAATTCGAAAATCGCAGAATGATTCATTGTCACAAATGGAAGGGATGTTTTCAATGAAACTACAAGAATTCGATCATCAACAGAAGGAGAGATCAGAATTACAAATGAACAGATTACAAAATGAACTTTCGGTGAACGATGACTACAAGTTTCAAAGAAAGTCGTGTGAAGACCAGTTCAAATTCAATCGTAACATATGCGTAACATATGCGTAAATTTGAAGGAAGCCGATGCCAGTTTGGAGTCCAGGGACCCAAGTGCCGGTTTAGCCAAGCAGAAAATAGCAGAAGGTATACACCTTATACGCTTCAGACAGAAGTTACCTAAAATGGTCGATTCGTCCGAGATGGGATGGAAAGTGGTACAGAAATATACAACGAATCTCCTCAGAGAGGATTTAGAGGACGACCGTAAGACTCTGAGTGCGCAGACACGAGCGGAGAGAAAAACAAAATCAGAGAAAGCTAAGAAGAAAATACCAACCCC
Organism: Mytilus galloprovincialis; assembly: GCF_965363235.1. NCBI lineage: Eukaryota > Metazoa > Mollusca > Bivalvia > Mytilida > Mytilidae > Mytilus > Mytilus galloprovincialis. Next base: position 18,592,213 of record NC_134845.1, on the reverse strand, counting down.
GTATAGCAGGCCAACTTCATCTGCTACTTCTAATGACACAAATGGAAAAGCAAGTGGGAGGCCCGAAGTTTGCTATTACTGCTACAAGCCTGGTCACTGGAAATTTGAATGTCCAGAGAAAAAACGAAAGTTAAGTGCTAATTTATTTAATGTTAATAAATTAAGTAGCATTTGCTCAGATTTACTACATGGTAATAGTTTTCAGGTGAATACGAATCACCTAATTGATAAGTCTTTAAAACATTTTAAGAATAATGATAGACAGATTAGTTGATGTTATCGGTAAAATACTTTTCTGTGTCGGAAAAGGAAAAATTTTGCACATTGCAAAGTTTGTTGCCGGAATTGTTGGCCAGATTATATCAATGCAAGCTGTGTTAGGTAATTTAGTTAGGCTTAGTACTAGAGAATTGTATAACTGTATACTGTTAAGGGCAAGTTGGAAGTCACTTGTCGCTCTGACAGCTCCGGCTTTTGAGGAGCTCAGGTAATAGAGAAGACATAACTTGCCTATTAATTGTCGACTGGTTTGTTGGTGCATATGTCACCATTCGTATTTATAGCTTCATGACTATATATTACAATAAAATCGGATTGAAATAATGATTGATATAAACAGTATTATACACATCATGAAAAGAAAATGAAATATGATCTGTAATGAATTTAAAACATCCATCACACCACATGCGTCAGCATATTAAACATTCAGGTTTTTTTCTCAATTCAGTATTTCACTTTAAACATCTACTGCATGAGAAAATTGTTATGACATTGAGATAAGGCTAGTTAAGCTTGTTTCAAAAGTAATGTGTAATGTCATATTTATCTTATAGACATGCTTATTCTATAGTTAGAAAATACTGTATATGTATTGAATTGGTAAAAAAGAGTTTAATGCAAAGGACCTGCACATTCATAATACTAGTATCTAGCATGATTCAACAATTGATTGGATAATAGAAATTGACTACATTTAAGCCATGTTTAAAAATTGTACTTACATCGAGTAAAAACTCCAATATGACAAGCAAATATTACCTATAACACAGTCTAGTGTACTGTTAGAATCAGTGTACTGTATACGTTTGAAAAGAATTCAGTTGAGACAAATGTCAAATCTAAAAAATCAATGATAATTTCCAGTATTTTGAAGATTCGAGTTTCAAATATCAGCAACATATGGCGATATTAAATTTGTATGTTAAGAATAATACTTTGAAAGAGTTTTATCGGGAATTGCGTCAATTGAATTTTTTAATGTTGTATATTATTCACAGATGATAGCGGATATGTTCCTAATGTTGTAACTACAATCGCGTCTCCTTTTTACGAATATGACCTACCAAATTAAAGTTATTCCGGGTTTTTATTAATATGGGAAACCCAGGATCTGCTAACCATTCCAGAGCACGTGAAATAAAACCCCCTCCTCGCACACAATTTTAGGTGGGGTTCGTGTTGTTTTGGTCTTTAGTTTTTTTTTTTTGTGTTATGTGTTCTGGTGATTTTCTTATTTAGCAATGGCGTTTTCAGTTTATTTTCGACTTGTGAGTTTAAATGTGACTTCTTTCGCCACTCTTGCAGTCTGTTTTCAGTACGCTGTAGTCTTTTTGCAGTTTTATGCACAAAAGAAGGGGGAAAATTTGCAATGTAATACTTATTCAGGTAAAAGCAACATATACAAATACATATTAAGATCTAGAAACCTAGCTAAATAGTAAATAAAATACTCATACTTTAATTTAAATCCTTATTTCCTGTATTTAGTATTTTCTCCCATCCGGGACCAAGTACTTAGCAAGGACCAATGCACATAAACTCGCAGCAATTGAATACAGGACTTCAGAAAAGTTCTGAGCCAACTACCTTACTTAGTCAGTTGATCGAGGACATTCCAGCTTATAGAACATTAGCCCAATCACACCAATCAACTAATCAAAAACAGTATGTGTTCTTTAATAATTTCAAGATCGTGTAATTATCAAATAAAACCAATGAAATTAATAGCTTTACACCGTGACACTATATAGCAAAGCAAAATTAGTCATTTATTATGTTTCGGATTAGATCCTTAATATTCATATCGTCATATTTCAGTATTTGATATCTTTTCCTGTCCAGGACATGTTCTTAATTCTATATCGTATTCTTACAACAAGAATATTTCCCATATCATAAAGTAACAGTATGAAACTAATGGCGTCGTATAGTGACGCGAAGCACTAATATTATCGGCACTTGTGAGCCACCAATGGCAGATGAAGCTTGTTGTAATATCGCCTAATATCTGACAATTCAAATATATCAATATGTTGAATAAGAAAATAATATGATGATATTTCCCAAACACCATATTGCTCATTAAAGTATGTCCTCCAAACACTTACTACTGTGATACCGATTCACGAAAATGGCATTTTATACCTAATTTTGAGATACAGATGCATTTATATAATTCCAAAACCCAGTTATAAATCATCGATTCATGAGATGAAATTTTCGTAACCATAAAATTTCAAATGATTAAAACAGGGATAATGTTTCCCTAATGATATGTTACAAGGTAACGTTAAGTGGAGGCAAAAATACAGAGACATAGAGACGATTCTCTATAAGTTGAACAGATTTGGAGCCCGTATATCGTTGGCTTGCTGTCTCTCTTTTAGGGAGTTTTTGTAAATGCTTTTAGCATATCATTTATTGTTCTATTGAAGATATTTCACATTCTGTCACATCTTTTAAAGCTTTTCTTGTTGGTTTGTTTTTACCTTTGCATGATTTAGTCTTACAAATGGTTTATTGGACAGCTGCATGAGGTTTTTCTACACAACATGCTCGTCTGGCGTTACGAATTAAAAGCCTGGTAATTTTGATGAATTTCTATAGTCATTTTCATCCCCATCCATTGTGGCATAGTAGATAATTGGATCAAATCACATGTCATTGTTTCTTATGTGACATATATTAATATAAAATCAGGTCAGTATTATCATTAGATGGCTGTAGTTTTTCGAAATGAGACTTAAAACATTCACAGACATAATTTATCAATTTAACACAGAGACACGTGCCATTTATTTCACAGAAAGACACCAAAAAATTATTTCCTAGGTATCCAGCATCATTATTGTGTCATTGACTTTTGACTGTTGCGTGACTACATAAGAGAACAACTGTATTGCTTTAATATCTAATGAGAGTTTTATAATTACGAATAAATACTTGTTGACAACTTGTGCGATTGTGCATCCGGGTTCCCGATTTACAGCAAGTATGTACATTCAACATTCATAATCAGCGATACATTGTTTTGTAATTATCTCATCTAAAATGTCATATATTCTAATTAAAACTGGTGTAAAGGTAATCATACTTCAAAGGTTAATAACAGCCAATTCTACTTTAACCACAAGTGTTCTTTAAAAATGTGCATGCAACTTACAAACTGTGAATAATCAAACTGTGTAAAACTATGGTTGTGTTTTTACTAGCCTTAATATTTCCTAATGAGTTGCCGTTGCATCATTAAATAAACTTAGAAATCATTTCTGAGATAATAAGTTCAGAAATCTTTTACTAAAGTGCGCTACATGAATTTGTAGCAGGCAATGCAATCACGAAATACACTTCAAAATAAGGATTTTTATTCAGCTTCGTCATTTAACAGATCTATGAAAATCTGTTTCAATTGCCATTATTTAAACATATGATTTCAAAAGATATAACAAAATAATAACTATCTTATAGTTATCTTTTATATTAATTAATGGTTGCAATACTAAACTGAATTCGAATAAAAATTGCAGCACAATTCAATTTAATTTTATTTTGATTGTATTTTTACAGTGTAAATTACAAAGTTATCTCGTCATATTTTAGAAAGCGTTTTATAGAATACTGTTATAAGGAATTGAACTTGTGCACTTATTAAATTTGATTTTCGAAAGCAACAAAATTAATATTTGACAATACTGGATAGAAAACTAACCATGTGTGTATATGAAATAATACTATCTAAAAATGAACTATATCAAACAATGCGCGCACAAACAGAAAGACAAAAGACTAACCCACAGGAGAAGAAATTAAGATAAAGAACAGAAATTTTCTATCTACATAGTACGTTGAGGATCCAGCAAAACTTGCTACAAATCCAAAACTCTTTTGTAAAATGAATTGATATGTACAAATGTATATAGTGGAGAACGAAGATTTCAGCTGTTATTCGAATACTTTGAAAAACGTTTTCTTTATTTTTTTATTTGAGATATTCAGATCGATTCCATATTGACGAGGTTGTCAGTTCAGCAAAGTCAAAGTTATCGACATAAAGGCATTTTTCGTAAGGTACAATAAAATCCAGAAAAAAGAACAGTCTTATATTAGGTTAGACAAATGCTATCGACAAAAATATTTATTGGATTATAAATCTCATTCCTTGGTACTTTTATATGTCACAGTAATTCGGATATTAGAGGTTTCTCAACATCTTACGAACGGACGAAACTCTACGAACGTATCGGTAAGGAGCAGTAATTTTGTTACCATAAAATCAACGATAAATGTCTACCGATATTGCAGTGTGTTTGAAGACAACAGTTAACAGTTGCTTAGTCTATTTGAAACGTAGCATTTTATTTTTGTTGTTAAACATCGGTGTTCCAATTTATTTTCTGTTGTTGAATGTTACGTATTCTTACGTTGAGTTTCGTTTGTTTACATGTTGAATATATGCATTCGATTTTACTCCCTTATGAAGTTAAGGTTCGTGTGGGCCCTTTAGCTAAAATGGCCGTCTTTTCACCTCAAAATGTACTCTGAGTATGGAAAAACATGTGCATCTGTAAAAGTTTTAAGGCATAGCATGCCCTAGATAAATAGAATTCAAATGCATTGTATGATTTAGAAAATTCATAACTTAACTGGATTTTGCCTTGCACTTTTTATTGTTCCTGCAGATGAGGATAAGATTAACAAACAGTTAAATTTCCCTTGAAATGGTCCACTCAGGTACACAGTTTAAATCACCAATTATTGTCAGGTATCTATTGTCTATCTATTGTCCATGTCAATCAATATCGCTCACTTCAATTATTACCTGTGGGGAAGTTCTCAAACCAGTTTCCCAACTTAGTGTATTTTGGAACCTTCTGGAGGAATGAAAAAAAGTGAACTGCGAAATCCCAGTTAAGTTTTTATTTCCTAAAGCATCAAACATATTTGAAATTTATTTATCTAGAACATGCTATGCCTTAAAAATTTTACAGATGCGCAGGTTTGTTTGTACTAGAGTATATTTTGAAGTGAAAATACGGCCATTTTAGCCAAAGGGTCCACAATCGGCGCATCTGATTTGTATTTCATATGATTCATTGTTGGATGTCTAACGTTCTGTTGCAAGTATTCCAGGCTTTTCACGACGAAATTAGCGTTTGAAAAGGATTAAAAAGTGATAGAGATGACATAAATTGACTATTTTTCATTTATTATATCCCATAGGCGGATCCAGGGGCTAGTTGACCCCTCAGCCCCCCCCCCCCTCTTTCATGGGAAAAAGTGTTGATTATATAGGGAATCACTGAAACATGTCTGAAGGTGTCCCTACTTAGGTCAGTCGGGAAACCACCACTGTATCTACCAATCCTTTATAAATATGGAACGAATAAAGGAGGGTGAGTTTGGGTAAATTCTGTCTCCAAAAGCACAAAACAGGAAAATCTCAATGTGCGCTAGGTCCAAAAGTCCGACCTCCGGTTAAATCATTTTTGGGAATAAGTTACAAAAATATTAAGGTGCACTTGATTAATCGTTATAGGGTTTTGTGTATTCTTGTTGATAGTTTCAGTGCTAAAGCACCAAGAAAACTAATAATTATAAGTTTTTAAAAGGTGCAATTTCTTTAAATTCCATTCCCAAAGTCAAAAGAAAAAAATGAAAATAAAAACCGAAGAAAACATGTACAGCATTTCATAAAAACTCCACGAACTATTTTTTAATAATAATATATCTATAATACTAAAATTACGAGGTCCAATTTGTCAGCCGTCATCACGTAAAAACGACGAATCACAGAATTCAACTTTATATATAACTAATATAGCACAAAGGTGTAGATTAAAAATTACACCACTCCAGGCCCTTTTGTTTTCCACGTAATTAATATTGCCAATAATTAAGAAGTTCCGGATCGAGTCCGCTACCGATACCAATAGTATATTCACCTGTTACCTATTACCTTATCTGTACGTTCCGCATCTGACAGGCGCACCACCAAACGTTGTATTCAGGATTAATATGCTATATACACGGGTCATAACCCCAGGGTTGACACTACTAAATTGTCAAATTGTTACCTATTGTAGTAGTTTAATCAGTAAGACTTTCTAAGATAACAATACGAATACTAAAAATCTGGACTAAAAATAAGGCGTATAGGTACAGTTTTCAATTTGTTAGTGGGCATGACGTAAAACAGCGAAGCAAAGAATTCAACTTTATTTATAACTTATATAGGACAATGCTGTTGATTAAAAAATACTCCATTCCAGGACCTTTTGTTTTCCAAATAATTAATATTATTGTTTCAGTTCGACGGGTTCAAACAGAAAGACTTGAAAGCAGAGAAAAACTGTGTATCTTATAATCGGCATGACTTTATCAGATGACAATACTAATACTAAAATAAGGCTTGCGCATAGTTATATACTTTAATTCAGTCACGGACCCGTGATATCACGGGTGTGTTCTAGTATACTTACAAAGAAAATAAGAACTGTCATGAAAAAAAAACAAAAAAAAAAACCTAAATACATTACAGAATATCTTTTTAAAGTGTTAACTGTTCTTTTTTTTTTTTTTTCAAATTCTTATTTCAATGTTTCCCCTTATTTATCTTCTTGAATTTATCAGTCAAGGTAGAATATAAATCGGTTATAATTATGTAAGGTCAAGAAGTGATCATTTGGATTTTAAATTTGGGCAACGAAGTTACCCCGGATCCGAGGATGTTTTTTTTTCGAATTAAAACTAGAGGCGTTCACTCCTAGATTAATTTTACCTCGTGTTTACGAAAGACATTCTCCCTTTGTTCTGATTTTTAATAAGATTCAAAAGAATTCCTAGCCTCTTCCATTCCAAAGTTCTATATTTACCCTTTTTCATATATGTACTAAATAGTTCGAAATGATGTTGTCATGTTTATCAAAATCTTTTGTACGGTTGCTATCCTGGGTCTAAATATTTTATATTCTTCCCCATAGTTCATTGATCAATTACATTTTCAACTGTTTTGATTAAACCGTAAATTGTATAATTATAATATATTATATAAATCTGTGAATTTTTCAGGGATTAGCTGTTTTTCATGGTGACTTAATTAGTGATAACATATTATCATTAACATTTAAAGGAACTATTGTAGGGTTCATCATTAAAAGGTAGAAGGAAATAACAGTGAATAAAATTTAATAACTTCTTTCTATAAAACCATCTGCAAAAGTACAGATATCAAAATATGAAGTATGGCTTCTTTTTACAAATTAATCAGAAAATTTAAATGACATTTACAAATGCAATTTTGTTCTGCTTTTCATTTTTTCTTCTTTTTTTTTTATTAACAACACCTACTAGAGAAACCCTTGTCACTCACACATTGAATCTTATTATACTGCATGTTGAAGAATTAAAATCATAATCTTCACTAGAAACATTTGAAAGTTACAAAAACGTGATTCAGCCAACTAAAAAAAGCTATCGTAACAACTATATCTTATTCCGAGGATAATTCAAAAAGGGAAAGTCTACAATCACATGTCAATATCAAAAGCTCAAACACATCAAACGAATTGATATCAATTCTCAAATTTCTGACTTGGAATGGGATATAGGCAAACTCCTCTGCTTCGTAGCAAAGGAATGTCCTTTTCATTTGTTCATTTGCGATGGCTAGTATATTGGTTGCCAAAAACAAAACAAATGCACAGTGCATAAAGTTTTGGTGTAACAAGGAAATATTGAGCATATGCGTTTTCGAATATTGTTTATGAAATATGAATTGCCTGTTTTTATATAAAAAAACGGAAGATAACTTGAATCTCAGTTATGTCGAGTTCTTGTTTGACAATAAATAAAGGCAACAGTAATGGACCGTTGCTCAAAAGTCATAAATCAATTTTGTTGCTTTTTCTTTAGTTTCATATGTTGTGTCATGTGTACTATTGTTTGTCTGTTTTGTCGATTTATGAGTTTGACTGTTCCTATGGTATTTTTCGTCCCTCTTTTACAAACTAAGACTGACGGAAACACGTCAATGAAAAAAGAGGAAACCAACAGAACAGAAACACTCAGGTACTACAAAAACAAAGGCGAACAAACATAGAAACAGATTATTTGATAACAACTGCCATATTCCTGACTTGGCAAGATATCTGAGGTTTTGTCTCTGTTCTTTATCCTAATTTTTTCGTTCGTTGACTTATAAGGTTGATAGATCTTAACAAAGAAAAACGACTCTTACTTAATACATACAATATTTTTAATGCACTTAACAACACTTATTTTTTTAATACCTTAATCTATATTTGTTTATAATCTTTTTTTTTAATTCCACAAAAATGCAATATTTGTGTTTACTTCGATACCAATTTACCATTCATCAATATAAAACCACTTGATTCTCAGAATAATATACATCTTCTAAAGATGGCAGGACAATGCTATTAAAGTGAAATGTGCTGACAATGACTTTTTTTACAATTATGGTTTTACAATTCTGTACGTCATATTGTTTATTTGATCATTTTCGTATTTAGCAGTGTTAAGGTTTTATTATTGCTGAAGATCTAAAATAATCTTATCATTCATAAAGATATTTCTGATCCCATTATCATTTGATCAAAGAATATATTAAAAACGAATGAAAACAATGGAAGTGTATTATCCTATTAAATTAAGTTAGTGGTGCTTTCTATGCTTTTAGAAGGGATTTGTTTTATCAATAGAGAGTTTGAGGATTTTCTTCATAGTAAAAGATCTTTTGAACCTTGATCGAGATACTGTTTTGTTTTTGAAGATATAGTAAGATAGCAGTTTAGATCATTAATCTTTTGAAGAATTTCAAAAAAATGACTTCTTTAACGTAATTTTATGTTCTTAAGGCTTTGTTTTTTTTATATGCAATGGATGTTCCAAATGAAGATATATTCTAAAACAATTATTCACACCAGCTTCTTTGATTTACAAGCATTTTGTTATTTTAAATGCCGGTTAATAAAACGATGACACCATACACATCACTATGGTAGAAAACAAGTCATTCATCATTGATAATTGCAATGTTGTTTTTTTTTAAGTTAAATGAATATTTTTCCAAATTTACTTTCAACTGTCTAACCATTCATGAAAATATAGATTTAAAATAAGACTTGTGTTGACGATTTTAGATATTCGCATAGTATTAATGCTTATATTGTCAGTTCTTCGAAGTCAAACTTATAAACATGGATGCAACAATCACTAGTTTAATAACATGTTTTAAAGACCAAAACGTGTATTTAATATGAAATATCGTTACTCTTTTATCAAGGAAAATATTAAGCTTTTGTTTTGGAAGTAATATTACTTTATTTGTCTTGAAAAAAGAGTCCCACTAGGCACAAATATTACAATGACTTGATCTTCTTTCTTCTTTCGAAGTGTTATTTTTCAAAAGCCTGATTATGTATTGAAGGCTTAATTCTTGTTTTTCATATGTGCAAGTAATATTGAAATAAAATAGACAATTCGTTTTGTTGTGATACTGATGAAGTTAGTGTAAGAAGGGAATATTAAGCATCTTGGTTTTCGACTATGTGTATACCGTCGGATAAGGTGTTTTGATATAGAAAAAAAAATTAAAATTGTGTGAAGCCTATTTTTTGACAATTAGCAATATCCTAGTTTGTTTCTTTACTTTTTTTGGTATCTTTGTAACGTTAGTTTATAATGTTGATGAACAGAAAAAACACGAGGCAGATATAAAAAATAGAACAAATGACACAGAAATTAAAAGCTATAGGTCACTGTACAGCCTTCAACAATGATGTCTATACTGCATAGTCAGCTATAAAAGGCCCTCGAAATCACAAATGTTAGACAATTCAAACAAGAAAGCAAGAAATGAACGAAAAACAAATATGAAACACAGCAACAAACGACAATCACCGAACTACAGACTTCTGATTTTAGACAGGCACAGACAGGCACTTACATACTGAATGTGGCGGGTTAAACATGTAAGTGGGATCCCCCCTGTTGTAACAGTACATAAGAACGAACTATAAAAATCAGTTAAAAAGGCTTAAAAAAGAGTGGACCTGGCCGGGTGCTAATACATCCCAATAGCAATAACAAAAACACTAAGTACAGATATGAGGATACTCGTAGTTGCTGACAGCTAGTTCAACGCCATTAGCAACTCAAAAAACAAAATCATGCATCTAGTACTAACACATCAATCAGTACACACCCAGCATCCAATGGATTTAAAGATGGAAATATCATAAACAGTCAGAAAGAACTTGACCTTGTGTAATGCAAAGATACAAGAATCGACAGACTGTAGATCCACGATAGATGCATTTGTATATAACCATTATATTTAGTTGCTTTTAGTTTACTTATAATTACAAGACTCTATTTCAATATGTTAAGTACAAAATAGACTTTTGTATTTTTGTGTTATTCTTTAATTCTATGCACAACATTCGTTCTTTCACGACCTCAATCTAATTTCAGTTTATTATTCATTTAAAATACAATATGTGTTTATAATCTGATACACATTAACCAACTAATAATATCAAACCACTTGATTCTGTTTATGATATGTATGTACTAAAGATGTGAAGAAAATGCACGTAAAACATAAATGTGCCGACATTCATTTCTTAGCAATATTGTTTAACAATCCTTTAAATTATTTTTCTTTTTTATTATATTATCTTTTTATTTAGCCGTGTGACGTTTTTATCAAGGTCAACGCTCAAGATCTAAATTAATCGTATCATTCATAAGATATTTCAAGTCTTATTCTATTCATCAAAAACTTTATTGAAAAAAAGAATTCAATCAAACACCTCATACTTTAAACCGATTCACGAAATGACATGCAATTTTCGTAACCTTAAAATTTCATTTTACCAAATATATGATACGGTTTCTCGAAATGATCTTTTTCATTGTGACAAAATGCATTCAGTGGAGGCACAGTTAAATGCTATAAAAGGCTCCACATTTATAAAATAGCAGATAATTGGATCAAATCACAACTCATTATTTCTTAAGTGACATATTTATATATAAAATCAGGTCAATAATATCATTAGAATATATTTTTTTCGAAATGACACTGAAAACGTATAAAGACATAATTTGTCAATCTAACACAGAGACACGTGACATTCATTTCACAGAAAGACACCAAGTTTGCGAATAAGTTCCTGGGTATCTAGCATCGATATTGTTCATTGACTTTTGACTGTTGCGTGACTACATAAGAGAACAACTGTATTGCTTTAATATCTAATAAGTGTTTTATAATTACGAATAAATACTTGTTGACAACATGTGCGATTGTGCTTCCGCGTTCCAGATTCATAGCAAGTATGTACATTCAACATTTATAATCAGCGTTACATTGTTTTGTAATTATCTGATATAAAATGTCATCTATTCTAATTAAAACTGGTGTAAAGGTAATCATACTTCAAAGGTTTATAACAGCCAATACTACTTTAACTGCAAGTGTACTTTAAAGATGTGCGTGCAACTTACAAACTGTGAATAATTAAACTGTGTAAAACCATGGTTGTGTTTTACTAGCCTTAATATTTCCTAATGAGTTGCCCTTGTCATCATTAAATAAACTTCGAAAGCATTGCCGAGCTAATAAATTCAGAAATCTTTCACTAAAGTGCGCTACATGAATTTGTATCACGCAATAACATTACGAAATAGACTTAAAAAAAAGGATTTGTATTCAGCTCTGTCATTAAACAAACCTATGAAAATCTGTATTCCATTGCCATTATTTTAAAATATAATTCCATAAGATAAATAAAATCATACCTTTTTAAAAGCTAAGTTTTCATAACATCTCTTCTCATTTCGTCATGAGGCTGAAAATAAAAGAATTCAAGTTATGAAATACGTTTCCATAGTAATGTTGATATTCTAAGTTATAAAAGACATGTTTCATATTAAGACATTTAAATATCCACTGGCGAGAAAAGAATGTCACGATTTTCCCCGTTTTTAGTTTCTCAACTACTATTGCAAAGATGATATCAATTATATAGAGATTAATACATGGCCTTTTCCATATCGCCCCGGGTATCATCCCGAGACCCCCATATCAGCCCGAGACGAAGTCGAGGTGCTGATATGGGTCGAGGGATGATACCTGGGCCGATATGGAAAAGGTCATGTATTAATCTGTTTATCATATACTTTCGACAATTGCTTTATGTAAGGCAAATAAACAAATGAAATAATTTCAACAGCAAAAAAATTTACAAAGAAGTCAAATTATGTATACAACATAATATACACTATAATTGTACAACATCATTAGATTTAGTCATGTTTATATCTTTATTTTCTGTACAAACAGATTTACCTCTAGATCCAATACACCTTATCGTTATTTTTCCGCCGTCAATGAACCTCACAAAAGTTCCCGTAAAACGTGACGTCATAATAAAAAAAATCTGACGCCACAATGAAAAAAATTAACAAACGATACCGGAAGTAACTTGCACGAGAAGCATTGATATGAGTTTTGTGCACGAGATGCCGCTGAAATGGGTTATCAGACCGAGTAGGAAATTATGGCCTGTGTACTTCCGTTCATTACAGAGGCAAAAGCTATCATATCAATGCTAAGTATATGATAAATAGTGTCATTAACTGACTAATTGCCGGTTCGCCGAATATCGGTTAGCCACGCCTACTGCTTAACAACGGTAGTCAAGAAGCGTATGCCCGTCAACTTTGTAAACAAGTATGGCCGACATCTTGCAACTACAGGATGTCCCAGACGACTTTTCAGCATCATATCTTGTTTATTTGCCAATCCTTGGACAAAAACAAAGGGCAACTGCTTTTGTAAAGGACAGTTATGTTAAATCGGTGTCAATATTTAGAGCAGGAAATGAACGTATTGCGATAAAATCCAATGTTTACCGCAGCCAGAGGAAAAGTGAAGATCCACATACTATTAACCTGGACGTGAATGAAACAACACGTAAACTAGAAGATGCACACTGTAGCTGCAAGGCAGGGTTAGGATTATTTCTCTTATGTTTATAAAATTACCTCTTTCTCAATTATTTGCACGTATTTTTCTTTTATAATTTTATTGCCCAAATGATGCAGAGAGGTTTGTTACTATTTGCCTTCTTTTACTTTAAGGGTCCCTTTACTTTAGAGTTATGGAGCATTCATGGTTATGGTTAGGTTAGGGGATGTTTTAGGTTAGGGTAAGGCTAGTGTTAGGTTTAGGTATGGGTTAGGGTAAGGTTTGAGATTAAGAATAGTTTAGTAGAGTTCTTTATAGGTTGGGACCCCTAAAGTAAAAGAAATTTGCCGGGTTAACTATCCATGGGAACCCCTGTGAATGAACGTCACGGAACGACTTATTAAGTGAGTTATTTTAATACACGAACAACTTGAAATAACTAACATTACCCAGGGTAGTGAACATGTATAGAACAATTGAAAGACCTAAACTTTCACCCTCAATATTTTATGAACCTTCTTTTATTCTGATTCTACCCCCTCCCTATAAAAAAGCTACTGGTTAACACACAAACATATATATATATATATATTCCCTTGTACATGTGAATATTCTGATAACCATACATTGTACACATCAATATAAGATTTGTTTACATATATAAATGGAATATAAAGCCATTTTTAAAAAAGCAGAACTTTATATATATATATATATATATATATATATATATATATATATATATATATATATATATATATATATATATATATATATATATATATATATATATATATATATATATAGTACTGTATCAAATTGATATTGGTCAGGGTACGAAGGTTCGATTCCTTCCCTAGGCTTCAATAGATATCAGCTGGTTGCAAAGAGGGCAGATTGCCTAGTGGCCCCACCCTGACCAAGTCTGTTTTTAAAAAGATGCTTGAAACGTTTATTAATTTTATTATGTTTTTTTGTATTTTGTTGCAGAGTTTTGTAAATTTTGTTTCTTGGAATCCATTGTGGAATACGATTTTTCCTTGGTATGTTAAAATATTTACATTAACAAAAGTGATGATTTTAAAATCAAACATGTATACATGTTGCTGTTCTTATGTCAATAATAAATTTAAAAGCTGTTAACTTAAACAGAGCTACATATCAAAGGCAACAACAAATAAAACCAAGGAGTAAACAAAGACTTTAAAAATCCAACTACATGTACTTAAAAAAAAACACAGTTACATGTAACAACCAAAGACATTTGACCATCCACTAATGTGGATGGATCAAATAGATTTACTTTTGTCTGTCCATCCCAATACTTTTAAGTTCTACATCAAGGCCAATTTCTCAAAGACCTATATGGAAATATATCAATGATATTAATTTACTTCAAATTTCTTGCATTCAGTACAACATTGTTTAACAGCACTTGGATCACTGTAACCTACATTTAAGGACTGTGCATCACCCATCTGATGCACTTATTAGTTATTTCAATCCATGTACATGTAGATCACATGCTAAACATAAAAGTATTATTGTGTTTACTTATTATAAGCCAAGTTTAGTATATTATACATGAGAAACTTGAAAATAATGTTACATAAATTATACTTTTAGAATATCAGGAAAATGTGCACATGTTCTGACAGTGGTCATGATGATAGAGCAATGGAAAATCCTTGGATATAAAGCTGTTCCATCTCAGCCATCATCTACAAGTCTACCACAGCAGTGGGACAAGCCAAGAGGACCAAAAATAATGCAGAGCCTGTGTCCCAAATGATTATTTCAAGGCCAATGAATTTAACAAGAAAAAGAAAACCTGTAATTGCCACATTTATTGACAATAGGTGATTAAAATGTTATGTCAGCCTGTTAGATAAATTGATTACCCCCTAAGATATAGAATGAACAAGATTTAAAGAATGAATTATATAAACATAATAGAGAAAAAACAAACGAGCTGACTATAAGATTTTTAAAATTGCAAAAAAAAGAAATATTGAGTAAATTTGCATGAGACAATATCGCACACAATGCATAAAAATAAAATTATCAATGAACAGGGCCTTTATTCCTGTTCTTCATCTTGACAGTAGCTGGAGGGCCTTCAAACATGCTGAATCATTCATACATAACAACTCTATATAAAGAATATTAAAAGCTACTAGAAGTCATGAAGTATTTGTTCCCTTAAAAACATGTATTTTATAATTTCAGTCCTATTATGTTACAGGTTCTTATGTAGTTAATTTTCGTCTTATTTTTTTTTCTCAAGAACTGCATATCTGGAGTCGGTTTCACAAAAAACTTGGTCGTAAATATACAAAATTGTTCAGGACTTATGATCAACTTTAGTCGTCCTTTAAAGATTTTTTTGTGAAATGGACTTCAACACTTTCTGAAATTTGAAATCATGGTTCATATGACCAAGTTTTACCATGCTTTATCATTGTTTATGTGTTCAGATACATCATTCAACAATTTTTTGTTTACTGAACACTTGCATATTTTTTTACTGTAGCCAGTATATTTATCTTGTTTTATAGAAACATTGAAGTCTGTGATGAGGATATCATCCACCTAAAGCAGCTTACACTGAGCCCAATATCGTACCTGGTTGAAGAATTGGGATCCAGCACTACCTTAGACACACCAGTAGGACCCCAATTACTTGGATCACCTCTCAGTTATCATGTAAGAATTGTTGTGATTCTGATAGGTTTATGACTTTTATGTTTTAAAAACAGACTATTACTCATGACAGAATATGAACATTGCATGGTACAAAGTGACTGCAGTAAAGAAAATGAAAATAAAATGATATGAAAAAGTGTGCAAGCTTTCATACTCTTGGCAATAACTTATTAATGTTTGTCATGCCTGTGACTTCTGTTTTAGAAAGACAGGGATTGTACATCAGATGCATAATGTTGTTAAACTTTCCACCTGTCAAATGTCCTCTACCTTCTTTTCATGTTTCACCTAACAGCAAGCAATAAAGGGCTCCAAATTGACCAATGAAACACAAGTCCATTTTCAATATAATGGGGCAACTATATGCATATTTGGAGAATGGAATGATTGTGCATGTCCAAATGTGAGGTGTCATCACATTTTCAAAGTTCATTGTGCCAAATTATTTTTTTGTGTATTTGGTGTATTTTTCAAACATTATGACCATTGTTTCAGTTATAATTTGTGTATATATATATGGAAATGGTTGAAATGTGTGAATGACCGTCAGGCATTAATCATCCTACACTGACCTCATTTTCATGGTTCATTGGTAAATGAAAAAAAAATCTTGTTTGGTCTGTTTTTCAGATATCTTTAAAGGAATAGGTGACTTTCTGCAGTCTATATATGAATTGATTGTTAGTGTAAATACCTGATCTTGTCAGTGTCATTTTCATGGTTCATTAATGTTCAAATTTTAAATTTATCTGGTATATCTGTTTTCATCATTGTTTATCTTGGATCAAGAATGGCATGACATTTGTTAATAAGCAACATGTAAGCCAAATTTGATTAACTGAACTAAATAAAGATAGATTTATCCTTCCAGATAGAATTTTAAATTGTTTCACACGTGCAATGGTCCTCTCAACATGAACACGGTGTTAAGCTATTTTGATTGTCTCGTTCACATTTGCAGATTTCATCTGCGATCCACTTGAAGCAAAAGGTGGTATATTAAGTTGCAGATCAATTTCTTTCAATTCTTTTTCAATCGTAAAACCTTTGTCTGCCATTACTCCATCCCCTACATTCACTTTTCCACTACTGATTAAATCCTTCAGTAAGCGATAAAATCCACTCTCCTTGGTGATTTCCTTGTCAGATATTGAACCAGAAAATAACATTGATGAAAAGTTTATTGGTCCTCTTGGGTCAACACCCACAAGACCTTTTAATGTTGTGCATGATTTGTAATCAGAATAACAATGACTCTGGCGATGTAATGAACTGGGTTTCTGAATTTTAACTTCTGTGCCATCAATAATGACCAAACTATTTGGGAAGTCCTGTTTAAAAGTTGGTGGCATATGTTCAATGATGTGATCTCTATGTGGCCAAATTACAAGTGAACCTAGTCTGTGAAACATATAATTTATCCAGTTCAAAAATATGACACTGCAATCCTGTGTTGATAAATTGAATAAATTTGCAATGTGTGAAAAGTCAAAGTTTTGTCTCAATTTGATCATCACCAAAAGCAGTTGGTCTTTGGTACTTAACTGCTTAGATCCACTTTTGTCCATTTTATAATGTTCTCTCCCTCTCTAGGCACAAGAACTTTTAATATATCTTCAAACCGATCTTTGGAAAATCCTGTGTAGTACTGGTACTCTTTACTATTTAACTTTTCACAACCAAAGGATTTTTCTAGATCTATTATAATATTTTTTTCTTTTTTCTTTTTTATACAACTTGAAAGTTGCTGCTGCAAATTTACATTTTCTAGCACAAGCTTGGCATAGTTTTCAGTCAGTGCTTTGTTTTCTGCAGCCATAGCTAACATGTCCAGAGGTTCTACACCTGTAAAAAAAAAACAAAAAAAAAAACACTTATATTTTCAATTTAAATATTGTAAAAATATGTTTGCAGTAAAATGTATTTCAGATATTTACCGTAATATTCAACTTTTTGACAGGGTATACTCTAATGGATCAATCAGATTTAAGTACTTGTAAATCATATAAGAATTATTCATATGTATTGTAATGATTTAAAATGTGCTATGTATTTTAAACAATATTGAATTATCCTTATTAATATTACATTGCAGAAACCATTAATGACACCGATATTCCAACCAAGAGAGGAAAATTTCAACATATGTGGGGATATTGTGTTTCCAAAACCACTACCGCAATGCATAGATATGTCAGCAATGGACCAAATGAAGACTGAATGGATTGCTTCAAATATCACCAAAACAGAAGCCATTACTATATGAAAACATAATTTATTATGCATGTGACTTGTAGCAAGATGATTTTAATGTTCCGTACATAAGTTTCTCACATTTAATTACACGTATTTATAGCAAACGGGGATTTATTTGGGGCACCCTTTTATTTGTACTTTTCATGCCGTTTCTGATATCAACGTGTGTAATGTAATGCATTCAAAAGCCAGATAATGATTAAAATATAATACCTTTGAACAAACAAATAAATGTTTGGCTTTAGCCCTCTCCTTAATTATCTCCTCATTTAACTGTTCAAGGGGTCTCCCACACAAACGAATCCATCGTCTGGCCTTTTCAAGGCTTCTTTCTGGCTTTGGGAATGGTATGAACACGATACCACCTTCCAATCTATCTGGATATCGGCTATCAGTGTTACAAGTTCCCCAGCAACACCGCTTTACCATTGCGAGTGATAAACGCGATACGATCAGCAAATATGTATTTCGTTGTTAATGTCAACAGTTGACGGGCAAAATGGCAGACGATGATGCTTCAGAAGGCGGAAGAAAAACAAAGGTTTTGATTGGTCAAAAATTCTTTGAGGGAGTGGTTGACCGATATTGGCGAACCGGCAATCCTGTATTGGCACTGGTATAGATTCAAGATTTGCTGTATGGGCCTCGATATCCGTACGGTCGAGGGCCAATACAGCTGACCAAGAATCTATACCAGTACCAATACAGAAACAGCCAGTTCAGAACACTTTTATTAAATAATCCAACTATTTCAATACAGACTTGTTCTGAATGCTGTATTACATACATCAAATGTGAATATAGGGCCAATATTTCCAATACGGACTGGCAATGATTTGAATATAGGGCCAACTTTTCCAATACGGACTGCCAATGAATCCTGAATGATATTTTCAGTATTTGACCGGGCTGAAAAGCAATATAGATCACGTGATTTATATGACCAGGATGACGTCATCTGTATGACACATGCCGATTTGGTAGCATTAGGGCTGTTTTAATCGTATTATTTAATAATTGATTGAAATACTAAAATGATTCGATTACAAATGACAGACACAATCTAATTTGAGATTTCTTTCCTTTTATTGCCTTATTAAAGTGTAAATTACAAAGTAATCCCGTCATATTTTAGAGAGCTTTTTATAGAATACTGTTCCAAGGAATTGTACCTGTGCATTTATTAGATTTGATTTATAAAAGAAACAAAGTTGATGTTTAACATTACGGGATAGAAAACAGACCACGTGTATATAAAAATATAATACCATCTAAAGGCAAAATATGTCAACACAATGTTCGAAGACAGAAAGAAAAAAAAACGCTGACCAAAAGGAAAAGAAAATGAGACAAAGACCAAAATTATCTAACTACATAGTTCATCGCCGATACAGAAAAACTTGGTACAAATCCCAAAATATTTTGTAAATTTAAGTTCTATTCATATTGTGGAGCATGAAGATTTTTTAGCTGTTATTCGAATACTCGGAGATAGAAGATCAAATAAAATGTGTTAATACATAAACAAACATTATTTTTCGATGTCAGATATTCATATCGTCTTTATTCTGGCGGAGTTGTCAGTTCAGCACAGTCAAATTTATCGAAATTAATGCATCATTTGTAAGGTGTGAGAACCTTTTTATACTAAGTAAGCAGAATTATATCGTCAAAAATAACTATTTATTTGAAAATCTCATTCTTTTAGTTATTTATGTTAAAATAATTTGGATAATATAGGATAATGTAAAATCCGTGAATTTTTAAGGATATTGTATTTTTCATGGTGACTTTAGTTATAATATCACTAAAATTTTCAAGAATGCATAATCAGTAGAAAAATGACAGGGTTCATCCATAAAAGGTAGATGTAAATGACAGTGAAGAAAATTTAAAAATTTTATTCTTTGAAATCATGTTATAAAATTTTTAAAAGAAAATATATCAAAATGTAAAGCATAATGTTTCTATTACATATTAATCAGACAATTTCAATGGCATCGACTGAATTTAGATTTGCTCTACTTTTCATGATTTTTTTTGTGTAGCAACACCCACTAGAGAAAAACCTTGTCACTCACATATCGAATCTTATTTTACTGCACATTGAAGAATGAAAACAAATAGCCTTCATTAGAAACATTTGAATTTTACCAAAAATGTGAATCAGCCACCTATCAAAGTAGTAAAATAGCAAATATATCGAACTCCGAGGAAAATTCAACACGGAAATATTTAATCAAAAGCTCAAACATCATTCGAATGGATAACAACAGTTTGAGTCCTTGTAAAGGATTAGTGCAAAACCTTATGTTTCGTAAAAACCGAGCAAAGTCTTTTTCAATCATTTTTATGCGATGACCATTATATTGGTTGCCAAAAAAGACATCAAATGCAAAGCGCATAAACAAGAAAATATTGAGCATCTGCGTTTTCGACTATTGTTTATGAAATATGAATTGGCTGTTTTGATATGAAAAATTGAATATAAGTTAATTCCCAGTTATAACGAGTTCGTGTTTGACGGTAAATAAAGGTACCAGTAATTTTAACTGTTCAAAAGTCGTAAATCGATAAAGAGAAAACAAATCCTGATTAGTAACTGAAACTGAGGGAAACACGTCAACTAATAAAGGAAAACAATGGAACAACAGAAACACTTAAGTAAACAAAAACAAACGATAACAAACATAGAAACGGAATTTCTAATAATAACTGCCATATTCTTGACTTGGAAAGCAATCTGAGGTTATTTCTCTGTTCTTTTCTTCTTTTTCCGTTTGTTGTCCTATAATGTTGGTGAACCTAAACAAAGAAAAACGACTCTTACTTACAATATGTTTTGTATAAAATAGTCTCTTACTTTTTGTGCTTTTTTATTCTTTCATTGCACTTAACAACATTTTGTTTTCAAGACCTTGACCTATTTTTGTTTATTATCCATGAATAATGCATTATTTGTGTTTACTTCGATACCAATTTACCATTTATCAATATAAAACCACTTGATTCTTAGAATAATATATATCTTCTAAAGATGGCAGGACAATGCAATTAAAGTGAAATGTGCTGACAATGACTTTTTTTACCATAACGGTTTTACAATTCTTTACGTCATATTGTTTATTTGATCATTTTCGTATTTAGCAGTGTTAGGGTTTTATTATTGCTGAAGATCTAAAATAATAGTATCATTCATAAAGATATTTCTGATCCCATTATCATTTGATCAAAGAATGTATTAAAAACGAATGAAAACATTGGAAGTGTATTATCCTATTAAATTAAGTTAGTGGTGCTTCCTATGCTTTTAGAAGGGATTTGTTTTATCAATAGAGAGTTTGGGGATTTTCTTCATTGTAAAAGATCTTATGAACCTTGATCGCGATTCTTTTTTCTCTTTGAAGATAGTAAGATAGTACTTCATTAATCTTTTGAAGAATGTCAATAAAAGTGACTTTTTTACTTAATTTTAGGTTCTTATGACTTTGTTTTTCGATGTGCAATGGATGTTTGAAATGAAGATATATTCTAAAACAATTATTCGCACCAGTTTCCTTGAGTTACAAACATTTTGTCATTTTAAATGTCGGGTTAATAAAACGAAGACACCACCCGCATGACTATGGTAGAAAATTAGACATTCATCTTTGATATTTGTAATATTTGTTTTTAGGTCAAATGATATTACTTTCAACTGTCTAAACCTACATAAAAGTAAAGATTTAAAAGTAAGACTTTTGTTGACCATTTAAGATATTCGCTTAGTCTTAATGCTTACAAAGTTGTCAGTTCATTGCAGTCAAACTTATGAACATTGATGCAACATGTTTCATAAACAGAACTGTGTACTTTAGAGGAAATATCTTTATTCTTTTATGAAGGAAAATATTAGGCTTTCATTTCGGAAGTGATATAACCTTATTTTTCTTGAAAAAAAGAGTCCAAGCAAGCACAACTATTACAATGACTTGAGCATCTTTCGAAGTATTATTTTTCAAAAGTGTTGTAATGTATTAAACGCTTAATTCTTATTTTTCGATGTGCGAGTAATATTGGAATGAAATAGACAAATCGTTTTGTTTTGAATCTGATGGTGTTAGTGTAAGAAGGGAATATAAAACATCTTGGTTTTGAACTATTGTTTTTGCTGTCTGATGAGGTTGTTTTTATTTATATAAAAAAAGAGGGAAAATATTTCGAGCCTGGTGTTCGATAGTTAGCATTGTCCTAGTTTGTTTCTGTACTTTTTGGTTTCTTTGTATCGTTAGTTTATAATGTTGTTATTATTTCATTCAATGCCCTAAGCAACATTATTTTTTTCACGACTTATTTATTCATTAAAAATACAATATTTGTTTATACTCTGATACTAATTAACCAACTATCAATTTCAAACCACTTGATTCTTTTACTTTTAATAAAATATATGTACTCAAGATGTCAAGAATGCACTTAAAACAAATGTGCCGACATTAATTTCTTACTATTACTGTTTATCAATCCTTTAATTCATTTTCTTTTTTATTATATATCTTCTTATTAAGAAGTTTGATGTTTTTATCAAGGTCTGAGATCAACGCTTAAGATCTAAGTTAATCGTATTTTGCAATTTTGTTATAAGCTGTTTAATCATTCAGAATTTCCTAACAAAAGCACAAGTATATTTAGACTGTCCTTTATCTGTTTGGCTCTATGATACCCGTATGTTGCAAGGGAGAGGACCAGCCTAAAGTATTTTCAAAACATATGCGGCATGTTTTCATTTACTAACAAAACTTTTCTGAAAACTGCACCACAATTAATTTGAATACATAAGCGGCACCATGCATTGGGCCCTAGAACAGGACTGAATTATCGGAGCAAGAATCTCTAGATTTTAATGTTGACATGTAACTTCTTGATGTAAAACAATTTTTCCTTTATAGCAGCTCATTTATTTTTGAACACGTTTTATAAAATGTCCGTAGCTTTGCCTCTTTTTGTCTGCATACGAAATTAAATATAAAGGACGTTAGATACAAAAACGACAAATTCGTAGACATAAAAGAATAGCTTTGATCTACTTATGTGTTTGGTTGGTTTTTTTTTTTTTTTGTTGTTTTTTTTTTTTTTTTTTCATCTTAATAGGAAAATAGCAAGAAAAGTGACGAACATTGCAAGTTACAATTATTGAATGCAATGTTATATCAAAGCCAAAGCGAATAAATCAGGTGACTAAACAAATGTAGTAAATTGATTGACTAATATTGAAAGAAGTAAGCAAAATATTGCATAATTTCTTACTTGCATTATTGACACATATTGCACGGATCAATGAATTTAAAACTTGTATTTGATCATATGTTTCTCTCAGTTATTTAAGGAATGACTCTAATATTTTTTCTGTCTATGAAGAAATAACATGAAAAAATGTGGTACTCACTGAATAACCCGCGTAGTAGGTTATCTAAAAGTGTGCACCACATTTTTTTATGTTATTTCGAAAAGACAGATACAATATTACAGTTATTTCTTATAATTTAATTCTCAATTACATTTTAAACCGGAGTAAATCATGAAAAAACGTTGATGACGTCACGGTCACATGACTTAATTATGTCTATGAGCTGATAAACAAAACAAAGTAAGACAATCAGAAGAGGCGTTACATCCAAAATTAAATTGTTATGTGATAAAATATAACATGCCTAAAGGTAGTATTGTTATTATTTCGTCGTATCATTGTATTTATAAACTTTGTATAACGTTCCAGTTTTATGCAGGTTTTGACTCATTTGGTTTTTTTTTAGGTAGTGCGTTGTGGTTTTGTAATATTTTGATGGTATCAAACTAAATATCTCCGGTAACCATGGGCTAGCGAATATGAATCGGATGTGTATGCATAATTCACATTTGGAAACCCTTTCTGCTGATTAAAACATTTCCAAATAATCGAAACTTCAAATTGAAAAATAAAAAAAATAAATCAATATTATACATGCTACCTTTAAAACCAAGAGTGAAACTCACGAAGTATGTGGAGGTCCAATTCACAAAACAGACCTATGCATTTAGTGTTATATAAATCACCATATTTCTAATACAAAACTCTTAAAAAAAAATCAGTCTCAAAATTTTGTGAGTCAGAAACGCGATTCATTTAAAAAAGAAAAAAAAGACTCGAAAATGACGATCGATTAAAAGACGGTGTTGGTACAAAAAACGTAAATTACCCAGTTTTGTCAAATAATGCAAAGTTACTTGTGAAATTACGCTTTTTATTATTTTATTACGAATACAAGAAAACGAGTCGTGACATTGAATTTTGAAGAAACATGTACATGATTTTGCATATCTAGTCAAATGTCGAGCTCATTACTAGCTTTTTTCTGACTCTGTGCAAATTATGTGTGTTTCTACTACCTAAATGTATTTACCTATCTGTATTTGTCAAACCGTTCAAACTCGTGTTCTCAACGCTCTGCGTCACTGTTATAGAATAAACAAGCGTCTTGGTTAAAAGATCGATATACCAGAGACATACATGAATTTTGAAGAAAAATATCATAATTATATCGAACCACAATGCAAAAATTAAAAGCACAAAAATACTGACCTCTGAGGAAAATTCAAAAAGGTAAGTCCATAATAAAATGAAGAAAAAAAACGAATTGATAACAACTGGCATATCCTGACTTGGTAAAGCATTTTCTCTTGTAGAAAATGATTGATTGATAATTATAGCTGGCAAACCTCTCACTTGTATGACAGTCGCATCACATTCCATGATATTGACAAGGATGATTAAACATACCAAACAGACACAAAAGTTAAAAATGTCAAAAATAGGGGTATAGCAGTCAAAATCGTGTTATCATCTTTAAACACAAACCAACTCCAAACACACTGGCTCTTACAGTCAATAAATCATTCAAATAAGTATGAAAAGACAGTTCTGTTGTTTTATTATAGTTAGAAGGACACAGCATATCCATTTGGATTTTGTTTGTTTGTATATGACCCCATCTTTAAGCAGATGTGAATAAAGATAAACAATGTAGTCATTTGTTTATTCATTAAGTTAATTATTCCCTTTTCCATGAACAGCATTTACCAGTTAAATGTGAAGATAAAAAATCTTTAAAGTGCATCGTTCCCAGAAAAATCAGCGATTCGATCAAATATTCATATAACTTTGCCAATACTTATTCCTTCGGGAAATATGAAAGCAGTCGATATGTTTATTCGTTGATTAATAGGCTTCCAACCATCATCCGAAGTGACAACTTCAGAAGCAAGGTTGCCGACTCTCCAAACTTTCCTGACGTCCTGTTTTTATTGAATGCCGAGTTTGCTTGGAAGTTGCCTTAGTTAAGCAAATTAAAGGAAACCCCAACTAAAAGTGAATTTTCTTTAGTTGTTTTGTCAATTATCAGACCAAATTTTATTGTATCGAAATCGTCCACAAGAATGACCATTTTTAATCACCATATATATTTTAAGTAAATGTTGAATGTTGAAACATTTACTATAAAAAAAATATACCAATAACTAAAGGAGTTATGCATAATGGCCTTTTTTTTTAGAATAAACATTTTGTTAACTATTTTACATGTGTATATTATGTTTGGAAATGCCCAAAAGCAACAAATATAAATGAATTACATAATTTTTACGCTGTTTTCATGAAAAAGAGATTGATGCAGACTTTGTGGAAACAATGTGCACAGTCGTTAAACAACATAATCATTTGAGAGAAAGTTTATTATATATGTTATATCTATTAACATAATCTCACCAAATATAAAAAAAAAATATGGTGAGAAAATACTTTTTCAATCTTATAAATATTTATAAGTGAGTGTAAAACAAGGAATATAAAAAAAATCCAAAATCAACAATTTGGTTATGATTTGTTGTCATGATAACTCGTTAAATGTGAAACTTGTGGGTTTTTCTGATCACCTGTACCTCAGTGCAGTTAAGACAAATTTAAATGTGCACTCATATTTTACAAAAACGTGAAAATTAGTGTTCAGATATATAATAATGAAACTAGTATACATTGAAGTAATAATAAATCACAATTACAAACCAAAGTAAATGTATACAAAGAAGCTTGTCAATAGATATATGATTTCAATGTATTGGGCATGAAGAGTTCCGCGTTCACTCCCCCAATATTTCATTAATAGATTTTTTTTCCAGTAAAATTTCGTAATTAGTTTTCTGGCATGATGTATAGCCATGTTTATTCCTCTGCTACTTTTATTTATATGTTTTTATTCTTCGGTATGACGTCATTCTTTTGTGTCTTTTTTATATAATAAGCACGCTTCTTTCAAGCCTACAACCCCAAAACATGCAGAAAATATTATTCATTCAGATGTTCATAATTGACTTCTCTACTTCTTTAAGATTATGTGGTCGTAAAAATGATGTATCTCGACGAATGTCAATGACTTTTCTTTTACGCAGTTATTGTCGAAATGCGCATCTGGTGCAACAAAATTGGTACCGTTAATTTTATTACTACCACTGGGTCGATGCCTCTGCTGGTGGACTATTAGTCCCCGAGGGTATCACCAGCCCAGTAGCCAGTACTTCGGTACTGGCATGAAAATACGGATTTTTTTGTGATATTAAAATTTGCTGTTACAAAATGATGGAAATTATTATAAATTAAGGAATGTATCTCCCTCATGCAAAGCTCTGATTCCTTTCACGGATTTGACTATACTTTTTGGACCTTTTGGATTATAGCTCTTCATCTTTTATATAAGTTTGGATTTCAAATATTTTGGCCACGAGCATCACTGAAGAGACATGTATTGTCGAAATGCGCATCTGGTGCAACAAAATTGGTACCGTTAATTTTATTACTACCACTGGGTCGATGCCTCTGCTGGTGGACTATTAGTCCCCGAGGGTATCACCAGCCCAGTAGCCAGTACTTCGGTACTGGCATGAAAATACGGATTTTTTTGTGATATTAAAATTTGCTGTTACAAAATTATGGAAATTATTATAAATTAAGGAATGTATCTCCCTCATGCAAAGCTCTGATTCCTTTCACGGATTTGACTATACTTTTTGGACCTTTTGGATTATAGCTCTTCATCTTTTATATAAGTTTGGATTTCAAATATTTTGGCCACGAGCATCACTGAAGAGACATGTATTGTCGAAATGCGCATCTGGTGCAACAAAATTGGTACCGTTAATTTTATTACTCTTTATAGCCTTGATGGAAGAAGTTTGTTAACAGGTATAATTATTGAAATTATTAATT
Source organism: Mytilus galloprovincialis (assembly GCF_965363235.1). NCBI lineage: Eukaryota > Metazoa > Mollusca > Bivalvia > Mytilida > Mytilidae > Mytilus > Mytilus galloprovincialis. The sequence continues at coordinate 18,564,698 of NC_134845.1, read as the reverse complement.
AAGTTGTGATAAATAAGTATTGCAATTTCTTTTTTATTAAATCAAAATTTATCCGGAATCAGCTCTTTCATAAAAGAAATTAATATCATAATTTTGGACAGTCCTAGGGGTTCCAAACGGTTGACCGACTAAATACAATCTTAATTAGTAGGAGAAAATACGCCAAATTTTAATGCCTCTCGTATCGACTAGTTTGATTTGAAACATAACCGATGAACGAGATTTTTGTGATGAAACCGGAAATAACATTTTGGCATATTCTTGCATATTCTTTTTTTAGTGGAATAATTTATCTCTTCGTGGAAACAATTATATTTTTGAAGTGCTATTTATTTTGTATTACTTGGTTTCGTTATTGTGTCTTGTTGTGTGTTTGTACTTTTGGTAATGTCAACCTTACGATGTTAATTGATTAAAAAAACTGTCTGTTTGAAAAAGGGTCGCCGAAATATCATATAGAATTTATATCATTAGCTTGTCTGAATGGTTCGACTATATTAAGAAACAAATGACAGTAATGATATGTTATGGCTATGAAGGTCAGTACACAAATTGCAGAATACTAGTCATCATTTCAATATTAACACAATCGTAAATGTATGAACTGAACTAGAGTATACTTAAACGTGTTGAAGCAGCTGTCTTGCAGGTTACCCTGAGCTTCTTTATAATTAGTTTTTGTCAATAAAATAGTGTCCAAGATTTAATGTAGATAACTGAATAATGATTACGTCCTGTATTAACTTTTTGAATTAAATTTATTAGTTAAAGGGAGTTAAAAGAATAAAATTTATGATACATGCGAAACCTCTTGTTTGTGTAAGAGGTCGGTCATTTGAAAACGTATCCACCGTATCATATACGTTGACGTATACGCATCTGCATATATACCCAGAAATAGTATGTGATACCAAACTTGAGACTATTATACTTTCGCTCCATTTTCTTTTTATCTAATTGGATCCTCTTGAAAACAATCAAACACAAACTTTCAATATTTACGATGATGGTGTTTTGCAAAAAAAGGGCGTCTATCAAAGACTGCTGCATGCTCTCGAAAAGGAGCACATGTGGGGCAGTGACACGAATTTCGTACAAATCCTTTCTTAAAACACGTAAAAATATTACATGATCTTACCTGAATAAACACCAAAAAATCAAACTGTACTAATTATAAATATGTAAGAGCTGTGAATATGTTCATTTGCGATTTTATCAAAAATGAGTAATAGATACATATACTGTTTTCGTACATACACACTGAGCATCGCTATATTCGTCAAACAACAATTTGCATGGTTCTACGAGCGCACATGTTAGCACATAAACAAACGATTTTACCGTATTCACTCATATCATGTCTGTAAACTGTACTAATCTTTGATATTAATAGTCGGATTACATGTTTCTCAAAAATCGATGTTTCGCAATTGTTATCAAGTGAATGTCACATGAAAAAATATATCATACACGCGAGTTTCAAGTGAAATTAATATGAAATCAGTTCATATGAATTTTACGTATTCATAAGCTTATTTTACCCGAAAGGGATATAATTCAGGGGAAAAAAATCATTACATTAATATTCTAATACCCGAAAAGATGAAATATATATACATTCCGCATCGTGAATATTCTTCACATCAAAAAAATATAAGATTTTCTTGGGAAGTTGACGAGCTATTATAAAACTAGATTTCACACTGACCTAATCCTGACAAAAGATGCCTTTCTTTGATTTATAATTAGAAAAAATGATTAGTATATCTTTGAAATTATGTTTGTCAATGATGTTAAAGACATTGTAAAGCAATACCTACCACATATACATGTGCACACATCGTAAGTGAACGACATTTAAATCATGTGAAATTGAAGCAAACATATTCAAGACGTTTACCAAACATTACGTCAGATACACAGACAAATATATACTAACATTAGAAATTAATCAATTCCCTATCTGCATTATTGAAAGGATATATACAATATTAAGACTTGAGATCACATAGTATTTTTGGTATATCTTCAGATTCGTACACGTCAACTGATATGATACAGTTGATTACGTCTTTAAATGAACGACCTCTATAAATGACTAAATGTTATACATCCAATCAAAATACGATAACATTCTGAAGGCATTTCCTTATTTCATTTCAAATATCGAACCTAGTTGTTGGTTACATAAAAAGTCTGATATACATTGAAAGCAATAGAAAAGAGGCTACAGAGAGGCACATTCAAACTCATATGTCGAAAATTAATTTACAACGCCATGGTTAAAAAAAAGATAATAGGCAAACAAGAGTATACAAAACACAACATAAAAAGTGCAGAGTTAGTAACACAAACATCATCAGGTGCTCTTGAAGGGTTAGCAGGTTCTGATCTATAAGTTGCATTCGTCGTGTTGCTCATGTTAAGTACTGGTCTTTGTAAAAATCATGCAGAAGGGGATTCATGATATGTCACAGAAGTAATTGTTTTTGCCCTATATCATAAGAACTTTGGTAGATGAGTAAAATTCTGTCTTTATTTTCCCTGTATTATACCCGTTGCCATGGTAACCATCAAATCAACATTTTGCCTGAATATGCGAAAAAAGACCCTTTTGAAAATATAAAATAAGGGAATTTAAAGTCCCATAGAAATAAAGTTAATCAATTCAAACAATATGAATATTTACAATATTGACAAACAAAACCCCAAACTATACACAAACGTTAAAATTTTAAATTTGATAAATAGTTTGTTTCCATAGCAATCATTTAAAATGTGTTTAAATTCGAAAATGAAAAATTTCAAAAAACACCTAAATTTTAAATCTGTTTATCTCCCAAGACCAACAGTATTATGACATGTTTTTCGATTAATTTTTTTTTTCAAAATTATAAAATTTGTTGAAGAAAATGTGGTATCTCATTGTGTTTACTTGTGAACAAAGTTTTTTACGTTTTTTAAAAATTTTAGCATAACACAACTTCTAAGGTTGAGGGCAGCATATGTTCCCCTCCCTTCAATCGTATATGTAAGATTTGTCATTTTGTTATAAAATTTGTTGAAGAAAATGTGGTATCTCATTGTGTTTATTTGTAAACTAAGTTTTTTAAGAATTTTAGCATAACACAACTTCTAAAGTTGAGGGCAGCATATGTTCCCCTCCCTTCAATCGTACATGTAAGATTTGTCATAAGTTTTTTAAAAATGGTAATACGCAAAACCCGTTGTCGTGACTTAGAATTATGCTGTCAGTGAAAATGAATAATGTTGAATCTAAAACTTAATTACTGGTAAGTCTATGTATAAAAATAACAGGATGTGTTTTAATTGTCAATGAGACAATTAACTCTCCACCAGAGAGCAAAGACATAGAAATAAGCAACCACAGGTCACCGTATAGCCTTCAACAATGAGCATAACATGATTATCTATAAAACAAATCTTAACGAACATTTAAGAAAAAAATAGCTCAGGATACTTTCTCTTTCAAAATGGTTATAAAAAAGTTACAGTAACAATTTAATGCAACTCATTGTTGGTTTTTGAAACAGATTGATTCTTTAAAAACTTTAACCATAGGGTAAGATCTGCTAAACTAGAAGTCTTACCCTGAAATGTCTGGTTGGTTTTATTTATCATTGAATTACTTTTACAACTATGTAAGTGTTATGTAAAGATTATATAATACAAGTATCATTACAACTTAACATTATCAATGTTCTAAGAAAATGGGGTCAGGGTAAGATTGACAGATGAAAAAGAGAGAATGGAAACGGAAAATTCAGCACCTTTTCCATTTTTCAAGGGGCATACCTTATTGACAGCACAAGTAATTCCAATAAAATTCTAACTCTTCTGTATTTTATGGAAATAAGCATTGTGAATAAGTTTCAAAACATTTGGTTGTGGCAAACTTAAGTTAGAAAACGGAAACAAAAAAATCTGGATTGTTTTTGTATATTTGTATGGAAGGGACGTACAAAATGTACTTACGGACAAAGGCACAACGTAATGCCCCCTTTGTTACGGTGGGGGCATACACATTCTATATATTCTATCTGAGGAAATATATACCAACGATTTACATTAAATTGTGCAAGAATTTGTCAATGTTTCTATTGTATATGGTGGAAAAGGAAAGCTTGTCTATTATTTTTTTTTTTAAAACCTAACTGAATTACTTTTGGTATACAGCAGAATAATCGCATCTTTTATGGTCCTAACTATTATATACTGTTTTGATTCTAAAACCTTTATGACAACCATGTGCAATGACCATTCATTCAATTTTGCCTAATTTTGTGTTATATTTACACGTTTTTATGCCCCCGTCGTGGCGGAGGGGGTATTAAGGTTTATCCTTGTCCGTCCGTCAGTATGTCCCAAAGTTGGTTTCTGTTCTCTATCGTTATAAAAAAGAAGATGTGGTATGATTGCCAATGAGACAACTGTCCACAAGAGACAAAAATGACACAGACAGTAACAACTATAGGTCACTGTGCCTCAACTAAATATTATGAGACTTAATCACATTGCTTATTACCATAAAACACAGACTAAGTTTGAATTTTGGTGGTGTCACTTAAACCGTCCAAGAGTTATGCCTTTTTACAAATGGAAGTATTGCTGAATTTCCCGTTTCTGTTCTCTAACTTTATTTTGTTTTACCAAATGCTATTAAAATTATACACAATGCTTCAATGCTTCAAACCACCAAACACAGATCAAGTTTGAATTTTGGTGGTGTCACTTTTACTGTTCTATGCCATGCCTCTTTATAGAGGGAAAAAGTTGCTGAATTTCTTGTTTTGTATTTATTTCTTTAGTTTGCTTCAACCAAATGTTATGAAACTTTTATACACTAGTTATCCCCATAATAGTTAGTACACAATTGGTAAGTGTCACTTTTACCGTTCTTCAGTTATGTTCGTTTATAACTTTTATGATATGCAAACAGGAGCATCATCCTTCTGAAACTGAATTGTTTGCATGAACACAGAAAAAACTGTTTGCAGATGTTTGCCTCTAGCTGCAAACTTCCAGCAAACTTTGCTGCAAGCTCGCGGCAAGTTTTCAGAAACATCAATGTTTGCTGTAAGATTGTCAGAAAGTTTAAAATAATAAAGAATGTTTGCCGTAAGATTGCAGAAAACTCTGACCATTCAATATGTTTGCCGTAAGATTTCAAAAAACGTTGACCATTCTATATGTTTTCCAGAACATTGCAGGAATTACACAATATTGACTGGACATGACTAGTTGGCACTTCCTGAATGCTAACAATTTGAAATTATGGCTAGGTCATGTTGGTTGTGTTTGGAAATGCATTTCACATATAAAGAGATCAAGGAGGCATTTTGGTTCAATAATATGGGATAATTAGTATGTAATTTTGTAAGTACAAATGATTCATAGAACTTCATGTTTTAATGAAATAATTAATGTTATCATCATACAAAATTAAGTAAGCAACTATAAATACATGTATACATGTGTTATTGAAAAACTAAAGCCGTTATAAGTTTGAATTTCTAACTGATGTACTGCACCACCGTAATCATGTTTATTAAGATTAAGTTAAATTCTGTAATGCAATTATCATGATTATAACCTACCTTTATAGTCTCAATACACATTTGAGATTTTACCTAGTTCATTTTTTAATACAGGTATTTTATGTCATTTGAGAATGATTCCTGCCCCTTTTTCAAAACTCAAATGCATGTATGTATTTCTCTAAATCTCATGCGTTTGCAAGAGTTCGTCCAATAACAGTTTGTATAAAGACAGGAATTGACTTTTTAAAAATGTTGCTGTGTAATTTTTGAAAGAGATAAATTGAATGTGTCTTCACACATGACATGAGTATATGTGTAGTTCCTGCAAGTTTGCCGCAAGTTTGCAACAAACAATTGCCGCAAGCTTGTGGCAAATCTAATTTGCACAATTATGTTTGCAGCAATGGTTGCGGCAAATGTTTGCCGCAGGGCTTTTTTTCGGTAAGGGTGCATCTGTGTCAAATGGACACATTCCGCATTTATTTCAAATCTTTTGCATAAGTTAGATTATTATATATTATAATAGAAAGAAAGGTTCTGTAGTTCTTCTTTAATTTTATATTTTAACACAGTTAAATCGACATAGTGACAAATAAGTGTTTGCATAAAGGTTTCGATACATGTCGATTTACATGGGAGGTAAATAGTAACAGCCATTGTGGGTACATACATGTAATCTGACTCTGCGCAATAGTAAGTATACTAATCAAAAAAAGAAATAATACAAGCAATGCATTTTCTATAGATAATGAAATTAGATACACTATATTTTAGTTTATTTCTGATAGAACGGACGTAGTTTTTTTTTAGCTCACCGTTTCAAAGGAACTGTGAATTTTGCCATCACTTGGCGTCCGTTGTCGTCTGTACGGTGTTAAATATTTGAAACATCTCTTCTGAAACTGCTGAACCAGTTCCAATAAAACTTAAACTGAATGATCCTGAGGATATCTAGAATAAAGTGTGTTTTATTTTCTATTTTGTAAAAAAAACATGGCCACCATTGGTAAAAATAGAACATACGGGTACAATGCAGTGTGTGGCTTATATCTCAAACACTAAAGCCTTAAGGTAGATACATGGTATACCGACATCTTGGATTGTACAATCACAGTAAAAAATCGGTCAATTTATTTGCCTAAATCTGCAAATTTGGAGACAGATTTGCAATTGAAAGCATAGACTGTTAAATAATATTAAGAAAACTTGGTAATTTACTGTATAATACAAAATTTTAAACAAATATACTGTTGCCTTTATTATTCAGTAAAGTAAATAGTTATCAAAAGTACCAGTATTATAATTTACTACGCCAGACGCGCGTTTCGTCTACAAAAGACTCATCAGTGACGCTCATATCAAAATATTTATAAAGCCAAACTAGTACAAAGTTGAAGAGCATTGAGGATCCAAAATTCCAAAAAGTTGTGCCAAATACGTGCCAAAGTAATATCTACAAATAAGTTTATATGACCAAAATTGTCACTTGAATCCATATGGAGTTATTGCCCTTTAAAGATTTTTTTCACAATTTGTTCATCTAGTTTGCTTACTTAAAAAAAATCTTCTTAATCTGAATATGCTAAATCAGTTTCAGCCCAACTTGGGAGTATCTTGTATAAATTTTGCATTTTATTTCCTTGTACTTCAAGAAACTTAACCACTATGGCTAAAATGGAACATCGGGGTAAAATGCATTTTTTGCTTTTGAAGAAAAAACGATAGATACAAAGAACATTTAAATAAAACTTTTAAGCCACTCATTGATATATATTGAAAAGCACAGATAATCATTGATGCAAGATTTAACCAAAAAATTACAGGTGATCGATTCAGGCTCTTTACAGCCTGTTGTTTAGAAGTAAAATTTAAAGACAGTCTGAGACTAAACTTTTATTTACATAGATTGAAAAAAAACTTGGACAGAGTCTAATTTTAAAAATCATGAAATAGCATCTAAAGGTTTTTAATTTCAATTTGCACAAAACAAGTGTATTTAGGGACGCAGCTATCCTTCATTCAGTCATCAGCTTTTCGTCTATTTTCTGCTGCTGTTTGTATGGGTTGTTGTCTCTTTGACACATTCCCAATTTGTAAAAAAAAAATCTTAATATATAAAAATAGTGTAGGGGTTCTATTGTTGCCCTCAACCTTTAAAGAAATTTCATATTTTAATGCTCAAAATGTTCACAATTAAATTCCATCTTTTGAATTTTTAATATTTTTTGGAATTTTGAAAAAAATGATTTTTTTCCAAAAAAAGGGGGGGAACATGCCCAGAGAAAGAAAAAATTTCCTTCTCTACCAAAATATCTGTATCAATCATATATTTTCATTTATTTATTACCAAATTTGTGTCAGAAATTCACGTATAAATGGAATGATGTTCAAAATGTTTCAGTATTCATCTGTTTGGTAATCGGAATTTTGGTGAAAATTGACAATTTTTTGACTAAAATTATTTTTTTAAAGAAAAGAAAACACACGACTTTCTTTTTTTTTTTTTTATTAATTTATAGAATGTGGTCTTTTAAAATTTGTCCATGACATGTCATAGTATTGTTGGTCTTGGGAGATAAACAGATATAAAATTTAAGAGTTTAAAAAAAAAAAACATTTTCGAATTTTAACACATTTTTACATGGTTGCTATGGAAGCAAACTATTTAGTAAATTCAAAATTTTAACATTTTTGTATAGTTTGGGGTGTTGTTTGTCAATACTGAAATATACATATTGTTTGTATTGATCAACTTTATTTCTATGGTTCTTTAAAATCCCTTATATTTCATTTTTCAAAGGCTACTTATTTACGTATTTAGGCAAATTTTGTAATGATGATTTCCATGGCAACCAAGGTTCACAAGAAAAAAAATAATACATAAAACTTATTTTCATACCTTACCTTCTTCATAAACAAAATATAAAGACATTTGAAGAGGGATCATGAATCGCCCATCAACAGGAACCTGCATGATTCTTACAAAGACCGGTACTTAATACAAAACAAATAGTTTTTTTAAACACTTAGGCTTTTCTCTATCAGGAATAGATTACATCAGCTGTATTTGGCAAAACATTTAGGAATTGTTGGTCCTCAATGCTTTTCAACTTCGTACTTTATTTGGCCTTTTTTTTTACCTTTTCAGATTCGAGCGTCACTAATGAGATTTTGCAGGCTCGTCTAGAGCAAGTACAAAATTTCAATCCAAGTTTATTTGGTAAGTCACATTCGGGGAAAAAATAATTTGACAACAATACTCAAATATTGTCAGAGATTTGTCTTCTGTGGGGAATAATACACTTTCGTTGACATAGACGTTTATTAAGCTATAATGAAATTCAGTAGGATGAAGCCTAACTAAATAGGTTTTCCTGCTATTATGAATGCATTGTGACGTCACAAAGTTTTATTGAATAAGCATTCATTACATATGATCTGAAGATAGTTTTAATTCCTTTCATCTATATTTAATAATGTAAAGCATACTGTTGGTGTCACAAGATGGTATGCATAACTGAAACTTGAACGATGATTTGAAATTTATTGTAAGTACGAATTAAGTGTTGTGTTAGTCCAAATTATTATGACGTCGTCACAGCATTTATTTATAGTAGACTTTTAATACCGTCATAATAATGATAATTATTTAGACTAGTATCGTGAAAATAACTGTATGAACTTCATTATATATTTGTTACCAAAAAAACGTCAATGTTTGTGATTACCTGTTCTTTTTGTCGTTAATGGAAGGTGTCCGTTGTTATTCTGCAGTTTACATGGTGTAACAACTAATATATTATTTATTTGTGTGTTTCTCTGTGATGAATGTGTTTGTGCTGTATTTCTGTCACGCACTGCTGTTATTTTAGCGATAAGTCAGGAATATGGTAGTTGTTTTCAAATAGTTCTTTTCTATTTATGTTGGTGTTTGTTTCTATTGCACTTCAAGGTCTCTGTAGTTCTTATGTTTTCCTTTATAGTTGATCTGTTTCCATCGGTTTAGTTTGTAATCCGGATATGTTTTCTCTCGATTGATTTATGACTTTTGATGTGGTATGATTGCCAATGAGACAACTGTCAGCAAGAGACCAAAATGACACAGAAATTAACAACTATAGGTCACTGTACGGCCTTCAACAATGAGCAAAGCCCATGCCGTATAGTCAGCTATAAAAGGCCCCGATATGACAATGTTAAACAATTCAAACGAGAAAACTAACGGCCTTATTTATATAAAAAAAAGATTATTGTACAATGCGTTGTAGATCTGTGAGTAGGATTCTGTTGCAATTTGATACTAAAAGACTTTTATATAAATACAATAGGACAAAGAGTATAGTACAATTTTTTTTCATATGAGTGTGCTTACATAATTAAATAAAATATAGCATTGTTGAATGAAATTTAAACAGTCTATTTAAAATCTGGATAGTTCAAACTAACCAAAGGCAAACAAAATGATGGAATATATTAAAATGCGCTTTAATATCTACATGAATATTTTCCTCTTGGCCTTGGACAACGAACGTAGCAAATATTACACTTAGTTTTGCAGTTAGCGGCACATGCCCAGTACCTCCCAAAGTTTGTCGTTCCCGAACAACTGCTCACACAATATGATGTGTAAATAATAAGGCACTGCAATGAACAGGAATATGCATATGATCTCCCAAGAGAGATCAAAACAATGCTTCAGACAGCTGCAAACACGAACTTCATTTTGATCTGAAAAAAAAGAAAAAAAGGAAACTTCAAAATGAATGGTCTCAAAGAAAAAAACTGATAATATTAATGTAAAATAAACATTTTTTTTTAAACTTGAAAAGTGATTGAATTTTTAAGACTGTTCGAGAAATAACAGGACTATTTATTGTCGATTTTTTTTATGCATTGGTTACCATTCAAGGTTTCATGACTATGCATTTTTTGTTTATAAAGATAACAAAATAATCGGATTGAAATAATGATTGATATAAACAGTATTATACACACATCATGAAAAGAAAATGAAATATGATCTGTAACGAATTTAAAACATCCATCAAACCACATGCGTCAGCATATAAAACATTCAGGCTTTTTTCTCAGATCAGTATTTCACTTTAAACATCTACTGCATGAGAAAATTATAATGACATTGAGATAAGGCTAGTTAAGCTTGTTTCAAAAGTAATGTGTAGTGTCAGATTTACCTTATAGACATGCTTATTTTATAGTAAGAAAATACTGTATATGTATTGAAAAAATGAGTTTAATGCAAAGGAATTAAACATTCATAATGCTAGTATCTAACAGGATTCGACAATTGATTGGATAGTAGAAGTTAACTACAATTAAAGGGGCACTAGCTTCGAGATATATAAAAAAATCTAAAGTTTGATTTGTTTTTGTTCAATCAATAATTAAAGTGAAATAGTGAAATAACAATTCGCTTTCTGCAACCAAAAAGGTTTAATTTTGTCAAATTACGCTAAGAAACATTGATAATTAGTTATTCACTTGCAAGTGAATGAGTAGACCTCTTTAAATCCGTAGTCATGTGAACTTCAATTTAATCCCTAGCTAGAGATTGACAACGCATGCATTGTACATGTACTGGTTATTTAAAGAAAAAGAATGTCAACAATGAAAGTTAAACTACGGTGAATCATTTGATTACTAATTCGATGCACATACAATCATTCTTATACGGTTAAAAAAAAATGAGAAACATCTATTTTTAATCTATGAAATAAAATCAAACAGACCTATAAAAATCCAATTGCACGTGTTGGTTTAATCTATTCATATCTTTATTTATGTTTACATCGCTGATATGGTCATATGATGTCAAATCGATAGTTAATTAGATGGCGTTTGGACTAAAATACACACGAAACGAACCTATATATTATCTACCCCATGCTCTGTAAACTGTTTATTTTAGACTTCTGATAGTTTGGATAAATGTTTTACATTGTTATAAATCAACTATGAGAATTTGAGTCCAATCGGTGACCATGAATTTGACAGCTAGTGCCCCTTTAAGACATGCTTAAGAATTACACTTACAACGAGTAAATACACACATGTAAAGAATGAAGAATCCAATATCACAAGCAAATATTACCTATAACACAGTTTATTGTATTGTTCGAATCAGTGTACTGGTATATGTTTTAAAAACATTCAGTTGAGACAAAAGTCAAATAAAAGAAATCAATGATAATTCCCAGTATTTTGAAAATTCATGTTTCAAATATTAGCAACGTATGGCCATCTTGAATTTGTATGTTTACAAAATGTTTTGAAAAGGTTTTATTGGGAATTGTGTCTATTGACTCTTTTATGTTGCATATTATTTACAGATGACAGCAGATATGAATACTACAATCTCGTCTCTTTTTCACAAATATGAACTAACGAATTTAATTTATTCCGGGTTTTTATTAATATTGGCAAACAAAGGACGCACATGTGAAGCAGAATCTGCTTACTCTTCCAGAGCACGTGATATCACCCCCCCCACACACACACACACACACACACACACACACACACACACACATATATATAATTTTAAGTGGGGTTTGTGTTGTTTGTCTTTAGTTTTTATGTAGTGTTTTGTGTACTGAGGTTTGTCTGTTTGTCTTTTTCTTTTTTAGCAATGGCGTTATCAGTTTATTTTCGACTTATGAGTTTGAATGTGACTTCTTTCGCCACTCTTACAGTCTGTTTATAATAACCTTATAAAGCAATGACATAGTTGACACTCCTGCATGCAGAGATGACATATTGATTTTTAGAACTGCGTATAGCATCCAGCAAATATGTTGTTACTTTTTCAACATGGTTTTCACGAGATCCATTTATTTTTAGTCAGTCAGTACTCTGTAGTCTTTTTGAAGTTTTATTCACAAAAGGAGAAAGATTGTGCAATGTGATACTTATTCAGATAAAAGCAACATATACAAATACATTATAAGATTTATTAACCTAGCTAAACAGAACATTCCTTCAGATTTTTCTTATTGTTAGAAAAGCTAACACTGAGCAGCAACGCCCACAAAAAACCCTTACGCAACGTTATTATCTAAATATCTCATGACGAACTTTGAACGAAATAACTTAACAACAGAAATAAGAAAAGCTATAATCTAACTTATTAATCAGATGGACAATTTAAAGAGAAGATGAGTGTGTTGGAAGTTAAAGAAAATAACGGGAATTTGCTTAACATTATTTTAAACATAACAATAGCGGTAAAAGGGTTCAAAAATTGAAACAATAATAAGTTCTTTATTTCCATAAGGTTACACAGTTTATTGAAAAAAAAATCAATCCGCCCCGTGGTATTCTATATTTACAAAATATAAACACAATATTTAAAAAGTATAATCACAAAAATACTGAACTCCGAGGAAAAATTAAAAACGGAAAGTCCCTAATAAAATGGCAGAATCAAATGATAAAACACATTAAACGAATTGACAACTGTCATATTCCTGACTTGGTACAGGCATTTTCAAATGTAGATTAAATCAACATACATAAACCACAGGGTAATAGAACAAAAACGTGAACATACCCCCACACTGTAAACAAGAGTACGAAATCTTAATTCCTTAATTAAAGTATAAGGACATACCATATAAGATTAAAATAAAACGTCATCGTGTTGGGACAACTTATACAAGACAACCAGTAACCCGACAGAAACAATGTCAAAATCTCAATATACTCATACCGAAATACCGAGTTTCCATTGGACATGTATTAAATGATCTTAATTACTAAAATGTTAACCTTTCTAAAAAGGTACGGGGTGATTCGTAAAACAACACTATCGTAAAACAAAAATGCAACATAAAACAATATTTTTATCGTATCTAAAATACTCATACTTTAATTTCAGTCCTTATTTTCTGTATTACTATTTTCTTCCATCTACCAAGTATTTATCAATGCTCATAATTTCGCGTTAATTGAATGCAAGACTTTCTGACCCAATGACCTTGCTTAGTCAGTTGATCGAGGACATTCCAGCTTATAGAACATTAGCCCCATCACACCAATCAACTAATCAAAAACAGTATGTGTTCTTTAATAATTTCAAGATCGTGAAATTATCAAATATAACCAATGCAACTAACAGCTTTACACCGTGACACTATATAGCAAAGCAAAACTATTCATTCATAATGTATCGGATTAGATCCTTAACATACATACTGTCAGTATTTTCAGTATTTGATATCTTCTCCTGTCCGGGACATGTTCTTAATTCTATATCTTATTCTAACAACAAGAATCTTTCCCATATCATAAAGTAACAGTATTAAACTAATGGCTCCGCATCGTGACGCGAAGCATTAATGTTATCATAACTTGTGAGCCATCAATGGCAGTTCAAGCTTGTCGTACTATCGCCTAATTTCCGAAAATTCAAATTATGTCAATATGTTGAATAAGAACATAATATGGTAAATAACATTTGGTACATATGTTTTGTTTGACGGGTAGGGTTCATACATTTTTTGTCAATCTCTATTAGCAGCTGTCAATATATTAATCAGCTTATTCAATTATTTAAATAAAACAAAAAAGTAATGTTGTATGTATAAACTGTATCAGAATCAATGTTATTCTTTTTATATGAAGATGCTAAAGTATTTTGGCATTAACTAACTCTATTGGAATAACTCAGAACCATATGCGTATAATACAATTTTAAAAACTTGGGTACTCAATCCTCTTGAACTTCGTCTTTTATTAAGTCTTCAATTGAATTTCATTCCTTAATTTTGTAAGGTGTCAATAGGTAAAGCCGAAACCATTCTTTCAAAAATTAGTTTTCTGTCTATTGCATTGTCAGTTTGTTTTCGAGTTTGGCTACCTGTAAGTGTTTTTGGTCTCTCATTACTGAATCAACTTGGAGTTTTGGATTTTTGTTTATACCTTTATGTAGACGTGTGTTTGGCGTACACAAAATAGCATGTATGTTTAATGAGTTTTTTACGGGATTTGAACATCAATAAAATATATTATACATTTTATTTAAACATTGTTATTCCCACGTATCAACAATTGAGATACCTGTTCAAGAAAAAACAGTTTGTCCAAAACACAATTTTTTTACTTATTTGGTAAATACAATTCTCCAAAACACTATAACGGAGATGATTGAATACTAAATGGCATTTTACATATATTCATCACTGATTTCAGTTCTTGAAATGATATTTCCCAAACACCCTATTTATCTTTATTTTTTGTCCTCCCAACACTTACTACTGTTATTCCCATTTACAAACACATAATGTAGAGATACAGATTTGTGAATATAAATCCCAAACCCAGAGCTAAATCACCGATTTATGAGATGAAATTTTTGTAAACATAAATAAAGGCAACAGTAGTATACCGCTATTCAAAACTCATAAATCTATGGACAAAAAAAACAAAATCGGGGTAACAAACTAAAACTGAGGGAAACGCATTAAATATTAGAGGAGAACAACGACACAACATTAAAATGTAACACACACAGCAACGGACTAAGCATTAGACAAAATCCGATGAGAATAACAAATTTAACATCAAAACCAAATACATGAATTTGGGATAGAAAAGTACCGTGACACATTTTATAGTAATATGAATTCACAATCAAATATAGGAGAAAACAAACGACACAACGGAAACACAACGTAAAAATGTTATACACACAGAAACGAACTATGATATAACAATGGCCATTTTCCTGACTTGGTACAGGACATTTTTAAAGAAAAAAATGGTGGGTTGAACCTGGTTTTGTGGCATGCCTAACCTCGCACTTTGATGGCATTGTTAAATATAACATTAAAATGACAACATAATAATACAGGACTACAATACAAATAAATAGGAGAACGTATTAGGCAAAGAAACACATGAATAATAGATAACAAAAGGCATCAGGTTTAAAATTCAATACGTCAAAAAACGCGCCTCGTCCACACAAGACTTACCAGTGACGCCCAGATATAAAAGTTTGAAAGTCCAAAAAAGGGGTACGAAGTTGTACAGCTCTGAGGAGCAAAAGTTGAAAAAGGTTGTGCCAAATACGCCATGGTTTTCTGCTTGTGATAAGAACATCCTTATTATATAGAACAATATGTGCTATTGCAAACAGTAAATTTTATCAAATGAATATTAAAGATTTACATGATAAAGCTGACGTCTTAACTAATTACAGAAAACAAAAACCGAATACATAATACATTGAAGACCAACACATAAATAGACACACCTGACGCAGTCCAGGCCTGAAAATTTCAATTGATCAAAACAGTAATACTGTTTCTCTAAATGATATGTTACACGATAAGGTTAAGTGGAAGCACAGTTTTGTGAGAGACAATTGTCTAAATGAATAATATAACCAATAGGCTAAAATACATAGACATAGAGACGATTCTCTCAGAGTTGAACAGATCTGGAGCCCGTATATCTTTGGTTGCTGTCTCTCTTATGGAGTTTTTGTAAATGCTTTTAGCATACAATGTATTGTTCTATTGAATATATTTCACATTCTGTCACATCTTTTAAAGCTTTTCTTGTTTGGATTTTTTAGTTTTTGCTTGATTTGGTCTTACAAATTGTTTATTTGACAGCTGCATGAGGTTTTTCTACACAACATGCTCGTCTGGTGTTACGAATTATAAGCCTGGTAATTTTGATGAATTTCTATATTCATTTTCATCCCCATCCATTGTGGTCTAGTAGATAATTGGAACAAATTCAAGTCATTATTTCTTAAGTGACATATTTAAATATAAAATAGGGTCAAAATTCTCATTTTACGGCTACAGTTTTTTTCAAAATGAGACTTAAAACATACACAGACATAATTAGTCAATTAACACAGAGAAACGTGACCTTTGTTTCACAGAAAGACACCAACTTTACGATTAAGTTCCTAGGTATCCAGTATTGATATTGTGCCATTGATTTTTGACTGTTGCGTGACTACATAAGAAAACAATTGTATTGTTTTAATATCTAATGAGAGTTTTATAATTACGAATAAATACTTGTTGCCAACATGTGCGATTGTGCATCTGTGTTCCCGATTAACAGCAAGTATGTACATTCAACATTCGTAATCAGCGCTACATTGTTTTGTAATTATCTGATATAAAATGTTATCTATTCTAATTAAAACTGGTGTAACGGTAATCATCCTTCAAAGAGTGATAACAGCCAATACTACTTTAACTGCAAGTGTACTTTAAAAATTAGCGTGCAACTTACAAACTGTGAATAATCAAACTGTGTAAAACTATGGTTGTGTTTTACTACCATTTATATTTCCTAATGAATTGCCGTTGTCATCATAAAATAAACTTAGAAATCATTACTGAGCTAATAAGGTCAGAAATCTTTCACTAAGTTCGCTACATGAATTTGTAGTAGGCAATGCAATCACGAAATACACTTCAAAATATGGATTTGTATTCAGCTCTGTCATTAAATAAACCTATGTAATAAAATTGAGAATGGAAATGGGGAATGTGCCAAAGAGACAACAACCCGACCATAGAGCAGACAACAGCAGAAGGTCACCAACAGGTCTTCAATGCAACGAGAAATTCTCGCACCCGCAGGCGTCCTTCAGCTGGCCCCTTAACAAATATATACTGGTTCAGTGATAATGAACACCATACTAAACTCCAAATTGTACACAAGAAACTAAAAGTTAAAATAATACAAGACTAACAAAGGCCAGAGGCTCCTGACTTGGGACAGGCGCAAAAATGCGGCGGAGTTAAACATGTTTGTGAGATCTCAACCCTCCCCCTATACCTCTAGCCATTGCAGAAAAGTAAACGCATAACAATACCCACATTAAAACTCAGTTCAAGAGAAGTCCGAGTCTGATGTCAGAAGATGTAACAAAATAAAATAAACAAAATAACAATAATACATAAATAACATCAGACTACTAGCAGTTAACTGACATGCCAGCTCCGGACCTCAATTAAACTGATTAAAAAAATATGTCTTCATCATATGAATATCAGGCACAATCCTCCCCGTTAGGGGTTTAGTATCATACCATCATAACATATATGAGAAGAACATAACCCGTGTAATGCCAACAACTGGTTTATTAATCATAAATGTGAGAATGTTCCGATGCAAAGACCATATAAGTGAATCAATATTAACGCCAAAATATGCAATCTTTGATGACCTGACAACAGTATCGTAACTATATCCCTTCTTAATAAGTCTATTTAAAGGTTTTGTTAGCTTCTGAGGTGAATACTGACATTTTTGTGCTTTATAAAGAATATTTCCATAAATCATTGGATGTGAAATACCTGAACGTATAAGAAGTCTGCATGTTGAGCTATATTTACGAATGATGTCCTTATACCGATGATAAAATTTAGTAAATGTTTTGACTAGTTTGTGATATCGAAAACCCTGGTGTAATAATTTTTCAGTAATACATAAATTTCTCTCGTTAAAATCTAAAACATTGTTACATACACAAGCGAATCGTACAAGTTGAGAAATATAAACACCGCTTTCAACCATATGATTTCAAAAGATATAATAAAATCATAACTATCTAATAATTATCTTCTATATCAATAAATGGTTGAAATACTAAACTGAATTCGAAAAACAATTGCAGACACAATTCAATTTAATTTTCCTTTTATTGTATTTTTATTAAAGTGTAAATTACAAAGTAATCTCGTCATATTTTAGAAAGCTTTTTATAGAATACTGTTATAAGGAATTGCAGTTGTGCATTTATTAGATTTGATTTTCGAAAGCAACAAAATTAATTTTTGACAATACGGCATAGAAAACTAACCAAGTGTGTATATGAAAAAAAACTTTCTAAAGGAAAACTATGTCAAATCAATGTGCGCAGACAGAACGACAAAATACTGACCCAAAGGAGAAGAAATTAAGACAAAGAACAGAAATTTTCCATCTACATAGTACGTTGACGATTCAGAAAAACTTGGTACAAATCCCAAAATATTTTGATAACTAAAGTGCTATCTGTATTGTGGAGCATGAAGATTAAAGCTGTTATTCGAATACTCGAATTAATTTGGAAATATAAAATCCCCAAAAAATGTTTGAATGCATGAATAATACCGTCATGCCCAATTATCGTGATTTATTTTCGTAAGACGTTTTTTTATTTTGTTTTATTTGAGATATCCAGATCGGCTCTATTCTGACGAGGTTGTCAGTTCAGCAAAGTCACAGTTCTTGACATGAAGGCATTTTCTGTAAGGTGTTAGAATCCGCGATTTTTTTTAAGGATTATCTAATTTTCATGGTGACTTTAGTGATAATATGTTTTCATTAAAATTTTAAGGAATTATGCATACTGACTATGTAACTAAGTTGAAGAATTAGATACAATGTCTTCATTAGAGACATCTGAATGTTACAAAAAAAAAACGTTTCAGCCACCTAAAAAGAGGTACCTTAACAAATATATCGAAATACGGGGAAAATCCGATACGAAAAGTCTGTAATCAAATGTCAATATCAAAAGCTCAAACACATCAAACAAATGGATAACAACTATCAAATTCCTGACTTGATACAGTTTGAGTCCTTTTATAGTATTTGGGCAAAATCCTCTGTTTTGTATTCCTTTTTCATTTTTCATCTTCATTTTCGAATATTGTTTATGAAATCTGCATTGGCTGTTTTGATACGAAAAACGGAAGATAACTTACATCCCAGTTATGACGAGTTCGTGTTTGACATTAAATGACAGTATTGTACCGCTGCTCAAACGACATAAATCGATTTTGAGAAAATTCTGGTTTCCATCTAAAACTGAAGGAAACATGTCAACAATAAGAGGAAAACAACGGAACAGAAACACTCAAGTACTACAAAAACAAAGGCACACAAACATAGAGAGGGATTATTTGAGGTTTTGTCTCTGTTCTTTTTCTTCTTTTTGTTTGTGGCCCTATAAAGTTGATAAATCTGAACAAAGAAAAACGACTTCTACAATACGTTGAGTACAACATAGTCTCTTGTTTCTTCTGTTTTTTCTTCTTTTTTTAATGCACTTAACAACATTTATTTTTTAAGACATTAACCTATTTTTGTCTATTATCTTAATTCAATAAATATGCAATATTTGTGTTTACTTCGATACCAATTTACCAATCTTTAATATAAAACCACTTGATTCATAGAATAATATATATATGTTCTAAAGATGACAAGACAATGCTATTAAAGTGAATGTGCTGACAATGAATTGTTTACCATTACGGATTTACAATTCTTTACGTCATATTTTTTATTTAATAATTTTTTATTTAGTAGTGCAAAGGTTTCATCATTGATCATGTTCTAAGTTAATCTTATCATTCATGAAGATATTTCTAATCCCATTATAGTTTCATCAGA
The DNA here is from genome assembly GCF_965363235.1 of Mytilus galloprovincialis. Classification (NCBI taxonomy): domain Eukaryota; kingdom Metazoa; phylum Mollusca; class Bivalvia; order Mytilida; family Mytilidae; genus Mytilus; species Mytilus galloprovincialis. The sequence goes on along the minus strand of NC_134845.1, from coordinate 18,544,698 downwards.
AAAAATATATTGAAAACGAATGAAAACATGGTAAGTGGATTATCCTATTAAATTAAGTGGGTGTTGCTTCCTATGCTTTTATAAAGGATTTTTTTTATATAAATAAAGAGTTTCGGGATGTTCTTCATAATAACATATCTTATGAATATTGACCGAAATTCTGTTTTTTCTATGAAGATTGCAAGATGACAGTTTAGATAATTAACCTTTTGAAGATTTTCTATAAAAAGGTTTTCTTTTACTTAGTGTTAGGTTCTAATGACTTTGTTTTTCGATATGTAATGTATGTTGTCACCGATACTGTAATGAAATACATTGTCTTAATCTTTTTACTTTTCTTTTAAAATTCACTTAGGTTATATGGCATTTTTTAAAATGTGTGTTTATTGTATTATGATTATTCTTAACGTTTTAAATGAAAATGTATTAAAAAACAACAATTGGCACCACTGCTTTTTGATTTACAATCATTTTGTCATTTTAAATGATGGCTTAATAAACCGATGACACCATCTGCTTCACTATGGTAGAAAATTAATCATTTGTCTTTTATTTGAAATTATTTTGAAGAGTTAAATAGATATTCTTCAAATTAACTTTCGACTTTTTTAAGCTGTCATGAAAATATAGATTTTTAAAAGTAAGACTTATGTTGACGATATCAGATATTCGCATAGTCTGAATGCTAACAGAGTTGTCAGTTTATCAAAATGATTAACATTTTCGATATACGAAAAAAAAAAAATTGTTTGAAGCCTATTTTTTTACGATTAAGCAATATCCTAGTTTGTTTCTTAATTTTTTGTTATTTCGTAAGTTTGTAATGTTGATAAACAGAAAAAAAGAAACAGATATAAATAAGAAGATTTGGTATAATTTCCAATGAGACAACTCTCTACAAGAGACCAAATAACACCGAAATTAAAAGCTATAGGTCACTGTACAGCCTTCAACAATGAAGTCTATATTGCATAGTCAGCTATAAAATGTCCCATATTCACAAATGTAAGACAATTCAAACGAGAAAGCTAACGGTCTAATTAATGTACAATAAAAAGAAAAAAAAAACAAATATGAAGCAGCTACAGAGGATAATCACTGAACAACAGGCTCCTGACTTTGGACATGCACAAACATGCACATACATACAGAACGTGGCGGGGTTAAACATTCAGAGGGAATCCCAACTTCTAAAAACAATAATGCATCTAAGACTAAATTATCAATCAGTGCACATTCAACCGCCAATGGATTAAAAGATGGAGACATCATAAACAGTTAATAAAGACATAACCTTGTGCAATGCAAAAATACAAGAATCGACAAACTGTAGAAAGATGCGTTTGTATATAACCAAAAAAAATAGTTTGCTTTCATTTTTATGAATAAATTACAAGATTCTTTTTCAATATGTTCAGTACAAAATAATTTTTTGTATTTTTTGTGTTATTCTTTAATTCAATGCACTAAGCAAAATTCGTTCTTTCACGACCTTAAAACCTAATTTAAATTTATCATTCATAAAACATACAATACTTTTTTATACTCTGATACCAAATAACCAACTATCAATATCAAACCACTTAATTCTGTTAATGATATTTATGTACTATAGATGTCGAGAAATTCACTTAAAACATAAATATGCAGACATTCATTTTTTACCATTACTGTTGAACAAACCTTTAATTCATTTATCTTTTTTATTATTTTATCTTTGTATTTAGCAGTGTAACTTTTTATCAAGGTCAACGCTCGAGGTCTAAGTAGATCGTATTTTGCAATCATTTCGTTGGTACAGTTAAACGAATTATAAGCTGTTTAATCATTCAGGATTTCCCTACAAAATCTCAAGAACTTCGACAACATTGATGCGGCATATTTTCATTTACTATCAAAACTGTTCTGATTACTGCACCACAATTAATTTGAGTACACAAGCGGCACCTTGCAATGGGCCCCAGGTCAGGACTGAATTATCGGAGTAAGAGTAAAATAATCTCTAGATTTCGGAGGTGACATGTAACTTCTTGATGAAAAACAACTTTTCCTTGAGAGTAGCTCGTCTATTTTCGAAATAATTTTATTAAATGTCCGTTGGTTTTGCCTCTCTAATCATAATAGACCCGTCTGCATACGAAATAAAAAGGATGCTAGATACAAAAACGACAGATCCATAGATAGAAAGCAAGCTTTCATTTACGTATGTGTTTTGTTATTATCATTTTTTAATCTTATCAAGAAAATAGAAAGATAAGGGACGAACATTGCAAGACAAAAGTTGCAATAGTTAAATGCCGTCTTATATCAAAGCCAAATCGAATAAATAAGGTGGCAAATAGTTGCACCGGATTTAATAGTTATCAAAGGTATGTATGCCAGACGCGTAAAAAAATTAAATGGTCAAGTGACTAAACAAATGTAGTAAATTTATTGACTAATATTGAAAGAAGTAAGCAAAATATTACATAATGTCTTACTTGCCATATTGACACAGATCGGTAAGTTTGAATCCCTAAATATGATTTTCAATAAGGTAAGATGTCATGCGTCGTGGTATGGATCAATGAATTTTAAACTGGCTTTTGATCATATGCTTTTTTCAGTAATTTTGTGATTAGATGCCAAAAGGTAGTATTGATATAAATTGGTCGTATCATTTCTTTATAAACTTTGTATAACGTAGCTGCTTGAAAATTAACGTCGGTTTTAACTCATTTGTTTATTTTCGTGGTAACGCATTGTGGTTTTGTGATATTTTGTTTCAAAGTAAATATTTTGCCCGGTGATCATGGGCTAGCAAAAAGGAACCGGATGTGTATGCATATTTAACATTTGGAAACTATTTTAAAACCTTTTTTGCTGATGAAAACATTTTCAAATAATCAAAAGATAAAGTGGAAATATCTATCAATATTAACCCTGCTATCTGTATAATCAAGAGTCTAACTCACGATGTGGACGTCCGATTCACAAAACAGACATACTCATTTAGTGTTATATAGATCAACCTATTTCTAAAACAAACCTCGGAAAAAAAGTAAGTCTTATAATTTTGTGAGCAAGATACGCGTTTCATTTTTATGCTCCACCTACGATAGTAGAGGGGCATTATGTTTTCTGGTCTGAACGTCCGTCCGTCTGTTCGTTCTTCCGTCCGTGCGTCCGTTCGTCCCACTTCAGGTTAAAGTTTTTGGTCTGGCATACAAGGTAGTTTTTAACGAAGCTGAAGTCCAATCAACTTTAAACTTGTACACTTGTTGCTTATGGTAAGATCTTTCTAATTTTAGACTTTTGACCCCAATTAAATGGTTCACTGAACATAGAAAATGAAAGTGGGAGTTTCAGGTTAAAGTTTTTAGTCAAGGTAGTTTTTGATGAAGTTGAAGTCCAATCAACTTGAAACTTAGTACACATGTTCCCTATGGTATAATCATTCTAATTTTTATGCCAAATTAGATTTTTTACCCAATTTCACAGTCCATTGGACATGGAAAATGATAGTGCGAGTGGGGCATCCGTGTACTTTGGACAAATTCTTGTTTTTTATAATCGACAATGACAATCGATTAAAAGACGGTGCTGAAGAGTTTGGTACCAAACGTAAAGTACAAAACTTGGTCAAAGTTACTTGTGAATTTACACTTTTTATTATTCTATTACGAAAACAAGAAAATAAGTCGTCGCATTGAATTTTAAAGTAAACTAGACATGATTTTGAATATCTAGTCAAATGCCGAACTCATTACTATTTTTTACTGACTTTGTAAAAGTTTTTGTGTGTTTCCATCCACTTAATATATTTACCTGTCTGTATTTGGCAAACCGTGCAAACTTGTGTACTCAATGTTCTTCGGCTTCGTACATTATTTGTCCTTTTTTTTACTTTTTTATTAGAGCGTCACTGTTGTAGAATAAACAATCATCTTGGGTAGGACATTTTACCTGATTAACTCTGATCAGTTTATTTACAATCACTAAGAAGGTCCTACTTATTTTGAAGGTATCCTGCACGAGGTATCACTATACTTAAAAGTCAGAACATTTGTGTTTGAATGAATGAATTACCATTACTAGTAATTATAAATTTGCTGTTTTCAAAACATTGAATTTTTGAAATACTGAGATTTTTTACTGATAGCAATTAATTACATCAGATGTATTCGTCAAAATCTTTTAGAATTTCGGGTTCGCAAGGTCTTCAATTTCGTTCTTTATTTGACCATTATAACTTATTTGGATTCTGGCGCCACTGATAAGTCTATTGTTGACGTTTCTGACGGATGAATGTTTTTAAGTTTGGTATTTTAGAAGAGTTAATTTACTGCTTGCACGTTTCATCTAAGACTTGTAAGAAAAAAACAATTAATTATATATGTTTTGTTCATCTCAAACTAGGCAGATATAAAACAAGATTCAAATACAGAGATTTACAATGTTGAGAAAAACATAGATGTGAAATTTCTAATGATACCAATAAAACAGAAAATATCAATTAACAAACAAAATAAAGAAAATACAAGTATGATAAATATAGATTTCACAACTTCAACAAGTGTATTACGATATCTCTCCACTCGAGACAGTTAAATTTTGATATTTAAAGCCCGAGGCTTGCCGAGCTTTTTAAATAATTAAAATTTAACTGTTGAGAGAGGAGAAATATCGTAATACACGAGTTACAGTGGTGGAATCTGTTTCTCTTATGATTTTTATCCTTTCTTTTCAAATATTTGATAAAAATTGTGTACTTTTGATATGACATCATCAGGCATGGTCGCCTTTTTTCATGACGTCACAATAAGAAAATTCAGAAGAAAACAAGAAAATTTAATGTCACAATTAAATTACAACCAATCATTTGCCGAGAACAGATTTTTCACTAGTTAGGAAAATTATTTTACTCACACCGGTTAGGAAATGTGAAAATAGCACAGAAATTAGAGAAACTTCGAAAACAATCACAACAAACGTACGATATTCTTTGATTCCTCATTTTATTAATTTTCTCTTTCTGTTATTGCAATTACTTAACAATTGCAGTGTGGTCAACGATCAATTACAAGTTTGATATATATAGTATTCCACTGCATCGAATGTAATTTCACATTTGTCTTATTGTGGTAGTTAAATTTCAAATATAAAACAATTTGAGGAATCGAGTGCTAGTACGAATTATATTTGTACAACGAAATCAACGTTTTCCATTCAACAGAACGATCAGGGCAAACGATACAGTTTTGATCAGGATATGATTGTGTAATTGAAACTTGAATACACAATACTGTTAACATATACTATTCATTTTCAGATAATTTGCATATAAACATATACCCGCATGCGCTTATGTTATAGATACATAAGGTCGACATTTAGACATTCCGGTTTCAGAGATATGTCTATCCTTATGACAGACGTACTTTTTGTTGCAAAAGTAAACCACATGAGTTATTTTGTAAAAAGATTTGGAATAGCTTTATAACTAATTTTGTTCTTGATAATTTGTGTAACATTTAAATACTTTTCATTTTTTTTTTACTTAATCTTCATGATTCAAAAAAGCGGCATATTTTGCTGCATATTTTATATCTAATCTAAAATTATTTTATCGGTGATTTCTTCATAAAGATTGGAAAAAATATTAATCATACAGTATCAAGTCAAATAATCTTCATAATTTTTTAAACAATTCTATGGTTTTCATTTTTTTTTTTTTTATTATTATTATTAAATCTTCATTATGAGAAAAAGCGGCATATATATTTCTGTATAGTTATATCTAATTTCAAATTATTTCATCGGTGATTTCTTCGTAAAGATTAGAACAAGTAGTCATTATATAGTATTAAGTAAAATGTCATTTTTTATAAAGAGAGGGTTACTTGAACTCGTTTTCAAATAACTTAATAGATGCATCATTTCCTGATATTTCGCTGTCAGCGTCGACGAAAATAACAACGTCATTACCTTAACAAAGATGACAACAATGAGTCCTTTGTTAGGAACAAAAAAACTTACTAGGCTAACTGATTACTTAACTTGAGTGTTAAACATTAACAAAAACAGTATTCAAATTCATTCAAACTGTTTCCCCTACACTTCTATCTTTGACTAAATTAATTCAAACGTTAAAGATCAATCAAAACGACTTTAAAAAATCGTTTATTCAATTCCCCTTTTATCATGATTAAGGATAATTATTTGTAAATTCAACATATATGACATAAGTACCTCGAAGTCTCATCTTTATTTAGCAGTCAAAAACTACAAAAAATCAAATCCATGTGGCCTGTATTTTTTTTAACTGATGAAAACAAAAATCCTAACAATAGTCCAGTTTTAGTGATACATATATGAATAAATTATTTCTATTTGCAAATGTATGATTTTAACTTATTTTCCTCCTCTTTATATTTTCGAATTTACTTTATATTATAATAAATTCTTTTTTGTGTAAAAAATTAAATGTTATATATCTCCATACATACAAGAACGAATGTGTAGCTTAAAAGGCAACTCTTATCTATAAAATACGAGATCATACAACAAAACAACTTCCGTCTGTCATATATTGACAAAAACAAAGTAGATGACTTAGTCTCTACATTGCTTATCTGATACTTCTCAATTCTCTCAAGGCAAGTATTTTCATTATCAAAATATGGGTTAATAACACAACTTAATCCTTGAATTTTATCTTATATAAATAAATAAGTAATCTTATAGCGTAAATATCTCTACATTTCAAAGCAATCTAAAGTGTTTGTTTCCTTAAATCTTTTTAAAGTAAATATTAGATATTGTATTATTTGTGTGTACAATAATGAACATAAGTGTCAACTGACAAACGCCAGATTATATTACTAAAAGTTCATAGAATATAAGTTGCATGGCAAAATATCGGTGAAATCGATTCTTAAAATAAAGACACAGTTGCGAAAATATCGTATTGTCCTCGTCCGAAATAAATTATTTGCACGTCACATATGAAAATCGAATGATTTCTTATGACTTGTCAAATTATAAACATTGTATTATACAGTTATCCAATTGGTGTGTCTTTTGATATCGCGTAATTTTCTATTGACTGGGTAAGAAGTGTTTTTTTCTCAAATTTCAAAATCAACTTCTATCAGATTTATATCATGTATAAGATCCGTAAATTAAGAGCTTATCAAATTCTAATTTAAAAAAAACAACCGAAAAATACCAAAGGGCCTATAAAAGTCAAAATTAAAACCTGACAAAAGTTCAAACAACAGCTGAAAGCTTCCTACCCTTCCAAAGCACCTAAGCTCGACTGCAGATTTTGGTTTGGTTTGTGTTGTTCAGACTTTAGTTTTATAGGTTGTGTTTTGTGAACTGTTGTTTGTCTGTGTTATCAAATTATTTTCAGCTTATGGTTATAAATGTCCCTTTCAAATCTTTGGTCTGGTTTTATTTTTCCTGCTCCTATATAAAAAAACAATCTTGCTTGTCTAGTCAATCTAGAAATCTCAAAAGCTGAAAAACGAAATTGTTTACAACCCAAATACAGAGCGGAATATACCAAAGGAATATTCAATCATATAACACGCAGACAAACTGACACCACTGACAAAAACAAACAACGACGAAAGACCAATAACATAATTGTTTAGTTTTATGTGTTGATATTCAAATTAGGTAGAACTCATAAAACATAAGAATCATGTTCAATGACATGAACAAAAAATCAAAACATCTTGCAAAGTTCTTTGTCGGATATCTGTGTTTTGTCCTTGAGATTATTGATATTACTGCAACTTGAAGGTCTTTTTTTGTATTTTACTTTTATCTCGATGTTGACACAGATGAACGACTTCAAAATTAGATTCCTTGACAAACGTTGTAGTTTCCATCAATAAATTGTCAACGTATTATTTTGTAGCGCTTTGTTCTTCCCAATCGAATCGCGTTTACAAATACCAATAGCTGCATGACACTGGTGCATGTTTACTGTATACTGACTTCATGAACATAATAGTGTATGTGTACATACATAATTTATCCAACAGATGTAGAGAGAACGAATCCTTGAAAACAACAATACAAACGTTGTACGTCACCTTTACGAGTCGGTTGCCAGGTTCAATATATTTGTTTCTTTTATGGTTGTGGTCTTTTGTCTATTTCTAGAGATATCGTATCACACTGCAAGGAGTGTGATACGAAAAAAGTATTTGAAAATATGCGTTAATTTGATTGGCTTATTCAGCATCATTAGACGATATACAAAATGTAACGACATTATTATAAGCTATTCATTATTTCATTGATAACTTTCAAAGGTTATGTACATGTAGAATTTCTTCAATAATATACAACACTCACTTTTCATATGAAAACCTTCATTTTGTCATATTTTATTACATTCTGGAGAGACCAAAATATTTTAAAATGTCTGATGTTTAAATTGACATCGGAACATGACATATAACGTCATACTGGATTGTGCAACATACTAGAACAACGATTCGCGTTGAACATGAGATAAATAGATTTTAACAACTTGTGAGAACTGGATATCGTTTGATGTGAACTAATAAACTGAAGGATCAGGTTATATTGAAAATAAATAACTCGAGTTGGTACCAAGCGATGTATCCTATTTTCATGTTCGCATTCGTTATAAGTCTTTTAACTCACCAGCGCCATATAAGCACATCCAGTTTTCTGGATAGGAGATCTTAAAATTTAAGAATAGCCGTTTCATCTAAACTTATATGTCTTAAACCCGATTGTGACACTGTCATCGAGTTTGGATTTGCATGGCAGGGATTGCATGCAAAGCACGAGACGTTATCCTATTGATCGTCTCGTTTATGATTATATTATAGATATTGTTCCATAACGTAAAATTTCCAAAAGAATGATTTCAACTCCACCACTTAGAACTTTTTACATTAGTGTTTTGTTTTTTTTTTTTGGCTAGCTGCGATCCTCTATCAATTTGTATGTAAATATTTTAAAAAGTATTTCGAGCGGTATAAAAGTCTTCTTGAACGTGCTGTAAACGAAAACAAAGTATGTGTCCGAAAGAGAGACGAAAGATACCAGAGGGACAGTCAAACTCATCAATCGAAAATAAACTGACAACGCCATGGCGAAGATCTATTCCGGATATACCTTCACCAGAAACGGCCAATCCTACATATTTAATATTGGATGTATATTTGCGTATAAGTAAGGAGCTTTAATATCAAAAAGTACCTCATAAGAAAAGCTATTTTTTTTTCAAAGACTTGAAACGTTAAAATCTTCTCAACGAGAATTTAAGCGAAAAAAGTTTATGAATCATTTGGGTACCGAAGCACAAACTACTGAGCTGATAATACATTTGGGGACTTACAGTTCACGAGTAGTAGTAACGACCAATGCCTTATAAATGGAGATAACACCTTACACATTTTGTGCATTGGAAGTGATTTCAAAGATACGTTCCCGTATTCTTTCTAGTTCAATGATTCCCAAATAACTGGCAATATAAATGACATCATCGAAATCATTCTTCATTTGGCATATGTGGATATTATGATTTTAAAATATATATCATGGGGGTTTTGTCTACAAATGTTTTTTTCATCCTAGTTTGATCGAGATGAAAGCACTGAAATACTTTATACTTTGACGCAATATCCGACATGGTGAAAATGATTACACTGTTTCCCTTTTCCGTAATTTATATCAATTTACAATCAAGCCTTTAAATTCTTCTATGGAAACAAACTTTACAAACAACGTGCAGATTGTCTATAATAATTAAATAATATTTAACAGGCAATTTTCAAATAATTCAGTGCGATGGATTTTCCTTAACGACTTTAACAGTTAGCTGTATTTGAACATCGTCTGAAAACAATTGTGCATATATTCTGTCCTTGCATTGCGTGAGATCATTAACGTTGAATTTTAATGAATGGTGAAGAATAAACATACCTTAATGGCATTTAATGATGTGTGAAGCATCACCATACCTTAATGACATTTGTACAAAAAGCATTTGTCACTCCACACTGTAACATCCTGGAATAGCTGTTTTCCATCTTTTTTTTTTCACTCTATGAGCTGTTCCATGGTCCGTGAGCTGTTGAAATTATTCAAATCACTTTATCTGAATTCAAACCACAATTAAAAGGTTTAGGCTTTTCTACCTCAGGCATAGATTACCTTAGCTGTATTTGGCAAAACTTTTAGGAATTTTGGTCCTCAATGCTCTTAAACTTCGTACTTTATTTGTCATTTTTAACTTGTTTGGATTCGAGCGTCACTGATGAGTCTTTTTTAGACGAAACGCGCGTCTGGCGTATTTACAAAATTTAGTCCTGGTATCTATAATGAGTTTATTTACTACCACTGGGTAGATGCCACTGCTGGTGGAGATATATTTCCCCGAGGGTATCACCAGCCCAGTAGTCAGCACTTTTGTGCTGACATGAAATATCATTGATATGGTTATATTTATAAATTAACTGTTTACAAAAAGTTGTAATTTTTCAAATACTAAGGCTTTTCTACCTCATGCATAGATTACCTTAGCTGTATTTGGCAAAACTTTTAGGAATTTTGGTCCTCAATGCTCTTCAACTTCGTACTTTATTTGGCATTTTTAACTTGTTTGTTCTCTTCATTTTCTAATTAGTCTGCCTTTCTTTTCATAAATAGGTATACCTTATACTAGAATTACTCATAAGAATAGACCAACTTAAAACTTATGTGTTAAAAAATGGTGTCACTTTACTTGTCCTTTTTTAAGGGAACACATCCAGTTTCAGAGAGTACCTCCTGAAAGAAAAGTAGCTACTTTTGATATACAAATAATACATCCGGTGTCATAATATAACGAAAGTTACACTGATAGAAAAATATAGGTTTTCGGTTTCTATGTTTACCATTTTAAAATTACACAGATAATTGGCTACTTCATGTTAACAAAATGTAATAGGCCAGGTGTCAAATAAAAGCTAACACTGATCCGAAAATATATATATAAGTATCTCCATACTTTTGCTTGAAATAATGAAGAAACTGTGCCTCTTTCGGTATATTGAAAACCATTTTAGATTCATATGATATAAAGCTCTACAATGGGTCAAGAGTTCCAAGTGGTAAAGTTGAAATCCCTTCGTTTATTTTACGGACGCCATCATGATTTTGTTGACCGTTATAGAATATCGGTTTTACATATGACGAAAGATATGTTCCAATTGCCGTAACTATAAAGCCGTCCCCTTTTCTCCGAATTTGACCTACCGAATGAGACTTGTCACTAGGTATGTGCTTATATGAGCAACATGACGGGTGCTAGGATATGACTAAACTTCTGGAGCACCTGAGATTATCCCCAGTTTTGGTGGAGTTTGTGTGTTTAATTTTCTATGTTGTGTTTTGTGTACTTATATTTGTCTGTTTGTCTTTTTTTCTTTTTTAGCCATGACGTTGTTAGTTGATTTTCGACTTATGAGTTTGCATGGCCCTCTGCTATTTTTCTTTATTACCCTTATAGAGCACCTGAGATTATCCCCAGTTTTTGGTGGGGTTTGTGTGTTTAATTTTCTATGTTGTGTGTACTTTTGTTTGTCTGTTTGTCTTTTTTTTTCTTTTTTAGCCATGACGTTGTTAGTTGATTTTCGACTTATGAGTTTGAATCGCCCTCTGGTATCTTTCTTTATAAGATCATAGTGAGTTTTAATAAATTACCATGAATATAAATTTATTGTTTTTTAAGCTTTAGTTTAGTTTAAACATACTTATTTATAGTGGATTGGAAAACAAGTTTTACAACTTATATTAATCCCTTTCCACTTTGCGGGTGCGAGTGCTGTCTTGTAGCGGCATAAGCCTGCTCTTTTTCGAAATCTACAAGGGTGCCTTTAACACGCAAGATATATGGATCTCTCTTAACACGGGTCAGCCATTTATCGTCCCCTTCCGACGGACGTTTCCTCAAGACCATACTCGCAAATGGTGTCAAGGGAGAGCCGAAAATTCAGTCCCTGAAATTTTCATCCCGGAACGGGAATCGAACCAGGAACCTTTGTGTTAGTAGTCCGATGGACTAAACTCTACACCACGGCTCTGTTTTTGCTTTCTTGTAATAAATTATATTCGTTATTGTACTAGCTGAGTTCACCTAGCATCGTGTTGATATGGCATAAAAGAAAATTATCAAAAATAAAGTTTAAATTATGATACTCTAGAATGTTTTATATTGTTAAGCATTTATTTTATTGCTGTTTTTTGGGGCTAAAAAGGTTACTCTTGAACATGTTGACCAAATGAAAGATGTCGAAATTACATTGAAATGTAACCAAAGACGAACATGTAACATGATATAAGTAATTGTCTATTCCATCAAAGTTAAATCTTTGTTTAAATTGAGGCTACTGACAATTCCATAGTACCTGGGTTTTTTTTCTTCAAATGAAAGCATCAAATGATTTGGCAATGTCTAATTAATAGACATATTAAAATATAGATTTTAAATCAACTCCCTTTTTAGACTACGTTTACATTAATACTTCATCATAAATAATATGAGGCAGGCATTACCTGTAAATGGGGTCAAAAAAAAGTCTGTATGAATTATTTTTTTGTAACTTAAATATTAAATTTTGTTTAAAAAAAAGAAACGGAAATACCGTAATGTTTCCGATTTTGGTTCTGTTGTTAGGGATTTAGTTGTGACGTTATTTAAATTATGACGTCATATGCAATGTAAACAAAGAAACGCTATCATCAGGTAACGTTTTTTCATATCAAGGAATTATTAAAAATGAAATTGGTATTGCGCGTTCCTTCCTATCTTATACTAGACTGATAAATATATATTTTTCTCAAAGTTTCATACAAACGAGACCGGAAAAAGGAAGTACATTGTACATTTCTGCGCAGGTCCGGGATTTCAAAACACGACAAAAAAAATTTGAGCGATTTTGAGTTCATTAGTACAATGAAAAATTCGGGACATTTTCCCGTATTTTTTTTTTTATTGAATTTTCTACTGTTATTGGGGACTCCGTCCCCATATAATTTCGTAATCGTGTGATAGTATGCGTGGTTCTAAATTCATATTAGAATAGCATGATTTTTGCTAAGAATAGTTATATAAAAATGATAAAATATTCAATCTAAATTTAATTTGAATGTTTATAAAATATCGAAGTGGACCGTTATCGAGGTAAAACAAATTAAGTGAAATGTCATGTAAAAGGTATTAATTTGTTAATTTACCGTTTTGTAAATAATTCATTTCTGAATTCCTTATGTAGAATAAAAATAATTCTTTTGAAAAATTATACAAAGAAACGAGTATGGTATTGTATTATGTGCTACGGAAACGCGATTAATAATATCAAGAGATATATTGATCGTAAGCTACTTTTCCTAAGTTGTGAATGTTAATTGTCACTATTTGCATTGAATGATAGATCCTTTCATGGTAGATGCATACATCCTCGACAGCAATTTTCAAATTTACAGAAATGACTCTCAAATCAACTTTAATCGTAAGAGTGTCATCATTTGCATGCCAAATGTTGGTTTTTTTCTGGATTCGATGTGAACTGCTATACCTTCAAATATAACAATGTATGAAAACTAGATTAAAAACGCAGAAGAGGCTTTTACCTTAATACAAATTTAACATTGACTTCTGATTGAGACAATTATTATAGTCAAGACATGTCACCAGTAACACGACATTAACCTTGAATTTCATACTCGTTTACACGCCTTGTTTAAAATGCTTAAAGCTACTTAAGTTAAGATTTGTTCTCATAGGACGGATTTTTTTACGTGTCTTATGATAAATTAGTGAGAAAATGCCTGTACCAAGTCAGAAATATGACAGTTGTTATCTACTAGTATTCGTCTGATGTGTTTTAGTTTTTGTTTATGCCTTTTGATTATGGACTTTCCGTTAGTATTTTCCTCGGAGTTCAGTATTTTTGTGATTTTACATTTTAGTACTACGATTGGAAAACTCAACTGAAATGTTTTTATGCATATCGACTTAGAGTCACACAATGTGATTTGTGTATTGCCTTCAACAAAAAATATGTTTATTTGACAAATATGTTAAAACTGATCATGTCGTCTGAAGAAAGAAATCATTCTCTACCATTTCTGAATCTCTCTTAAAAGTTAATATTTAGTTGTTGTTTAGTTTGTGATTGTCAGAAACATTTTCTGTATTTGGCTACCGATAACTCCGGTAATGTAGTTATTAATAGTCTCTAATCCGAATTCAAGTTTAATCTACCTCTTATGTATATGTTCCAGACCATATGAGTATTTGGACCGTACGCGTACGGTCCGGACCGTATACGTATACTCGTACGGTCCGACCATACGCGTACGGTCGGACCGAATGAGTATACGCGTACGGTCCAGCTGATCATACGTTTTGGGATCATATGGGTTAAATTTAAACAAACATTTATCAAAATCTTTATTTTTAGTTATACAAATTGTTATTATTACAAAATAGATGGCCGATGATAAAGTGAATAAGCGTACAATTGAAATTAAATATTTGCTTAATTGTATATTCGTGAATTCTATTTTGTTACTCTGGCCGAAGGTGACACTTGCTTCTAATAAGAACGTCGTATTTTTTACATTTACATGTTTTGTTAATGCATGTTCCTTTACGTATGCATTTCTTTTGTAAAGTTCATAAATATTCTAAAACAATTGTCCTCTCGTATTATGTTTACTTCCGATAACTTCAATTTCAATGAGCATACTGAGCTGCAATTAATGAATTACCGGCCTGCAAAATACAGGAGATTAACAGATTAAATAAGCGTGATCTTTTTAAATAGTTAAAATATTAAGTTTTTATGTCAAATGCTGTTGAACTTTTTATTTTAATTGGAGATATAAGTCATGTTGATCTGTTATATACATTTGTATCTAATAAGCTTGACCAACTTCTTAATATCAGTCAGACCGTACGCGTACGGTCCGACCGTATGCGTATTTTGAAAAAGTACGCATACGGTCCAAATACTCATACGGTCTGGAATATATATATCACTTACATTAATTGTACTTATCATAGACAAGACAAGACAAATACTTTATTAAAGTCTCATCACTTGTTACATATAAAATATACAGCTTTTTAAAACACAAGTTAACAACAAGAGCCACTCTATAAAGAGGTATGAGAGACTAAAACAATTTTTTTTAAATTATAATACAAATACAAGTCAACTATTATGAATATAAAATACATTTTCCCTTTATCAAAATTTCATAGCAGAGTTTTGGCAGTATAAAATACCATATTTTCATTTGTAAAATGAATCAGGCATGTGTAAAAAATTCTCATCAACAATACTAGCATGGTTAAAAATAACATTACGAATATCTGAATATACAGGACAGTTTAACAAACATGTTTTTCATCTTCATAATATTAATATTGATTTCTTATGATGTGAATACTTAATCCTCTCTTATCCTTTGATGTTTATTTCCTTTTGTGACCGATCACTCCTTTAATTTAGTATATCAAGATAAAAGATTCGAAAAAATAATTTTGCGGTAGTCAACCATCGCAATTGTAAAAGATCTAACATCGGATCGTGAATAGAAAAAATACAATTCCACTTCAAAAAAGGTGAAATTGCCTTTGTATTTGTCAACACAAGGGGGAATAAGAAAAAAAAAGAGAAAAATATGTAAAAATTGATCAACTTGCTGAATAATACTGAGCTTTAAGTAAGTAAAACGCAGTGCTTTATAAGAAAACAAAAGGGGCGACCCATAACTCTACTGCAGATCATGAATCACGAAAAATGAAAAAGGTCACATTCCATCAAAACATGATCTATTCAAAACAAATGTGTTGGTATAGCTCATTAAAATGAAATTGATGTTTTCCTAAAAAAAAACGTTACGATAATTTCTTCGAAGAAGGATTTTGTTTGATCATTGTTTAATGTTGTACGGTGATCTATAGTTGCTCACAACTTAGCTAGTTTGTCTAAGGTGGAAAGTCTGATTTTTTTGTTACTGGTGTGGGTTAACCGTAATCTTTATCACTCAAATGTAAGTTTTTCATTTTGTAATTCTCTATATTATTTTCTTTTGATTTGCGTATTTGTCAATTCTTGGCAATTGTTCAAAAAAGAAAAGATTTCAAATTTGTAATACCCGTTATGTAATTAAAATTTAAAAAAAGTAACAGATTTCAGTGTGAGATGTTAGTTTGAAATACTTGTACAAAGTGGTATAATTCGAAACAAAAACTTGTTTAACAACGCGTATCAATTGTCCCTTAAAATTCAATAAGTAAGAAGATACGCAGGGAAAATAGGAAACCGTAATTCGGAAAAAGACATAAGCAACCTCATTTTCAAACCTAAAAAAGAAACGAAAAAACAAATCACAGTCCACAAAACCTACACAGAAAATGTTAGACTTAGTTACACAATATAATGTGAGACAAGTCAAGTCATCTCAAATAGTAAACAGATTTCAGCTCCTCTTAAACACCCTGTGTGTTTCTCAAGACAAGGAATATCCTATGATTAATGACTTTCAGTGATGTTGTTGGTGTCTTAGGCACTAGCTACAAATTGGACTAAAAATTGGAAAGATATTGTATATATTTGTTTTTAATAAAAACATTTATACAGTCTAGCATCCAAGCCCGAGAAATCACATCAAAATAATGTTGGGCTTATCATCTGCACCACTTAGAAAAACACCATAATTTCAAATTAATCTGTCACTCCAATTAAAATTTGTTAGTTGACAGGAACCACATGCTATGTTATTCTGATCCACAAGTGGCAATTGTTGCATAAATAGGTTAATAGTAAATACACAGCACTGTCTCCCCTTTTTTGGCAAGGTTCATATAAAAATGAACCTCGGTGTTTATTACATATTATGTAAAAATGCATTAAAGTTTGATAATTATATACTGATTTGGGGTATGTATGATCTTCATATCATATATAAAATTGCTATTCGGAATCTTAAATTATAAATGGTCAATATTATTGAATTAAACCAATTAATTTGAAAGTTCACCTTCCAAAGAAGTTCCCAAATGAACCCTGGAAATTTGTCTCCTGATTTGTGTATAAGTATATTGGTTATTCTGTCTTAAATATATTTATCTTATTTATATGTAACTACCACAGGCGGATCCAGGGGGCTTGAGGGCCGCCCTCTCCCCACCCCATTTCGTGGGAAAAACTTGGTTGATTACTTAGGGAATCACAGAAACTGAACTGGAGCGGGACCCCCATTTTTTCAATAAGAGGGTGTGGTTCAGAGCTCTCATAGTACTTAAATAACAACACCTTTATTTATCTGTAAATATGAACTTAATTAAGCTGTTTAGAAATTTACCATAAGATTCGATGCTTAAATATTTAACATATAAAACTATGAAAAATTATTCAAAACTTGTGCTTCTTCTTTTTAATATATGATGAGGTAATGTGTAGATGTAAAACTAATCAGAATATTTACTTTTTATTTCGTAATGTCTTTACTTGAGGGTTTATCAAAAATTCAGACACTCAGGTTTTGTTTTCAGCATCTGTTTTATGTAATATTATCTGTCCCCTAATCAGTAGTGGATGCATGATTTATTTCTCTACTTAACCATTTTATAATTGAGAGAAGATATGAAATTTTCACTCTGAAGGGCTTAGTTTTAAAGACTGTATAACAGTAGAATGCAGAAATATTATTTTGCAGTTACATTCAGTTTCTGAAGAAATGCCATTACATAATGCAAACATGATCATTAAAAAAATAAATGTACAAACAAAGGTTAATTATTACGTTACTTCTGACTTTATCAGTTACTTTATCATCCATGGTATATATATACAAAAACAAAAATAAAAAATAATAACATAAACAAAATAGTCACAAAGTACCGATATAAGATTACTCAAAGTTACTGAAATCTGGTCCAAAGCCCATTACAACTTATAAATAAGTTATGTTCGCCATGACAAAGACTTAAGCATCGATCAGTACATAGTAGATTTAAAGACATCGCAGCAGTCATTGAATCTCGTGAGCAAAACGAAGATTGAAATTTAAATTTGGTAGCAAAAAAAATCTTTTTTTAATGGAATCATCGTTTGATTTTTTATTATTTTTTTTCTTCTTCTTCTTTGCAGAAAATAAATCTCCTGATATTGTTTGTTATTACTATCATCGAACAATTTTACCAAGCAAACATACCAGTCAACCAATATTTCTGTAATAAGACTTTCTGTACGTGTGATGCAAAAGGTTCAGCTGTATGCTCCAGCAGATCACTGGAATATGTTCCAAAGTTTCCATTCTTCGTACGAGAAGTGCCAATGATAAATACAAGACTACATTTAATCAGTGAATATACACTATATAATCTTACATTCAATAAACTTGATAAATTAAAATTTTGAGGCAAATTTCATAGACGGTTTCAGTAAAACTGCATTTAGATTTTTAAAGCAGTTAACTACCTTTGAAGTTTCCAAACAACCACAGCTGATTGTTCAGCATAGGTAATTCATAACAAGCATAACTGCAGGCTAAGTTTACAACACATAATTAACTATTGATTACTTAATGTTCAGTGGCAAATATGTCATGCGTATTATATTGATGTATTATATACTAGTGTTGACCAGAAATTAACAAATATATGTCACCATACGGCCATCAATAATGAGCAAAGCCATATCGCATAGTCGGCTAAAAAAGGCACCAAAATGACAAATGTCAACGAATTCAAACAAGAAAACTAACGTTCTTATTTATGTACAAAAATGAACGAACAATGAATATGTAACACACCAACAAACAACAACCACTGAATTACATGCTCCTGACTTCGGACAGGAACATATATACAGAATGTGGTGAGGTTAAACATGCTAGGGTCTTCCCCCCTAAACCTGGAACAGAGTTGTTACAGTACTACATAACAACAAACTATAAAATTCAGTTGAAAAAGGCTTATTTAACTTTAAATAACAGATGAATGCAAATAGAAATACATCTAAGTAACAAAAACATAATGGACTGGACGTTACCGTTACCCAACAAAAAAAGTCACTAAATACAGATCTGAGAGTACTTGCAGTTACTGACAGCTAGTTCAAAGCCACTAACAACTAATAACAAAAATCATGCATCTAACTTCAAAGACTTAGTTCATAGTTTTTTATACTTCTGTTGATTATATTTAATCTTAGTTTTTTCCTTCTGTTAAAAAGAGATTAAATAACAGACGCAATGTTCAACATATTTGTTTTAAGATGGCAAATTTGTGTTACATTCGTTTAATTTATAATAATACACACAAACTAAAGAGACAGAAAGACAAAAGTTTGCCTCCAACGACAAGCAAGAATAAACCAAGAAACAGAAAACAGACAATTTTCCAATGTCCTATTTGGCTGGCTTTCATATTATTCCCATTGTTGTTATAAAATAGACAGGCAAAATTTATAATAAAAAGTGAAAAATGGTATAGAATATTACAGAATACAGAAATGAAGAAACCACTTCAAGACCAGACCCTTTTATAAGTTGCACATTTTTTTAAATTTTTTTTGCCTTTTAAATCTTTCTGTTCGGACACAATATTGGTCCGACACCCCAATAGCCTGACGCCCTATTAGTCCGACGACCCATTTGACCGACACACGAATACTAGTAATCCGACACATAATTATTGAGCAATACTTTGTATGAATAATATTTATATTTCAAGAGGATAATCCCAATAGTTTAAAATGATCCTACTAAGATTCCTCAAAATAATAACATATTAGAGTACATGTATTAAACATTTGCTTAATGTCCAGTGGCAAATATTACACGCATGTTCAAAACAATTGTTAAATAAGTACAATAGGTAAGTCCTGTAAAAGATGTCATCTGGGGTGAAAGGTCAATGAAACTTGGACTGCCACTGGACAACGAAAGCATATTGAAGGTGGACAGGAATTTGCCCTGCTGCATATTCAGACAAAAGGCCACCGACGGCCTCTCAAAGAGTTGTTGCAATAGTTATTAACCTGCAGAGATCATGGCACTCTCTTTCTATACATGCTATATGAGACATCCGATTAAAGGTGACCAATCTTACATTTGTTGAAAATTAAACAGATACAGTCTGCTTTAAAAAGTGTTATAATGAAACAGTACTGAAGAAATTAGTAACGAAACACTACTTACGAAATCAGTACTGAATCATTACTGACGAAATCAGTACTGAAACAGTACTGTCAACATCAGTACTGAAACAGTACTGTCAAAAACAGTACTGACAAAATCAGTACTGAAACAGTACTGTCAAAATCAGTACTAAAACAGTACTGTCAAAATCAGTACTGAAACAGTACTGTCAAAATCAGTACTAAAACAGTACTGTCAAAATCAGTACAGAAACAGTACTGACAAAATCAGTACTGATTTCATTGAAAGTATAACATTATAAGTTTTCAGTCTTTCCTAACAGTACTGATATGCACGAGGGTAGAAATGTACCAAAAAAGTGTGGGTAAATTATTGGTAGTGTACAAGTATTGTTGACAATTTTCTCACAAAGGCTTGGAAAGTGATTGTTATGATGTCCAATGATTTTGCAATGAGTGAATGGTGTCAATGGGAGGTTGATGTTGTTCAAGAAAAACGTCGTAAGCATGGCAAAGATGGAGTAATCATTGTAATATTAGCAAACATTGACTCAAAACCATGACTAGTCCACTACGAACATTATTTGATAGTTCACCTTATTTGCGATATCAAAGAGGAGATGGTGAAGGGCTGTTCTGGAATGCTCTCGTAGAGGCTGCCAACAAACCTATAGGTCATCCACATGTCGCAGTGGTATGAAGTCCAAAAATTGTCATGATGCATGGTAGCATGTCAATGAAACATGAGTAGATTAGTTGTTTTGTTTTGCTTGTCGCTATGATTGATAATCGATTACCATGCAGTCACTTTAATATGATTTTGAAATGTAATTCTTTCATAATAAATTCATGATAATTATAGATACTACAATGTCATATTTGTGCTTGGAGTGCGGTAAAAAACTATCGATACCATGGTCTCCTTTTTATCTTAACAGATGTGTTCAAGCTGAGGGAAAGGAGGACCATAAATGATAATAAATCAAACCATAGACCTTTTAAGTTATGAACTGAAAAAATAGAAATGAAACAAATGTTGGTTCCAATAATGTTCATTTAAACGACTTATATTGTTAAACTGATGATAATTTAATTTTAGAGAACTAAAAACAATTAAATTACTTTAAAAATTCGGATGTGTTATCCCGTTTGTAATAAAAAAAAATTGGCAGGCGCATCCTATGAGAAAATTAACTTTTAGGGAACAAAATATATTAGCAAAACCTAGTGTAGTGACATTCAGAACAAATGGACACCTTAAAAATTAGTCACTGACATTTTTAAATTTTGTGTACATCAATGAATAGTTCAAATACTTGTCGCTGGGCAAGCCGATCATCCGCTTTGCATGGCTAAATGAATTGGAAATGATTCATTTTGGTGACTTTGTGCCAATCGAATTATGTAATTCTAATTCTATAATCACTCTCTGTCCAATATCCAAATTCAGATTGACTCGTGTCGTGTAGAAATCGAAATTTTAGAGCATAAATTGAATCTGTGCTGCTTCCTACTTACACGGGAGAGAAGAACATCAAGCTAATTAATGCCATATGTGGATCTTTTAAATACATAATGGCAAATCTATGATAAAAGTGATGATCTTTCATTTCCTATTGTTAATTATTCCCTTCAGATGGTGACGTTCCTTTATCATCATCTTATGGTGTTTATATATCTCAACTTGTACGATTCGCTCGTATTTGTGACAACGTATTAGATTTTAGCGAAAGAAATTGCTGCATTACTGAAAAATTATTACACAATAGTTTGCGATATCACAAGCTACACAAAACATTTACAAGATTTGTTCACCTGTACAAGGATATCATTTGTAAATATAAATCGACATGTAGACATCTTATACGTTCAGGTTTTTCACATTCAATCTTAAAGGTAATATTCTATATAGACCACGAAAATGTCGTCATTCACCTCAAAACGTTACCATAGTTTAACTTTTAAAAATTCTTATTCAGAAGGAATATAGTCATGATACAGGTTATTCAAGATGCCATATTCTAGTAATAATATTGATTTACTCATAGGGTATTTTCATCGGAAATAAAAACATGTATCTTCTCATATATATTATGACGGTGTGATACTAAACTCTTAACGGGAGGGATTGTGCACGATTTTCAGTTGATGGGGACACATTCTTTCTTGCGGTCTGGAATTGGCATGTTAGTAACTGCTACATGTAGTAGTCCTTAGTAAGTCATGTATCAATTGTATTGTGTTTAGTTCATGTTATTACATATTTTGACATCAGACTTGGACTTCTTTTAAACAAATGGAAGTTTTTAACGACCTTGAATGACTATACAGCCCTGGTACGGTCGGTCAGGTTACTGTGCTTATTGATGTGTGTTAATTTGTTCTACATAGGTTAAATTTGGAGTAGGAGTTAGGTCTCACTAATCATGTTTAACCCTGCCGAATGTTTGATCAAGCCCCAAGTCAGGAGCCTCTGGCCTTTGTTTATACTGTATGATTTGAATTTTAGTTCATTTATATGCTTTGAAGTTTAGTATGACGTCCATTTTCACTGAACTAGTACAAATTTTTTAGGGGCCAGCTAAAGCCCGCCTTCGGGTTGGGCCTTTTCTCGCAGTTTTGAAATTAATAACTCAATTGTTTTTGTTTTTTTTTTATTTCTAATTTCCGGTATCAGTATTAGACTTTGACCTACAAAGAGAAGGAAATGGGAATTTTTTTTCTCATGAAATTTAAAGATAAAAAACACTTCACGTGATGAAGTAGTATCTAATTAAATTGTATTTTATGGAAATATTGCTTCGCCGGATTTTTAATTATTAAGTGCCAGTCTTCGTAAGGATCAGACAATTTAGAAAAATTTCAAAACATGGCCGAAAAAAACCCACCGACCTAACCATCCTATTTTGAAGTTACCCTCATCCTGAGTTATAAATGGTAGGTCTTTTGTTTCTGCGTGTCTGGTAATTCGAGAAATCTCCAGTTAACTATTGGTTAGAATGATAGCAAATTACGGAGTAAGCTCCCCTTAATTTTTATTTTCTAATGCATTTCAGCCAAATGATATCTTGAATTACCAGAACAAGAAAAGGAAACGAATACTATATTCGTGTACCATTATACAATTTGAACATAAATTAATGTCAACTTGAGTGGGTTTTTGTTTGTCATTTTTTCACCACTGCCTGATTCTTAGGCAGATTGGCACTTAAGTGTGAAAACATGTACACGTTCTACGTTCGCTATAAAAAAAAAGTTATTGTAAAAAGATTTTTTTTTTTTTTTTGGTAAACCTAAATATATATATAATGTGTGTTTAGTTGATATTTTCAGTCTGCAAATGAAACAACATGAGGTTTAATGTTGTTAACTTTATTTTAAAAACTAACTTATTCTTTGGTAATAACTCTTAATTCGTCATTCAAATGTATTGCAAGCTTTTAAAAGGCGAACTGGCATATAAAAACTATGACTGTTTTATCCATTGTCAAATACATATAACATTGACCATTAGCTAATACTGTTGTACGTACTTGGTAGCCTGGTAGAAAGGAATATTTCGGAGGTAAAAATAATATTATATCCACGTACACAACATTTTATTTGTTTTAAGTCAACTTTTTTTTTAAAGCAACAGTATTTTTTCTGTTATTAATTACTAGACTAGCTTTCAAGACGGTACTTTTCTTTTTTTTTTTTTTTTTTTAAGACTGTACTTTTCATTTACATATACATATCAAATGAAATTAGTCTTGAAATAAGAATTAAACAACGTGTTTTCTTACCAGATAAAAACAAATACATCAAATAGTGTTTAACATAATAAAAAAAAACATCGACCATTGGGTTTTTTCACACAATACCGAAAGCAGCCAATTGGCGGGCCCAAAAGGTCAGACAACGCAATTCTAAAATATTTAAAATACAAAATGCAATCACGAACTTAAGAGTGACAATGTAAATCAAAAATGGTATATATCGGAAAACTTTTGTATTATGTTAAAGATAACCGATATACTACCTTAAAATTTCATACCATAATCAACTTATAAGCCTGGTATCTTTTTAAAACTATTTACAACCTATTGATTTTTTAGGCCTGGTTATGTTGTAACCTTAATTTTAGCTTCTGTCATATGTTAGTTATTTTTGGAAGCTCATTTATTAAACTGATACTGTTCATTTCTATCAATAAAACATATTTTCTTTGGACTTTGGCGATAGTATTGATGTACGGTCGTATATGAACTTATAATTTTTACCCACATTTATACCTATTTAAACACAAAAATAAAGATCTAAATGTTTCGAAAATCATCACTGCGGAATATTCCATACTGAATGAGAAATTTTAAAGAATGAACATATAGAAAGCTCTACATTTTCATCACGTGCAATATAGTCATGCATGGATCATCAATAGTCTACCCAAAAATCGAAAAGTTATTGATCAGTTGTTTCAACAAGTCGGATAGGATAGGATATGTTCGTGCTATATTTAAATTCTAACAATCGCATTTTTTTTTCCAAAAGGCTATCTTATTGAAAAGTAAATTGAATACACGGAGTAATACAACAGGTAGCAAAACCCCTCGCAGTCAGTCTTAATATATACTTGATATACCTTGAAATGGCATGCTTGGGTTCTAAGAGACGAAACTGCCGGATGCACTATTTAAAATGTTGAATTTTGGTAGTTCTGGTTTTGATACTTTATTATATTAAAGTGAGAATTGATATAATAACTGTTGGTAGTATTGCAAAGCACAGATTCTAAAGGTTCATTTTATGTATCGATCTATCTACGCGGTATTAAGTGAACAAAAAAATCCATTTTTTCGTTGTTGCCAATATGTGATTTTTCGTCCTTTTTAGTTGTATTTTGCAATACCAGCCACACGAAAAGGATTGTAGTGTTAATTCTATCATTGATATACTTCTAAATGGCTTTCTGGGGTATCCAGGGACAAAAGTTTCAAATGCAGTATGGGGAAAATGGGATTCTGCCTACTGGTGATTGGTTGTTAAGAGCTGGTATTTGAACTTCTCTACACAATTAAGGAGAGAATGTGCAAGTTCACATTTTGTAGTGGTACGTAGAAATTGTGCTGCATCGCTGTTTATATACCCCTTGTTTCACATAAGACTACTTCAGGGAAACAAAAACAACATAATGACAGGGTCTACTCCCTTCATTTGACATGGTTGGTGTTACTCCCTCGTAACCGTTCCATCTTCTTTTATTAAAATATGAAGGGGTGTGACCGAAAATTATTCATCCAACACAATCACACATACGTCACTCACTTGAGGTCTACCTTTCAAGGGGAAGGTCTAGAAGGAAATATCATTTTACTGCTGATACCTTTTATGACTCCTGTATTAGTATCAAAAGTAAGATAATTAGAGACCAACTTAAATTCAGAAAAAAAAACATATTTGTCTTAACATTTTTATTTAACAAAATCATTTTAAAATGTAAATGTTCATGTAAATAGATGCGATCATCAAAATAACAATCAATAATGTTTACAACCATATAAAATGCCTGCTTGAAATAATGCGAAAAAACATATGTAAATCAAAAATATGGTAGTTAAGAAATATTGCAAACAAAAAGACAAACTATACATAAAACATTTTTTAAAAGGATTTGCTTGTTGCACTAGAGATCATTTGATTTATATATTTACTAACAAATTTTCAATCAAAAAGATATAATAGACACATTCATATTAAAATGATAAAGAAGAAATGATTGATAGAATAGGAATGAAAGATGGAATGAAATTATACAATAGAAATGAAAGATTGTAACAATGGCAAGACAAAACATTAGCATACTGGTTTCCTTAGTCAGTTACTGTTGTTATCACTCCACACCGTTCACATAACTTTGGTCGGAAACAGATAAGTAATCAGACCGTTCTTTGTTCCTCTTATAAAATACTCAGTTCATATTCCTTTCCGCCACAATGAACTATTCTCTAAAGCGTAGTCAAACAATATGTTTAAATCAATAAATATATTTATTTATTGCTATTAACTAATCCTGCATCTTTAGCCATACCATAAAACATACTTTCACAGTTGTCTAGTAGATTTGATGGTGTGTCAAATTCACTTATATTTCCAGCATCCAGAACCATTATTCTAAAGAACAAAATATATATATGAAAAATTATTGAATGTTATTATAATAAAGATATCATCCTTTGAGTAAGTTATATTTCTTGGAATGTAAGACTCAATAAGTTCTCCCTTTTAAATTTGCTAGTGTATTTTAGCTGCTAATTCGGGTCCTTCATAGACAAACAGCGAGATGTGGTATGATTGTATTGAGACAACTATCAATCATAGTCCTAATTACTTGGATGGAAGATACTTAAGGACACTACGGTCTTCAACAATGAGCAAAACCAAAATCATATAGTCAGCAAAGGCTCTAATATATATGCCGTTTTGATGTACAGCAACGTCAAATCAGAACGTTTAAACCGATGTATTGTACAAGGTGGATTTCATGCAAAATGTATGTTATAGAATCCTTGCTGCAACTGTCTAATGGACCTTAAGTTGCCTGTTTCAAGGCAGTATTTCTGTAACTAAGTTTTAATTATCCGTTCAACATGGTCAACCTCAAACTTCAATGCAGAACTTATCATTTATATATTCTCTTCCTTAATATACATGAAATGTTTGCCACAGTGCGTTTATCGAGGAACGCTAAATCAATTCGATTTAAGAAATGCAGTTGTCCTTTTTCTGGTCTACTCAACAGAACCTAATGATCATTCGTATATATTTAATTTCATATGCGACAGCAATTATCAATAATCACCTCGTGTAGTCCATGATTGTGTTGAGTCTGTGGGCTATTGTGAGGATTGTACAGTCTGAAAACTCTGTTCTAATAGTATTCTGTATTAAATCATCTGTTTCTAAATCTACAGCTGCTGTAGCTTCGTCTAGCACCAATATTTTAGTCTTCCTTAACAATGCTCTGGCAAGACACATAAGCTGTCTCTGTCCAACACTAAAAACAATATAATACTTGATCATTATTTTATATTTCGTACAAATGTTTTAAGAAACATGCACAATAAAATATTAACATTTTAGGACAAAGAGCTATAACTCATATTGTCTTATTTCAAACCTTTTAAAACATGTAGGAATCGCGATCGTAAAAGCAGGTACGAATTATGACTTTTTAAAATTGAATTACCATTTGATAGTTGTTCTCATTTAGACGAAGAATTATGAAACAATAAAAGTTATTAAGAGTTATTCGAATTCAGTTTATGTTATTTTGATTTTAACGTTATTAGCGGTGTTTTAACAGACTTGAATTAGGAAGACATTGGTGGATCCAAGGGGGGGGGGGGGGGGGGGGGGTCCGGGGGTTGGAACCCCTTTATTTTTTGGCGATCAATGCATTTGAATGGGGACATATAGTTGGAACCCCGCCCCCCCTCCCCCCTATGTCCTGGGTTGGGAACCCCCCTTTTTAAAATGGCTGGATCCGCCCCTGGAAGATGTTCTCATTTTATATATTTCGCTATTAGATATGATATCAATAAAGAACTAAGCAGTTTATCATTTAAATTTCAGATCCTTTTATAAATAAAGGCAACAGTAGTATAATGGTGTTCAAAATTCATACATCGATAAAGAGAAAAACAAGTTCGGGTTACAAACCAAAACCGAAGGAAACACATCAACTTTAAAGAGGGGAACAAAGGAATAACAGGAAACCCGAAGTGCAACCAAACCAAACGCCAACACACATAGAAACGAACTATTTGATAACTTGTGCCATATTCCTGACTTGGTACAGGACATTCAAGCAAATCCTTTTTGCATTATATTTGAATTATTACCTAAAATTTTCTCCTCCTTCGGAACACATGTGGTCTAATCCTTCCTCCAAACCATCAACAAATTTCTTTAGATGAGCATGTTCTAAAGCCTTCCATATCTCCTCGTTACTGTACTCTTCGAATGGATCTAAATTCATTCTCATGGTTCCGGAAAACAGAACAGGATCCTACAAGGAAAATAAATTTTTATTTGAATGAAATATAAAATGGCATAAAAGGATATATGATGGATTAAATAACTTAAACATCTATATTTTTATTACGCTTGTGTGTTTATAAACACAGAAACATTTAATATCTGGCCTTGAAGTTATAAAACTTTCGAGTCAGTTTTTTGTACTCATACTCTAAAATCAACCAATCAAAATGCTTGATTTTATGTTTCGAGCATGATTTTTGTGCTCCGAGCCGTGGGAAAGTTTTATGACTTCAACCCCATGTCTCCGTTATATTTTCAAATTATTCTACCGTAATTTTATTTTCTTGAACCAAACTGTAGCAAAACAAGGTTTGAATATGTACCTGTGGTATAATGGTAATTTTAGATCTCAAATCATGAAGACCGATAGTTGATATATCAATTCCATCAATGATTATCTTCCCTTTAGCTTTCTCAAGGATTCTAAACAAAGCCATTGTTAAGGATGACTTCCC
This sequence comes from Mytilus galloprovincialis, assembly GCF_965363235.1. NCBI lineage: Eukaryota > Metazoa > Mollusca > Bivalvia > Mytilida > Mytilidae > Mytilus > Mytilus galloprovincialis. The sequence continues at coordinate 18,515,966 of NC_134845.1, read as the reverse complement.
AGCACCAGTTCTGCCAACTATACCAATCTGGGAAAAAAAAGAAATAGACATCAATTCATGCTATATTGGTCGCATTTACATACTTATACTTTTTGCTGTTGGTTACGTTTTATGGTACAAATTGGGTTAAGAATTTCGTAAAATCTAAGTCAAGAATATGACAGTTGTTTCCCATTCGTTTGATGTGCTCAGCCAGCTATTGATATGGGACTTTCCGTTTTGAATTTTTCCTTAGAAATTGATATTTGTTATTTTACTTTTTAGATTTTTACGTAATGTATGGACACCTTTTTATTAGTAAAGGCATTAAGTTGACTGATAATTGTATGAATATATGTGTATCGTTTGATTTTTATACAGTATGTAGTGATGCCGCCTCATTGATGTGTACACAAAGTCTCCATTTAACCATGTGTAAACAATGTAAAGTCAAAGTAAATATGGTAAATTACCTTTTCATTTTGTTGTATTGTACACGTGATTCCCTTCAGCACCAAGTCTAGACCTTCTCTGTATCTTACGCCATAATCTTGGAATTCTATGCATCCTATCTCTGGCCAGCTTGAACTAGGTTCCTTCTCTGGGATTTCCCATGCAGCCTATAATCATTGCAAATGATAACTTTTATTTGAAGAGGTTTCGTGCAGATCACCAATTGCTTTGAATAAAATTGTCATAAAAATGGCTTTGAGAATACTAGCTTATTTATTTTGTGAATCGTAATTTACCTAGAATAAGTGGTGTTTAATAATATTCCTGATTTATTGAAATAGATAGAAGATATATATAAATCTAAAGAAGTTAAAATGCATACCTCGGTTGGATTTTCTGTATATTCCTGGATCTTTTCAATCGAAACTGTGTTACTTTCTAAATCAGAAATTACTCTAACAACCCATTGCAAACATCCGGTTATCTGAAACAAAAATATACATATATATTCTTAAAAATTATAAAAATTTACTTTATGCACTCGCTTTTGAATGTTCCTTTGATATCTTCCACTTCTTTTTTAACAATACTCTTTTCTTTTTTAACAATAATCTATCTTTTTAACATTAATCTATGTTTTTTAACAATAATCTTTCTTTTTTAACAATAATCTATCATAATTTAAAATCAATTCCTTTAGAATAGTTACTTTTTACTAAAGTTTTAGAAAATAAATTGAATTTAACAAACTATTCAAAAGATCAACAAGAATCTGTCTTAAGTACAACCTACTTCTAAAGCATATGTTATTATAAGTCCAACTATTCCTGCAGACAATGTAGCTTTTCCAAGCACAGCAAATATACACACAAACAATAAAATCAGAGCTCCCATAAACTGAAGTCGAACTGATAGCCATCTAAAAAAAAATCAATATTGATAAAAGGTTGAAAAAAAAATAACGAGGGAAATTCTAATCAGAAAGTCCTTATAAGCAAATGGTAATAGCAAAAGCTCAAACACATAAAACAAATAGATAACAGCTGAGAAATATTTAGTTATAAACAGCTTCCAATTGCTTTTGAGCATTTCCATATGCTCAAGTCAATGGGTGTTTCGGATAAGCAAGAATTCTGATATAAGAACTTTGGTAAGCGACCTTTTTATTTATAAAAACGAAGAACATGAATTCCCGAATTCTCACTATTAAGCTAAGGAATATAAGATCGACAATGTACATATCAACAGAAACTTATGTTAGCCGAATTTGGATAAAATAGATAAAACCCATTACCTTGGATAAATAACTGCTCTTATCCGAATTCGGATAAGAGGCAATCTATACTTCTTATCCGAATTCGGATAAGAAGTATAGATTGCCTACCTCACAGAGTTTAGTATGCAGTGAGTATCCTTATGCAAAATGGGATAAGTATATCTATATCTAATATTAATTTGTCTTGGTTGTTATCCGAATTCGGATAAGAAGATAAAATGAATAATACATATGAGTACCAATCAAGATTTTTTTTCTTGAATTCAGATAAAAGTGATATATTTTTATATCAATTAGCCATGTGATTAATTTTCTGAGGTAACGATTGATTGATTGTTTCTTGTTGAACGTTCAGTGGCAAATATTTCATGTATATGCACATGAAAAAGCGAAAGTTAGTGAGGGAAGGGCAAATATTCGTTCTACAAACTGCTTCTTTCTTTTGTCATTAATTGTCAAAATCAAGCATAATAGAAAAAAGAGAATAAGAAACACCGTCCGACCATATATATAATAGTTATTACATCTATGGTCCGACATACCATCAAAAGGAACCATGAGAACATCGCCACGACGGTTGAGTATCATAAAACTTTCAGGTCAGACCGGGTACATTGAAATATAGGACATTTTGACGACAGATAATTCAAAGATGTTAAATGAAAATATACTAGTAAATCGACTTTTTTCATTATAATTCCATTCCAGGCGCATATTTACATAATATACGGTTTAAAAAATATATGAATCGAAGATTCACCTAGACAAATGTTAGGCACTCATAGTACATGTAGTACATTACTTTCACAAGTTACCACAAACAGAAATCGATCGTTACATTGATTTCCGTATAAAAACAATGACAGGATCCTCTTTAATAAGATTTGCCAAAAATCTGCATAGAATAACAATATCCTTTAAAAGTTTTATATTGTATTGTTCCTTCTCGTCTTCAATTCTTTTTAACTCATAAACAGAGTCCATAGATACACATTTGTCACCAAGAATGCACCAACTATGCAAAAAGAATCCGACATAAATTATACTTGTTAACCTGACATAAATTGCCACCATTAATAGTGAATGAAAATATACTAATAAATCGACAAATCTATTGTTTATTAAAAGTTCATTCCAGGCGAATATTTATATAAGATACAGTTACAAAACATATGATACGAAGATTCACATAGAAAAATGTTAGGCACTCATGGTACATTACTTTCACAAATTACCACAAACGGATTTCGTTACACATGTTACATTCCCTATACAAAACAATGACCAATACGGTGTAAACAAAAAATAAAAGCACGCAAATTGTTCAATACTATGCAGAAAACACGCAACAGTGTCCTTTACTGTTCAGACAAATAACACAAAAATAAACACAAATGAATAATAATGTAGCACAACATTTCTATGAATCTATAATGGTCCTCCCAATATCTGCCAAAATCTGCATAGAATAACAATATCCTTTCGAACGTTTCATATTGTATAATTCCTTCTGGTATTGAATTCTTTCATCTCTAAAACAGAGTCCTTGTATAAACATTGGTCAACAAGAATGCACCAACTTTGCACCAAGAATTTGATCTAATAAATTTTACTCGTTTACCCGACCTAAATTGCCAACAAATATGCACCAAAAATGCACCAACCTATTAATACATAATACAATTCTAGTTTTAAAACTAACACATGTAAGAAGGCTGTGACCTCTATGAAATCGGATACATTACACACTACTGAGAACTACGATACAAAAATAAATTGTAAAAAGTATGAAATAAATGACTTTAACAGATAAGAGTTATACTAGCTGTCTTATTTATACTCTATCAAACTAAGGATGTTGTGGGTGTTCTTTTACACACTTTTGGACACTCACTGTTCATTTTATACGAGGCATAAGATTTAATCGTTACACCAAACAGATGTGATAATTGGGATGTATGAAAGAAGTGAAGGAATGTTATTATTTCTATAAAACGGTCAACACGTACGTTTCATAGGTAAAAAATGTGACTGTTAACACTCATCCCAGATCACAGGATTAAAATTTAGTAATTACGCCAGACACGCGTTTCGATTACAAAAGACTAAACAGTGACGCCGGTATAAAAAAAAAAGTTGAAAATGACAAATAAGCTAACGATCGACAATGGTTGACTATAAATGTCATAGAGAATGGTTGACTAATGTCATAGAGAATGGTTGACTAATGTCATATCATGTTCCTTCCATTTAACTCAGACATCACTAGGTTAATATAATTGCGAAAAAAGTAATGTCAATTTGGTCTGATCTGCGGCCAGTTTCACAAAGCTGTCTACTAAGACTTAGACATGTCTTAGGATTATATGATGTCGCCGTTTTCGTGTCAGTCGTAAGGTTGCTAATTTATAAACTAGCAAGCGGCTCGAAAAAACGTTCCACTAAAGCAGGAGAAATGATAATGAACATATCATATTTTTTTACAACTGTTATAATTAAATTAAAAATACGTGTCCATAAAAGAGGGTCTGATTGTATTGGGGTAAATTTACGGAATACAGAATAATGGGCAAATACTGCAGAATAAAATACAAAAAAAACGAAGATTAGAGAATGATGCTTAAATATAAAGAATAAACTATATTGGTAACACAAAATAAATATTAATAAATTAATGACCCTCTATCCAGACCCTTATGATAAAAAGAACATATCAATACAAAACACCTAATCATCATGCATAATCAACACTAAGAACATTGGAAACTCATAGCATATTCAATATAATTTAGTTCCCTCTCGGACCATTTTCTAGAAAACGAAAAGTCGGTGACAAATACTTTTCTTTGGCAGCGTATCGTTGCGATGCGGTCTTTAGGATTTATGGAATATTTTTTTTTGGGGGGGGGGGGAGACACACATAGACCAAGAGTAGCAGCATGTTAGTGTACAGCTTCCGGAATTTGTAGTTTTCTGTCCAACAGAGGGTTGTAAATAGGAACAATGAGTTTCGACAGTTTTCTCATATCACTATAACTATAGTTTTCTATACTACATGTTGAAATACTTCATCAAAAATCACATTTCATTTTTATATTTATCCGGCGCAGCCTGTCGGGTTAATACAAAGCAGGGTCAAAATTGATATGTTCTAGGTCTGAATACTTGTATGCATTAAACTTGCCACTGGACGTAATTTATTTGTGAAGTGCTATTTGAAACACATGTGTTGAAAGAAATTACCCAGATGTCGTCCATCTTTCCCGAATATTCCTTTGCCTCTCACTTTGGGGGGGGGGGGGGGGGGGCATGAAAACGAGTAATTTGTAGAGTAATCATATTTATTGAAATATTAAATTAAAATAACGTCAGTTGAAAATCATCCAAAATTTTACATCGGTTTCTGACTGTCGAAATCAAAGAAAATTTAGCACCATATTATATTGTACATGATACTCAATCTCTCTTTAATGTTTTGTTCAGGCTAACATAATTTGGGCACAAAAAAAAAAATCATATTTTGTAGTATTTCTTCAAACTCTCGTTAGCGAACTGTAGGACCAGCAAGTTGAAAATAAGGCCGCTAGACGTCAAATAATACACATATGCTTAGTTATATATTTTGGTACTATTGATGACCTACAGCAACAATAAAATGCTACGCTGAGCGCAGCCTAATACGCCCGCAGAGGTTGAACAGTTTGGGCACGTTTGGCCACAATATTCAAGCTTGATATATATATACCGTCTGAATTTGGATTCTGATTAATTTTTTGACATAACATAAATTTCTGACACAAAATATATGTGGTCGAAGGATTAAACTATTGTGCAATTAGAGATTTCTTCTTGATATATTTCGAAAAGTTTTAAAACTTCAAAAAATTGCAGAATATAATTATGACCCCTTCCTCTTGTAGTAATTACCCCCAGCCTTCTCTTTGTGGTGTGGAACCCTGTAGTACAATTTTAGATTAGATCCATACACTTTAACACAAGTTATTGTAAAATAGTAAAACTAGTGAATTGCTTGTTTTTGGCCCCTATATAATTCCTGAACGTTTGGAGCAATTACATGTACCCCAAACTCAATTTCAGCCTTTCATTTGTGATATGAAACCTTGTGGTGCAATTTCAGAGATATTCATTACTTCTCAATGTCATATTAGAAATGAATGAAAATCAAAACGGAATTTACATCAACAGATATAAACAATTCATCAAAGTTGTATGAAAATTGGTGAAAACATCTTAATAAAGTTAGAGTACAAAAACTGGAAAATCACCCCTTTTTAATGAATAAAACCCATATCTCGGAATCGAAAACAACATCGGTGACCCCAATTTTCTTTTCGCCTAAAATATTGTAATAAGTATGATCTGTCTTCATGCAAAATTTCAATGAATTATGATTTCCCTTTATTATAAGATATATCTAAGACCTTAGTTGGTTTCACAAAGTGGTCCTCAATTAGGACATCTCCAAAGTTGGTCAGACAGTTAGGACTACACGAGAGGTGTCTTATAATGGTCTTATGATAGTCATAAGTTTATTTATATAAATAACACTCATTTTATATATCAATTTTGCAAGTTATCCAATTATTAGGCTAATTATCTACTCTCCTTTTCCTGCTTATAACTAAATCTGTATAGGTTGACGAATAATTCAATTTATCCTGCAATTGGGTGTTCTACTACAAATGTATACAGATACAGCCCTACAGATATCGCTATGCTGTATCTAAAATTGAGAATGGAAATGGGGAATTTGTCAAAGAGACAACTACCCGTCCATAGAAAAAACAACAGCAGAAGGTCACCAACAGGTCTTCAATGTAGCGAGAAATTCCCGCACTCGGAGGCGTCCTTCAGCCGGCCCCTAAACAAATATATACTAGTTCAGTGATAATGAACGTCATACTAATTTTTGAATTGTACACAAGAAACTAAAATTAAAATAATACAAGACTAACAAAGGCCAGGGGCTCCTGACTTGGGACAGGCGCAAAAATGCGGCGGAGTTAAACATGTTTATGAGATCTCAACCCTCCCCCTATACCTCTAGCCAATGAAGAAAAGTTACTGTAATCTCTGTAAAAAGTTACTGTAAAAAAAATCTGTATGCTATACAGATATCGCTTAAAAGCTCCGCCCACTGCCGGACTGAGTATTGTGTGAACCTGCGTGACCTCAGAATGTGTATTGCAGTTGCATTGCAATGACGTTTCAAATGCGAATTAACAATTACTTTTATACGTTCTGTTTGTTTTCAAACATTTCTTCAGAGCAATAAGAATCACACAAATTTTCTGATAGCATAAATACACACATGAAAAGCAGTCTCTTCTACGATGACATCTATCGATTTCAAAACTTGAATGTGTATGATTGTGTATCAAAAACAACCATGTCAATCTCAGCATGCATGTTTAGTGAATGTCGAGTCTGAAGCGTAGTACAACTCGTACACTCCTGTTTCAAATTGGACAATGTTTTGTTATTTGTTTTTACTGTTGAAATTATTTGTTATGTTAAAATAGATAATTATTCACCTTGAACTATGTATTATTGTTGACCATTCGAGATTTATTTTTTTGCGAACCCGTCTTCAGCTGAAATCGATTACTGTATCGTACTACTACACGGGCCCCAAGGGATTTCAAATCGAAAATAAATGCAAAACATATGCTTTTGTGTCTTTCAAAACACAAATAATATACAGAATTAATTGCAGGATAAAGACAATAACTGTTTAGTGTCTTTAAATATCAGCTGTATTTGTACTCGGATCGAAACAGGTGTAATAGCTCGCTAAAAGCTCGCATACAGCTTGTTTCCTAGCCTCGTACAAATACAGCTGATATTCAAAGACACTAAACAGTTATTGTCTATGTATTGATATCATTTTCTATGTTCAGTGGACCGTGAAATGTTGGTCAAAACTCTAATCTGGCATTCAAATTAGAAAAATCATATCATAGGGAACATATGAACTTAGTTTTAAGTTGATTTGACTTCAACTTCACCAAAAACTACCTTGACCAAAATTTTAACCTGAAAATCAGGACAGACATATGAACGGACGGTACGAAGAACGGACGCACAGATCGATTACCATAATGACCATCTTCTATCGTAGGGGGCATAAAAACAACTAGACTGTACAGCTTTGTACGGGTTTTGCAGAGATTGGTTGAATGTTGTTTGATTTTCGTCCAGTGACAAATATTTCATACATTTTCTGGACGAGGTTCACAAGTGGTGTGACAGTACTATGATATCGTAATTAATCAAGTAAAAAAATCAAACTGGCTTATTATTTGATTTTGTTCAAATCTAGAAGTGCATACTAGAAAAATCATCGTCCCTATCCCTTGCAAACACGTATACCTTTGAAATTCCCATCCTACATGTATAGTTACAAGCAATGATATCAGAAAATGATTATTCTAAAATAAATTGTATAATCTTCAATGAACCAAGAATTGTGTAGGGGCGTGTTTTATTTGTATCTTCTGCACATCTCTAGAATGTCTTCTAGTGAAGAGTTTAAAAAAGAATCTTTAATTAATTACCTCTTCCGGAGATATTCTGAAGATCAATAAAACGTGTTTGTTATTTTGGGTGACATAAATGAAGTATACGGTGATTGTTTTAGAACAGGAAGATACGTCCGATAGACATTACTATAAACAGTGTTCGTAACATTTGTCTTTATGCTTTCCTGTTACTCAATTTTGCTAAACAAATCAGGCTACCCCCCCCCCCCCCCCCCCCCCGTTATTGATTTTTAAGAATAATAAACTGTACACGAATTCGTCAATTTCTGTCTGGAATATGATAAATAAGGACATCGTGTCTAACCAAATTTGTTTTTAGGTAACCAAACTGGAATACTTTGGAATAAAGTAAAGTTAACGGAAAGTTATCAGAATTATTTTCTCTTGTGGTCCTCGAAGGAAATCTTTTGGTTCTAACTATTATTGCTATTGCAAATATCGATGGTTAGAACCTTCGGATCAACCTCATTTCAAAAACTTTCATTGTATATGGATCTATATGCAAGTCATACAACTTATCCAGAAGTTTGTACGTCAGACTATGTTATTTTGTATTTAATGAATTCGTAGGTTGTTAACTGATTGATACTTCAGTCCGGGAGAACAAGATTGATTTCAGTACTAGTTGCAATTAGCTTTGAATATATTTCCAGTAATTGCAAATACTATTATTTCGGTGCTTTGTGTCTATGGTCCAGATGTTAGTTTGTTTGTTTGTGTGTCTCGTACCGATCTTCAGAGTTAATCTACTTGCAACTGATTTTTACAGGTTGTTCTTGTATTGTTACACAACTGTCCCAGCGTCGGGGAGGGTTGAGCGCTCATTCACATGGTGTACTGTTACACAACTGTCTCAGCGTCGGGGAGGGTTGCACGCTCATTCACATGGTCTACTGTTACCCAAATGTCTCATTGTTGGGGAGGGTTTAGCGCTCATTCACATGTGTACTGTTACATAACTGTCCCAGGATCGGGGAGGGTTGAGCGCTCATTCACATTGTGTACTGTCACATAACTGTCCCAGCGTCGGGAAGGGTTGAGCGCTCATTCACATGGTGTACTGTTACACAACAGTCTCAGCGTCGGGGAGGGTTGAACGCTCATTAACATGGTTTACTGTTACCCAACTGTCCCAGCGTCGGGGAGGGTTTAGCGCTCATTCCCATGTGTACTGTTACACAACTGTCCCAGGGTCGGGGAGGGTTGAGCGCTCATTCACATGTGTACTGTTACACAACTGTCCCAGCGTCGGGGAGGGTTTAGCGCTCATTCACATGGTTTTCTGTTACACAACTGTCCCAGCGTCGGGGAGGGTTGAGCGCTCATTTACATGTTGTACTGTTACACAACTGTCCCAGCGTCGGGGAGGGTTTAGCGCTCATTCACATGTGTACTGTTACACAACTGTCCCAGCGTCGGAGAGGGTCTAGCGCTCATTCACATGTGTACTGTTACACAACTGGTCCATTGTTGGGGAGGGTTGAGATCACGATAACATGTTTAAACCCTCCACATTCTGTATGTTTTATTTGCCTGTCCAAAGTAAGAATTGTCGTGGTTGTTGTTTGTTGGTATGTACGTTTCACATTTGTTGTTCGCTAATTTTTTCGACATTAGTTAGGCCGTTAGTTTAATAATTTGAATTGGTTTACAAATTCGATTTCGGGGACTTTTAAGGCTGTCTATGCGGTTTGGGCTGTGTTTATCGTTGAAGGCCATATAATGACATATAGCTGTTAATTTCTGTATCACCTGTCTCTTGTAGAGATGCCACATTTCCGGTTTTATATTAACCCTGCCCTATTTATTAATGTGCTTGTCCCAAGTCTGGAGCCCTTAGTTAAGTGGTTGTCGTTGGTTCATGTCTCGACTCATATTTGATATTTTGTTTTGTTATGTATAATTAGACCGTTAGATTTTTCGTTTGAATTGCTTTACACTTTTAATGTCGAGCTTTTTATAGACGACGCTATATCATCTTGTTTTGTCATTTGTGTTGAAGGCCTTACGGTTGCCTAAATTGCTTACATCTTATGAATAATAATGCCCTTTACCTTTCCCAATCCTCCATCTATAAATATAAACTGACCACCACGGAATAGCTCAACAGTTTGAAAACTAACGTTAAACACCAATCAATCAAAATCCCTCTCCTGAAATATCAAATAGTCATACTTCAACTGTCATATAGACTAAACGACGCCATATTTGCCTACACAGTTGCAACACTAGGTCAGCACCTCATAAGGAACATTCATGTCATGTTTTATGTTATTCCATTTAGTAGTTCTCTAAAAGAGTATATTCATATGTATTTCCCAAAGGGTCCCATATTAAACTATGTCTCTCTCATGTGACCGTCTTGGATGATTGATCGGCTTCAAAGTAACAACTTTGGTTTCATTCCATTCAGTGTTTTTTTAAAAGAAGACATGTGTATGTATTTTCAAATTGTCCTATGTTAAATGATGTCCTCACTGGCGGCCATCTTGGATGATGAATCGGCTTCAAAGTTACTACACTTGGTCAGCACATCATAAGGAACATTCATGTCATGTTTGATTTCATTTCATTCATTGTTTCTTTAAAAGAAGACATTTTTATGTTTTTCCCGTAGGGTCCTATGTTGAATAAGTCCCCCGGTGGCGGCCATTTCGGATGATGGATCGGCTACTAAGTAACAATATTTAGTCAATACCTCATAAGGAATATTCATGCCATGTCTGCTTTCAATCCATTCAGTGGTGCTCTAAAAGAAGACATTTGTATGTATTATACATAGGGTCCTATGTTAAACTACGTCCCCCGCTGGCGGTCATTTTGGAAGATGGATCGGCTACAACGTAACAACACTTAGTCAGCACCTCATTAGGAACATTCCTGTCATGTTTGGTTTCATTCTATTCAGTGGTTCTCTAGAAGAAGTTCAAAATTAAAAAAAAAAATAACGACGACGACGCACAACGACGGACGCCATGGGATAAGAAAACCCTTCGGGTCAAGTGAGCTAAAAAAAGGGGGGTATGTTTTTTGGTTTGATTTTTTTTTTCGCCAAACGCGAACCTTTGTTTTTTTTTTTTTTTTTTTAACTTTTTCAGCGCTATCACTAAATTATTTTTTTTTAATATTGAACACTATAAGGTATGACGTAAATCTGGATTCAATATATATTATTTTGATCATCTGCTTGGCCTGATTATTTTTTTTTTAGCATATTGGGGAGAAGAATATTTTTCTATTAAAAAAGCATAAAGTCACCTTCGACTTCGTCGGAAGGGGACTATAACCCCCCTTTTTTAAAAGTTCAATGGTTGTTCCCTTATTAATTAAAATAATAAACGAAAATAAATGCTAAATCTTTCCTATGAATCAAATACTGAACTAATTTGTATATCGCGGCAAAATCAATAGTGTCCTTATATTCTTTTATTGTTTTAACCTACATAATTCATAATTGCTCAAATTAAAATGAACAAGTGAAACTGCGAGCTACTGCTCACTGATGATACCCCCGTTGATTATATAGGGAATTATTCAAGCATGACTGGAGCGCCCCCCCTTTTTTTAGGTCAGTCAGCGGGCCCCCCTTTTAGGAAAAGTTCTAGATCCGCCACTGCTAACATATATATTAGTAGACTTGCTACATGTCTTGTTTACTTATTTTTTATTTTTTTCAATTTTGCCTCTATTTTATGCAATAACTAAGAGATTACCATTATACTGACATCTTTCTCCAAGGGCAATCAGTATACTACCAGTTTTCTCAGTAAACATATATAAGTTAATAAGAATGAAATAAAAGAAAGGGTATAATATTGTAGCAAGTCTACAAAGACGAAAGAACTATAAATTGGTAAATTGTTAGTTATACAAGAGAAGTTAGTTTGAAAAAATATTTTCAAGGAAACTAAAACAACATAATATTATAGTACATGTATATTAAGCACATAGACAAACAAATATTCTACGTTTATAAATTATTTTAAATTGTATAATATGATATATAATTAATATACCATGATCATTTGCATTTGCATGAATTTTTTTTTTTTTTCAATCCATTAGAAAATACTTTATTGTAATATTGATATAATTCTTGAATGCTGTACAATCATGCAAGTGATGGAGAAATGACAAGGTCGATGTCTCAAGAAATGTATAATTTATGAGGTCAGAACATTCTGACAACCCCCTCTGATACAGAAAGAAATTCGGTTAATACTTACAGCAGATGGATAACATTTAAACTTTCTAATCTAAAATGTGTAGTAAATCACAAATAAAGGGTAAAGGCACTAATAATAAAGGCGCGAAGTTTCTCTCACGTATTTTAACACAGTAATTACAAATAGGACAACAGGTCACCTGGAAAATGAAATTGACTTTTTTTTTTCGAGAATTTTACTTTACTAAGCGAACGAATGACGGGGGAGGGGGGGGGGGGGTTATTTTGTTTTTTTATAAAATAATATTCTGATTCCCGAGCTGATAAAAAAAAGTTACCAGAGAACAAAAATATATATTATGTTGAATCCTAATTTCCCCCATACCTTATAGTTGAATAATTTGATTGATAGCGTTGAAAAAATGAATTAAATTGTTAAATGGTTGTTCCCTTAAAGATTTTTCACTGGGTGATGCCTTTGCTGGTGGACTGATAGTCCCCGAGGGTATCACTATCCCAATAGCCAATACTTCGGTACAGGCATGAAAATACGGATTTTGTGTTTTTATTTAAAATAAGCTGTTACAAAATTTTTGAAATAATTTGAAATTAAGGAATATACGTAATGTTTGAAATAATTTGAAATTAAGGAATGTACGTATCTCCCTCGTGCAAAGCTCTGATTCCTTGCCCGACTTTGTCTTTCTTCTTGTCCTTTTTGGTTTATAGGTTTTTTAATAAGCTTTGGATTTTCAATTATTTTGGCCTCGAGCATCACTGAAGAGACATTGATTAGTGCAGACAAATTGGTACCGTTTATGTTATTACAACCATTGGTCTGATGCCTCTGCTGGTGGACTGATAGTCCCCGAGGGTATCACTGTCCCCGCAGCCAATACTTCGATACTGGCATGAAAATACAGATTTTGTTTTATTAAAATTTGCTTATTTGAAATTAAGGAATCTATCCCCCTCATGCAAAGCTCTGATTCCTTGCCGGCTTTGGCATACTTTTTTGTTCTTTTTGGTTTATAGCTCTTCATCCTTTCAATAAGCTTTGGATTTTCAATTTCATTTGGGCCTCCTGAGAATCACTGAAGAGAAATTGAAATATAGTTGACCTATTGCTTATTGTTTCTAAGAAACAGACTTAACCAAGAAAACTAAACATTGACCAATGAACCACAGGGGCGGATCCAGCCATTTTAAAAGGGGGGTCCCAACCCAGGAAAAAAGGGGGGGGTCAAACTTTATGTCTCCATTCAAATACCGTGATTTGTAGGCCAAAAAAGGGGGGTTCCAACCCCGGAACCCCCCTCCCCTGGATCCGCCAATGAACCATGAAAATGAGGTCAAGGTCAGATAAACCATGCCAGGCAGATATGTAGAGCTTACAATCCTTCCATACAACAAATCTAGTTGACCTATTGCATACAGTATATGAAATACAGACCAAAACACAAAAACTTAACTATAACAAGCGATCAATTTCAATTTAAAGGCAAATTGAGAAAATATCCGTTGTTAATAGGAAGGAAATCATAAGAAAAAAGGTAAGGTGTCTATCAAAATGGTTTAATTTTTGGTCCTTATATAAATTTTTCCTATCATTAAGCCGCAAGTCAAATTTAAGACTTAAATCAAAGTACTGAAGTACTGAACATCGGATGACCGCAGGTTCTTGTGGATGGTCAAAAGCACATGTCACAGAAACAGATCACATCTCTATACCTGAAACTTGGGTTAATTTACAGAGATATTTTTTTCTGATACAAGTTCGTGCTTGGATGATGAATAAATGACAGGAAATTCAACCTCACCGTAATAACTATTATATTGTAGTGCAAGAAATCAGTATACCTTGGACTATTATACTTATATAATAATAGTCGTAGAGAATACACTGGTTTGTTGTTATATATATTATTAATATTACGATTGCATGTATATCTAATTTTCATCTATTTGTATATGATACTTCTATTCTACTATTATTATAGTGCAGTGCAAGTGCATGGTGGACACTCTTCTGTAAAAAAAATCAAAGCCTTAAAGGCTGTTAAAGCAATTGCTGCCATGTTAATGTTTTGGGGACTTTTATTTTTCATCTACATATATAAGAATTAAACCTGACAGGACATGGTTTTCTAGTGAAAAGCAAGAAGGTTTTGACTTTATTTCAATAAAAGACTTAAGCAGGAAATCATTGTTAATATGTTTTATATTTCACAAGGAGACAACAAGTTTACCAGGCTAAAGTTGGGGGTAATTATGGATTATCCCCTGGTAGTGTTTGTAACTGGGCAAGAATTACTTTTATTTATTTAATTTTAACAATTTTCATAATTAATTTAAATTAACCATTCAGTTAAAACATTTCACCTTTCGAGACGCTAATGGTGAAAAATGGGACAGAAATAAAATAACTTACAAGACATAAACATGTAAAAAATAAATATATATTTCAGCTTACTAAAAATATTTTCATAGTGTTACTTTGACATCATTTCTTAAAACTAAGTCCCACACATAATTGTTCATTTGATATGTGTCATCCTCATGCGATACGAGAAGTTTTCATGTCGCTAAATAGTCTTCTTGTCGCTTAATTTATTCTTCTTGTCCGTTCTTGACGCTTCTTGTCGCTAAAATTCTTCTTGTCGTTATTAGTGAGACCGCTATTTTTAGATGACAGGTGGTCATTTACACTACAAGTATAACCTGTGTAGTGATTTTTATTTTACGATAAATTTAATAATGAACGATATTTTATGAATGAACAAGAGCACCTGACCTCTTTCTGAAACACCAATTAAACATATAAAATCGTATTTATTAAGATATAATTCAGTCAAATTTTCACCACTAAATCAACAACTGAAATGATTCCATATTTTGTTGAAACATCGTACAACCGGAGAACAGAAATCGCAGGTATGAAAATGCACTTTTTTCACTGTTGTTAAAAACCCAAAACTAATTTGACTATTATTTATGAATGACGGAAATTTAAGCGATAACAATACATCGGAGTGACCTCAAGGACATCCTCTGTAAAAATGGTACTTCGCAAGATCTGGTTTGTACTAGCCCAGCTATAATTAGCGTGGAACGTTGTCTTCTTGCGGATAGTGTTCCAGTATACTAGCACAATAAAGTCCTGCAACTACGGTAGACTAGCACAAAGCAGTCAAAATTATACATACACCCTTAAGTTTTTTATTTATTTTATTACTTCTCTTTTTCTTAATCATACAAAACATTTTTCTAATTATTTTTGCAAAATCCACATACACAAATTTAGGCATATTTCGGTTTACACAAATATTTGGCAACTAAATTCACATACACAATTTGGCATATCAAAATTATCCGCTCTTTACTTGGCTGCTGGTGTACCAGTACAACCGTTGCTGCCGCTCACTGTTGTTTGCTTGGCATAGCTTTCCTCCTATTCCTACCTTTGGTGGCTCCGTGTTTATTAATTATTTATTTTTACGTATATACTTTTTATTTTTGGTTTATTTTTGGTTTTCTGAAAAAAAATCATTTTGATATTCTTTTATTGTATTTATTACGGAAGCGTATTAGCGCCACACATTTTTTTTTAATTTTTCTTCCTATGTTTGCGTTATAACGCAAACCTTTGCATTATAACGCAAACCTGTACTTTTGCGTTAAACGCAAACCTTTGCGATATAACGCAAATATCTTGATGTCTTGACTTGAAGTTTTGTATATATGTTTGTCTGTCATTCATTTCGAATGTGATTTACTAGTAGATAAAAAAAGAAACATACATACAAGGCCAAATCATTATAATAAATATGCATAGGAATAATGGAATACTTGAAGTGCAATTATACATAAATTAAGACTGATTTGTGCATCAGAAAAGTATATAATTTAACAAGAAAATAGATATAGTTTAGTATATAGTCATATTTAAATTGAAAGATCAAAAATAATGTCATACAATTGTGAAACCTCCGAGTCAAATAGACAAAATGATCTTTCTGCTTTAAAATGAATTATTAATAAGGAAACATTTTTTAAAATCTCAGAATATGATCAAGATTCTTTGATAGAAAGTCCTTGAATTTTCATTTCAATATAATGAAGTATTTTTAAGATGCTTGGGTAGCAATGTGAATAGAGAGAACATAATTTTATTAATAAAACATCTCCATTCTATACATTTATTGCCAAAGGGTAGCTTGTTTGCATCTAACCTACTTTACACAGTTCTCAAACGAGGTCTTACTTTGGAAGTATATTTATATTCGGTTATAGCTATATTAGCAGGGTTGATTTTTTTTCTTCGATATAACCTCAATTTACTCAATTTTCTTTGTAATATATATACTAGTAGTAACATGAATATCGTTTTTGGGGGCCTTTGTAGTTTGTTGTTCAGTGTGAGCCAATGCTCCGTGTTGAAGACCGTCCTTTGGCCTATGATGGTTTACTTTTACGAATAGTGACTCAGATGGAGAGTTTTCTTATTGGCACTCATATCACATCTTCTTATATTATTCTGCGCATTATTGGTCAATGATATGATCTAATTATTCAAGCATTTTACCATGCAATGACTACAAAGGTGATTGATTTTAATATATACAGCCTCCTCCATTAATAACTACTGTTTCCTTTGAATCTTAAATAAGAAATAAGATAAAACAAATGTTTGCGTTATTACGCAAAGGTTTGCGTTATATTCCAAAGGTTTGCGTATCCCAAATGCGTTATAACGCAAACCTTTGCGTCAAACGCAAAGGATACGCACAGATTTGCGTTATACATTTGCGTTATAACGCAAACCTTTGCGATATAACGCAAACCTTTGCATTTAACGCAAAGATAGGAAGAAAAATAAAAAAAAATGTGTGGCGTTAATACGCTTCCGTAATTTATTGTCATATTTTTTCTTTTATTTATTTATTCAATTATTCAGGAATTTATTTATTCATTTAATTATTCAAATTTTTTCTCTACTTTACTTTTATTAACTTTTTTGTCATTCTAGATTATATCAATTACCATATGGTAAAATTAAATTTATTTATTAACTTTGTGTGAAAAAAAAACAAACATGTTTTGATCCAAAATAAACTCATTTCAATTAATAAACTAAATCTGGTTTTGTATCACATAGTACAGTAACATGGATGTATTATTTTACCTGAACAGTTTAAGATTAAAAAAGAATTTTCAGACAACGTGTTATTCTTGACCGTGAAATAAATGCGTGCTCAGACAAGACTATATGTTTTGCTAAACTCTGTTGACCACATCCTTACGACTCTGGTGGATAGTTGTCTCAAAAGAGCTTTCTTACATTTTGACTAAAGGAACGAACGGAGCATGTATTACACATTTCTACGATAATGCTGAGAGTCTGTGTTTTATCCGGTAAAACAGCATTCTTTTCTGAATTAAACTTGTCTTTAAAAATTTAAATATTGCAAATAAAACACGCTTTTGATATCCAAACAAACTTATTTCCGATACGTTACTATTGTTTCCCACGATTACACACATTTGCGCGGGAATTGTGTTCAAATTTAACATTTTAATGAAATTTATTAAGTATGATATTCTAAATTTAACGACAAGATTCACAAGTTATTTTTATTTTTAATGAGTATGCCATCATCAAATTGTCAACACGGATCATAGTGAATTGCAAGACAAGGATGCTGCAATGTTTGAAGTAGTTAGAACTAAATAATTGATATAAATCAAAACATCGTGTTATTTCTGATTAGTTTTTCGAATTACTTTATTAAGGTATCGAGAACCTTTGGTGACCCCATAGTTTAAGTGTCTTTAAAAAGTACATAGTGAGCAGTGGTCGTTACATACAAACGTTCACC
Organism: Mytilus galloprovincialis; assembly: GCF_965363235.1. Taxonomy (NCBI): domain Eukaryota; kingdom Metazoa; phylum Mollusca; class Bivalvia; order Mytilida; family Mytilidae; genus Mytilus; species Mytilus galloprovincialis. The sequence continues at coordinate 18,497,651 of NC_134845.1, read as the reverse complement.
TTAATTGTCCCAGTCAATGGATGAATTTAATGTGTCAATCAATGGCCACAGCCACACTGCTTTGAATTTCATTCTATTTACGATTGTTCTTTAACCGCATCAAAACTAAATACTGACACCTGATAGTTTCAGATACTTATGTTCAATCAGGCAAGTGATAACATCAACCTATAGTATTATATTTAATCTGAATTTCTCACCCTTTTAAGTTTTCATACATCATGATGGAGCATTAAATAGTGACCTATTCCAGCGGCTCATCTCTACCATTCATTACATAGGAATTGCCCCACCCCTCTCGAGTATATTATAATCTAACTCGAAGTCAACATCCGGATGTAGTGATACTGCGAGCTGCTAGCACTTTTGGCAGCTCAAACCTAACAAAATTATATCTTCAAGTCTAACACAAAAAAGACACAGCCTTGTGTTTAGACATTGGAGGCATTGAAATGATGCAACACAACTCCAGAAACTCCAGAAACAAAACCAGAACGGTAAAAATGACGCCACCCAAATTCACACTTGATTATTGATTGTTGGAAATAAACATTGCGTTTAAGTTCCATAAAATGTGGCTGAGGCCAACTTAAGTTAGGGAATGGTAACCTAATTCTAGGGGGACGCATAAGTACAGACGGTCAAGGGTGAAACTTAATACCTTCTCGCTACGGAAATAGTCAGATTTCTTTTGTTGATTTTTTTTTAAATAATTCTCGATTTTTGTTCTAATATTAAACTAAATTAAGGGATTATCCGCCGATTTTTTCCATAGGCATAAAGCTTATGTATATCCTTTCCCGCTTTTCACGTGCAATCTAGTAAAAGTACAGCGTAACCGAGAGCGTAATGATTGGCATAAATACTAAACAGATGAGGCTGTTACGATAACAAAAAATCAAGAAGTCATTCAACCTTAGGTCACCGAAATACAAGGAAAGCTACGTCATAGTACTTTATCTGTACATGCGTATTTGAATCAGGAAAAAGTTTGTGATCGAGTCTTGTTCTTGACTAACTTGGAAATTAATTAAACATATATTATTTTTTTTCGTTTACAAAAGGTAAAGTATTTGTTTATATATATAATTTTTATATACAAGTAAAGTGTAAATTATATATATGTAAACAGGATTTAAGTAGCAACATACACCGACATAAAGTAATCAGATGCTTAATGTTTTAACAACGAGCTGCATCAATTATTTGACGATACTATTTATCGTATTAAAGTTAAAACAGTCAGGTTACAGAATTATCTATTATAAATTATTTTTTTCATGTTTTGATTTGGTCTTAAATATTTTCATTTTTTACAGAAATTTTTGACAGTTTTTACAGATAATCATAGAAGTAAAGTGTGTACTGAAATATATACATATGATTGTCTTAACTACAATACCAGGTTTGGTCGAATCGTCATGTTTGAAAACACGCAGAAAGACAAAAAAAATAAAAAATAAATGAAAAAAGTGTGCTCATATCTTCTTTAAGAACTCTTTTCACTCAGAGGCGGATTTAATGGAGGGAGCATCACCTCCACCTTCTTGAGATGCTTCATATACTGTTGCATTATCTACACTTTTTACCTATTTGAATCCAAACTTTTTCTAGGTAGGGGAACCCCCATCCTTTTTTTCAAATCCTGGATCTGCATCTTTTGCTATACGTTACGACTTTAATTATCTATTTGGTAACATGTTAAAACTTTCAAAATATATAATTTGTTTACTGGCAAACAATTGATATGCATGGTTAAAAGGTCCTCCAAATGATAAAGTAAAACGAGACGAACAATTGTATCTAAATATTCAACTTCAAGATACACATGTACATTCTTCCAACTGATTACATTGAATCAGTAAATACAACAAAAACTTGCATATTCATATATTATTTTCTTTTGTATGAAAATGCAGTATTTCGGAATATCTTCTTTCTCTTTTTGTTATATTTTTCTATGAATTTAAAGCATTACACATGATGACATGTAAAACCTTGAAAAAATAGAACGACAAATGATCTGGGAGAGAAAAATAAAAATTCCTTCACTTCTTTCATTCGTGGCTAACCATATTCGAACTAGTCGCATCGATTTAGTGTAACGATACATTCGGATGTACAATGAGAACATAGCACTGCCAAAACTTAAAAAAAAAATGCAACAATCAGTGGAGAGGTCCTCATTGTTCCTTTTGATGGAATGTTGGAGGTTATTTTTTCTACTGCAGTCTAACATACTAACATGTACCAATGACAAATGAAATACTTGTAGAACCCAATGTGCCGTCAATAATTTGCTTTCAAATTTGCATGTACATGAAATATTTCCCACTGGACGTAAAACAAACAACAATAAATCATCAATCACATTTTTAACTAATTAGGATAGAAAATTAATGTAAATGTCTAATCTAGTCTTTCATAATAAGGCTGCTTGATATACTCATTGTTTTTGGTACCTATAATTCGGAAAAGAAAATCACAAAAAAATATCTCCTACTGTATATACAATTTGTTTATCTATTTATCCGAATTCGGATAACGACCAAGACGACTTTATATTGAATGTAGATATACTAGTACTTATCCGAATTCGGATAACCACCAAGACGACTTTATATTGAATGTAGATATACTAGTACTTATCCGAATTCGGATAACGACCAAGACGACTTTATATTGAATGTAGATATACTAGTACTTATCCGAATTTGGATAAGGATCGTCACATTGCATACGTAGCCCTGTGCTGTAGGTCATGTATTCTTCTTATCCAAATTTGGATAAACAGTTATTATTCTTTGATAATGTGTATCATGTATTCTATCGAAATTCGGATAACATTTAATTTAGTTTCTCTCCTTTTGTCTAAACAATGATAATTAAATTATGTATTCTTCTTGTCCAAACTAAGATAATAAAATAACTACTGCAATTTTAATAAATACAGTTTTATAAAAACAAAGAAATAGGTCTAAATACATTATTGTATTGAGTTCATCTTAAATAAGTGTTGCCTTCCAACATTCTTATTTCAGAAATCTCGCTTATCCGAAACACCCATTGACTTGAGCATATGGAAATGCTCAAAAGCAATTGGAAGCTGTTTATAGAAATATAATACATACATACAATATTCATTTAAATATCCGTAAGTATCGTTATAAAAAGAATTTAAATCAAACAAACAGAACAAATAAACAAATGTCAAATATTGTTTTCCATTAGAAAGAGTGTCACACGTCTTCAATAATATATAAAATATATTAATTGTATTCTCTGTTAAAACTTTCACAGTTTTGATTTTTTTTATATTGAAAGCATGTTTTCCGCAAATTAATGAAGATAAAATATTAATATCCTTACTGGCTAACAACTCTTGCGGAATTCTGGGCTTTTTTATGTTCATCGATACGTTCAGCTGATTCAGCAATGAATCTTCCTTGTTGGTTGTAAGCTCTGATGGTTGACGTTCCAGCTATAGTTTCAGCAAATTGGGAGTAAATAGGAGAACTTGCAGCTGTCTCAAAATGTCTAAGCTGTTTTGAAGTTACTGTATAGAATCTCTACAAAATAAAACAAAATACATATGAATTGGGTTCGCCTGATTACATTTAAAGTAAAAATTAAAATGAAAAACCAATTTTTAAAGTAAAACCTGAAACTTTTTCAGACCAGAATGTTTTTGAAATTAATATTTGTTATGATTAAAAACAGTAATAAATGATAACTTACCTGTACAAAGAAGTAAAGGATGGTTATTGGCAATAAAACGCAGAGGAACTGCGGTGTTCCAAAACATATTATCACAGCATTACAGATGACTACAGCAGCACTGATAATACAGTCTTTGAATTGGTAGATGATCTCGTTATCTATTCTGGCAACATCGTAGGAAAAGCGATTCACTATTCTGCCTACTGGTGTTGTGTCAAAAAAGGTCATTGGCGAACGGAGTATGTTTCGCAGAAGGTCTTTATGAAGTTTTCTTGATGCATTCATTCTTGCAGTACTGACACTATATCCAACAAGTAGCAAAACGACACCTGAAGAATATGTGATATTTCTACGTTAAATAAAAATAATATTTTCAATAATTTACGATTAAAATGAAAAAAAAACTAAAAAGAAGGTTATTTTTTTACAAATATTTATTCCCAATAAGGAATGTTTATGACTTGAAATAATATATCGAAAAAAAAAAATTATTTAGAATATGATACTGTACCTTGTAGTATTCCGATTCCAGCATAGACACTAAGACGCATATTTCTCTGTGTTGTATCAACATTACCATTAATATGAGTTGTATTGTCACTAGTCCACTGACTTATCCACACATCAGAAGACCGATGTAGTATTTCAAATGTTATATTGAATATTATAATAAACACACTAAGTGGAACACCAATGGCACTCATGTAGAACGCCATCACAGCACCTTTAGCCTGAAATTCAGTAAAAACAATATTATCGTCATCCTTTACGATAGACAAAAACAGCTGATCTGCAAGGTTTACCATCTATTTGCCATTATAATTATTAACTGTGTTACAACACTAGATGAAAGCAAAGGGGAAAGGCACTCGACTAACGAAAGATTTAAGTTTAAAAAAACTATGTCGAGTAGTCTAAGGTGCTAGACACAGTGCAGATGTTGCAACGATGTCTCAGATGTAGGATTTGAATGTCAATAATTAAATACCATCAAATGTGCGTGTGTCTGCAGATGTTTCATCAATGATGTTAGGGATTGAAAAAGTATAAGGAAGGCTATAAAATTTACCTCAATTTAGGATATACTCTTGGATTTTAAAGAGTCGAAATAGGATGAATGGATCATATAAACCATGATAGGATCATTATAACATTATTTACAGCAAATGCGAAAAATAACAACTTGGGAATGGAAACAGGAACGTGTCAAAGAAACAACAATCTGACGAACGGTAGGAAACAGCTCTAACTTGTATATTTATTCCATCATTTTTTAATATGTGCTTTAGTAATACAAGCAATATTTGGTTGTTAATTTCCTTCAAGAATTCACTATAAAAGTAGTTTTACAATTGTATTACCTTTCCTGATTCATTAGATTCTTCATCAATGATTTTATCCTCGGTTTTATTGTCTGTTTCGTTAATGTCATTCGTTGTTTTCACAGTGTTGGAATTTTCATCTTTTGTTTCGGATACATTAGAAGTCTTGTCTTTCTCTGACAGTGTGTCGTCTTTGTCACTTCCTTTGTTAATCATATAATTGTCCAGAAATTCGGCAAATGCTCCTTTATGGTCAATTAATTCTGTAAAAGTTCCCACTTCTCCGATTTTACCATCTACCATTGTGATGATCATGTCTGTTTTGGGTAGGAAATTAACACCATTTGTTGCCAAAATTCTTGTCTGCAAAACATTACAAAAATTACTCAATAGTATTTAATATATATATAACTATCATTATAACATATTGTTTGTTTGTGTTCTACATATTTTATTTCAAAATCGCTTGGTATGAGAATTTGAATGTACTAATTCGTTATTTCATGGATGAAAATTGTCGAGATCTATGAAAATGTTAATACCTTTACAAAAAAAAACCACTTAAGACCTCTTAAGTTCTAATCATTAGTTTACTTTATATGATTGGTTTAGTTTATTGTAAATTAAAATATGTCCTTATGGAGATGGAGCGGGTTCACAGCTCAAAACAAGCAAAACTAAAACTTTCCAGAAATTCATATAAATATTAGATTGATTGATTGATTGGTTGATTGCTAAACGTCCACACGAGTATTCGATAATTGTAATAATAAAGAACAGTCTTCCAACAAGTGTGCAATTTATAAAATGTCAGAATACCTTCTTTCCTAGTTTTCCTTTCTTGTCAAGTACTTCATCAAATATATGTTTGCCAACATGAGCGTCTACAGCACTAAGGGGGTCATCAAGAAGATAAATATCTGCATCCTGATACAATGCCCGGGCTAAACTGACTCTCTGTTTTTGTCCACCACTAAGATTAATGCCCTGAAGATTTACAAAAATATACATGTATATATAGAAATTGGATTAATGTCTGTTCTCAATAACTTTGAAATATTTTATTTTCTTTCTATATCACATTTTCCTATAAAAAAATTTTCTTTTATTAGTATAGCAATTTAAAGGGTTTTCAACAAGTTGTAAACATGTGCAGGTTTCATTGAATATTTCTCCATTGTTTGATGTGCGTTTAGATATGAACAATAAAAGTATGAAGACATATTTTTACGAACCTTTTCGCCTATTTCTGTCTGATCACCACCAGACAACATATCAAGATCAGTACGAAGTGCAGTGGCATTGATGATATCATTGTATTCACTTTTATTCATGCCTTTTCCAAACAAAATGTTATTCTGCAGTGATGCATTCCTAATCCAGGCTTGTTGAGAAACGTAGGCCACTGTTCCCTATAATGAGAATAAAAATGTTAGAAACATCCAAGATAAAGTTTCCTACCACGAATCATTTTTTAAAAAGAATAAGTCATTATGGAATCATTTTAACAGATTTATTTTTTTAAAGATGACGGATCATGAAATAGAAATAAATGTATTACAAACCTTCAGATTGACTTTTCCAGACATTGATTCCATTTCTCCTAAAATAGCTGACAACATGGATGACTTTCCTGAACCAACAGATCCTACGATAGCAACAAATGATCCTTCTGGTATGTGGACATTGATACTGAAAACCAAAACACACGGATATTATTATAGATATAATAAGAAGATGAGGTATGTGTGCCAATGAGACGACTCTCCATCCAAGTCACAATTTGTAAAAGTTAACCATTATAGGTCAAAGTACGGCCTTTCAAATCGGAGCCTTGGCTCACACCGAACAGCAAGCTAGAAAGGACACTAAAATGACTAGTTTATAAGCAACCAAACAGGACAGAACAAAACTAGTTTCTGGTTAAGTATAGCGGCTACGGTTGAGTATTTAATGAGAAAGGCAAGTCTCTTTATGTAAGTGATTATATTTTTCTGAATCTGATAGCTTGACAAAAAGTTGGGATGGGGTAAAAAATTATTAAATGCCTGAATGCATTGCTTATATTAACACAAACAATCTAAGAGGGTTGAGTAAGCGTATAGGAAAACATGCATACTTATATTTCAATTCAGCGGTCAATGAAGAAAATCTGGTAATAATGCAAATTGTTTTAATTAGTTGATAAGATTATTCTTTAAACTGTTTAGCAACAAAGTATTGTTACCTTAATATATATGCAAACTTATTTAAATATTTTCTACTTACTCCTTCAAGCTAAAATCATCTTCTTTATTCCATGCAAAAGTACCATTGTCAACTGTGACTGCGTATTCTACAAGGGATTATATAGCATTTTATTGAATAAAATAAAAGACTAATTGTTTTTGTTTATCTTATTCCAATATTGTGTATTTATAAGTTAAGAGAATTAAATTCACGCACAAAATACATCTGCATTGACAAAATGGAAAATTCCATGTTTTTAACTGAAATTCACAATTGAAAAGGTAAAAAAAGCATAAATTGTTGAACTTTCATAATCTATATTCCAGGTGAATTTTGTTACACGTCTAAATAATCTTACTTTTGTCAGGGTTCCTTGTCACGGCTTCTTCATTTAGTTCTTCCTTGTTCAAAAATGCTTGGATCCTTTTCAAAGCAACATTGGCCTAAAATTGATAACGTTCTACCTTTAATACTAGTATAACATTTTGTAGGATTCTCGATTACCTTAATCTTTGGATAAAATCATTTTTAGCATTTTGAACTCTAGAACTAAGAGTTCGTTGACGAAATTGTAATTCTGAATTTTCAAGCTTTACATGCCTCTGATAACATTGCAGTCATTTGGGTTTTAATATTTCTTCAAACTGAAGTACACTTTGTCAAAACAAATTACGATTTGCCATTATTATCTGTTATAAGTAAAAGTACAATATCAAACTCTCTTAAATTCAGTGTGTTGTGCAATTATATTTTAAGATTAGATTTTCATATTTAGTACATCTGTTTTGGTTATAATCTTACTAATTTATATTCTATGTTTTCAAATGTCACACGCATTGATATAGTTTTATTACCTGTACGTAGTGGTTCACAATGTGAGGCAATGCATTCAAATTCCAGCTAAGCATTCCAAATAAGGACATCGCCACAAAAGCTTTTTCAGCAGTCAGCACATTATCAGGGTCGATCAAAACATACATAGCAAATGTCCCCAATGAAACCTATCGAAAAATTAAAAAAAAACAATATTTAAAAGATCATCTTATGTTATGTTTTGTTTTGAAAATTACTTTCGTAACTCAAGTTGAGAACTCGTGTACTCTATCTTCTGAGACTATTTTTTAACTCACCCGAGATGCAAAAATTAGAATGCGATGATTTACAAAATAAAGTTATAAAATCTTCTGAGACTATTTTTTTCTTTATTTTATAATTTTTCAAATTTAAGTTTATAGCTCACCAAAAATGGCGTCAAGCACCATGCCAAATGCATACAGGTACCAACAAGTGCTTGGTTTTTGATGACACCCATTTCTTTGTCACGAATCGTTGATATTTGTTTCTCAAAAGAATCTTCCCAGGCATAGAGTTTCAATACCTATAAGAAAGGGAAAAAATGAGCACTTACCCGCAATTGATATGTAAACAGTCGATATTTATGGTCATTTTAATAGTTTCGAAATAAGATACAATGAATTCAAGCTTTTTTAAAAAACGTTTTAATTCGTTTATCATATAAAACATCATATATTTTAGTATATGTACATCTAATATTGTATTTGTATAACTTCTATGAGCCTATGGGATGCCGAAAAGAAGAACTTACCTTTATGCCATTCAAAACTTCATTCATCATTTTAACTCTATTGTCTTTCAAATCCATAACCTCTAACTGAAAAAGATTTAATTCAACTTTCTATCAGTTTATTCATTCAGATACTATAATTGTATATATATTTTTGTTTTTCTAAATGTCCTAACACTTACAAAAAAAAAAACAAAAAAAAACAAAAAACAAAAAAACAAAAAAAAAAAGATTTATTTCAACTTTCTATCAGTTTATTCATTCAGATACTATAATTGTATATATATTTTTGTTTTTCTAAATGTCCTAACACTTATTAGAATATTTATTTAACTGGAGTTTATATAACTAGAAAACAATACAAATTTGATTAAGAATACTTATATGTTCTGAAATATTTGACTTAGAAAAGATATTTAACTGGAATTTATGTCACGAGAATACAATACAATGATGTTTAAGATAAAAACATGTTCAGAAATATTTGACTTACATGTAAATCTTTTCCTTTTTTAACCAAATATGAGTTGAAAGGAATGAGAACAATCACGATTCCAAGTCCAATGAAAGCAGAGGCTCCAAGTGTCTGCCAAAGTAAGAATAACGTGGCACAGAACATAAACGGTATAGTCCAGAGGTGATTTATATTATGGAATACAGAAGATATTCTACCAGCATCTACAGACAGTAGATTGACTATTTCTCCTGATGTTGAAGACTTCTTTGCTGAGTTGGAAAGTCTAAGGGTCTGAAAAAAGAAAATGTATTTAGAATATTTTGTTATTTCTATAACACCTAACAAATAATGTCTTTTACAAAATTACAACAAATCCATTAGATTTCTATTAATATTCATTATTTCCTTAAATATATGTAAAGTTCACCCTATTTCTGAAAAAAAAAAGTAATGTTCATTTACCTTTTTGTATATGACTGATGAAATTGCAATCCACATACGCCTATCACCGTTCATATTTCTTTGTCCTTGTTGTGTTTCAAAAAAAGTTTTACCAATGGTGAGTCCAAACATCACTAAAGCGTACATATATCCTTCCCATATTGCACTGGTATGGTTTTCAGTAAACTGTATTAATAATCTGAAAGATGCAAGTAAAATATTACCCGATTGGTAAAAAGTTGCTTAACTGTATCGAATGTGAAAAATCTATTAATCAAAAGATAAAGACAGTCATGTTACTGGTACGTGATCAAGTCACATTTACTTTAAAATTACAAGCTTCATCTTTGACATATTTCGGTTCTCATCATCCTTGGCTTTGATTACTTTCTGGAGATAGTAAATAACAAAAAGCGCTTCATACGCATAGACTTATATATAGTAAAGAGTTATTTTCTTTTTATTCAGTGAATATGAATATAACACTAGAAATTATATTAGTTTTTTTTCAAAACTTTTATACATACCTAAGGACGAAAGGAGTGAGCAATCCAAATATACTTGATAGTAAATTGAGCATAGCTGCTCCTAGTACATATGGCCCAAACGCCTTTAATAAACATTTAACCAGTTGTGGTTGTTGTTTTAATTCTTCGCTGCCTTTGTCCGTCTTCTTTGTTGTTAAAGAATTTCTGCAAATTCAAGAATAAAAAATATTTAATGGAAAATCTAATGTTATGTAACAGTAATCCATTTTGGGATTATGAGTCCGAAATGATTTTCCGAAATAATTTTTGAATTTAGCAGCAAAAGCGATAAATCGCTCCGGAATCAGAATCACAAAAGTGGTTAAAGAACTGCTATTAAAAGACGTTATCATTGTATCGCTTACTCCAAAAATTATATTTCAAAGGTTGATGCGAAAAAAATAAATTTGAAGTGGTAATTTCACAAAGGTAATAAAACAGATAAGTGAAAATACAACGAACCTTTTTATGTAATCCGCTTCCTGGTTCCAGTAATTTTCAAATCGTGGCACGACACAAGCTGATGTATCATCTTCATTCAATGGAAATAAATCTGTTTTGTCTAATTTTTGTCTGTACCTTTTCATGATAAGTCTGTAAGTGAATATTGTTTGATTAATTACAACTTAGCTCCTGTGTAAGAACTACATGGATATGCAAAGCCATAACATGTTTCAGAATTATGTGTATACATTGCTCTGTATTTTACCATATAGTCAGATCAAATATTCTAGTTCACAAGCACGCGACATTGCGAGCGAATACGATATGCGTGATATGTTCATTCCAAGCCAGAAGTGTGCGTGCTTTTCTTAGTGTTGCGTATATTACATATTTAGGATTTAGCTAATTTAAAACCTTACCATTTAAAAATGAAACGGCGAAATTGAGACTCTTTAGAAAAAGTGTTAATGAATGAATGGTGTAAGGCAATCGGACAAACCAAATGACAAAAATAATTAAAAGACATATAAAAGGCATTTTCCACGCAACTGTTAATCTGAAAATCTGATATAATGTGAATCATTTTAAATTAAAAAAAAATACACTTACTTTGTACAATATCCAAACGTTAGCTTGGAAAAAAAAGATGTTCTGTTCTCTGATGTCGATTTCTAAAATAAATTAATGAAATACATCAATAGACTAATGGAAATCGTTCATTTTCAGCCACGGCGTTGTCAGTTTATTTTCCTTGTAAGTATCTTTCCTCTCTTTTTTGCATGACTACTTGAATAAAGAAATATATAAATAGAATTTATTGCGGTTTTAGTTCCAGGTGTGATATTTCAGGAATACAAATAAAAAGTTCTTTTTTCAGCTTACCTCTTCAAACTCAGAGTTCTGTCCTCTCTCCGTGGAACGATGAATGTATCTTTGTGTCAACATTGTCAGAACCAATAACACATACAATGCCAATAAAACACCATTCATAGTTCCGTGTGTGGTGTATTTCTGAAAATATAATTTTATTTTACATTCATTAACATATTTTATCGTATATTTTAGTTCACTAACTAATTGTGTATCTTTCTTAAATAAAATATAATACAAGTCATAACTAAAATGTAGCTTGTGGTTTATTTAGCATTATTTTTTTAACTCTTTCTTAAATAAAATATAATACAAGTCATAACTAAAATGTAGCTTGTGGTTTATTTAGCATTATTTTTTTAACTCTTTCTTAAATAAAATATAATACAAGTCATAACTAAAATGTAGCTTGTGGTTTATTTAGCATTATTTTTTTAACTTTCACAGCGTTGAATATAATCTACCTACCATTTCGAATGCAACAATAACTTGGGTTAAGGTTCCAATTACGGAATTTTCTCCTATCATTTCCTGGATGTTCTTCAGCATGTAACATGTTGTAAGAAAAGCAATCAGTGCCGTGAGAATCTGAAAAAAAATGGAATAAAAAATAAGTCATTTGAATACATGTGATTTGTTAAATCTTTTTTAAAAATAACGTTAACCTTATTCAAAATTTCTTAAAACTACAGTTTTTATTCGTTTCTTTCCTTTTCAAGCGAATTTCAAGATTTTTGCATATCATTTAATTGCATTTCAAACACTTGGTATAGAGCACACTGAAAATCCGTCAGGGAAGAGATCAAAATGGTTGCATAAAATATTGATTGAAAGTAAAACGTACAGATAAAAATTAAACGCACATATGATATATTAAGGCCAAAGTTTGATTTTGTTCGATTAAAATAAACAAAAACTTACAATTCTAAAATTGAATAATCTTTTAGAATATCGTTTGTCCTTCTTTCTGCTTGTTATCTGGAAAAAGCATATAGGAACACCGATCAACAGAAATGCACACGTACTCCACTGGCATGTAGTCTTTTGTAAATTGTTTGTCAATACTGTAGTTGTGTTTATTTTCTCCTGTAACACCTTAAAGGTAAATGCGTATTGGTTGTAATGAAAAGAATGTAGCGAGCGATTTATGCGCACATTAAAAAACTACAGCAAATTGAAGTTCTTCATAAAAAAGAAGAAGTACTAGTATCTTCAAAGAAATGCTTAAAACCAATAAATTTAATGCAAAACTGTTAATGTATTTTTATAACAAATGTTGCATCATTCATTAATATTAGTGACACAAATTGTTCATGCAGAAGTAAGCCATTATATGCAATGCCCTGAACTAAAGTTGCTTTTAGAATAATAAACACAGTGTATTATCCCAGACATATCCAAACACATTAAAATAAAGCATCAAAACATATAGCTAGAGCTTTAAAGACTTAAAATCGAAAAGGTAAACTTTTTTTAATTTTTTTGTTATTTCCAATTTGAAATTATGTGTTGCATTGATATAATACTTTTGATTCCCAAATTACCCGTAAACCCACCATGAATGGTATATCACAAGATGTGTCTTCCATAGTAAGTTTGTTCAGTCTAAATTGTTAGTTTGTTGTATGCCACTGCAAGATTGCCATTTATATAGGCTGAGGATTATTACAATAGAAATACAAAATAAATCATAAATTCCCCTTTTCCATCCGACTGACCATGTGGGAGATACTTAAATATCTCCGTCTATTTACAGACTGTTTACATTGGTGACCCCGTTCATATCATTTAATTTGATCGATTATTGGTTAAGTATAATATGGATTCTCCATATATTAATAGATTATTCTTACATTTTGAACTTTACAATAATCATATTGTTGAGCAATGTGCGTGACGTCAGTAACATGTAACGAAATCAAAGAGATTTCCCTTTAATTTTAGATTTGGAAGATTGATTTCGTTAATAATTTAAGTCTACATACATGGTGATGGTCATCAAAAGCATTTCCTTACTTGCATTCATTATATTAAAATGTTATTCTAGAATGATTCATAAACAAGCTTAGAATTATTTATTTTTTAACATGATATATATATATAATAATACTAGCTAGGTTCATTGGGAAAATTAGAGTAAAATATCGAATAAAGAAAGTTCAGAAAACACACTTTGCTCAGAAAAAAAACCTCGTCAACAGGAACCGGCTTATAATGTCATACACTAGACAAACTATTCGCCAATGAATAAAATAATAATCGTCAGTTTTGCTCGAATCAAAACAGTATAAAATATAAAGGCAATTAAAACCAAAGTTCGAAAGTAATTATTCCAAACAATACTAAGACTATCTATGACTCGACGGTACATAAACCTAAGTGTTTCGAATGAATTAAAATTCTATAAACAGTAAAATAAGAAAAAAATAGCCTAATCAAAGATATTTCATGTTTAACCAGGAGTACTATAACTTATGGGCGGCTGATGCCATCATGTACGAAACAGTCACAAGTAGTCGCATCTACCCAGTGGTTGTAACAAAATACCAAAGCTTCATGACTTTCAATTTGGTACACAATACGCGTGTCTCGACTTAATGAGATTCGTCAAGGGTGCTCGGATCAAAATAGTTTATAGAAGGTATAAATTCAACAATAAGTTGAAGAGAATTGAATTAACATTTATACTAAGAAGAAAAAACTGAAAGTAATAGCAGCATGCGAAACATGTGTGTTAGTGACATGTTTAGGGGGAAATAAATAACGTTGAACAAATGTTTACACTGCTTCCTTTTTCAAGTATATATTAGAGGTCAATATGTTTTTTTCTTATACACAATTTTGTGCTGACATTAAATATCAATGACACAATCGTTTTATATATAATTTTTTTTAGCTTTAACACTTAATCCGGAACCTTGTCAGCTGTTATCGTATGTCACATGATAATGTTTTTACTTTTTTTTTACTTTTGTTTTCTTTGAAGAATTTGGTGCTGATAGAGTCGAAATTATATAGAATACTAGTATAATGATTTTGTTTGTGGATAATTTGTTCGAGAACAAATGTCAAACCTAAACGAAATATTTTCCTCTCAAATAACTCATTTTGGTCTCTTGTGGAGAGTTGTCTCATTGGCAATCATACCACATCTTTTTTTATATATATATTATAACTATCATATTCTTCTGACCTATTCCAAGGTTTTATAGAGGTATAGAGATATATTGACTTAATTTTCAACTGTCCGTCAGGAAAAACCCATGCTGGAAGTCAACTTGATTGTGCAGGATATATACATACGCGGCAACGTCTAACCCTCTTTTCAAAATTTTCTGTCCGTCATTCCACATGTTTGATTTATTGTTAATTTGATCTCGTCATGAATAATGAATAAAATATTTCCAACTTCACGTAGAACAAATGATAAAATCAAGCATGTTAATCTATAAATTAATTGCCTGTATCAACATATAAAGGTTACATTCTATATACGAAGTCCCTGTGATTTGATAGAGAATAATTAGAAAACGTCTAAATCACGCTCTATTGAAATGTGTTTTACATTGGTGTATCTAGCTAACTGTGTATATGTTGGCATAAACTAGGAGGAAAAGACATTTTTAAAATCAACATCACTCGCTCATTTGTTGCTGATGGTTCTGACCGCTATGGCACAATCAGATAATTCAAGGTTCGAGTTATAGTTAATATGATAGTTCCATTTATATTCATTTTTTCAAATATGACATTTTAAATGAGATCTGATTCCACGAGATATGTCCACATTCAATATAAAAGGATTTACTGAATAATTGCTGTTCTTCATCTAGTTAAATTCGGAAAGGCCTTCAACAGTGTACTCATTATTTCTACTTCCCGACAAAGATGACCCTCTAATGAGAAGTTAAGCGATATTAGGGTGTTCATCGACAACCTTTGAATATGTTTCTAGAGGGAAAATCTTGAACTAAGCAATTTAATTCATATTGAACAAGTTCTTTATTTCAAAAAGAAGGATATAAAAACCACAAGAACTACAACCAGACGGAGAAAGACAATTATATTTGTGGAACTCTTGAAAGAAAAGTTTGAAATCAGCAATTGAAATTGATTGACAAATTGACTCAATTTTTAATCAGAACGATTCCTTAATTGAAAAAAATGAACACACAATAACCACAAGAAATCTTGTCATCAACAGGCACGATACTTTTCAAACGCTGGATCCCTTTTACTACATCCGTGTGAACAGTCAACACGCTATAGATGTATACATTGACCTGCTTCGTGTTTTACTTCTTAAAATCAGTTGGTGACAGTTGTCACTTAACTGTTTACTACTTAGTACAGTTGAACAGTGCATTTTCATATGCAAATGCTTAATCGCAATTCTCTGTAACCACCAACCAAGTTGCGGCACGCATAGTCTCAGATTTTCTTGAAATTTGGATTTTTGGTAGCTAAAAAAAATGACATTGTTATCAAAATAGCTTTAAAACAGTGACAGATACAAAATAAAAATTACCTGGGACATGTTGTGCATTCAATGACCTAAAAGTTGACCTAAAGGTTAAAGGTTATTGATGACCTTGACCTTGAGTCTTTTTAATTTAATTTGTTAGGAAATTGTAACAAATAAACCCAAAAAGTATTTAGAAAAAGTGTTTAGACTAAACTTTGCTTTTATTTGGTAAGAAAGCAAGATGTCAGAGGTCAAGGTCATGTTTTAAGTTCTTAGCAACGACCCTTACTTGATATACAAGTACCTAGCAACCATACATAGTTGGGTTCAGATTAATACGAACTATGATATAGATCCTAATTAAAATATCTAACTCTTTCTTTTAAAATATTCAAAGATATTTATGGTGGATAGCCACCCCAAACTATATCATACGGATGTTTGCATTCTTGATTGGCACTTATAGAAATTTATAAGAACGGATCCATATTCTCGTGGATTCAAATGATAAAATGCGAAAAAGAAACATCAACATAAAAAATATATATTTCATCTCGCGTCTCCAGACGAATCTACCTTTTTTCGTTTTTGTTTTGTAGATGCAATATACTAAATTATTTGACATTTTCCAAGATTTGTGATGCAAAATATGCAACTTTCAAGTCTCTTTTTATGATGTAAACTAACCATAAACACAAATAATGACACAACAATTGTATGTTTGCTATATCACAATTCGCCGTTTCAGAATCTAAAGCATCATGGGTAATTTCATTGTTCGTACCCCAAAGTGAAAATAACGTTACGTCATTGGTTTAATTTCCATTGTTTATAACGTTTTAAACCAATCAAAATGCTTTGGTGTACGCTTTTGAAAACATTACCCAGGATGCATTAGATTCTGAAACGGCGAATTGTTTAAACGGATATACCAATCGAATTCATCAAGATCAAGTGTATAATCTAAAGGAGATTTTGTTAAACAAACAAGGCACATTTTCTGTGTGGATTTATGTAATAGTAAATTGACTTTTTGAACCCCGAAATGTCTCATGTGACGTTGATAATATAAGATCAAACAAGGTGTTAAGTACAAGTGTATGTATTCAAATGTGTTTTAAAAAGAAAGATTGATATTTGTTTATTCGTTTTGAAAGATTTTTTTTTTTAATCTACAATAGTCCCCTTCTTTATTTATACCAATGTGGACTGGTCCGTATTATTAAACCTTGTTTGGTTCAATTAAAATAATTTATTGTTAGTTAAGCTTTTACATGATCAAAATTCCTCATGCTTGTAAACCGTAGGAATCAACCGTTTGAAGAGCTGTCAATAATTTGCTGTCAATAATGTGCTACATTTAATACTTAAAAGTACTGTATTCTATATGAAATAAGGAAGACGACTTTATGTATCTAGCTTTCAGTTTAAGGATTTGTCTTGTCCAAATATTTACCTTGATAAGAAACGCTCAAGCCCCCCAAAAAATAAAAGACTAGCTATAGGATGTATTACTACCCAAAGACGTGGAGAGCTATATGATTAATATATGTGGATTTCTGTTTAATGTTAAAACTGCTGATTTAATAATATAACGCATGTGTTTAGCAAAGTTCTTTAATTGTCTTTTTTCTTCCTGTTGAGAGTCAGTACTCCAACTGTTCATTTGATAAACTTTCGATCGTAATTGACAAGGATGTGTAGTACTACACAAACTCGTGGAAAGCTATACATGTAACTTCAAACGATTTTAGTTTCTGTTTGTATTGTAAAAAGTTCTGATTTTAAAAATCTGAGGTATATGCTCAGCCATTTCTTGTATTTGTTTTTCGTGTTGTTGTTTAGATTCAGTACCAACTGTCCAATTAGTAAAATTTCGAACACAATTGTTATGTTTTTACTTGATAATTTAATGACAAGGAGTATAACTACCCGTTCACGTGAGAGAAGAGAACAATAAATGTCCACTTCGTAAACTTTCGAACACAAATATGCATTAATTTCATAACTTGATAATTGAAAGACAAGGATATTCAACTACCTAAACACGATGAGAGCTATGATGATCAAACTATTTTGGTTTCTGTTTATATTGTATCTATTTTTTTTAATTGTTTCGCTTCTTCTTTTTGAGATTCGATGCTCTAACTGTCCACTTTGTGCATGTACTCTAGATAATGTCAGGGTTATCCATATCAATTACTTGATGTATGTGTTACCAAATGCAGCCTAAAACTTGTTTTCCAATTTGTCAACATCTATTATAAAAAAAAAACAACATGTTAAAGAATAATTGTGAAGCTACAGATATACTCTTCCGAATATGTATTATGATAGAAAATGAGACATCTATCCACCCAACACCAAAGAATGAAGCCCATATGACTGGTACGTAAAAAGATTCTGGTCACCGTATGACTTTCACCATAATATACATATAAGATTAAATTACTATCAGCTTTCTTTGACGACATATACCATTCCTACTAGAAGGGTAGATAGCTACTCCCTACATGCCTTAGTGATCAGGTCTTCTCACTTAAAAGATAAAGCGTCCATACAGAATCAATTTTGATAAAAGAATTGCAATTTCAAAAGGAGGTCAGTACAAGGAGGAGGAATGTTGTTTATCTAAACGAGGCTTAATACAACACGTGTGCATTATGCTGAAGTCCATCAAAATTATAACATCACCGTGGAAGTTATATATCTTAATATGTGGAGTTTTAATTTCAAGGTGCGTAAAGATAGTATAAAAAAATTACGTATGGTGTCAGTTATTTCTTTATTATGTTATCAAAACATTTCAAAAATAGCAATTTCTTTCTAGAATATGTACAAATATTAAAATAAAAGGAAACAAGCTGCTGTGCTATGCCATTTTCTATCATAAAAGTTTGAAAGATTTCTAATCAGGCTTTTGTCTGTTATGAGGACTTACAAAATGTACTTTCAGAGCAGTTATATCGACGCAGCAGTAATTATCCTAAATTTTATAAAAAGACGTGAAAGATTTAATAAAAGTAAAAGACTTGTGATTACTCGGGTTTTATAAAAGGATAATAGTGTAGCATATTCTTATATTGGTGCTTCGAGTGGTTTAACCTATGTGCCCGGCACTAGCCAGTCGGCACTGAGGTTTTTGGTTAACGAATCCGGCACATGGCAGGTGCGTTTAACACCTACATTACTTGACTTGATTTTCTAGTTTTCCTGCCAAATGTCGTTGGTTTTATTCCTGCTCTCCTTCTCCATCTCCGGGTATAAACTGGCTTCCACAATATGCCAGCTCAAGAGTGCCGAAAATGGCCTCAAAACGTAAAAAAAAATCATTAAGTTTGATCTTTGATTGATTTAATTGGCGCTAAGAAAGATAACCCTGTCATAAAACATAGTAAATCAAATGTAATATTAAGAAATCAACTGCTTTCATATGGTAATTGACAATTATATTTCAGTAGGTAAGACACCGGATATTTGTTTGCACTTTTAGAATACTTAAGTTATCTCTAATGTTCTCAATGATTATTACGGTTACAATTTCTACGTCTCTCAGCAATCTCTACAATTGAGAATCCAATACTTGAAATATGAAAATTAACTAAATTCATCATCACACTAGATATTCCGCTCCAAAACCAAAGAGAGATCTGAATGCGGTGGAACAATTCATCCCTTCACTTCGAACAAATACGAGTTATCGTTCTCTTCTTTATCGGGTATATATACTCTGTAACACACAAATCGATATATCATTATAATGATGCATCCACTAGATGCGTCTATTGATGATGTAAACTATTGATTTACCTAGCTTTCAGCGATAATGACTTATTAATCAAAAGACCACATATAGAACACGTTCCATAACTACAGATTATTAATCTAGGTTCGGTTTTACTACAAATTAAATAGATCAAAGCTTCATTTTGCTGTTGAATATGTAAAATCAGCGATACATAGTAATTGGAAACGTCTATGGTAACATCAACTGTAAATTACTTTAAAAAGGGACGAGATACCCAGGTGGCAATTAAAAACCAATACTCGTAGTGCAGACGTAGTAGACAGGACCCGATAAAGTGGTGGTACATCTTGCAAAGTCTATTTATATTGCAAAAAAAATCCGCTTAATTAATATGCCTCCTTATATCAATATTCTTTTTATTATTTTCTGGTGTTTTTTTTATGTTGTACAGTTAGTTAATAAATCTAATTTTTAAAGGTTATTTATAATATTTGTTAGTTTTTGAACAAGTCAATTACTTAGACACCGCCCCCCTTTTTTTTGGTTGAAGGCATATTGATGGGATATTTTAATTCAAACGGTATTTAACATTGATGAAAAATATTAGGTTTTACTATACATATAAATGTTTGAGTAGTATTCATGTTTTCAAGACATTTATTTGGCAAGTATATGTCAAAACAGCGATAATTAAAAAACCTATTAAGGTAATATAACATTACGAGGTCTGAAAGTTAAAAAGTCTTTTGATATAATAGTTTTCTAAATATGATAAATACAAAATGTATATATAATACGGCGACTTTGAATGGGTATAAAGTATCGATATTGTAAATAAAATCCGAGACTGATGAAAAAAGGAAGCACTTTGTTTGATCGAATGTTACGCAATAATCCTTCTCAATAAGTATTATGTGCTATATATTCCGTTACCCATTTAAAGTAAATATGTAATTGAGTAGTCGGGTACACACTAATGCTCTTTTAATTGGTGGATTGGCATTTAGTGTTAACAATTAAAACGGTAATAAAATAATTTTTTTAACATGAGTAAATATTTATCTTAGACATACATTTTAAATATAAAATTCTATAAAATAAAATAGAAGTATTTACTCATGTTAAAAAAAATATTTTTATTATTAATTTACTCTTTATTCGTTGAAGTAATTTTTTCTTGAGCTTACTGTATAAAGCTTACCTGAAAATTGTATCAAATGAAATCAAACGAGTATCTCCAGGGGCGGATCCGGCCATTTTAAAAGGGGGGGGGGGGGGGTCCAACTACATGTCCCCATTCAAATGCATAGATCGTCCAAAAAACAGGGGGGGTCAAACCCCCGAATCCCCCCCCCCCCGCGGATCCGCCAATGATCTCAGAACCTAAATGCTCACCTTGAAAATATATGCAACAGTTAAACCTTTAGTCACAATTTCACGTGAGATTCACATGAATTTAGATTCACGTTGATGTTTGTAAAAATTCCCTGTGTATCTCTAACATTTTTTCAATATATTTGCAAAAAACATAAGTATTTCCCGTTTCCATTCTCTCTTCTTTCAACTTTGCAATATTCAGCTCGACGTGTCTTTCCTAAGTCTGGAGTGTGTAATTCAGTGTTCTCTGGTTGCTGACTAATAAACTTGTGTTGCGTTTGTTGTTTTATCATAAATGATACCGTTCTGGTTTTTTTATACTTAGTTTGACTCTTTTGTATTTGATCATGCCGGAGTCTTTTTATAGCATACTATACGGTATGGATTTTGCTACGTGCATTGTTAAAGACCATACAGTTACCTATTGCAGCTAATATCCACACCATTTTGGACTATGGTTGATAGCTGGCAAGCATTTTACATAATCCTTAGTTTTATGTTCAAGAAATGACTACTAGAAAGAGGGTCGATTGACAATTCCAGACCAATGAAAAAAAAAAGATTATGATTTCTGATCGTTTTGTCATTTGAAGTTAACAAGGTGTTTTTTCTTCTTTTTATTTGTTTGTATGATGTTCCGTGATTTTTTCTTCTTTTGCTTATTGTTGAATTTAAAGATAATATCCACAGATGTAATTCCTATATTTTAGCCAGAGCACAAGCGACAATATCTTTACCCAATTTTTCAAAGAATCAAAGAAGAGGATTGTTTTGTAAAGGTTTACGACGGCGACGTTATGTTATAGTAGTCTCAGCGTCAAGTGATCACATGTCGTCCCGGAAATGAGCTTTTTTAATGCAATAATTCTGTATGAAACCGAAAGCACATTTTCCGTTGTGGTTTTCGAAATAAACGCTGTAATGAGAAACACATGTTCCAATCTTTTATTTATAGGAAGTTTATGGAGGGGGGGCAAGGGGGGTCCACATAACAGCAAAACAGTGAATTGATTTGGTGAAAAACAGATAACAAGGAATTGAAAAGGGACAATAACAGATAACAGTAAATGAAATATGAAAATAAATCTGTCCAGGACCAATCCAGTAGATGACTCGTAGATCTTAGTATATAACTTGTGGTATGGACCTAGAAAAATGTAATTTGTGTAAACAAGACGTTTCGGCCGTTGAGGCAGTTTTGCCTTGGTTGATTTTTTTCCGTAACTTGTACAATAAGTTATAGTATGGATGTTGAATTTTTCTGAACGAAATTACTAGTTTCTGTTTTTGATATTGGGATATTTTTAATCTAGGGGATTTGAGGGATCAATTTTTAATGATTTAGGTTTTTTTATTTAATTTTTGAAAGTAGTGCAGCCAGTGACACTTTATTATCAATTTGATTTTTAGATTTTTTATTTCTGAAAAGCAATATATATACATTTGTACTTTACAAGTAATAAAAAAAAAACATTGATGCACAATATATTTTTTTTATTTAATGACCTCATGATAAAACTTACTTATAAAATACAAAAATACACAGATCAGTGGAGACAAGACATGTAACTGACACACACATGCCAGTTATGGTTATTCTGATAATAGAAATTGACTCAAGTGACAATTCTGATAATATAATAGAAATTGGACCTAGTGAAAATTTGGATGACACTAAGTGAAGCACCAATCATGCATCTTATGTGAAATTATAGAATATGGAAAATTTGGGTACAGCATTGTAGAAGCTGTAGGATTTTTAAAAGGGTATTTGTCGAAAAATTAAACTACAGACACATCTTTATTTGCATCAATGGTTTCTGAGCTTCAATTTTCGCCATGTGAAGCAGTTAACAAGCTTTTAAAAATATGGTGGTCAGGATTCTCTTTCATGTAAATGAAAAGAGAGGGAGTAGCACTTATAATATAAATGCTAAAAGAAAAAGATGTTGTATAATTCCCAAAGCCATAATTCAAACCCATACCACTTAGTAATGTAAAACAATTCAAAGGAGAAAACTAACTGCCTAATTTATCCACAAAATAGTGAACGAGAAACTTAGTAACACAGTAACAAACTACAACCACTGAATCCAGTCTCCTGACTTGGAAATAGGCACATACAGAATGTGACTGCGTCAACTTAAGCATGCTAGTTGGTGTCCAATCCTCCCCTAATCAGGGACAGTGGTGTAATAGAACAGCATAAAGATTATTATGTGGTCATTGAATAAAAAAAATCTATAGGGTGTACCAATGCTTTTTTTTATAACAAAAGCCATACTATAAGTGATTGTACAAGTAATAAGTGAATTATAATTTGTACAAAATGCTACATGTTCACAGACAACGGAATTTATTACAAAGGATAATAATAATATATACTGGAATGGTCCTGGGTCCAATTGATTTTAATATGTTTATGTGATGTATGTTACTGAAATTCTTCTGCAAATACAGGGCCACCCGATATTACCAGTAGAAAGAACCCAATAGATATACATTGTAAGAAGATGTGGTAAGCGTGCCAATGAGACTATTATCCATTCAAATCACAATCATTTTCAATTATTTTCAATTTCTAAGGAAGATTGGCTGTCAAAATGCTAACATTCCAATTTTCAATAACAGTTAACAGCAAATAGATTATCATAATAACAGATAACAAAATAGATAATAGTCCTATAACAGCTAACAAAGAATAAGACAATAACAGCTAACAGTAAATATATTTTCAGAATAACAGATAACAAAGAATTAAAATGCCCCATAACAGCATAACAGTTAAACCCCTTGCCCCCCCTCTTTATGGGCGTATACAAAATTTACGCTTTTCAATATTTTCAATTTCACGTTACATTTGATATATTTCTAATCGTCTAGACAACACTTTTCACCTGTATAACAAAATTTCCGTATTGTTACGTGTAGTCAATGAAAACCGTTGATCTGTGACACAGTCACATGCAATAGCGATCAACGGTGACACGGTTTCGGGCTTTCAACACAAAGATAGACAACTTATTGATTTTTTCATATCTGAAATTACTGCTCCCTGGCATAATTACATATTAAATATGCACAACACTGTTGTGTATGTTTTTGAACAGAGAATATATTCGCTGTGACTAGTATGGAGATATGATTATGTAGTTGATAATTACGTTTGACAGTAGAAGTGTTAATCACATACAGTAGTGGGTAACGACAAGTCACCGCTAGCTTTGATTATTTCCGTGAACTAGCTGAATACAACCATACATCTGCGCCATGTCGAGCTTATTTTCTTGTCTCGGGAAGAAAAGTAAAACGAAAAAGAAAAACAAAGGAAAACCCCCAGAAGCAAAACAGGTTAGTCTTTTGACAGTTAACATGTTTATTTTTATTGAAACATAATTATGATAATATTGTTTACACTTAACTTTATATGCATAAATTTGTAATGATTTTTTTGCGGGTTTTTATGCGTTGTATTATCTGCATTGTTAATTCGCCCTGATGGCTGTTTTTTTTTTTTTTTTGCAAAAGGGGGGAGGGGTCTTGTTTGGTTTTATTGATTGTAACTATCATTTTTTTTTTTTTTTACATAATATGAAATAATATTTCGGTTAGTACATTTTCTAGCTGAATGGTGAAACATATTGATTGATTGCTCTGTTTACTACTGTATTACATAATCATTAGCATAATCGCATATTTAACGTTCCACCAATACAAGAAAACACATAATTTACAACTTTTCTTTTCGGCTTCATTGAAAACTGGCTTCACATACAAAATTTTGTGACTTAACTCCACGTGGTTTTTACCGGTAATACAGCTCATTAAATTGCGTCCTTGGGGTTTTGAAGTGCATATTGAACTTTATATTTGAATAAAGATTAACTTTAAACTTTAATCAGGTGTAAAGGAAGGATTTAAACGATAAAAAAATTTTTAAATTTTGACGCAGTTTATGTATTATTTCCCTGTTGGTCATTAAGATTGTTCATTGATTTTATACCTAATTTAATTTCAAAAGTCTTTTTTATCTGTGAAGAATCAATTATTGAGCATTGTGGCACCGTTAAAGTCCACAATTCCTCTAAAGTCCACAACACCGCTAAAGTCCACAACAAATTTCCGCTAAAGTCCACAACGCCGCTAAAGTCCACAAAATTTCCGCTAAAGTCCACAAAATTACCTCCGCTAAAGTCCACAAGAAAACGCCGTTAAAGTCCACAATAACAAGTTCCGCTAAAGTCCACAAAAAAGCACCGTTAAAGTCCACACCAATTTTTTTTATTGTTAAAAACATATAATTCGTTATTTTTATCCCGTTAGTACAATACAAAGCATTGGCCTTTCTTCTCGGTAGTATTTTTTTTTATCAGTTTGATACATGAAAAAAGTACAGTATCGGTATATGATTTTGTTCTATCAATTTTGATCTTGATGGCCAATTTGGACATCATTTCTAAAAAGTTTGTAAATTCGTTATTTATTATTACTGCATTCAACAAGTAATTTTTTTCTCTTATTCTTTGCATATAATCACTTTTTGACATAATTAATGTACAAAGCAAATGTGCCTCCTAATCTATAACATTTGAACGACATGCAACAATCTTGATTATATCATTAAACAAAAAAATACTAAGTTTATGAATTCCCAAAGGTCTCCTGTCGCAAAACTTTTAACCAACGTTTAACGTTATTAATTTCTGTTATGATTTTCAGAACGGAAAAATGAAGCCAGTATGATAAATTCCAAATAAAAAAGAAAATTTTCTATGCTTTAAGTTATATTTTTATCGATTAGTATCAGATATCGATGCGTTGAATGGGTTTCTACCAAAATGTCACAACAAAACCTGATTTGATCGATAAAGGAAGATGTGGTATGAGTCACAGTGCCAATAAGACAACTCTCTATCCAAGTTAAAATTTATAAAAGACCATTATAGGTCAAGGTACGGCCTTCAACACGGAACCTTGGCTCACACGGAACAGCCAGCTATAAAAGTCCCCAACAATTACAAGTGTAAAACCATTCAAAAGGAAAAACCAATGCCCATAAATGGGGCTTAAGAAAATATACATACACTAGTTGTTTATCTTGGTAAAGTGTTTTAATCACATGTAAAATTACTCACAAGATTAATTTCTATAAACTCACAAAACGCTAAATCTGTTCTACAGTATTAAACCAATAAAATTGTATTGAAAAGAACAGAAACATTCTTTGATATAATATAATTCGTAAAAGTTTCAGATTAAAACTTCATACTAGTCTTCCATTTAGCCTTTTCAAAATACTAAAAAAGTATCTTTAAAAGAGAATAAAGAAACGAAATTAACTCTGAAAGCGATACCGTGAACTTTGATGTGACGTACATTCAATCAATCAATATGACTATAGGATAGTTCAACAATTGTTGGTGTTCGGGTTCAATGCAAGATGAACGTTCCTATCGCCTTTATTCTATATCCACATCCTGTCTTTATCCTATTCCCACACCCCCAATGCTCATAGACACTTATTTTTATTAGTTCTGGATTTCTCAACACACAAATACGTCAGCTAGGTTTTTTTTATTTGGTCATACTTTTCTTCGGTTAGTTTTGTTTTTCATTTTTGGTGTAAATCAAATTTTTTGGATAAGATATAAACTTTGTGTTATATCATCAGAAATTGAGAATTAACGCTTCAAAATAGATAAATTACCAAATAAACAAATAAACCTATGAGAGGTCTGCTTCTATTGGTACTAATTTTGTTTAAAATCTTACATGAAATAGTTCCTAATATTTGTTATGAAAAATACCCATAGATTTCGTGATATATGTATAACAACTAATTATAGGTGACAAATACTCCTGACCATTTTACTTTACTGGATTATCGGTTTTTGAAGTACAACGTTCCTAAATGTTCTAAAAACTTATCTTCCAAAATATACATGTATGTACTTCCATAACTTCAATTGCAATTTGAGCATTTGAACTTAATTTCATACTAAAAAATGTAGCGTCACTTTTTAGCTCACCTGGCCCGAAGGGCCAAGTGAGCTTTTCTCATCACTTTGCGTTCGGCGTCGTCCGGCGTCGTCGTCGCCATCGTTAACTTGTACAGAAATTTTCCCGTCTGAAATTACTTAAACAAAGTGTAACTAAACTTATCCACAATCATCATAAGAGTATATAGTTTTAAAAATGTGTCCAATGACCCTGCCCGCGAACGAAGATGGCATACATGGCTAAAAAAAGTACATAGGGTAAAATCAGTTTTTGGTTTATATCTCTGAAACTGAAGCATTTAGAGCAAATCTGACGGTGGCAAAAATGTTCATCAGGTTTAGATATATCTGCCCTGAAATTTTAAGACAACCAGTTGTTGGGTTGCTGCCCCTGAGTTCTTTGCTATTATCTTAGATATTATCATAATATCTAATGATATCTTATACTATACATTATGATTTTAACCTATTTTAAATGATTTCCAAAGGATCAGTAAATACAGGTGAGCGACACAGGCTCTTTAGAGACTCTAGTTTATTTGGTTAAAGTTTTTATTTCATTTTCTGACTCTTGATAAATTTGACAAATGCACATGTATGGTCGACCTCATACTAAACCATACGAGTATACTCATACGGTACGAGTATACGTTCAGGTATACTTATATGGTCCACATTGTACGCGTAAGGGTTCAAATCAGATATACTCATATTGTCTGGAACATATATATACATGTAGCATTGTTGAAAAAACTTATACTTGTACTCATCATGGATAATACACAATACAGAACCACATCCGCGTATAATTTATTCAATTCATCTTTCATTCTGAAACAAATTCATTTTCCTTTTTGAAAACAAAACAAACAGTTGTTTATAATGTCTGTGTCATTTTGGTCTCTTGTGGACAGTTGTCTCATTGGCAATCATACCATATCTTCTTTTTTATATGCAAACCAAAGAGTGATGGAAATCTGCTGAGCACCACAAAATGCATGAATGTGTGGTATTCTTTATCATTATTTTGATTTCAAAAAAGAACATGATGGATCCAAGTCTATTTTTGAGATTTACGGACCGTTTTGGCTGCTGTGGAACCTAACAGACACTGAATGGAAATCTTACTTATGTTTTATAGATATTGCAAAGGAAATTTAAATATCAAATATAGGCTCCAAATTATGTCTCCAGCATATACATAAAGAGAACGCTATGTTGGAGTTTCTTGTGGATGAACAAATATTTACTAAAAAATAAAAAGAGTATAATAGTTAGATAACTTTTCAGAAATGTTGCCTGTTTGATTGATAGAAAATCGCATAAAAATCGATAAAGCAAATACTATAATTTTTTCATTCATCAAAAATATAATTTATGCTGACAAGAAATACTTTCTAAGAACAGAAGTCCGTGCTTTTAATTAGATTTATAATATCGGGTGTAAAAAACAGAAAATTGTCTTTTGATAATGAAAAAAAAAATGTTTGGACTTTAACGGTGCTTTTTTGTGGACTTTAGCGGAACTTGTTGTTGTGGACTTTAACGGTGTTTTCTTGTGGACTTTAGCGGAGGTCATTTTGTGGACTTTAGCGGAAATTTTGTGGACTTTAGCGGCGTTGTGGACTTTAGCGGAAAATTGTTGTGGACTTTAGCGGTGTTGTGGACTTTAGAGGAATTGTGGACTTTAACGGTGCCACAGAGCATCTATTATTAAATGGGTTTTAAACATATTTATTCGACATAATTACAAATAAATAGGTAACAGGTGTAAACTATATACGATATTTTCATTCTGTAGTGAAAAAGAGACCATTAAAAAGGTTAAAATGCATTGATTTGTAGTAAAATGATCAACAAGGACATAACAATGGATACTCAAATAGTATGAGTCATAGGTATCATCATATGATCAAAAGAAAGGGGGAAAAGACAAATAGTCTACAAAATGACAAAACACATGAAAAAGAACAAGTAAATCACATGAAAATCGGGCATTAAAGGTGGTCCTCCCTTATTCACGTGAATTTGTGTAAGTGGTATAGGATATTATAGTAAGTTGTATGGCAGTTTAATGTGTGGATCTCCCTTTATTGAAAATTTCATTGGGCCACCCCTGTTCAGCTGTATACCTCTACTGGGGGTGAACCGAAGTTAGGTGGTCAAGAGGCAGACATTTTTGAGAAGAGGGGCGGGTGCCCCTCTGTTGCTACATATAAATTCATGGTTACAATGTAGCGAAAAGACTTCTCCCCAACCTAACATTGCCTTGTTTGCCCCTCGCCCTTTTCAAAATCCTGGATCTGCATTTTGGGTGCTTCAGAATAATAAGCAGTTCTCGTTCCGCTAGTCATTGTGTGCTTGTCTCAATGTCGAAATTATTGTTTAGTTGTATAAAACTCACGATAAACCTCTAAACCGTAGTCATGTCCGAATGTGAAAGTTTGAAAAGTAGGTACGAACCTAAATCGGGGATGGGACGCTTAAATAGTCTTAAATGTCAACCCACGTAGATTGATTGATTATTTATTGAATACCCCACAAAATACAAAAACAGCCTCTTGTATTGCTATAGTTAATATGCAAAGCAATAGCAAACGATAAATTTCATAGTAACAAAGTAATAATTGTACCGCCAAATCTATCAACGTCTACATTGTATAAAGCAATAATTCACTTCTAACTGTTCAGTACACTTAATAGCCATTATTAACTAATGGTTCTAGGAGCATTTATTTGAAGAATGAATGTTACTATTTGCTAAATTGGTAATTTATTAAAAAGCTCCCTTTTTACATAAGGTTGTGACTTAGACGAATGAATTATATTTAAACATTTATATTCATAATATGAATTGTTTACTTAATCAAAATGTGTGTACCATGTATGTTTACTATAAGTTTCCCCCCCCTTAATTAATATTAATGTTGTAATATGCTCCTTGTGGTCCCATTTATTGGAAACAAAATGTATTTATGTCTATAGATGATATAGAAATATATATACAATCGACAGATCAAATACACTTTTAAATCAAATAGACTTATAATGGAGATGGACAATTCTAATTACACGATAATACTTTTATCAACTATGGACTTTTGACGAGGTCAATTCGTTTTATACCGACATGTTTAGATTATGCTGACCGTGTCAATATAATCTTACCAGTCCATATGCAATGTATTGACTACGTGAAAGTCAATAAAATATATTCTAGTATTCTATATGTAAAAATGTAAATATATTATATGTATCAATGTAGTGTACTATGAAAATGGACTCAATGTTCGTTTTGTTTATGTTACTCTATATTTTTCGAGACTTTTAATACCATGAATACTGACTGTCTATATAAATAGAATCAATGCTTCAGATACATCGAGTAGATCCCTTTGATTCATTTGCTCGTAATAACCATTGAAAACTTAATGCTACTCCATACATGTATGTAATAATAATTGATATCGTATACCTATTATTAGGTTGAAGACCAACCTAAAGACGATGGAGGAGACAAGGATATTCATATTGAAGAAGACATCCCTGCAGACAAGGTTCGATTATTTATACAATTATATGAAGGTTCTCCTTTCTTCTCCCATATTTTTTTTCTTAACAGTGAGTTATAACATATATGTTCAGAGCCAATTCATTCAATTATAAATCTTAACACAATAATCAATAATTGGTATTGATCTGCAATGTAATGTAAATTTAATATGTTTTTCTGTATACCTTAGTTCAACTTAGGTGATACCAGAATAAAATTATATATAATCTATAATAAATGCTTCATGGCGAGTTTTCTTGGTCAGATTATTGCTTTATGGAAGAAAATAGAGACTAATTGTAGTCCTACAATCAAAGACATTTGTGTCAGAAAATTTATACCATTTTGTTCCAGCTATGCTGCCTTAAAAAGTTTCAATGATAATTATTGAAGGTTGAAAATTCAGATAATGTAGACATTCGAATGTGGAAAGCAAAAATGTTTCATCTATATTTTGTTGAAAAAAACAAGAAGTTGCACATGTACGCTAGTTCAAGTACATCTATATATCATATACGCAAAATAATTACATTTGCTGCATCAGTGTGTGTGATGTAACCTTGGTATTCTGTCCTATATAGATATAAGTAAGTTAAGCGTACATCTATAGGGTTGATGGTATATTTTATCAAAGGACATAATTAGTACGCTTAAATTTACAAATCTTGACAAGTTACTTGTATCTGCAAAAATAATCACGAGTATAATACATTTCATGCTTCAGGATTAACCGCTATAGCCTAAACTTAAAGGCGCTGGAGTTAGGTTTTAATACACGGGAACCATCTTCCATTTCTTTCAAAGTAAAGTTTTACAAATTTAATTATTTTTTACTGAATTACCGCAAACATAATGTGCCCATGCATTTGAGGCGTTTGTTTACCTCAGTTCAACAGCTAACTATGCCCTTCCATGAAACCTAAGACAAATTAATCAGTAGTATGCTTTATATCCTATATCTATTTATAATGTGCCAGATTATCGATAGCTTCCATGGAACTATACAGTATAAATTAATTCGTTTTCTTTCCTTTGATTTCCAAATAAAAATTGCTATCAATATCATATAGCTGTTGTTGTTTTCAAACAATATATGCCATAATATTAATGATGACATTTTCACGTGTCCACTAATTCAAATTATGACTGCGTGTTTGTGTGCGAGTTTTGTTTTAGCTTTTCAAAGTTCAAGGTAAATTTTTTCAGTTTACAAATCTTTTAAGCTGTCCTTGGCGTAGTTCATGTTTTTTATTCAGGCTGACAGCAAATATTCAATTCTTTTTAGGGGAGACAATTTCAAAATCAATTTGCTATGTCATGTATGTATTATTTATTATACGATGAATAATATAATTTAAATATTTTAAATGCAATCTTCTGGGATATTATTTTAACACGCAAGAAAATCTAAGATCTTAATTCTCATAAATGATGAATGTTTCCATAGAAACACAACAATATAATGAGACGTTCATTTAGTCGACGTCCGATATTAAAGAGAAAAACAATCTTTTGTATAATGTTAAAACGAAATATACAAATCTACAGCAGAAAATATAGATCCGTTGGCAAAAAGTAGTCTATGAAAAGCACTTGGTAACACAATTATACAGGCATAGTTGATGTTTTAAAGTGTAAGAATGCATAATTCTGTATAAGAAGATTTTTTTTTATTGATATCAAGGAATTCTTTATACGTCATCATTTTGTGTTTACATTATTGAGCTTTCAAAAAGGGGGTATCTATGAATTAAAACGGATACGACGTTGATATAACGTCAGTGAGACAGGGACCTAACAACATAAATCATCAATAGACATCTAGAGGCCAACTTATAGTCTTCAACAATAGACGGGTGTCTCTATACAATATGTCAAAAGTCTAAAATCTGTAATCGATTGAATAAATTCAACACACCTATCAAATATTTGCCATGTGTGTTATCTGCCCGGATATGCACATAATACTTGCTTCCAGACATTAATCAGCAATCAATAGATCAACCATTTAGCAGTGCTTTACTTGTAGCTGTAATATCGATATTTTTAGAAGGGACTGTTTCCAGAAGGATTTATATTGTGGGTTGTTTTGTTTATCTTGTTTTAAGAAAATCACATAACAGTTGTCTCAGCCTCTAAATGTAAGAATATCACATAACAGTTGTCTTAACCTCTAAATGTAAGAAAATCACATAACAGTTGTCTCAACCTCTACATATAAGAAAATCACATAACAGTTGTCGTAACCTCTAAATGTAAGCAAATCACATAACAGTTGTCGTAACCTCTAAATGTAAGAAAATCACATAACAGTTGTCTCAACCTCTAAATGTAAGAAAATCACATAACAGTTGTCGTAACCTCTAAATGTAAGCAAATCACATAACAGTTGTCTTACCCTCTAAATGTAAGAAAATCACATAACAGTTGTCTCAACCTCTAAATGTAAGAAAATCACATAACAGTTGTCGTAACCTCTAAATGTAAGAAAATCACATAACAGTTGTCTTAACCTCTAAATGTAAGAATATCACATAACAGTTGTCTTATCCTCTAAATGTAAGAAAATCACAAAACAGTTGTCTTAACCTCTAAATGTAAGAAAATCGCATAACAGTTATCTTAACCTCTAAATGTAAGAAAATCACAAAACAGTTGTCTTAACCTCTAAATGTAAGAATATCACATAACAGTTGTCTTAACCTCTAAATGTAAGAAAATCACATAACAGTTGTCTTAACCTCTAAATGTAAGAAAATCACATAGCAGTTGTCTTAACCTCTAAATGTAAGAAAATCACAAAACAGTTGTCTAAACCTCTAAATGTAAGAATATCACATAACAGTTGTCTTAATCTCTAAATGTAAGAAAATCACATAACAGTTGTCGTAACCTCTAAATGTAAGAAAATCACAAAACAGTTGTCTAAACCTCTAAATACAAGCAAATCACATAACAGTTGTCTCAACCTCTAAATGTAAGAAAATCACATAACAGTTGTCTTAATCTCTAAATGTAAGCAAATCACATAACAGTTGTCTTAACCTCTAAATGTAAGAATATCACATAACAGTTGTCTTAACCTCTAAATGTAAGAATATCACATAACAGTTGTCTAAACCTCTAAATGTAAGAAAATCACATAACAGTTGTCTAAACCTCTAAATATAAGAATATCACATAACAGTTGTCTAAACCTCTAAATGTAAGAAAATCACATAACAGTTGTCTTAACTTCTAAATGTAAGAATATCAAATAACAGTTTTCTAAACCTCTAAATGAAAGAAAATCACATAACAGTTGTCTTAACTTCTAAATGTAAGAATATCACATAACAGTTGTCTAAACCTCTAAATGTAAGCAAATCACATATCAGTTGTCTTAACCTCTAAATGAAAGAAAATCACATAACAGTTGTCTCAACCTCTAAATGTAAGAAAATCACATAACAGTTGTCGTAACCTCTAAATGTAAGCAAATCACATAACAGTTGTCTTAACCTTTAAATGTAAGAAAATCACATAACAGTTGTCTTAACTTCTAAATGTAAGAATATCACATAACAGTTGTCTAAACCTCTAAATGTAAGCAAATCACATAGCAGTTGTCCTAACCTCTAAATGTAAGAATATCACATAACAGTTGTCTTAACTTCTAAATGTAAGAAAATCACATAACAGTTGTCTTAACTTCTAAATGTAAGAATATCACATAACAGTTGTCTAAACCTCTAAATGTAAGCAAATCACATAACAGTTGTCGTAACCTCTAAATGTAAGAAAATCACATAGCAGTTGTCTTAACCTCTAAATGTAAGAAAATCACAAAACAGTTGTCTTAACATCTAAATGTAAGAAAATGACATGACAGTTGGCTTGACCTTTAAATGTAAGAAAATCATATAACAGTTGTCTTAACCTCTAAATGTAAGAAAATCACAAAAACAGTTGTCTCAACCTCTAAATGTAAGAATATCATATAACAGTTGTCTTAATCTCTTAATGTAAGAATATCATATAACAGTTGTCTCAACCTCTAAATGTAAGAATATCATATAACAGTTGTCTCAACCTCTAAATATAAGAAAATCACATAACAGCTAATTGCCTTAACCTCTAAATGTAAAACAAATCACATAACAGTTGCCCTAACCTCTAAGTTTACAAATGACCTACACGCAATAACCATGAATGATACAATATCGTGCATATTTACCTATCTCAAATTCTAAAAATATAAAAAAGTTAATTAACGTCATATTTTTGTTATTTAATTATGTTACAAGCACATACCAATATCTACATCAATAATTTCTGTAGCATCTGAATGTAAGTAAGGCATGAAAGGCCTAAATCATAAATATCAGGTACATAAAGTGTACATTATAGATCAACATCATGATCTTGTTATTCTGTTACGTGAATTGATTGGAAATATATTAATGTCAAATGTAAATATCGTAAGGTTAAAGGAAATAAAATTGAGAAAAGAAATGGCGAATATGTCAAAGCGACAACAACCCGACAAAATAAAAGATAACAGCCGAAGGCCGCCAATGGGTCCTTAACGCAGCGAGAAAAGCCCCTTCACAAAAATTTGTACTAGTTCATTGAAAATGGACGGCATTCTAAACTCCAAAACATATAAATGAACTAAAATTAAAACAAACATACAAGACTATTAAAATCCAGAGGACAGGTACAAAAACATATGTTAAATAAAAGAGGGGCGAAAGATACCAGAGGGACATTCAATCTCATAGATCGAAAATAAACTTACAACGCCATGGCTAAAAAAGAAAAAGACAAATAGACA
Organism: Mytilus galloprovincialis; assembly: GCF_965363235.1. Lineage (NCBI taxonomy): Eukaryota > Metazoa > Mollusca > Bivalvia > Mytilida > Mytilidae > Mytilus > Mytilus galloprovincialis. The sequence goes on along the minus strand of NC_134845.1, from coordinate 18,462,098 downwards.
AATAATAGTACAAATTTCAACATAGAAAACCAAAGACTAAGCAACACGAACCCCACAACAAAAATTAATAAATCAAAAGGAAATCAGTTCATAACAGTATAACCACATGTATATCCTTCGCTTTTTCCAATATTTGTATTCTAAAAGTAAATGTAATTCGGTAAAGAGCATGCTCACACATATAAAAGTACATATTACATGTAGTAATATCTATTGTCACTTCAAGGCAATGTCGACAAAGGTCCTTCATTATAAGATGTTTAGCCAAAATAAGAAGCCGTTTTTATCATAACGGTTTTGGAGACGTTTTACTTTACTCGACTTGTAATATAAAGATACCGTATATTCAAACGAAAATGTCACTTTCCCCCCCACTAAAGTCATTCACCGTTTTAATTTACATAAATTTGTTTCAACTGCTTACATTGAGGTTTTAATCTATTTGCGGCCACTGTATTGATAAAATATAGGTGCGTGGTATATTCAATGTACAAAGATGAAATAAATGAATAATTCTATTGTCACAAGGCTAAGTATTTCAAGCTAAAACTTTCGATGTGTGCCTTCACTTTTTGTCAAGTTAAATATAAGACCGTGCATATCTGTAGCTAATACTGATCTTTCCTTTAAACCTATTTTGATTTAATTACGAAAACTAATATGCTAATTGGTATTCAAATGGCTTTCTGTTTTCACTGTTAGAATCTAGGTTAGAATAAGATATATAATCAGTCAACCATTTTAACAATTATGTCACCTTGGTACATGATTTACTGTTCTACAGTCTAAACAAAAACTAACATTGAAATTCCAAAAATTGTAACATATCTATAATGGGCGTTATTTTACAAGTTCACTAACTAATTGAAGCAGACAGAACACATGGCAATGATCGATCCTGTCACATTTTATAAATTATAACAATTTCCATCAAAGGGTTTTACAAATGAAAAATAAATTAACAACCATATATTAAAGTTAAGTTTGTGTCTGTCGTCGTACAGTTTCCCTGTCGACGTTATACTGTAGCATATGTAATTTATTTTCAATTTAGTCCCAGGACGGGCACATGATATATCATCGGATACTCGTTACTTGTCTGACGGTTAGCCTTGAGAATATCAATCCAGTAAAAACGGTTATTGTTACGCAAAGGAAAAGCGATTGATAAAAAATTAAGACGTCTATATAGATACACAATGAATGTAAAATGACTTCTTAATTCTCTAATTAAAACAGACCGAAAAATATGTTATGTCGGTGAGATACATTACATATTCCAGCACAAAATGATAAAACATTAATACTGTTTCTACGCAATATCTGAAAACAATTATGTGTGTTATATGAAGGACGCTTTGATATCAAAATGCTACAAAACCTACATTAAACAGCTTTCAATTTCAAAATAGAAATCTAAAATTGTTTAGCCTACTGGCATATAATAATTGCTATGTGTAGGCACAAAATAACTACTCGTGACATTTGGCGTAGGAGAAATAATTTGTAAGATTACACATAGATATCGATTTTTCTTTAGAATTTCTTGATTTATTTTTCAGACATAGTTAGCATGTTCTTTATAATATATAAACCATTTTAAAGTCGTTCGCGTTTCTAAATTATAAGTACTTTATATATTAGTACACATATCATTACCACTGATTATGAAATATTATTCCCCCAAGGTCTGTTCACGATTCTTGTATCTACATTATTCATTTTAATAGAATATGTGGCATAATATATATAATTGTCTTAAACCTAAGGTCAAACTATAAGTATCCCCCATTTTTTAAGTGGTCTGTTTATTTGGTGTCGAAGGATTAACCTTCTTGTCTCGCCTGTAAGACGTCATAGCAGTCCCATACGTTTCGTCGTTGAGAAAATTATGGTTAATTTTATTTTGAAATCATTTGATTTACGAAACTTTGACCGAACAGCAAGCTATTAAGGGCCACACAAAACCTTTATCCAATTTCATAAAGTTTTTTTTTTTATTTGATGCAATTCATTGCTTGATATGGCGTTTAGAGCCCTGAGTATACTTGCTCAAACACAGGCACTTGTCTCAGAAAAATAATTTCCTATATACCTTAATATAACGTGTTATATTAAGGTATATAGGAAATTTTTTTTCTGAGACAAGTGCCTGTGTGCTGAAAGTGTAAGTGGGTGTCAAGGTGTCTAAGTGATATTATTTTTGTTGAGTTGTCGTATTGGCGTTTACCCCATACCTTTATTCGTAACACTAACAAAATTATCTGTATATGTGCTTCGTATTTTGTAAACACTCTCAACTAAGATAGTATCTCCTTCTCCTATCTGAGTATTGTGCTTGTATGTATACATGCAGTCGGTTGTTACAGTGTATTAAACTTCTTGATATTTGTTATGAAAACGATTGGATCCTATGTATTAACGTATGACATGCAATGTAAACACGTACTAGACTTTTTACTTGACTGTGTATTAACTCTCAATTAGATTAACTTACTTAACTTATTAACTTATTTTTATTTATTTAATACTTGTCAATAAAGCATCAACCACAAATAATATCATTTTTTTCTCTTCATCTGATCAGGTAAATGGTCATTTGAATAATGACGAAGAGGAGGAAATAGATACCGGACCAGTCCAATGTACAGAGGAGACACAAGAGGTCACGCTCATCAAAGAGCTCAAATCAAAGCTCAGCATAAAGAAAGAGTGTGAGATAAAGGACGATAACTCTGACAAAACCGCAGAGGTTAAAAATGATCAAGTCAATAAAGGCCCTGAAGTATCTGAAATCATAGAACGTGCTGCAATTAAATCTGTTGGAGCAGAAATAGTAAAAATAGAAGCACAAGCCAAGGACAAGGGTAAACTTTTGATATCTGAAAGCATATCCGAGACAAACTTAAAACAAACCAACCATCAACTATCAGAACAGAATCAGAAATTAAAGAGGTCCTTTGAAGAGGGCGAAAAGGAAATTTTAAAACAGCAAGAAGATATACAAAACTTGAAATCAGAATGTTCAACACTTAGAGCAAATCTGAATGCCCACATGGAAATGAAAGATATCATCAGAGATCGCAATGACATATTGTCTTCAGTTGAGGAGCTAACGAATGTCTGCTCATCGTTGAAATTGAGACTTGATGAAGCCGAAAATGGAAAACAATTAAAGGACAAGCCAGCTTCCGATCTGGAATCTAAAATAAGCTCAGTTGATTCAGAACACAAAGGATTAAGCGTTAGCATAAAGAATACCCTGAGAAGTGTTCAAGAACTTGAATGTCGCGTAATAAATCTTGAACTTGATAAAGAAAGTGACATGGAGAATACAGATGAATCCGTGTCGAATTTCAAAGAAATGGAAAGTTTGAAAGCAAAATTTGAGCAGGATCTCATAGTTGCACTAGACAAAGGAAAAGAACAGATGAACCATTTAAAATCTTTAGAAGGCCAAGTTGGAAAATTGTCCTCAGAAATTTCAGAACTTCAAAAAGAAAATAAACAGCTTAAAGCGCAAAATTCACACGACAAAGAAACAGAAAAGTTGAACCAATTGAACACTTTTGAAAATAAAGTTGGAAAACTGAATCAGGATATTACACAGCTGGTAGAAGAGAACAAGGAACTCAAATGTCAGTTGGAGGCAAAAAAAGATGACGAAAACCTCATGAAATCATTAGAAGGTCAGAATAATACACAGAACAAAGAACTTTTGCGATTGGAAGAAGAAAATACAAAACTTGCAGTTCAAATATCTAATGACACAGGAAAGTTCAAACAGTTAGAACAATTAAAAACTTTAGAAAAGCAAGTCGAAAGTCAGAAAACGGAACTCGCCCAGCTTCTAGAGGACAACAGGCAGCTTATGGATCAAGTAAATAACGGAGTTGGAAAAACAAATTCATTGAATTCTATTAAAAATCAAGTTGAAAATTTAAACAAGGAAATATCAGATTTACAGAGTAAAAATAAAATGTTGGAAGATAAGATTGGAGAAAGTGTCAAATCCACTAAGACAAAAGATGAAAAGTTGTCGTCCCTGCAGAACATAGAGACCGATCTCCAAAATAAAATACATAACATGGAATCCAAAATGGAACAATATGAGGCTCGACATAAAAGCGAGACACAGGAAATGGTTAATCTGAAGAAAAAACTGGAGAAGTTGGAAAGTCAACTTAGAGAGAAGGAAATAGCACATCAGGATACCATACGAAAACTCGCAGAGGCGCAGAGCAAACAAGAGGAAATAAAGAAGAGGTAAATAATCTTAAAGTGTATATACACATGCATGTAAGATCGTATATATGATGTCATATTCTAAACCTGTAAACATGTCTTATTTCGATTTGTTTAGATACTGGTTAAATAAAAATTTAAATATGGGACTAACACAGATAATTTAAAGGAGTACAAACAACAAAATAGTCAGAAATCAAATGTTAATAAAGTGTTTTGCATCCAAAATGAACAGACTTTCTAAAGCAAACATAAGATTTCAGTATATGAGCAGTTCCAGTACCTGTCCAGACATCGTTCATTTAACACTTTGATGCCCATTTGAAATATCTCATTATCCATAAATATACGATGATGTTCTTTCAGGTTAAGCCATATGGCTAATGAGAAGGCATCACCTATTAACAACATATCATTGATGTCCTGTAATGGCGACGAGGGTCCGGTACAAATAGGGGAGAAGTTTCGAGAGCTGTACAATACTGTATGGCGTGAAGCATTTGATAAAGTACATACTGTCTGCAAAAGGGATGAAAGGAAAGTTTTACTGATTCTGATGGAGTATTTAACTGTAAGTTTGTGAATTATTGATATGTATACTTGACCAATCAATTATGTTCAATTGCTTTTGTCACTTTCAGTACTTCGAGCAGGTGCTCGTTGTCAAAAAACAAACGGTTGTGTAGAGATTGTGTTACATAATATTGCGTATGAATAAAATATTTAAAGAAAAGTTATCTGTTGGACACACTTTTCTTAGGCGAAAATAAATTATGTTAGTAGCAATCATAGTTGAACGAAAAGATAATATGTTCTATTTATAACTTTTCTTCTGACGATTAATGAGGTAATATTGTGTAAGTGTTGCTAAGTTCTTCTTTATGTTACTGTGTGTGATGTTATTGATTAAAATTTGTCTTGGGATGTGTTCTGCATTATTTTGTTTAAACTTGCAGCATAGGCTGTACTAGGAATGCATCAAAAATGAGAAGATTTGTTGTTTTATGAAAATTTATTAAACATAACATTTGCAATAATTATATTGAACAAACAATTTACCAAATGGCTGTTGTATCATTGCCGCATACAGATCGTCGTCATTGATAAGTACTGTTAGTCCCGAGGGTATCATTATCCCATTAGCTAGATACAAATCATAGAATGAAGATAAAAACATTTGTCTGAACCTTTTTTAATTTTTCTTTTTAGTATATAAAAAATGTTTTTTCTGTTACAAATCATGATGTATTGTTTTATGTGTACATGTTATACTGCCCATCAAGGGCCCTTGATTGGAATAATAAATATTCTTATTCTTATTCTTATTCTATGTTTTGTTGAAATGTGCCGTTATGGATATCATTTTAAACTAAAGAATATATCTCAGAATCTCCCTGCAAAACCCTTAGTCCTTGTCCAGATTTTGCTATATTTGGATTTTAAAATAATTTGGCCTTGAGCATCACCAAAGTACATTAATAATCGAAATGCGCACCTGCTGTAGTAGAACTTCTACCGTTAATGCTATTATTCGTATATTTTGTCTGACTGGACATCAACTTCGAACAGAGACTATCTAAGTATTCATTTGTCATAGTTGAAATATCCCACGCTTTTAAAATTGTAGGAGAAAAGGTTTAGTTTGTAACCCGGATTTTTTCTCTCTCACTCGATTTATGACTTTTGAACACCGGTATACTACTGTTGCCTTTACATGGGGTATAGAACAGTTAAACAATCATTGCGTATATATTTCATAGTAGGTCCTACATACATTAATTAATAAACTGTATGAAATAAATACACTGCATTTTCAAGTTCTATTGCAATATTCTGAACAGTTTTAATATTGCCTTTTAAATTATTTTCACTGTTGATTACAAGATATTCTTTTGAGAGATGGATATTAAATAACACGAAATCCACAAAAATCATGGGTTGAAATCAGGTATTGCTGGAGGGTAAGCTGTCCCTGCTTTACACATGGTCCCCGTCGTGTTGCTTTTAAAGTAAAGTAATCTGGTGATAATATTGTATCAGCAACATATATATTGTAAGATATACTGTCGTTCCAAGGTCGTATTTAATGGTGATGGCACTAATAGTGATTTGAAATCATCAAATCCTCACTATCAATTTCTAAATGTAACTCAAAATTTGAACAGTTCAGCCTGTTGTTGTTTGTAAAGAATATGAGTAAATGTGCAAGATACATATACTGAATGTATAACTTGAACCATACATAATCTTAATTACCGGAACGAGTAGAAGAAAACAATAATAAATTGATTTGAATATTATTTGTGTTTTGTAGGAATGTTATCTGTACTGTAGGAGAACTGCAAGGCATCAGATGGATGCTTTGTTATCACTACTTGTAAGCCCAACCAATATGAGAGGCAGTTTGCACAAGAGATTACAAGGAGTATGTTTTTCTTTTCCTTTTAAATCTATGAAAAAAAATCCCTTTTTACAAAATGATATGTTGATCATCAGTTTAGAAGACATTAGATCAGTAAAAAAAAACAAAAAACTTTTGAATATTTATTCATATATTGACAGAACAAATGCCACAGAAATATCAACACATTACATTGTTGTATATGTCAGTATACAACCTATAATTGATAAATACATGGTTATGGCAAGAATTACATCAGCTGTTTTTATTTGCTAATATTTTTATTAATAATATTACGAGATATTAGAATTTTAAAGAAATTAGACATTGCTTTTTTCAGAGGGCTGGTAGCATTGACCACATCCCTCCTGGACTGAAACAGAATATAATGGCATTTAGACGTACTCCATCAGACAATTTCATAGAATGTATTTTTGAGGTAAGCGTCAATATCAATTAATGACAATGCATTTCGCTTTAAATGTGTGTTTGTATAAAGTCTTATCGCTGTAATAGCGGGATAGCAAAGCCTTCTAATACAATTTCAAAAACAAACATGACAAATATAAATGTTTAAACAAATATATGATTTCGATGTTTGTGCACACTACACTTATTTCTTGTATTATGTTGATTAGATATGTTTGTCCAGATATATGGGTTTGAATGGAAATAACAGCGTACTAACCAAGAGGACATAATCAAAGCAGTCCAAAACTAAAAGAAAATATTTGCTTGAGTAGTCATACTTGTTGAACTTTGCTTACTTACTTCCACATAAAATCGTCGCCAATACCTTTGTTCGTGCAGTATAAAGAGTCTTTTGGTCAACAATTTCTTTGTTGGTGCAATATAAAGTTTTTTTGTCAACAATTTCTTTGTTGGTGCAATGTGAAGAGAGTTTTGGTCATCTATTTCTTTGTTGGTTCAATATGAAGTCTTTTAGTCATCTATTTCTTTGTTCGTGCAATATGAAGAGTCTTATGGTCATCTATTTCTTTGTTCGTGCAATAAGAAGAGTCTTTTAGTCATCCTTTTCTTTGTTCGTGCAATATGAAGAGTTTTTTAGTCATCTATTTCTTTGTTCATGCAATGTGAAGAGTCTTTTGGTCATCTATTTCTTTGTTGGTGCAATATGAAGAGTCTTTTAGTTATCTATTTCTTTGTTTATACAATGTGAAGAGTTTTTTGGTCAAAAATTTCTTTTGTTTATGCAGAATGAAAAGTCTTTTGTCAACAATTTCTTTGTTCATGCAATGTGAAGAGTCTTTTAGTCATCTATTTCTTTGTTGGTTCAATATGAAGAGTCTTTTAGTCATCTATTTCTTTGTTCGTGCAATATGAAGAGTCTTATGGTTGAATTTGTACTCGGCTCGAAACAGGAGTAATAGCTCGATAAAGCTCGTATTACTCTTATTTCTTAGCCTCGTGCAAATACAGATGATATTTAATCTATTTCTTTGTTCGTGCAATAAGAAGAGTCTTTTAGTCATCTATTTCTTTGTTCGTGTAATATGAAGAGTTTTTTAGTCATCTATTTCTTTGTTCATGCAATGTGAAAAGTCTTTTGGTCATCTATTTCTTTGTTGGTGCAGTATGAAGAGTCTTTTGGTCCTCTATTTCTTTGTACGTACAATGTGAAGAGTCTTTTGGTCATCTATTTCTTTGTTCGTACAATGTGAAGAGTCTTTTGGTCATCTATTTCTTTGTTCGTGCAATAAGAAGAAGCTTTTGATCATCTATTTCTTTGTTGGTGCAATGAGAAGAGTCTTTTAGTCATCTATTTCTTTGTTCATGCAATGTGAAGTCTTTGGTCATCTATTTCTTTGTTTGTGCGATGTGAAGTCTTTTGATCATCTATTTCTTTGTTCGTGCAATGTGAAGAGTCTTTTGGTTTGGTTTCCATCGCAGACTTTTTAAAGTACCTTGGTTAATGAACTTTCAAATTGTAATTGCAGAATCTGCTTTATAAAAAAATCTGATTAAAATTATAGATACCCTTGCTGTGTTTTGCTAGGTGCGGAAAATTGACTTATTGAAAAGGGATTACGCAGGGAAAAGGTGAATTTAAAAAAACCTTATTGACAGAATTTTCTGCAAAAAATGATTTAGAATAGAAAAAATAGATCTCCACACCTTTTTTCTTGTTATGAAGCAAAATTACAATGCTTACTTCTTTTAGAAAATTAATTATCTGTGTTATTTCCCTTACAGTCTTTTGTGATGCTGATACGATTTTTATTTGATCAATGAATCAAAAAATCTTGTATTTGTCAAAACAGTCGTAATATCATGATAAAATCACAAAACTGTACATAATAAATGTTAAATTTTAATATTACGAAAACGTTACCGAAAAATATAAGTACTCGTTCGGTTGTTTTCATTGAAAGTGGGATCATCAATAAAGTACATAATGTCAAGACAAACATCTGGGATGTTTCTTTCTTTAAACTTATTGCAACAGGAAATGTTCGAGAAATAATTGGTAAACCGGGTTTTTTATAAGGTTTTAGTAAAGTAGGGTATTTCCGGTTATGGATTGATATATGCATTATTTAGTTTGTCATTTCGTGAGGTAAAATGATAAGTTATGACTTCAGCAATACGATTCAAAGTTATGTTATAAGAAACGAAGTTTCGTCCTCTTTCATAGATAGCCCGAGTCTCATACTATATGATAATGTATAGATATACCATGTATTTTAATAGAAGGCCGACCAGCTCATTTGTTTTCAGCCTGCAACTTTTTTTGTCGGAAACGAGACATAGTGATGCTACATTTCGTTTCCACCGGCGTCAACATTTAGGTTCAGTCTCAGATTAAATATCATTCTAACAGGTTTGTCAATTCATTGTGGAATTTTACTAACCTTAGTCAGGAGGTTTTTAATAATAAAGAATGCATTCAGAGCACCAAATGGTTAAGCAAATTTTTATTAAATTTGTTTAAACCTATTATAAAAAAAAAGAATACATTCTGTTAGAAAATGAGTTTTAAACTTTTGTAATTAGATTCTGCAAATATGTCTTCACAAAATTTACAAATTCCAATAAAATAAAAAAATTACATAGCGAAACATGTTGCTGTTGGTCATTTAAAGTGTTTCAGACAGCAATTACTATGTTAAACCTTCATGTGATTCATTCCACAAAACTTAGATGAAAGCTTTTGTATGACGAAAAGACCATACATATTCAAAGAAAAATGAGGAAAATGTGTCCTGTTTAAATACTAGTAACCTTTCCGTATTTTTACTGATAAAGCACTATGTTTTTTACTTTGATTTGTTGGTTTGTTGTTGTTGCAGTTCACATTACATATAGTCTCTTTACACACATTCCAATGTTCAATGTTTTATTGACAGTTTACTTATTGTATTACTCTTTTTACAGGAATTTATGAATGTGGTAGATTACCAAAAATCAAGACATCTTAGAAACATACAAGCACGGGATATAACGGAAGTGACGCCGTTTGTTCGGAAATGTATTGGTGTATGCTGGGAAATGGTAACTCAAGAACCACCCATGTATCTATTGTTCAAGTTACGTCATAATCAAATCATAGAAAAGGACAGGTTTGACACCTACAGCAGTGATGGAAACAAAGTAGACTTTCTTGTTTGGCCCGCCTTGATGCGTGATGAAAATGGACCAATTTTAGAAAAGGGTGTTGTTCAAGCAATTCGTTCTTAAGTTGTAGCGAATTTTCTTTTAAAAATTAGATGTATAAATAAAAGAGTCACCCTTTGTGTTTTAAGTCAGAACAAAATTTTAATATCAGTAAAAACTATTGACGAGCTTCAAATGGTTGTATGCCTTCGGTTCATGTGATTTTTTCTTTTGTAATTTAGATGTATATAAAACATCAATCTCAAATCCGAGTACTTAGAACTAAACTAAATCATCAATAGAAAATATTATTGAGGTTCAAAATGGTTGTATAACATATCATAACATATATATTTTTGTGTTTCTCGGCATTTGCATTCTTATTATGAAATTATTTTCTAGGATTTGAAATCATAACTTCACCGTCATTATGTAGCAAACGGGTAAATGCATCTCAAGTGTACAAGAGTGGGTGGAATGTTTTAAATCACAAATCTTGCCATACATGGATTGACTTCATGGCTTGAGAGTATTTTCTAGTAAAGGAATTACTGTATATGTTTTAACTATGGCTATGTGTGATAAGTGTTGTCCCGTGCTACACATCTTTTTGATGTTTTGTCTTGAAAATTAAATAATTAAAAACTTGCGTGTTTTATTTTACTTTTCTTCTCTTTTGGAATCTTTAGACAAACGATGTCTGCATAGAACGACCAGGCTAACGAACCTTGCACCACTCAGCTAGGAATTCATGAGTGCCAATTGTTTTAATCCATGTCTTCAAGATAATGCCTGTTATTGTTAATTGAAAATTAATGTTCATATACGTGACCTTTAAAATACAAAATTGCTATTTAACCAAAACATTAGAATATTATACTAGTACTATAAACAGGTATAGTTTAAGAGCAAAACAATATGTACCAATTAAAAACTGAAAACATTACAATGACAAAACAGACCTCTCAATGAATTAATTACAAGATATAGAACCTACAACAGTAAACCTTGAACAGTTAGACCTGAAAATCAAGAGAGGTGACAATTATATAAAACTCAAATGTCAAAAAGGCGGATGCAAGCATGGAGAGAAAGAACATAAAAATACCTGTATAAATAAGGAAAAACTCTCACGATACATTTACCAGTCGATGTCAAAGCATTACCATGGTATCTTACTTGAATTGAGTAACAAGGCATGTGCCACTAGTCGATCAGATAAGGCTTACCATCTTGTAGCACATGGTTTGCGTTGCTAAATCGTAAGTTTTCTATGTAGTTAACTTTGGTGACAAATTTAATCAAGCCAGACACATTGGACATAAAATATATAATAGGATTTGTCTACATTTTAATTAAGTTTAAAATTGATAAGCAGGCAGGTTGAGAATTTAACTTTCCACCATGACCTTAACTTTTTCCATTGTAAACAGTTATTGTATTATTAGGAACATCACTGTATATGTAGTATATATCGCCATGTTTATACGGTAAAAAGTAAAATAACAGAAATACAGAGCTCCATAGGAATATTCCAAATGGAAAGCCATTAAAGCATTGCAAAATCAAAAGCTCAAACACATCAAACGATAGGAAATCAACCGTTATAGTGCTTGACATGGTACCGAAAATAATGGATTAAACCTGATTGTACAGCTAGGCAAACCTCTAACTTTGGATTTTGTTTCATGACTGCTTTTTCCAATCATTAAACAAAAAGTAAAATCATAAAAATACTGAACTCCCAGGAACAATCAAAACGGATAGTCCCTAATCAAATGGCAAAGTCAAAATGAACAAAGGGGTTGCTGAAAACCAGTTAGTTATTTATCAAAGGGTTCTAAATGGGGATTTTCAAGTTAACACTAAGCAAAAGATTACATAATTTGAATAACTGTTATGAATTATCTTCGTCGGGAATAGCAACAGATATGTTTAATTTATCATAGCCACATTTTTCGTTGTTGACATTACCTAATGCGACTTGTTGACCACTAGATTTCTACTTGTCATGATTAATTAGTTAGCAAGGGTACCAGGCTTATAATTTAATACGCCAGACGCGCGTTTCTTCTATATAAGACTCATCAGTGACGCTCAGATCAAAATCAAATATTATCCTTTAAAAAAATTGTTTTTGACATCGCGTTCATCAATCTCTTTTTGTAACCTTTATATCTTAATTTTCTAAGGTCATGGAAAATATTAGTTTGTGAAGGACCACACTGATTCCCAAAATAAAATACATCCAAGTGATATCATCAAAATGCTGGACAAAATATATGTTGAGTTGATCGATTGATATTTCGGCACAGTAGAGTAGTACATGTGCATCACAGCTGGTTGAGATGAAGCATATTTCATACAAAAACTTCACAACGACAAACACAAAAGCATCTAGCAAAGTTCTTTTATTTCACTTCCTGATGTATCATAGATCTTCTGTCACTTAATTATCCACATTCCAATGAGTGCTTAGTTCTCATATATCGTAGTAAGCGTGAGATAAAGAATACTGCCAAAAGAAGGTCTCTTTATTTTTCCTTGATGTTTTCATAAACAGATTAACGACTTTAAACTAGAATATATGACAGTCGTGATCTTTTTAACATTCCATTTCCAAGCACTGTCATACCATCTGCCCCGTCGTATGGCGTTTACATATGTCAGTTAATATATTTCGCTCGTGCATGTACTTCCTTTGATATAAACTAAAACTGATCACAGAGGTATGAGGACGATCGAAACATATCGATACTATTAAGTTTTACAATAACCATCACTAATATGGTGTCGGAGTCTCAACTTACTAGCGGTATTTTTCGCGGTCTTAGATTTTTTGATACCATGCAATACCGTCGTCTGGTCTGTTATTTTACCAATGCTGTCATGTTCCCTATTTTGACATTTTAATTGAGTGTAAATTCGCATAATGGGCGATTCAAACATAGCAGGACCACTTAATAAGACGACGCACCATGTCTCGCTTTCTAGAGTTACCGCGGTTGTTGTTCTTCATCTTGTTTCGTCTCCTCTTAATCGATTTATGAGATTTGAACATCGTTAAACAAATGTTATCATAAATAATATCAGTTTAAAGTCACCTGATATGTATGTAATTTAAAACTGACGGTTGTAGTTATAATAATAATGTTATATCTAGTGTTGTTAACGTTTAATGGGTTAACTGGTTAACTGTCGGACGAATCGATTATCGAATACCAAAAACGCCTACCGGTTAACCGGATTCCCCCTCCAATTCTAATAGTTTTGATAAAATGGATATAGAACTCATTAATATGTTTTCAAATGATAGTCTTGCTTTATTAATTTGACAGATCTATAAAATTGCTACTGTTAATTTTGAAAAATGAACAATCACAAAAATACTGAACTTCGAGGAAAATTCAAAACGGAAAGTCCATAATCGAATGGCAAAATCTTACTTGGTACATCCCAATTTTGCAAAATCAATCGGTCAAAGATTGTCTAAGAAACCGGTTATACAAAACTGCAAAATTTGACAACACTAGTTATATCCTGTAGTAGTCTAAAATCGTTCATCTTGTCAGTTCGTTAGGTATTTGTGTTTGAACTTAACACACGGGGAAACTCCGCATTGACGTCACTACGCTACTTCCGGCGTAGAAAAACAATGTAGAATACGTTTTTTCTGCACTTTTGAATAAAAAAACATTTCTGATGGTAAGTTTTCATTGTTGTTCTCAATTATTGCTAAAAAATGCCAAATTTCTAATGCCCGTTTCAATCCCGACTTCCGAATGTCTAAAAACATTCTAGAACTTCACAAAATCCCCATTCCGGCCTCCATTGCTTTGTGTACATTCCATTCAGCGTCATCAATCTTGTGGCAGGCAATACAGGTCAAGCAAATCGTATTTTTAGGAATTTTAAAATGACATGCTCCTTACGTCTTTCACGATTTTCCCGCGAAAAAAGCCCAACCAAAATGAAAGGAAAACTAATTGAAAAAACGATGCCCATGCCATAATTTTGTACAGGAATATAGAGTAGGTTAATGAAAAATAATTTACATTTATTTTTCATAGAATTTTCTTTTTATTCATTATAAAAAGATCGATATTCTGACCATCATGACTGTAGATAAATATTCATACAGAATTCCATTGATGTCAAAAGGGATGGCAAAAAAAAAGAGTTTTCCTGTTGAATAAAACCCAAAATTATTGCAAACTATTTTGAAGCAATATCCCACAAAGAAATAACGTAATTGCCGTAGACTGGAAAATCCCCTAATTGACAGTAGAGCAATTTGATTGGGTAGAACGAATTGACATCACGTGATTTTGACGCCATTGAAATTTAAATGTAAACAAACAAGGTCAGAAGGTTCAGTATGGGACAGCATCGTACATTTAGTTACTGACAAATAATTATGAGTTACCAAGCTTGACAATGCATGGTAATAAAAAATGAAAGCTAAGTGTACAGAAAAAATAAGAAAAAAATAGCATTAGGATAACGACTTATCATTACACCTGGATATCATTAAAAACTCAAATTGATAAGTGTTCGTCTTTGTACTAAATGAACAAGAGCAGACAGCAATAAGGTCGTTATTTGACGTTAACAAATACTATGATACAAATATACTCAGTTAGTTAGTCTGGTGTGCTAAAGACTAAACACAAATAAGCAACAGTAGTCAATATAAATAAGATGTGGTATGACTGCCAATGAGACAACTCTCCATCCTATTAAATCACAATGTATAAAAAGTTAACAATTATATGTCAACGTACGGATTTCAACACAAGTAGGCAAAACTATTACTAGTATCACTTCTAATTGCATTGACTGTTCCGATCTAGTTATAAAAACCACTAATATTATGCGGTTTGTGGAAAAATTACATGTAAGTACTATACAGTCAAAAATAGACAAGAAAATTGAAGGAAAAAAAATATGAATCATAAAACACACTGTTTTCCATATATTTGGTACATATATAGATCACGAAAGGAACAATCACTTTTTCTTAACTGCCCTGTTCCAAGTCAGGAAAATGGCCGTTATTATATTATAGTTCGTTTCTGTGTGTGTTACATTGTAGTGTTGTGTTTCAGTTGTGTCCAAGTCTTCTTATATTTGATGTGTTTCCCTCAGTTTAAGTTTGTAACCCGGATTTTTTCTTCTCAATCGATTTATGAATTTCAAACAGCGGTATACTACTGTTGCCTTTATTTATTTTCATTTAATCGCTTCTAGTTCACAACCTACTGATATTCTACTTTCTGCAATCTTGTACCCCTGGTCTTCGCAGTCAAAACCCACTTTCTACTCAATCATTCTCTGTGGCTGCCTTTGATCCAAGTTCATAAGAATTGCTTTACCCGACATGTTTAGAATTGGGCTTGTGTGTGGCCTCAAATGTTACCCTAATTAGAAATATGAATGAACTGTCCAACATCAAAACCTATGTATAGTGCAACTAAAGGCGTGGACTAATAGTGCGACATTCACCTTCCTATATTTCTTTTTTCCAAGTATATGGTATAACATTTTGCTTTCAAAATTATCTCTTTGGTCTTTAGAGTAGTCTGCTATGTATTCCATGATGTACCATAAAGCTGTTAAATAATGCTCCTGTTCTATATCTTTTTCCATATAGTCACTGCTTGTGTGTGTGGTTAATGTTATCGGTAGTACATTTGTATATTTTGTTTTTCTTCCTTTTTGATGGTTCAAATGTTTGGAAATCAAGACAAAATATATCCATCGATTTTTACGATGTTTTTTTTAAAGGCACAGGATGTATTTCCTTCTTTTAGTATATCTCGCCATGGTGTATCCTCTCGTTTATGACTGCGGATATGGATGGCCATCTTTGTATGTCGCGCACTAAAGAACTAGAGTGTTCGCGGCCAGGATAATACATATCACATGTAGTACTTAAAAACCACATGAACATGAGTTGCTGGTTAAACTATTTGACTGATATATCCGTCATCGATGTTTATCTCTCAGTATGATTACATTATCTATAATCGTAAGCTGATCAAAGTGTCTTTGCAATATACTAGGTGGTAGTTGTTCTTTTATCAGTTCCATATCAGACTTTACAAGTTCACAAACTGTCGAATTTCGGAATCCTACCGCTGCTACTGTTCCCAGTCAATAGAATCTACATTCTGCATATGCATTACAATGCTACTTGTATCCAACAACATACGGTGCTGATATAGCTAATTTAATGTCCTCGATGGATTCCTTAGATATAAAAACTTATAAAAGAAATACCTGGCTCATAATGTTGTAAACTAACATATATTGTTTTCGCATCTAGTTTATGAAATCGTGACAATGCATATGCTTCTGAGTTTTGCTTTACTGAAAAGGCAACAGTAGTATACCCCTTTTCAAAAGTCATAAATCGATTGAAAGAAAATAAATTCGGATTGCAAACAAAACCCGAGGGAGACACGTCAACCACAAGAAGAAAACAACGGAACAACAGAAACACTGCACGATATAGAACGTCAATATTGCATGCAGCTAACGTTTATAGCCCCTGTTGCCTTTCGAATCTAGCTTTTCAGTGGTCAAAACATATGTGAGCGGGTTGTTATCTGTAAACACACCATAGGATTTCAAAAGATATTATGATAAAAATTGCCTTTACTGTCTATTCCGAAGCCAAGTTTTAAGTATGTGGGTTGGGTTATGTCTTTAAACCATGTGCATGCAATCTTCGACGACTGAAAACGCAATGACCAGTTGCTAACCCTCAGGTTCCTGATTTAGCACTTCTTCTAATCATATACTACTAGCTTCTGTGTGCAACTAAATTTACTTCTGTTGGTTTGATCCGAGTCTTTTATCTAGTTCGTTAAATGCTGTTTCCCATGTTTCGCCCATGCCAATGATTTCTGTTGTATCTTTTTCTGATTTAATGCGTTTGTATTAAAATTACAAACGGTCTGGTTGTCTGTCAAACAATTTTTAATTCTTCTGTGCGAAGCAAAGCATATACATCTTACATGTTCGTGTTGTTCAATGAGCGAAAATCCACACACATTCTCTGAGAGTCTACCTCGCGTACTGAAACCAAGTTGAACTTAACAAGGAAGGTTTATAACAGATCTATGATAGCCAATATCGAGATTGATTGACATTAGTGAGATTTATAAATGTTTTAAATGTATCATTAGACAAATCTTTCTGTAAAATTAAAATAATGCTGAACATCCGACTAAATGCTTTAATTTTCATAAAGGTTTATTCTGAACTCTTAGATCAAGTATTGCTGGTATTAGATTCATTTTCATTGATCATAAATGATGTTACTTTGTCTTTTTTACTGGGTAGTATCTAATATAATACAAGACGTAAGTAAATGCTCTGCAGAAACTATACTTATATTTCACATTTACAGTGAAAACAATCGGCTTAGTAACATCTAAATTTATGTCTCACTCGAGTGGATGACAAACGATTTTGATTTTGTTGATATTTTAATTGAATGTTGTAGTTTTCCTTCAACCTTGATATGAACAAGCTGTGATTTGCTACTTGTTTGATACTAGGAGATCAAAAGTTCTTTAAAAAGGCATAGTCTGTAATCGGATATAATTATATAGCTCTTCTCAAGTTTCCTACGTTTATATCCTTGACTTTCAAATTTTGACTTTGAGCGTTCCTGAGCAATAAAATTTATTTCATAAGTCAGTGCTTATGTACTTACAAATCTGTCTTAATTTCTCCATTCATTATTCATAAGTGTATTTGTGAAACTTCGGTTCCAACTCATTCATGCATTGTTTACCTTAGATAGATGTGACTACTATTATAGGTCCTTTTTGTAATATATCTCTACAAAAGTTCGGGTGTTATACATCCTGGACTTTCAAACGTTTGGCTTTGAGTGTTCCTGGTAAATGTAAATGCTGAAAAGCGCGTCGGACGCATAAAGTAGATTGAGTGTTTTTCACTTCATTTTTTAAAGGCGGATTAATTTATACTGCCATCTCGAGCTCGCATCGTGAAATAGCGGGACGTAATAGTTATTTGCTTCAATTTGATAATTTTGAGACAGATTGATAATTTATAAGTTACTGAGGATTCATTATTATTCGTTGGATACCAATTTTCCTGGATTTCATGGGTACAGGTGAACCACGAATTTAAAAGTTCAATAAACTGGAAATATTTTATAGGGTTGTAAGCAGACATTGGCAAAACAACGAAATCAAATATCAGGGAAAATGCAGATTCTCATCAATCCGCGAAAATTAGTACCCACGAAAATAAATGTATTCACAGTAGACTGTTTGTTAAAATAAAGATAAATATATGAGATGTATTCTGTTATTTGAAATGTTTTAAAAAAACAACAAATATATTTAAGCGTTCAAATCAACTTTTTTATTAAGCCATTTAAAGATTTAAGGGGAGATAATTCTTGTATTGGGGGCATATTGTTTTACCTCTGTCCGTCCGTTCTTCTGTCTGTCCGTCCGTCCCTTTGTGGGTATTTAGTAATTTAGCATAACTCCTCCTACAGTTTGAATCCTATGAAGTTTTCACTTTGGTGTCCCTTTGTACATATATATTGTGTTCAGTGTTTTACTTTTTTTTTATTAATATTTGCTCTTTTGGGTGACAGTTGAACTTTGTTATTTTTATGGTATATGTGGATTAATGCTATAGTTATTTTAAAATAACACTTTGCATCTGCGGGAACATCAATTGTGTCTCTCCGACGCAATAATATCTCAAAGAAAGTCCTACATTGATTTTGTTAATAATAATACAGTTACTTCTGAGTGGAGTGCTAGTGCATCATTTTGTCTAGTCGTATATTATTTCAAAACTCTATCTCATAGATTTCTTTCAATTCACAGAAAAGTTTTTTACATGTATAATCTATGCAAAATAGTAGTGCTTATTGTGGTAGTGTTGTTGTACTTGTGGAATTTGATAAAATTGCTCTCCGATATATATATTGCTATTATTTGAGTAGCTTTTTTTATGTATAGTTCACTGTTGTCTGCGTATATATTTTTATGGTCCAACCACTGCCTTGTGCTTTCAATTAAACAAAAAACTACAAAAATGTTATGATTGTGTGCGCTCATTGCCTTTCAATACTGGGTAAACATTGTACTTAATAAAAGTATGGACAATATTTAATTTTGGAAGCTGGAATATAAAACTTTTCAAAGCATATGTGGTAATTATCAAATGTTGGTAATTAGGCCAAATCCGTTTACCGTCAACTTCTTGGTAATGAAATGGTGTACGCTCTAATTTATGAAGGCACCGGCTACGATTTCATGAATACGGTATTTTCTAACAAAATTAATATATTTTTTTTTATCGATATATGGTATCAGCTGGTTACTTTTAAACAATTCAGATAATTATTCAACGCCTACACCTACACCTATCCAGCTTACGGGTAACGTTTTAAAGAAGGGGTTATCTCAACGACCACAGGCATTAATAATGTGTTTTTTTTTATTATCAAATTTTAGATACTGTATAAAGCTTTTAATTTTGAATGGTTTTTTTATTTTGTCTTTGAAATTGTATTTTAAGGAATTTCTACAAACAAAGTGTTTTGCATATATTTTTTTTTAAACTATTACCATTTTATTGTCCATTGTATTTTTGTATGGTCAGTGAATGTATGATACTATCGGTGTCTGATTATCGGTGACAAGCGAATTCCAGTTATTTAAATTATTCTAATAACACGGATTTCAGACAGTCTTTTTCCGACATTGGTTTTAGATTTTTATCGTCTCACAGATGGCGCCATCGACATCCGTCAATATTCAATAATCAAATACATGAAAATAGCTGTTTGCAGCTCGTTTGCAATTAACTAGTACAATTTAAACACCGACAGGCACATTTACAAATTAAAACCGTTAGTGATGTAACATTTTAAAACAAAGAAAGTAAGTTTGTCTTTAAGATACGAATGCTATTATCATTAAAACGTGCTTTAGCCTTTACCTTCTTGATGTTTATGACATCTTACACCAAAAAATATTGGTCTTTATTTACTTTAAATTATGAGTCTTAACTGTAAATAACTTTACTGAACTTATCTATATAAATCCTAAAACTAGCCCTAAACTGTTTAGAAAAAACCTAACCATTGTGGACAGGGGTCCTTTGGTAAAAGAAACTACTGAGTACTGTCATGACTGTAAATTCAGAAATTATTGCATGCATTTATTATTGTCATCAATGGTCATTTTGGACTTAAATGGGATTTAATTTTTTTGCGATATTGAGAAAAATCCTGTTTAAATTATTACACAGCTTTAGCTGTTTAGTACAAGTAATCTTGATGTACAGTTCTAAAGATGCATATCAAATGTACATCTGTAAAGCTGTATTTAATCTGTATAGCGGTAAAGCTGTATAGAAGCTGTACATCTGTAAAGCTGTATATAAACTGTAAATCTGTTAAGCTGTATTTAAACTGTACATCTGTAAAACTGTATATAAACTGTACAGTTTTAAAGTTGTATATAAACTGCAACTCTGTAAAAATGTACATTAACTGCACATTTAAATCTGTGTATAAGCTAAACATATATAGTTTCTACCAGTGCATCTTGTGTGATATGATATCTATCCACATTTTATATACAGTTTTACAGATGTACAGTTTATACAGTGAAACCTGTCCAAATCGAACACCCACGGGACTTTGCGTTTTGTTCCGTTTTCACAGGTGTTCGGATTGTAGAGGTAAACGGAAGTCGACACCAAAATAATTTTGGCATTTACTGACAAGGGATAATAGGTGACACAACAGACGACAGTTTATTTTTGTGTTAATTAAGATGTAAATGTAAAAATAAAAGAAGATGAAGATAGACGGTTTGCTACATTTTTGTTTATAAATCAAACGCCACTCCGTCAATCACGCTCGTCGTTGGGAGATGTCCGACGTGGAGCGATTTTGCTTTTTATAATTATTTTCTCATCCGTTAATTCACTGACCAATTCAGATTCACAGTCACTGTCAAATGACGATTCCGTAGTTGAATCGGGAACGTCATTGTACACACAAGTTCTCGGACTAAACTGGTCACCTGCTGATTGATACTTCGGCACACGATTACAGTGAAACAACAGCAGGGGTCCAGTTTATTCTCGGACTTTATCGTTGCTAAATAGCTAACGGAAGTCTTCGGGAGCATTCGAATCAAATATATAGGGCCTCTAAAGGTAATCCAGCAATCGAAATCCATTGACCTTGTTGTGTTGCACGACTTCTTAATCCGGTGAAAGGCTTTAAAACTATTATTTAATTAAACAGTTTAGCTACAGAATGGCAGTTTCGATTTTGTGGCCGTAATTATTTGAGTAAGGTGCATTTAATTGATCTGAGGGAAAGTTCCTTTCTTGTCATTATCGGCGATGAGGGTAGCTGACCAGTTTAACGTTTCTTTACAAAAAAATCACTTTTTACATGGACACAGACATGCTAATTAGTTTGTAATAACAACCCACAAGTTCATTAAACCTCAAATACCTTCGGGGATACTCTGCCATCCTGTGTTTGTTTAATTAAATCATGCAAATAATTAATAATCAGGGATCTCCATGGATGAAAATTGAACCATGGAGGAACTTTCACCATTACAAACCGTGTCTACGTTGTACAGTGTAGCGCGATCGGAAGTATTTTATCCCTCCATACAAGGAATGGTGAACATGCTAATTCATTGCTTATTTAAATTATATTTATTTGAATTTTCATTATAGAATTAGAAGTATCAATATGTTCATTTATTGCCGTTTTTAACCATTCAAATGCCAAGTCTTCATAGTCCCCCCTTAGTCGAGAATGACCAAAGGTGTCATGAAGGTCCCCATGTAGATTTCTTGTATTTTTGGTAATTGTTATGGGGGTTAAAAATCATATGATGTGGAGCTTATTTTTCGTATTTTTTAACAACAAAACGATTCGTACGGGTTATGTAAAAGGTTAAAGAGATTTGTAAAGCAAATGAAAAGTTTTTTAATGACTTTATCTGACAAATTGATGCTGTGCAACATGCATCTTTCGAGTCTGAATAGAAACCGGAAACGCGGATGTATCAATTTGATTGTAATATACGAAATGAATTCGGAATTACGATACGATATTTCTTTACAGGAAATATTTATAAGTTTTTACTTTTAAACTTTTAAAGTCATTCTAAATTATTGTTACAGCAGTACTCGAGTTATTTATGATGAAATAATATTTACTGTTTTGCGTCTTATTTTGTACTTCTTAAAAAAGGGGGATGCTGATTGCGTAAGTCAAAATAAAGCACGTGTTCGACTTGTTAAATTGTTTTCTTTGTAACTGGATTATTAATTTATTTATTTAATCTAAATTATCATAATCATTAGCTAAACTTAGTTGATTAATTCGACAAATGGATCGTCTATCCTCAGATAGTATTCTCCTGTCTGGTTTGTTGATCTACCTGTACAAGCTCAGGTACAAGTGATTAGCGATCTTAATCCGGATATCCCTCAGGCGTTAGAACTGTGTTGGATTATAACATAAAAAGCCTAAGGGTTATGCAATTACATGCATTTGATTATAATTGATAAAACAAATGGCGTCGGGCTACAAAAATGATGAAGTTTTGAACGATGGCGGAAGACAATTTAACGATGGCACAAGACAATTTAACGATGGGGCGAGTCATTTGACGATGGCGCAAGACATTTGAACGATGGCGGGGCGCCATCGTTAAACAGGCCATGGAGATCCCTGAATAATATTCTATTGTTTTGATTGGTATTGATCAATTTTGACAGGTAATTTTTAGGTACAAATTTTATACTAACGAGCCTTCAAAAAGCGTTCGGAATTCGGTGTTGACAGGGTTCGTTTTTTTCAGGTTAGATTAACGTTAATTGATAGAGAAATTTTGTGGGACTTTGAAAATTGTTCGGTTTAAACTGAAATTCGGTTTTATCAGGGTTCGGTTTACCCAGGTTTCACTGTATACAGCTTAACAGCTGTACAGTTGATAAACAGCTTTACAGATGTACAGTTTATATACAGCTTTACAGATGTACATTTTTAGAACTGTACATCAAGATTACTTGTTCTAAAGTAGCTGTGTATGACTATAACCCTGTCACATTTTTCGCAATAATAAAAACCTCGCAATCATTTCTGAATGTACAGCATATATACATGTATCATAAATACATTTTTTGTAACTGCAAGATTGTGACATTTCAGCATTTCTACTTTACTCTTGACATCATGCATAAGCATGATAAGTATTTATCATCAGCAACATGCTACTTTAAAAAATGTTAACCTGATATTTTTCATTGCATTTTCGATAATATCCACATAATCAAGAGAAGTTACATGTACATGTATGTATGTTTATGCATATTATTATTTGCTTTAAGGTCTATTTTCTCAATTACTTTTTTCCTCCATTGTGAGAATACTTTGTTCATTTAAGGACATGTTTTATTGCATTTTTCTGTAGGCTCAGCTTGTTTTTTTTACTCCTTGTACTTTCAAGCTTGGTTTCTAATACATTTTAATTGTTTCTTAATCACTGAATTTATGATGTAGTAATTAGCTACAGCATCTGCCCTCTTTTGTTCACCTTTGGTTTCTAATGACTGCTAACCATGTCACACATCATTTTGGTCTCGTCAAATCAAAACACATTAGGGCTGGCAATATTTCAGTTTTGGAAAAAAGGAATATATTTTTTTTCTCATCATACTGAAGTCATATCTGAATTATGTATTATTAAACTATTTTACAGCCTCCATCATGGATGATGATGATGAGGACAAGTCTATTTCTCTCACTGGGTTTCTGTTTGGTAACATTGACACCAAAGGAGAGCTTGATGAAGATTTTCTAGATGAGGTAAGATGTATTTGCATGTAATCAGTCCACAACATTCGTAAAGCAAAAGGTCATGTATATGTAGTGTTTCTGTCTGTGTTGAGAATCTTAAGTGAATTTGTTTCTTCTTTGAACCATTTCCTTTCTCAGTAATGACTTGCTTAAGCATTTGCAGTTTGAAACAACTATTGCAGTATATGTCTCTTGTTTATCATGTAAAAATTTGCAAGATTGACTAATAAGTCTTACTCTTGTAGATACATAGTTTGTCAGTGAATTGCTATTTTAGAAATAATGGAAATTTTCCTTTTTCTTGTAGGAATCAAAGAGGCATCTTGGTTCCCTTGAACTTCTGGGTGGTATTGGGTCCATGGTGAAAGAGATCACTGATTCTGAAGACGGAGACAGAAGTGATTCACTAGATGGAGCAGGTAATTAAGGAATAACAGTGCTGTATTGAGTACTTGCTGTTGTCAATTAGGGATTTGCTAATTTAGTTACAATGGCTTCATAGAGTGAAATTACATTAATTACATGAATGATTTTTGCAAAACTGATAGTTCATTTAATTTGATAAATATATTTCTATCTATAAACTACTTTAGAATATCTACACATGATTGATGCTTTGATAAAAAAAAAATACATTTGTAATCTGTGAGCAGCAATAAGGGGGCAATAAAACAACACAAGATATACTACCATACAGTCAGAAAAATGGATAAGTGCCAACCCAATATATATATTTTAATGTTACAGATCTTATCTGACTTTATTTACAGTTAACACCTAATTAACACACAAACCAGTGACACATTAGAGCATAATCTTGTAATGTTGATTCAATATAAACAGATCCTTGTGTCATTTTGCAGAAGTTTGATATAAAGTTGTAAATTGAATATTTTCAGATAACTATAGTAACAAAGCATCTACAGCAGTGGACTACTCTGATATAAATGAGACTGTAGAAGAGGATGAAGAACAACGATCATTTGCATTTGTTGGTTTGTATGATGTCTTTGTATATATGGTCACAATGCATGTTCCCTGGAAGATGTTTTCTCTATATCATTTGGTTGATTTATTATTGCTGTATAACCTACATCTGCATATATTCACATTGTCTTTTGAAACTGTAGTCAAATTTCAATAGCCTAAAGTGGCCTCTGTGTCCGATAGGTCTAAGTTGTTCATCTACAATATCTACTTACCTGTCAATAACAAGTATCATTAAAATATTCTGAAGTCCATGAAAATCATTAATTTAGATATTTATAGATTATCGTTGATACAAGATTGATTTTCTCACTTGAGTCGGGACGGCGAAACCGAGAAAAGCAATTGAGTTGAGATGGCCAATGATGATCTGTTTATCGCTATTTTACCTATGACACTGTTGTCAATTTCATTAGCAATGCCACGTGACTCCTAAGTTTATAGCAATAATTTTCCATCTCGAGCGAGTAGCATGATATAAAAAATTATCACAAAAAAAGCTCAATGGAAAATGCACAAAATAGCGAAAATGCTGAGTCTTTGACTCTTAAAAATTAATTCAATTTTATGATAGTTAGCAGGCGAAATGCACTCTAATTTTTAGTTATTCTATTGCTCTGGCATGTTTTTTCCTGTATACAATCTGATATAAAGATTTTAAGAGTGTTAAGTATTGATTGTAAAATAAGTTTTGTACATTTATGTAAACAGTATTACATATAACTTTGGAAATTTAAATCCTTTAGTATTTCTAAAATAAAGAGTAATTGAATTTTAATTTGATTGCTGTCATAACATTTAATTAGTAAATACCTGTATACAGAGTTTTCAAGGGAAGTAACTGTTTACATACATGTACTGACATAAAACCTTGTACACATCCATTGTTTTCAAGGAGAATTTTGCATAAAGGTTAGTAAAAGCAAGATGTTTTGATTGCTTAATGGCTAACAGTTCCATTATAAAATAGATGAGGACACCTGTGCTTTGTTGTCTCTGAATAATTCTTTGCAAAAAGAACACTAGTATATTCAAGTTTTATCATTACTTGTATTACTAAAACACTGCAGAAAGAAATTTTTTTTCTGCAGTGTTTTAAATCCTGTGGAATACCCATGAGGGTTTGGACAGTTCAATTATTTTTACATTTAGTTCAAAACTACAATTTTAATTTAAGTACTTTTATAATTACAGAATGATCAAATCAATTAATTATGTAAAAAATAAATACCTATGATTTATAAAACTGTCAAATGTTAAATTTTATCTGAACCTCAACTATTTATATCATTTATAAATGGGAATTGTTATTTGTTATTTATCATTTAATTTCTAATTAATTTAATATAGTATATTTAAAAGACTCCAGACCAGCACTTCATACTGCCCAGTATTACCTAGTTAAATCCTCAAAAGATATTTGCAGCCATAGATAGCTTATATAAGTACTAGTTGAATTGAACCATCAAATAATGCTGTAATTTTACAGACATGTTCTTTTTTTATATATAGGAAATGAAACAGGTGAATATGAAGATAAAGATTCTAGACTTATGCCACCTCCATCATGGCTGCCAAAAACTCCCAAGGCTGAAGATGAGGCTGGATTTACCTCCCCTGATAAAAACTCTGCCAACAAATATCATACACCACTTGCTTCACTGAGACCACCAGAGTTATCCAATGTAGATGTTACTGAACTATTCCCAGAATTCAGACCAGGCCAGGTAAGATACAGATATAGGTACCAGTGCAAAATCACTCTGAGAAGTCGAGAACTTGTCAGTCAGGTCAATCTTATTTGAAAATTATCTTTGAAATTGTGCATATTAATATGTATTGAAATTAATGCTGTTTCCATCATCACGGCTTAATTTTACAGCTTTTTCTAGAATTCTATAAAATAATGACAAACATTGCAGTTATTTTTCTAAGAGGTCAAAATAAATGCTTACTTCATTGTTATTATATATCTTATGCTATATACAGAAGGTGGATGGTGAGGTAAGAGTGTGTCATTTTCTTTGGTCTTTGGACTAAGATTGAATGCTTAGTCTCAAGTCTTTGGGTTATGTTTGTTTTAGAAGGGTTTCCGTTGACAATCACACTTTCTTATTTTGCGAAAAATAGCATTGTTGCGAATATGATTTATTCTTTAACAAATATTGTTTTTCTAAAGAAAATTGACTCTGGGGAACCCTGTAATATGTATGAAGAATTTTTTTAAAACTTACAAAAAAAGACCTGATTCATATGTTCAAAAATAATTGCATTAATAGTACAAACACATCTATGGTAACTAATGTTTTAGAAATGTACTTTTCAAGACTCCTTTGGACGATTTATATGCCTCATTTTGCCAAACTTATTGTCATTTTTTACTGACCAAGACTTGAAAACAAATCTGTTAATTTCTATTTTATATAACGTAAAACTGCTTGCTTTGGGGGGTTACTGTACTGTCTTTTCTTCTCTAATTGTGGGATGTATGTTGGAATATTTTGTTTCAGTTTTCCATCGCATGCATGATAACATGTTAAATGTTTTTGACATATATTTGGATTTAAAAATTCCACAATATGAAGCTATTTCGGAACACACATTGAGTGAGTCATGTTTATATGACACAGTTCATAATTGAAAAGTAAAATCACAAAAATACTGAACTTAGAGGAAAATCTAATAGGATGGTCCATAATCACATGACAAAATCAAATAAAAAACCACATCAAAAACGAATGGACAAGAACTGTCATATTCCTGACTTGGTACAGGCAATTACAAATGTAGAAAGTATGGGTACAGCAGTCATCATCATGTAACAATTTTAAAAGGAACAATTTAACAGAACACAAAAACATCTATGTACAAACTCATTCATTGATTTGGGTGTCTGAAGTCAGAAAATTTTATACGTCACATATATTTGTCGTTCAATGTACATACAAACTATTTTAAAATTTCACATAGGCAATGTTAGCATACAGGGTTAAAAAATCAAAGGTATGTAAGAATTAATTTTAGAAATAGACCGAGATTTAATATAGTCCAAAAGTTATATAGAATTTATAAGAATCCACAAATAGTTCATTCCACTATGCGATTGAATAATTTTGACGTTTGTGGTCCAACTTTTTTGTAATTCATAATAGAAATATATCATAGTGACATAAAATAGAACAATATCATACTGACAGGATCTTTGAAAGTACAGAGTCACGTAATTAGAACCAACAAAATACAAAAAGTTATATACAAAACACACCAGCAAAAAATGAAAGATAATACAAACACATCAACGGGATGTTTAAGTACCGAGCCACGTTTAATGGATATCACATAAAACAATCCAACAGTTGAAGTAATATTAATAATAAAACAAAGACAAATGAAAGAACAATAAAACACGTTGTTAAGATGATAAACGACATCAGTATGCAGAATCTATACATCAAGACCATCAAGTATTATTTGTGAAGTTGATATGGAATATTTATCAACAAGTGATGTTTGCCATTGAATTTTTTTTTTTATAGATCTCTTACAGGAAGGCACCAAAGCAGAAAATTAAAACAGACTTCCAAGATATGATTATTATTTGGACTAAACATGACTATGAAATTTTGTAATATAAATGATTTGTCTGATGAAATAAGCCGTGGCCATCAATAGTTATCATGTTCCTTAACTTGAGCTTGCTTCAGTAATAATATCTATTAAACTGTATTTATTGATATGATAATATAGAATTTATTGTTTTTGATGCTATTTCAGGTTTTGAGATTTTCTAGACTATTTAAGCCAGTACATGTACCACATCTTTATAAAAAGAAAAAGAAGAAGAAAACAGAAGATGGAAAGGATGATAAACATCCTGATGGAAGGAAAGAGGAATATAAGGAGGAAAAACTTGAGAATGTTTACGATGCTGATGGTATGCAATATGACACATTAGTTTTGGGAAATATTTAACTGTTTGTCATGCTTGTATAGCATTTGATAAACTGAACTAACACTTCAGAGGTCAATTTTGAAATGGCATTTTGAGATATATATTCCTTTGATTTATAATTTTCAAAATCTTAAACAATGAATTTAAAAACAATCCAAATAACTCAAACACAACGAAGAATTTTACAAATCCAGCATTTATTCAAAAATTTATAATGTTGTGTCGTTGTTCTCCTCTTATATTTAATGCGTTTCCCTCAGTTTTAGTTTGTTACCCCGATTTTGTTTTTTGTCCATTGATTTATGAGTTTTGAACAGCGGTTTACTACTGTTGCCTTTATTTATAAACCAGGTTAATTCCATTTTCCAAATTTTATGCAAATCTCCTCATTAAAAAATGAAAATAACAATAAATAAAAAGAAGGATTAAAATGATACATACAGCTGTGCAACCAAAACAAATTGTTTCAGTATAAATGAAAAATTTATGATGTCCTATAGTTGCTTACATCATTTGGTTTAGGTTCACATTTATCTCTTTGGCAATCATACCACATCATCTTATCTTTAAGTTTATCTTAAATTATGTTAGGCACAACCATATGATCTATATTTATTAGTTGATGAAGACAAGAAGGATTTATCTCACATGACAGCCGCCCAGAGAATCATGCATGGTCTAGAGAACCAGGACAGTGGAATAGAGGATAGATCTTCACCCAGTGAGGAGGAGGAGGATTGGTCAGAGGAAGAAATGGAGGATACTTTCCAACTTAACCTTGGTCGACCTGCCAGACCTGAGGAGATAATGTCGGATGATGAGGTTTGTTATTTTATTATATCCTTTGTTGCTTTTTTTTAATTAAGTTATAAAAAAAGTTTTGAAGAAATAGATTCATTGTATTATATCATATCATATTTGTCAACAAGTTGTATTTTGTTGAACTTCAGGGGGTGAAATTCATCTGTCTTGGTATGGTAACTTCATATATTGGCTCCAAAGCTTGACCTCAGAGTTTTACCTGTCTATTTAGCATTGTAAAAATATTGTCATGGATTAGCTTCTGATATAAAGTTCTTTATATGAAGAATCTGTGTTAAATATAGATTCCACAACTGCAACAAGTGTATTACGATATTTCTCCACTCGAGACAGTTAAATCTTAATATTTTAAGCGCGAGGGTTGCTGAGCTTTTTAAATAATTAAAATTTAACTGTTGAGAGTGGAGAAATATAGTAATCCACGAGTTACAGTGGTGGAATCTGTTTCTCTAATGATTTTTATCCTTCCTTTTCAAATATTTGAGGAAACTTGTGTACTTTTGATGTGACATCATCAGGCATGGTCGCCTTTTTTCATGACGTCACAATAAGAAAGTTCAGAAGAAAAGAAGAAAATTTAACGTCACAATTAAATTTCAACCAATAGTTTGCCGAGAACAGATTTTTCACTAGTGAGGAGAAATATTTTCTCACACCAGTCAGGAAATAGCACAAAAATTAGAGAAATGCCTTACACCCTCATTACACAATGAAATGGACCACACTTTTCAGTCATGGCTTGTCTTTAAAATTTTGAAACATTTAGTCATATCAATAACAGATAAAAAATGTGTAAAATCCTTGCTTGACTTTGAGAATATGTTTTATGAGTCACTGTTATGAAAATAAAAGTCAGTAGCTGACATTTGCATATTTTCTGTAAATCAAGTGTCATGACTCTTATTTATTCTACAGGAGAAATTAATGAAGCCAATAGAGGCAAAGACAACCTCAGGACAACAGTTAGTGACAGGTGAGGTAGAGGAGAAGGCAGAGGTAGCTCCCTGGAGGTATGGACCTGCTGCTTATTGGTACGATATGTTAGGGGTCGATGAAACGGGAGACAACTTTGATTATGGATTCAGACTTAAACAGGTATGACGATAGTGAAATGTTTTAATGTTACTTACTTTACTTGCTGATAGATACAGGAAGCATTAATATGTATAGCAGTTTAATAGTTTAACCAAGAGAAACAGGATAGTTATTAGAGGGCAACAACTGTTTTTTTTTATACAAGGAATATTCATCAGTTACCTAAATCCATTGACTTGGGGTAACAAGTTGGATCTGAGGGTCAAACAGAATACTATAAACCAACTTATTTGTGGATACTTTATTTTGTGTTAAGTCCATTGATGCCAATTTCAAGGCGATTTAATTTTGTGATTTTCAAAATTACTTGATGTAGTCCAATAAGGAGAGATCTAAGTTTTACTAGTTTGCGACAATTTATATTTGCATTATTTTTCTACTCGCAAATGACACGAAAATTATTTGGATTACAGTAGTTGTCAAATACATTCTAGACATTTGCACTATTAAAGAAACAGCATTTTAGTCTTTGACATAACACCATTCTATCCCATCCCACACACACAGAATTTCTGAAACAGGATGATATAGTGTTTCACTGTTCTTTCGTCCATCAGTCTCACTTTTGCATCTGCTGAGAAATGCTTGACTCTTCAATCTAAGAAAACTTGTACTTTCAAAAATGATTGAATCTATATTGTAAAAGAAAACATTTATATGAAGGAATAGCAAAATCTTTTATTCTACAAATACCCAGAAATAGACTTAACGGCAAATATCATAGCTATCAACTCAAAGTAAGTGGTTAGCTTGTTCTGAAATAAATCTTTAAATGTATTTTAGAAATCTCAGTCTGACCAAGAAGACATTCCATCAGACGATGCATTTGAAGATGAGGCTTACCTGATGGTGACTCAGTTGCACTGGGAAGATGACATCATATGGAATGGAGAGGAAGTCAAACAAAAAATCCTTAATTCATCCAAACAGAAAGCAATGTCTGCAGGCTGGATACCTAGTACTACATTCAGAACAGCTACACAATTTACACAGCAAGGTAGAATTTTTTTAAAAGTGCAAGCAATATTAGTGAAATAATGTTATAAATCAAAAATAATTATGAAATCTTGAAGGTTACTCAATTCTGAATGTCTAGTGGCAAATTTAAAAGGACCGGTATAAAATATGTCAACAAATTGCAGTATTAGATCTTTTCAAGCCAAAAGTATGAAGCAAAGCTTTACATTAGATACATTTTTTAAATTTCAATGAGTTGAACCTGGACAACTGATTACAGAATTTCAAAGAAACTTGCACATTCTTCTTAACAATCTAGGGATATTATCAGAGATATAATTTCTGATAAATAGATTTGATATTTAAGCAGATAAAATAAGACTATTACACTGACAGCACCAGTTTCACACGAGATACAGTGTTTTGTACTTTGTATTTTTCAGATATAATATATTTATAGATAAACCAGGAGAAGGATACATATGGTCCGAGACCACAATTGTCGTCCCTTGATTTTCGTTGTTCACGAATATAGTCCCTAGTGTTAACAGTGGGTTACTTGCCATTAATTTTTATACCCCTTCGAAATTTATTTCTCCATGTTTAATGCCTCAAATTGAAAGTAGGGGGTGAAATTGCACTGTAAAAAAATTTGGGTTCAGAATTTTACAGGAAAGTAGTGATTTGGTCCAGCTGAAAAAGGTTAAAAATTAGCACTTCGGCAGCTGTCAAAAGATTTCAAGACACCCTAAACACAAAATTGTCCATAATTTGAGTTAGAGCCGATGAAGTTTTCTATAATTTTGATATAATTTGTCCCAAAAGTAGTACAACACACTGTAAAAATTTCATTGAGAAAGCGCAGGTGGGATTTTTTTAATTTTCATTTATGTTCTAAAAGAAATGCACTACGAATTAATTGTGGTCTCGGACCATATTTTTAAGATATAATAAATTTACAGGTAAACCAGGAGAGAGTTACACAGGCATGGTTCCTAAATTTCCACAGTTACCTGGTTATTCTAAGACCATTCCAGGGATATCTCCAATGTTTCACCATGGACAGAAAGGTATGTTGAATAATGTAATATAAAGAGTGATGCATCTGTCAAATTTTAGACCTGTTAGCCTTAAGCTCATTCTCCAAAATTGATAGAATATTGTTCTGTATATTTAAATAATTTGAACCAGTTGGCCTTTTAGGTATTTCCATTTTATTGAATAATATCAACCAAATAGCAATTTTGTTGTCAACTAATTTTTATGTACATTATGGTACACATTAAGAATCTTTCTATTTTAAGAAACATTTTGTGCAATACATGTATCTTACATCCAATATAATTAAAAGTATTCATTTCAGAATCAGATGATAAAAATCAAGAATGGTTTTCTATATTTCCAATAGAGAACTATGAACTTATTTATGGCAGATGGGAAGATGATATCATATGGGATGCTCAGGTAATATATAAGACAATAATGAATTGCATGCTTTTACGAAAAAAACATGAATAATAGGTCTGCGATTGAAATATTTTACAGAAAACTGTTTTGGTATCAACCATTTCAGAATGGCATCTTATTAGCTAAATTACTTTCTCTACTATTTATGGGATTTATCCTTTTGCTGACCTGTTGATTATTTTTATTTAATCAACATGTGGTTCCTTTGTTCTCAGTTCTTCATTGGTCAAAATTAGATTATGATGTCAAATTTTCTTGCTTTCCTCAGATTTTCCTATTGTGACTTCATGAAAAAGGAGACCATTATGATGCCACATTTTTGCAGATCATTCCAAAGGGGAGGATTGAATTTGTCTGCATATTGTTTAAAAATCATAAGAGAAACAGATTCTACTAACAAATTTTGTGCAATTCAATATTTATCAACACTCCGCAAGTAAATTTTAAGAGCTCGGCAAGCCTCTTGTTTTTAATTTGAAAATTCAAATGACTCTAATGGATAAATATCATATCATACTCTTACAGTGGAAGAATCTATATTTATTTAACAGAATAAATAAATAACAGCTATATCTTGATGCTTGTGTCTTGACCACTTGATAGGTCAAGAGGAAAAGGTTTGGTTATCTACAATCTAAGATATGCATGAATGATCATTGTATTGATGGATTGATGAGGCGAGAAATTAGCTACCAGAAACCACTGTTAAATATATGAATAGTAAAACTTGGTCAAATGTTGAACAACTATTGTAAAATTTTAGTTGTAAATACTTTTGTATTGAAAAACAGTTTAAGAAAATATGATAATTCATGTATAGAACAAACAGACATCACTGAAGTAAACTGAAAAATGTCAATTAGTTTCTTAATTGGTCAGTTTCAAAAAGGTACTAAATAACAACTTGTACTATATTTTCAGAACATGGATAAGATTCCTAAGCCTAAGATTCTAACACTAGACCCTAATGATGACAATATTATATTGGAAATACCTGAGGACAGAGATCCTAATGCTAAAGAAGAGCCATTGAAGAAAGAAAAGGTATAGATATCAGGACCAGGGAGGAAACATACCAATTTTGGACTGATTTATGAAAGTCCCCAAAGAAATTTTCCATATTATCATATTCATCTTGAAAATTTGAAATTTCAGAGAATATGTATTATCATATATAGGTATTTTGTTATTCTGACATCATGATGAGTAATATTGCAATATTTGTTGACAAAATAATTAAAAAAGGCAAAATTTAAGATGGTTTTATACTCTCATGGGTGTCATTTCACACTTGCCCCCCCCCCCCCCCCCCCCATCAGATTTAGTATTGTAAATTATATTCAGCAAGTAATCAACAGTTCAACCAAACATACACATTCTTCTGTGAACCTTACACTAATATAAACACAATAATAACATTCATCTATAAAAATAATAAAAACAAAAAAATCTGGAAAATTTTATGCAAAATACATGCCTTCTTATCCCTAGACCTTTAATTGGTTTTATTTATTTTTTAGTTCAACTTCATTATATGTAATTATATTTTTACAAATACATAAGATGGCCTACATTAAACAATTGTAGTATATATATATATATATTTGCTAAACTTGGTTTTTTTTCTCTAGGAAATAAAGAAATCTAAGTTACTTCTAGGAAAGGCAGGACTTATTAAAGATGATGAAGAAGATGATGAGGTAATTAGTTTTATTTAAATTTGAATTACTTCCTGGTGTCCGGTATCTGCATCTTTTGATTTTTTCTTTAGAGTAGTTTTGTGTTTGATACCCTAATAATGAAAAGAATACAATTGATTCAACCATAGATTGTAAATAGAGCTGCTAAATGTATCAGTAACCTGATATTGGCATTTAAGTGAAATGGTAAATATGCATGCACACAGTCACTTACTAAATTTGACATTATTTGGTGTAAAAATTTACAAAAGGAATGAATTGAATGTTATACACTTTTGCCAATAGCATTATTTTGCCATTTCATATACAATGTATACCTTATTATGATATTAATTTTACTCCTCAGGACCAGACAACTCCCAATATGCCCGTTAAAGATCCATTTAATCTCTCCAACGATGAGTATTACAATCCTAAATTGTTAGAATCTGCATTGAAAGGAACCATGGGATCTAGTCTAATACAGGTATTTGTTTGTATATACATTCTCTGTTTCCATTCTCATTTATAATTGCTTATATTTAAAGTTCAGCTTAATGTTGTGTAAGTTATCCAGAAATTTCTAGTTATTATAGATCTAATTAATTATTAAGAAATGCCCAATGGTTCACTCAGATGTTTAAAGAGAGCTGTATTTCGGTGTAGAATTACAAAATTCAGGGGGAAAGCAAGTTTGTTCATATTTAGTTGTATATGACAAAACATTCATTGTTAAAGGCTTTTTAAAGGGACTTATTTAAAGACGGACTAACATGAAGGTCTCATTAAAATCTAATGAATATTGAATAATTGAGGGAAATTTTGAATAATATATAAATGCTTTCTTATATATTTTTGTCTGTCTGTATGTGTATTTATTGGATATTAATTGATTTTCAGCATTCCACTCCTGGCCTTGAGCTACGTCAGCCATTTTTCCCCACACATATGGGACCTATCAAACTACGACAGTTTCATCGGCATCCATTGAAGAAATACTCACATGGTCCGGTGGCAACAAAAGGTCCACATTATGTTACACCATTACTTAAAACAATTAAACGTAAAGCAAGGGTAAGTAGACACTTAATTGTTTTAATTTCTTACATTCAAATTGACAAAACTAATTTTTTTTAATTACTACTGAATAAAACACAGAAAGCTTCTAATTTCAAAGGAAGAATGCAATATTTTTCTTAAAAGAAATAATAAAAAATGTTGAACTTATTTAATTAAAATATTAAGTGATTATTTAAGTTTCTTAGAAGTCCGTTTTCATAAAAAAAAAAAAAATACTATATCATTTATGTATTAAAAAAAATTAATGTAATGTTTTCATTAATCCCTAGTTAAGAGACCAGGAGCGACAAGCCTTTGGTGGAGGAGATATATTCTTTATGAGAACACCACAAGATCTCACCGGAATGGATGGAGATTTATTTTTAGCAGAATATTCAGAGGAACATCCCCCTCTTATCAACCAAGTTGGTATGGCAACCAAGATTAAAAACTATTATAAAAGGGTTGGTTAAATTTTATTATTATATTGAATTGTTTCAAGGTGAAAATTAAAAGTTAAAAACACATCATAACCTCAAGATGTTTGTATTGGTTTGGTTATGGTAAATACCCTTTGTCTCCTAAAGCTTTTAAATCATCGACAATGACTATACAATAAAGATATTAAAACCCAAAGAAATCAAAACGTGTCATGTATTTGTCGTAATACATTTAGGTTTAATATTTGTATCACTAAGTAGTGATCAATATCTTCAAGCAGTGGTCAAAATCATTGAAGTATTGGTCAAAATATTGTTGTTACTGAAATTGTAATTGATATTGAGAAATTTTTGTTTACCATTTGTTTACTTGAATTTTTATTTTTGGCCTCAGCAATGAAATCAAATTATGATATATTAATTTGGTAAGTTGAATGAAACATATAATTTATGAGTCATTTGCAGAATAAATTACGACAAAATGATAAGATTGAGACAGTGCTGTAAACCATTTATATGATCAGATATTGGGTTTTTTTCAGAAACCCGGCAAGGATTCCAATCCCCCAGTATTTAAGTTTGGAGAGTTAGCCTATGCCCATACTTCACCATTCCTGGGTTCTCTGGTACCAGGACAAAGTCTGCAGGCATTTGAAAACAATATGTACAGAGCACCAATATATGAACATGATGTCCCTCAGACAGATTTTCTTATCATTAGGAACAGACAGGGGTAAGTACTAAACTTAAAATAAATTTAGGTTTTTTATCCAGAAAAAGTGCCATCTACAGCATATCTATTAGCACTACTGGTAATGATACGAGACTATTTTGCAATGCATTGCATCTAGTAAAATTGAATATAGGGTAGACAGTCATGAGAAAATATCTTAATATAATTCTTATGGAAAAGTTCAAATTTGGATTGGTTTAATACATAAGATGACAACCAGAAAGTAACTGCATGGTGCTTAAGATGACAAAACTCATATACCTCATATCAAATACCATCATATATAAACATTTCAGCAGACAAAACTTGCATACAAAAGTGACACAAAATTATATACGATAAAGTTAACATATGCATTTATTTTTAGGTACAATATCCGTGAAATTAACACAATTTACGCTATTGGCCAAGAATGTCCTATGACAGAAGTTCCTGGACCTAACTCAAAACGAGCCAATAACTTTATAAGAGACTTCTTACAAGTGAGAAATATCTAATATCAGTTATTTTATAGGGTTATTGCATGAATATTGGGGAATATTGTCCCGAGTAGAATTCTATATTGCACGAGCTTGCGAGTGCAATATATGTTCTACGAGGGACAATATTCCCCAATATTCATGCAATAACCCTTTTATTGTATAGCAATATAATATTTGACAGTAAAAATTGGTTTAAACTAAGATTTAAACGTTGATGACGTCATGAATTTTGAAAATTTATTGCACTAGTGCAATATTAGAATTTATTGCACGCTAACTTTTGGTTACGTTCTGTGGGAAATATTATATTGCTATACAATAATATTTTTTATTGAATCATTTATTCACAATAGAATACATTAATATCATTAATATCTTTGTAAAGTTAAGGACTTTGTGTTTGAAATCAGACTTAAATTTAATTTATTACCCTTGAAAGTACATTTTGATAAGAATTGAAAGTTCAAACAATGAACTTTTACTAAGGATGGTAACATTAATATTGATATTCACCTAATTTATAACTAGTAGTTTATAATGTTCTTACATGAAGGCGATGAACCATATTGTTATGCATGGTAACTCCAATTCACTATATATATATAGCTAGTGACTACTATTTTATTTCTTGAATAGCCCAAAATGAATATAGTAGACAATATACAAGACATTCATATTTGACTTTCTTTTTCTTTTCTCTGTCTATTTATAGGTGTTTTTATATAGATTATTTTCATATAATACTTTCTGTATCTATTTATAGGTGTTTATATATAGATTATTTTGGAAGAGTAAAGATAATCCAAGAAGGATTAAGATGGATGATATCAAAAAGGCATTCCCATCACATTCAGAAAGTAGTATTAGAAAACGTCTCAAGTTATGTGCAGACTTTAAAAGAACAGGTGATTAAACAGGCTTTGATAATGTACGAATGTGCAAATGTCAGCATTCTATAGTAAACCATTCTATCTACATACACTAGCCCTTTCAAATGATACCAGTCTTTGATAGCATTAATTTTTGTCTTCTAATTACCCTGTTTAAATAGATGGTGTCAAAGTTTGTATACTAATGGCTTTGAAAAACTATTTTATGGTGTACAGATCTAGACAGCTATTCATCCTTCCATATGATCTAAAGTCTTATGTGAAAATGTTGATTTGTCATTTAATAATCAGACCCTCAATGCAATTGCATAAGACAAAAATACACATAATGAAAAATGGAATAACATATATCGATTGGAAAATCATTTTATGTTAGATTTAAGTTCATTTCAAAATAATGAAATTAAAACTCATTATCAATTGAAAAAACATGTTTTTATTTGTCAGAAATCAGTGAAATATTTTTTTGTGAAATTAAAGACATTCTAAATATTTTATCATATAGAATAAAAAAAAGCCACATGAATTCATTCCTAATTTAAGTGTTAGTTATGCATTGTGTTACAAATAGATGAAATTTTTGTTGATTTATTTGTTTAGCAACTGCAGGTAGAATACTTATATAGAATTTTTGTTTCTCAATTTATTAATTACATTATTTGTAATTTTTTGTTACCATATTTTAACTTTTTTCAATTCTAAAATATTTTAGAATTATTTTTTTTTTATTTGTTATGCATGATAAAGGAGAAAGTATGATGAGGGCTTTTTTGGCCCTTCGATTACTGAAATTATTAAGTATTGAAAATTTATGATTTATTGTGATTTAGATTATCACAAATCTTTACTCTGTTAGATGTCTAACGGTAGAAAAGTATTCACAAGATTGATTTGTGCATTCAAATTCATGAATACAAGACAAAACTGCCTAAATTGCCTCATTTTAAGATCTCCTATTTGAATATTAGCAACAGCCTTACCCAACATTTTGTATTGCTTTATCTCATTCAAAGATGTGATGTGATCAAAATATCTTTAAGAGTAAGGCTGTTGCTCAGTTAGTAGATGTACAATGACTTTTTTTTGTAACATACAATGACTCACATTTAATGTTTCTGAACTTAAGTGACCTGATTATATTACTGCATTTATTTACTCCTTATATGTATATGACCTTGTAAAAATGGTAACCAGGACTAACAACAACTTTTACATTTAATAAGAGATCACGAAAGAGTATGAAAGACTTTACAATTTAGACCTAGCACACACATGTCTACCAAAGTGTCTACTGCAAAATTTCTGATTTTGTTTTGTATAAATTTTTTTTTTTAATAGCCAAATAATCCCTTAACACTCCTTTCAAAAATGTTCTGTAAATAGGGCTTGGTATATATATCTTTTTTGATGCTATTATTATCAAGGCTTTTTCTATTCACGATTTACTGCCAAATATCCGCCCCTAACCAATGCTTAAAGGGCTAGGTTTTCCCCAGAATTCTTTTTGAGAGCAGATAAAATGATAACCTTTTAGTTTTGTGCAAAGGCATGGCAAATTTGATTAAAAACCATAATATTGTAATGATATTTATAAACTTTTTAAGCATGGGTATTTTTTTTTAACTATGACATAGACATATAAACAGATTATGAATCTTAACTGGTCCTTTAATAGCTTCTGGTTCATTTTGAGCAATGAAAAGATAGGTGCTGTTTTCAGGTCTTAGCAAATATAAACCAGTCACCATGACAACAAATGTGTTTATACAATATCTTTGTTTTTCTTCCTAAACCTATTTATAATATTCTGATGTGCATAACAGAAAATAACTTCAAGAAATCAACTAAAAAGATTGATCAAGAAAATTAACAAAATTGGAAGCTTTTGAAGTAGGAAAAGATAACGAAGACTATGAATAAATATTTCTTGTGGTTTATATTACCAAACACAAGTCAGTTTTAGGCGTCTAATATCAAAGATAACATCATGATAAATAAAGAATATCAAGACTGTCCATATAACATCTTTGTCAACCTGTAACACCAATATAACCCCAAGAGCACTGCTTGATGGATTACATTGGTTCAGGTTTGATATACTGTGTAATATTGTTTTTTTTTGTTTTTTTTTATGATTTACATAAATCATGTGGCATGAAATAATACTGATTAGGGATTTTGCAGTTTGATAAAGTCTTTGTTACCATGACTTATATCAATACCTTTAGAATGGCTGATATAGAACGATTGCCAGTGATTGTATTACACATACAATTTACTTGTATTTATTACTAAAGATAAATATGTAACAGCTTTTGTTAACAGCTGGTGTTGAAATATTCTGGTAGCTGTGCATATATTGTTTAAAAATTATGACACAATTCTTGATAGCATTTAAAGTTTTAGATAATGTATTCTTTTATAAATCATTTATAAATTGTCATTTAAGTGAAAAGAGCCTGCTATTTATAGACACCTTCATGGTTAGATTTTTAGTAGTAAAATGTACAAGTAAAGGATATTACTTTGCTGTTATGTTTCAGATAGACTATATTTATACACAGGTACTCCAGTTACTCAAATAATTTGTAATAGTTTATGAAACTTTTTAATTTTCGACAATCATTTTCCCAGAAACATATTTCGCAAGCTTATAGCCAACAAATATGCATGTTGCCAAAAGTTTGTATCAGAACCAATTAAAATAAAAATCTGTTTGCATTGTTGATAACATGTTTCATCATCACCTAACAATTTGACCATCTATTGTCATATTTCATGCCCATGTTAAAAATCTAATTTATTCACTTCACGATACCTAACTTTGTTATCCTATGTTTAGTTTTGTTGCTCATTTAAGGTATGGACTCTAATTGGTGGGTGTTGAAGCCAGATTTCCGATTACCTACAGAGGATGAAATGAGAGCAATGGTATCTCCCGAACAATGCTGTGCTTATTATAGTATGTTGTCTGCTGAACAGAGGTTAAAGGTCAGTCACAGAGTGTTGAATATTAAAACTCATTATTACATAGGTTGCTATGAATTGCATTGATTTTCCAGTAAAATTAAAAACCGATAATTTCACATGTGGAATGAACGTGGTTATTTCACTCCTCTGACCTCATACAACAATAGGCGTTGTCAAGACGTGGAAAATGTCAGATTAAAGCAAATTGTGAATACATAGAAAAAAAATAGTTCCTTACATTTTTTACTTCAATTTATAAAAAA
Source organism: Mytilus galloprovincialis (assembly GCF_965363235.1). Lineage (NCBI taxonomy): Eukaryota > Metazoa > Mollusca > Bivalvia > Mytilida > Mytilidae > Mytilus > Mytilus galloprovincialis. The sequence goes on along the minus strand of NC_134845.1, from coordinate 18,420,132 downwards.
TTATGCCAATATAATAAAAAGAATAACTAATCAAAGAATTCAAATTTTGAAAAATATTCAACTCATGACCAAACAACACTGATAATTAACTCGTGCTATTCGCATTCTTAAATTAATGTGTTGTTCAGTCACTCGTTGAATATTTTACTCTATTTGAATTCTTTGATTAGTTATTCTATAATTAGATTGAATGACAAAAACTAAGGACAAACACAAAAATATAAATTCTGTCTAACAAATTATATTGTGTGCCTCCACCATTTACAGTTGACTTTTCTAAGCAGAATCAAAAATAAAGACATTCCTGAAGACTTCTGAAAAACAAAACCTCTAAAGTGGAGGAAAACAAATCATCTTAAAATTTCGTTATCCAGATCTAGAAATTTAATTGATTCAAACATTAGAATGAACCACAGATTAAAAAGTAATTGGTGCGCAGCACAGTTAATAAAAACACTTCTTTTTGCAATTACAATGAAGAGAAATCAAAACTCCTAGTCAGTATTATTTTGTAAGATTTATATAATTTGAAACATAAATGATAGATATAAGAAGACATGGTATAAGTGCCAATGAGACAACTCTCCATAGGACAGGTTCAATTCATGAATTTATCTTATTTATCATTTATGCACTGCATCATAAATGTCTATGTTACAACAGGATGCTGGTTATGGAGAGAAATCATTGTTTGCTGTTGATGAAAATGACGATGAAGATACTCAGATGAAGCTAGATGATGAGGTATGTTACTCATTCTTTACTCACATTATATCATAAACAAATCAAAATTCAAAAAATTGCAAAATGAATCCTTCAGTGCTCAAAAGATAAGTTCTAATTTTTTGTCTTGTTTTTTTTGTGATAATTTTTCATTTCATGCTGTTCGAGTGATAAGGGTTTTTCTCAGTCATGTAGAAAAAGAATACATGATATCTTGAGCCTATGTTATTGACATTGCCTGGATAAATAATGATAAACAGATTATCAATTGTCTTTTAAACCCAGAGGTTCTCGTCTACATGACATCTTAGGGTTATCGCCCTTCCATAAGATTGTAGCTGAGAAACACAATCTTGTTTGAAGAACCATTGGTAATCTATAATTATTGACTTATTATTCATTCATAGTTGATGCTGTATTCTTGTTGCTAACACCTGTAGCATCCCATATTTTCAAAGAAATAGAGTTTCATCTCTTCAATATCAAAAAAATAAGGAGATGTAGTATGATTAACAATGAGACTTACATCAACAGGAGTTCAAATGATGTGATTGTAAGCAATTCTAGATCAACTTTCTGCCTTCAACAATGTACAAAACCACCCCATAGTGAGCTATAATAGCCTGCTCATCAAAGCTATTAATTAAGGAAAATTTCAGTTAGGTATATTTTATATTCCTAAAAGTTTTACATTTGCATTCTTTATGGTTTTGACTAAATTCCTCACAATTGACAATCAATTTAATCATGATTTTATTACTGTTATAATTTGAATCAACATAATTTGCATTAAATTTGTATTTAGGTCAAAACAGCTCCCTGGAATACAACTAGAGCTTATATAGGTGCAATGAAAGGGAAATGTCTCCTGGACCTGTCTGGACCAGCAGACCCAACAGGTTGTGGGGAGGGATTTTCTTATGTTAAGGTGCCTAACAAGCCTCAGCCCAGAGATGAGGGAAAGGATAATACCCCGGTGAAAAAAACTGTGACTGGAACTGATGCTGATCTCAGAAAACTACCTCTCAAAGATGCTAAACAACTGCTTAGAAAGTTTGGTGTTCCTGAAGCAGAGGTATTTAAAATAAAAAATAAATTCATAACTGTATTTAAGATATTGTACATGTTATGCAAAACTATCAGAAGTATTTAAGAAAATAAGAAATGCTATGTTCATCTGTAAGTTTTCTGACCAGTTCAGTTTAAGAAATATCTAATTACTGATACATTGTATTGATATCATTTTATGTTCAGTAACAATGCAGTCCATTTAATTGTTGATGTGTTTTTTGGTGGTGTTGGGGGAGTTCCTGGAAGGAGACAAAATGCATATTTCTGTGTTACAAGTTGCAATAGCATTATTTATAATTGTTGAACATAAACGTAATTAAAGACAACAACACCCATCAATTACCGCATGGTGATTAATTTATTGTGGTCGACATGTTTCGCCAACAAGCGTGGCGTCTTCAGGACAATATTATACATCAAATCAAACAGTGAAGTACAAATTTTGCGGTTGTGCGGTTTGCCTTAACAATAGAGGTTGTTATGACGACGTTATAGATATAAATAGAAAGTGAAAGTAAAATAAGAATCTAGTATAGTTCAAAGAGAAAGTTAGTCAATAAAGTTATTAACGATGTGGTTATCTCCTATTCTTGCACGTCTGTGTAGTGGTCCTCATAGAAGTTTCTAGTGGTAATAATGTAGAAATGATGGAAGTAGCTCATAAAATGTCAGTTCATTTCCAAATTGGACAACACCCCATTGGCCATCCCGTACCAATTCAACTGGCTTCGCTCCGAGGGAGGTACTGCTTCCATTGAGTAGGTAAAAGGTGAAGTGTGTGATCGCCGCAATTTTGGGAATTGTAAATCTTGGTAGATGTGTTCATAAAAATTATCTTTGCTAATAAAATGTCCGTGGATGAAGCTTTTCTTTATAAATATGGTTTTTGGTTTATGTGGTTCATCTTGGTTCTGGTTCCTTCCTTTTTTCCTAAGTAAAATGCCTGGTATTCCGAATTTCTTTGACTTTGTGTACTTATGTATGGTATGTAAATCTTCAGTGATGGACTTCTTCTTCTTTGTATGTTTCTGTGGTTGCTTCTGTTTACAAATCTCTCCTTATTTTTTCTCCGTATCTGGTAATTTTCGGCAAGGATCGAGAACTCTTTAAATGGTCCGGTATTTCGTTCATGCTGTGTGGTTGTTAGGTACAACGCTAGTTTGGCAAAGGTGGATCCTCTCGGATGCAGGGGTTCACAGTAACACTTTTTTAACGAAATACCGGACCATTTAAAGAGTTCTCGATCCGTTGCCGAAAATTACCAGATACGGAGAAAAAATAAGGAGAGATTTGGAAACAGAAGCAACCACAGAAACATACAAAGAAGAAGAAGTCCATCACTGAAGATTTACATACCATACATAAGTACACAAAGTCAAAGAAATTCGGAATACCAGGCATTTTACTTAGGAAAAAAGGAAGGAACCAGAACCAAGATGAACCACATAAACCACAAACCATATTTATAAAGAAAAGCTTCATCCACGGACATTTTATTAGCAAAGATAATTTTTATGAACACATCTACCAAGATTTACAATTCCCAAAATTGCGGCGATCACACACTTCACCTTTTACCTACTCAATGGAAGCAGTACCTCCCTCGGAGCGAAGCCAGTTGAATTGGTACGGGATGGCCAATGGGGTGTTGTCCAATTTGGAAATGAACTGACATTTTATGAGCTACTTCCATCATTTCTACATTATTACCACTAGAAACTTCTATGAGGACCACTACACAGACGTGCAAGAATAGGAGATAACCACATCGTTAATAACTTTATTGACTAACTTTCTCTTTGAACTATACTAGATTCTTATTTTACTTTCACTTTCTATTTATATCTATAACGTCGTCATAACAACCTCTATTGTTAAGGCAAACCGCACAACCGCAAAATTTGTACTTCACTGTTTGATTTGATGTATAATATTGTCCTGAAGACGCCACGCTTGTTGGCGAAACATGTCGACCACAATAAATTAATCACCATGCGGTAATTGATGGGTGTTGTTGTCTTTAATTACGTTTATTTGCTTTTATAGTGAAAGACAACTGTGAATACCGCGTGGTATCCACCCGCTATTACCCAACCGCACGATAACCACTTCAGGTGTTGGTTCACCATTATTAAGTTGAATTGTTGAACATGTTTAAATACATTTGCCTTTTATACAAGAATTGATTCTATCTTGACCTACAGCCATTTTAGACCATACCAATGAATTATAACACATTCTGAAAACCTTTTTTCATGTGTCTTACATAATTTGAAAAATGTTTTGTATCAATTCATATTATTCAAAACTTTTCAAGTATAAAGTAGAATTTTTATCTCAAACTTAGTCTGACTGAGAAATATTTTGAGAAACCCATAGTTCAACTGAAACTAATACTGAAGATTAGAATAAACAAGGGAAACAACTCTTGTTCAGTTTGGTAAGACTAAGGTAAATCCAGATGGATATGGTTGAAGAAGGGAAACAACTCTTGTTCAGCTTGGTAAGACTAAGGTAAATCCAGATGGATATGGTTGAAGAAGGGAAACAACTCTTGTTCAGCTTGGTAAGACTAAGGTAAAGCCAGATGGATGTGGTAGAAGAAGGGAAAGAACTCTTGTTCAGCTTGGTAAGACTAAGGTAAAGCCAGATGGATGTGGTAGAAGAAGGGAAAGAACTCTTGTTCAGCTTGGTAAGACTAAGGTAAAGCCAGATGGATATGGTAGAAGAAGAACATATACTTGTAAAGAAATAAAATTTAGGCGCTAAGGAAATTATGACTCAGTTGAAATTTCATTTCAACCAAGTTCGAGACAATGAGAGTTAACTGTACTCTCACCCTTTAATTCCTGAATATGGTGTGAAGTCACCCACAGTTGTGTGATCATCTTGCTGTGTTAAAGACCTATTGGTGGCCTTCAGCTGTTATCTGCTCTTTGGTAGGGTTGTTGTTTCTTTGACATATTCTCAATTTTATTCTATATTATAGATGAAGAAGTTATCTCGATGGGAAGTTATAGATGTTGTCAGAACGATGTCAACAGAGCAAGCTAAGGCTGGTCAGGATACAAAAGGTAAAATCATTATATAATCATGTAGTTTTATGAATGTGTTCATTTTCACACAAAAAAAGTACAAAGATTGTTGTTTTTATCTTATGTGTACCACATGCATATGTATCAATATTTTTAAAAAACATTTTTTTCCCGATGTGTAATAAGTTCATGATATGCTGATCGTGTTGACTTCATGAAATTATTTTAAAGATTTTGAGTGTCTCATTAGATGTTCCCTGTCAAAGAAGTATGTTAATAAAGTTCATAAAATACTTCTACTTTTATCAAATGATAAAAATGTAATATACATGAACTCAATATATATTGAATACTAAAGAAAGTAATTATTATAACAGGTGGAATGGGAAAGTTTGCCAGAGGTAACAGGTTCTCTGTAGCAGAACATCAAGAGAGATATAAAGAGGAATGTCAGAGGATATTTGATGTACAAAACAGGTTTGTATGATGATCCTTATGAATTGGGTGTCAGCGAACTTATGTCAAGTAAGGATAAAATTTTACATTATACCAATGATTTATTTACAATTGTTTTATATGAGCTTCGTTGGAAATAGACCTTATACAAGTACACATATACATGTACATGTTTAAGACTTTGATTAATTTTGGTACATTCAAATACGACATGAAAGATGATTTTTTGTCTGTTTTGTATGGTTCGTATAACAACTCAATTTTCAAACATTTACAGACTCTGCATAAGACTTTTTCAACCAGAGATAGAATGACAGATGTATTGATATTCATTTAAATTTATATTAGGTTGATTTCAATATGATGCTGCTCATATTTTAGTCTCATACCCATCTACTAAATATTAGCTGTGAATTACAATTTTATGGTTTAAATTGTTGTATAAACTTTTGACAGATGTATCCAAAAAGTATGATAAGCTATAACTTAAACAATGAATCACTAAGAGGCTGTTATTCTTATGTTAAGATTTCACATTTTCTTGTTGAGAATAAGACTGATGAATGCATTTTTCTGTGTTACAGAGTTCTTGCCTCTACTGAAGTTCTCTCAACAGATGAAGATTCAAGTTCTGCTGATGAATCAGATTTTGAAGAAATGGGTAAAAATCTGGAGAGTATGCTTTCAAACAAGAAAACAAGTTCTCAGGTAGACTTTATTCATATTGCTTATACATTTCAAGTTATTACTTTTTTTGCACAAACTTTGTTTGGTTATTCTTAATTCAGACGGTGATTTAAACTGAATTTTTATGCCAAATGATATATCTGTCCATTTTTATTCCTCAAAATCTCAAACATTCCTTAACCTACAAATGTACTTTGGTGTTAAATGTGATTACTGCTATATAATTTAATTTTGGATGTAACGTTTCTTCTGATTGGCTGACGTTATTTTGTTATCAGCCCATAGACATAATTTAGTCATGTGACCGTGTTGTCATCAACGTTTTTTTAGGTTTAAAATGAAATTTAAAATTAAATTATAAGGAATGACTGTAATATTTTTTCTGTCTATTCGAAATAACATAAAAATGTGGTTCACACTGTTAAATAACCCGCTATGCGCATTATTCAGTGTGCATCACATTTTTTATGTTATTTCTTCATAGACAGAAAAAATATTACAGTCATTCCTTAAATAATTTACTGTTTTAGATTTATTATGATTATTTTGTGAAAAGTTAATTTGTGTAATTGTACATAAAGTATGTTTTAGAACTGGACCCTATTTAGTAATGCCATTTTTTTGTGGCATACAGATTTTACTGCAAAATTTGTTTACTTTTTGCTGTAAAACTATACATTGCTATATGTCTTCCTAATTATAACAATTCTCATGACTTAAATCATGTAAATATGGTTTATAAATGTACTTAACTTTAACAGTTAAGTCATGAAAGAGAAGAACAAGAAAGAAAAGAATTACACAAGATGTTATGTGGAGGGGATGATCCTAAAGATAAAGGGAAGAAAAGAAAAGATGACAGTGATTCAACACCATCGATCGTAAGTTTGGCTTATTTATTTGAGGATTCAGTTTATAGATATAGGAACATGTGGTATGAGTGCCAATGTCTCCATCCAATTCACAATATAAAAGTAAACCATTATAGGTGAACATGAAGCCTTGCCTCACACTGAACAGCAAGCTGTAAATGGCCCCCAAAAAAATTACTAATGTAAATCATTCAAATGGGATGTTTGTTAAGTTTCATATGTATGTTAATTTTGTGATCTTTCAATAGTCTTTACCTGGCTGTATCATGTTTTTACATAGTTAAGAGTTGAGGTAAAGATTACAAGATAAAAGAATTATAATCAGCATTACTTTTATAGCATAAAACATTTTAGTGGATATTTTAGGAACTGCTAGACATTTTTTGAAGGATAAGATTTTGGGGTTTTAAGTCTATAAAGATTATAAATTTACTTCACAAGTTATACATATAAAGATACACACAGGGTCATAAGATTACTTTACTATACCAGTTGTTGAATGTCTTAGAAATTTTCAATATCTACATGTATTTTTATATTTCAAGCTAATAAGTGCTGTATTTTGTTAAAATTATTGATACTTTTTGTTTGTACATCAAGGGTGGTAAGAAATTGAAGATAACAAGAACCTTTAAAACAGAGGATGGTAAAGTGTTCATCAGAACAGAATGGGTAACCAAACCTGTTATTATTGATACATACTGCAAAATCAGAGAGAAGAAAGATCCTAATTTTATGTAAGTAATTAGGAAATATATCATTGTTATGATTGTGTCATTCAGAATCCTGAACATGCACAAATTGTTTGCCACTAGACACTTAGCAAGCATGAATCATGCAGTTAGTCAGTCTGTTTAAATAATATAATACTAGTACCCGACCATATGTGAGAATGAAAACCTCCCCAGAAGAATGTTTTATATAAGAAATAAGTGACAGAAAATCTTAAATAGATCTTAATCAATATACAGGTCAAGCAGAGAAAGGTAAAGGTCAATGAGACAGTTTTAAAAAAAAAAACAAATATTAAAATTTGATTTTATATCTAAAGCTACTGACAAATGATGACACACTATTTGAATTTTGGTTGGTATCATTCAGATTTATAGTGAATTTTATAGACAAAATATAGACCTTTACATTATAAAGTACTTTATCCTGAAATATAATTGGTTTCAGTAAACAAGTTGCTGCAATGGATGATCAGTTAAAGGAAGAAATGAGGAGAGAAAAGAGAAGATTGCAGGAAAGATTGAGGAGAATAAAGAGAAATGAAGAAAGAGATAAGTTTAATCCACCATCAGCTAAAAAGAAGAAGAAAATAGAGACTCCCATGAATACGAAGGTAAAGAATTCTTGTTTGGAAGTTTTGCAAATTTCTATTTTCCCAATCTTACGAGAAATAATAGAATGCAAATTTCTTGAGTAATGACAGGGTATGACATGAATACTTGTCTGATTGCCCAAGTGAATGGTATGTAAGCTCAACCAAAATCTACATTTCAATTTTTCCAGGGCCGTAACTACCTATGAGGCAGGGGAGGTAACTGCCTCCCCCTGAATTTTCTACAGCAAATTTTTTTTTTGAAGTAATAAAATGAAATATTGACAATATGTACACGAAGAACTTGAATTTATATTATAAACAACACAAGTTTACAGTTTTAACAGTGTTATCATGACACCTGATATATCTGTCATTTTCCGGATTTTTTACCGAAAGTGAACCGTTTCAGTATTTTATTTTTCGTGTGGCCGTCCGTCTGTTATTCAGTATTTGTAAGAGAATACATATGTGAAACTTTGCTTTCGACAATTTTGAATAAAACTTTTCACATTTATTTAGGGGCTCCATGAAGCAGAGGAAGTTCCCTATGTATTGTGAATCTTTTATGATATTTGAAATTCGTACCGGCTGAATCTGCTATTGTGTCATTTTTTTAACGTCTCCTGGCCGATCGTACGAGAACATTATGGTCAATGCCTTAGTAGTTAAACACTCCCATTCGTTGAAGCAGAGACTTTCTAAACTAAGTATATACTAGTTTAGAAAGTCCCTGGTTGTAGTTATATACATGTCTGTTCAGCTTTCAACAATATTAAAATTCAAGGTCCTCAACAAAAAAAAATATCTTGCTTTCTATGATCTTGCTTTATATGTTTTTTTTAACTTGCTCATTTGATTTCTAACAAAAATATCTTTAAATACAGATAATAGTTGTTTGTATAAAAAATTGCTTCAAGGATCCAGCAATATTGGTGTTTCTTAAAGTAAGGAAATCGAAGGAAAACGGGTGATTTTTATTCATATTGAGAACAAAATCCGCGGTCACAATGTATTTAATGTTAATAATTATAGGTATAAGTACTTCCTTCAAGACGGAGCCTTTGCTTACCCCGAACATCAATCTCAGTTTGTTTTTGCATAAAAATTGCTTCCAGGTTCATGCAATACTGATGTTTTTTAAAATAAGTAAATCGAATCAGGTCATTTTTAGCCATTTTACTGCGAGAAAAAAATCGGCAGGTGGCTGCGCCCAAAAACCCCCTCTCTCTTGGGGGCCTCAATTGGTGGCCCCAAACCCCTGCCTCCCCTGAATTCGAACCCTAGTTACGGCCCTGTTTTCTGATTGGACAAGTAAAAAATTTCTCAAACTAAACTGATCTTCTCAGCAACCCTGTCTATGCGTGTCATAACTATCAGAGAATTTTAAAATAGAATTAAAGCTACAAGTTTGATGACTGAAGTGTATAAATGATTCTATGTGTTTTGTTCCTATCCATTTATTGACCAAACAATTTTTTTTTCAGTTAAAATGTGGAGCTTGTGGCCAAGTTGGCCACATGAGGACTAATAAGGAATGTCCTTTGTACAGTAAGAGTGGTAATTTACCACCTGTACAGGTAGCCATGACAGACGAACAGATTGAGGAGGAACAACAGATCTTACCTGAAGATGATCTTATTAAAGTAGAGGGGACTAAGCTCAAATTGTCTAAGAATCTCATACAACAGTAAGTACATGTTTAACCCTGCCACATTTTTGCGCCTGTCCCAAGTCGGGAGCCTCTGGCCTTTGTTAGTCTTGTATGTATGGTTTTACCTATAGTTTCTTTTATATGTTTTGAAGTTTAGTATGATGCCATTTTCACTGGTACACATTTTGGATTTAGGGGCCAGCTGAGGCCCACCTACAGGTGCTGGATTTTCTGGCTGCATTGAAGACCGCTGATGACCTTCAGCTGTTATCTGCTCTTTGGTCAGGTTGTTGTCTCTTGGACATATTTTCCAATTTTTTTGCTGCCTCCTTGCAGAAAAAAATATTCAATATAATTTTTTAATTTATCTGAGTATTATACATTTAGACAACAAAATTGTACATGTTTACACAATGCTAGATAACAACCAAGAAATTTGATGTGAACAAATTTAAGTAAATGTAATTTGTATTTCAAATCAGAAGTTCAGAAACAAAACTTAGGTGGAAACATTTAATAGCTATATGAAAATAACGAGGTCTGATGTAATGGCCTCATGTGAAGTTTTAAGATAATGCAAGAAGAAAAGAATCCAGAACTACTTTTTAATGTAATGTTGCATACTGTTAGTTTAAAAAGAATAAAAGGTCTTCCAAACAATTAGAGTTTACAAAGATGAATAATTGTTAAGTATTTTTCTGTTTACATATAAATTCTATGTGCTTTTGATTTAAATTTGAATTGATAAAGATTATGAATTGAATAATTATGCTTATCTGTTGTCTTTAGTGCTGAGGAAGTGAAGAGAAAAGCTTTAGTGTTGAAGTTCCCCAAACAAGTTGCCAAGTCTGATAAGAAGAAAAGATTAAGTACAATTATACAGAATGATTATCTCAAGGTATTTCATCTCTTATATTTAATGAATGGCTTTTATTTATTTTGAATTTATTGAACCATAAAATTAATTTTTGACTCTTCACATTGAATTATCCGTGAAGCGGATTATGTTAAATGTGAACAGTCAATAATTAATTTTATGGTTCAATAAATTCAAAATAAATTATTGCCATTCATTATAAATAAATTTCTATCAAAAATAAGGCTCAAAGATGTATATTATACTAATAACAATGTACACAGATGTTTGCATATGAATACACAACGTTAGAGTGGGCGTGTCTCCATAAAAATTGATAACATTGAAAATAAAGCCAATTCTTTTAGCCAATCAGAAGACAGTAAATACACCAAATTTATTTATATATATATATACTCAAAAATTTGCAAACTTTTTGAGAAAATAAAATGCATGTAGATAATAAATGTAGATGTACATTTATGACAATTTATGTGAAATAGAATATAAATTTAGTTCCTTCTGTGTTATAGTACACTAGTAGAATGGTAATGCTCAAAATAACCAATGTCTCTGAAATAAATGGAATTAATCTGTTTTTTTATCAATTTAACTGAACTCAGTGACATTAGAATTTCAAACTAATTGAATATTCATTATTTTACTAGAGACCTAAACAGACATCCAACAGAAGAAGAACTGACCCTGTCATCACCATGTCAACGATCTATGAACATATTCTAAATGAGATGAGAGAAATGCCTAATGTAAGGACAGAGTAGATAGTTTACTTGTATCCTTATTTTATCTTTAATCTATCTCAGTTAAATCACACATAATAGAAGATTACATATAAAAAGTTGAAGATATGATATTCAATATTAGATATAGTATAGCTTGTGGCTTCTTTTTCTTTTAACCTATTTACATAATGTTTGTGGAGTTGGTGTAGATATTGAACTTTCATATTAATAATCTACATTAACACACAGAAAAGAAATGTGTTTTAGGCAATCGTTTCTTAAATGCTCTATTTATTAAAGAAAAGTAATTGTAAGGGACAATCAACAAACCTATTCTATTGAAAGATTTGATATTGTTAATGCTAGTTAGTCCTTCCATCCATCTGTCTGTTGGTCCATCAGTCCTATGGATATTTTTCATCACATTTTTCTTAGGAACTACAATACAAGGATTTCTAAGATTTGGATTCAGGATTGATATAAGTCACCTATACAGTGTGATACCTTTTCAGATTCATCACTTGACAACTTCCTGATTACCGAGTACTTGTATCATTTTTTAAAAATAATAATTTAATTTATCATATTTTATTGAAATCTATGTATATTTGTTAGTTGAGAAACATTTTACACATGATAGCCAAGTTGAAAATATTCGACACATTTTTCTAAGGACTACAATACAAGGATTTCTGATATTTGGATTCAGGATTATATAAGTCAGCTATACCATGTGATGCTTTTTAAATTCACCACTCAATAACTTCCTGTTTACCAAACACTATCATATTTTTACACTATTGAAATTATCTACTTGTGGCATTGGTATCATTAGTGATCAGTATAGCTCACAGTTTCACTTGTCTATTTCAGACCCAACCTTTCCTGTTTCCAGTCAGCACTAAGGAAGTTCCAGATTATTACAAGTTTGTTAAAATTCCGATGGACATGCAGACTATTAGAGACGTAAGATTATCCTTCATAGTCCAGATTATATCTATCATAGAGGGTGGAGGTTATATTAAAGGAAAGTTTGTCTGAATGAAATACATTTTGTGATTTTACTAAATTAATCAATTCATATCATATTATGTTCTTTATTGTTCGTAATGTCCACAAATATATTTAACAAAAAAGAAAACTTTTTGTTTATTTACCATATTCTTATTTTTAGAACCTTAGAAGTAGGAAGTACCATTCAAGAGAGCAGTTTTTGGTGGACGTCAATCAAATTGTAGAGAACTGTAGACTTTATAATGGTATGCTACTTATTTAATTCTAAAAATGGGAAAATGTAGAAATTATTGTGTGTATTTATCATTACCATTTTTGAAAAATGGACAAAAATACCAGATTAATTACTGAGATTTAAGGAAAATCTGCATACTAATACATGTATATTTATCTGATATCAAAATGCAAATTCTTATAATTGCCAAGTCGCATTATTTGCATTAATAAAAACCTTCGCAATAATTTCTGAGAGTACAGTACCATTTATGTTATAACCATTTTGCTAGTTGAAAATAGTTAAAGAAAACCCCAGAATTGAGGTGACTTTAGTTCAGATCTACTAGCTAGAGTCATGTGAGATATTTTGTTTAATGCGATTCAGCAGTATGTTAATTTACCTTGTAATTTTTAGGTCCTAAGAGTGCCTTGACACTGACTGCCCAATGTATTCTAGATTTATGTCTCAAAAGATTTGCTGAGGTAAGTTTTTTAATATTTGCTTTACACATCGGATGTAGAGAAGATTTATATCCATATACATCTTTTATACACAAATCTCATATTGTTTTTCATGCTTTCAAAAGGAGAAGGTTCAGTAAGACCCCTTTTTAGCCCCAAAATATAGCAGTTTTACAAAATTGTGAAAATGTAATCTTTTAGCTATTTACTGGGAAGTAGAATGCTTCTGCTACATAAATATGGGCTGTTTTTGACAATACAATGCACATATATCGGGTACTAACATCATTAAGTCATGCTAAATTATTGAAATCTTCACAATTTCAGCATTTTAGTAAAATTTTAGACAGTTTCCGCGTTAAATGAAAGTGGCCGCATTCGTGTTCATTCATAATATTGAAATGTAAGTTGTATTTGATGATAATACATAACATATATAAAGGTTTAGGATGAACACGGATGCGGCCACTTTCATTTTTGACAAAAACCATCTGAAAAGTGACTTTTTTTTGCATATTTGATAGATTTTTCATATTAAAGCTTGAATTGGAGCGTTTTTGATGACTTAATCAGTTAAAATCTTTCACATTAACTAATTGAATCAATTGAAATCTTAAGTGTTTAAAAAGTGTCCACAATCTTTCGTTAGATGAACCTGAAATTTGAGGCCAAAATCGGCCCTTACCGGATCTACTCCTTTATGATGTCACAAACAACCAAGGGTGAGTAGAACCTCAGATGGTCAAATATTTCCATTTGGTCTTTTGGACTTTAGCTTAAAAAAAATCAATAATAACTCTAAAGTAAGCATGTTGAACATTGAATTGAGCAAGAGGTTACTAAATTAAAAAAGCCATTTTTTTCTACAACATTAAAAAATGATATGATAGAGAAGCTATAAAACCAGGCAATTCTCTTAGTTATAATACTGTTCTATTAGGTATTTTAAAAAAGAAACATTGGGCACTTGAATTAGCAGTTTTCCTAAATATTTAGGACATCATTGTATATTGAATCTTTCAGATAGCACCATAGTAAAAATATAGCACCACTCCTAAGGCCCAGGTATTAAGAACACTGAACTATATAAGCTATATTTAATTGTCTTTATGAATGTTTTCATTGCAGAAAGAAGATAAGTTGATGAGACTGGAGAAAGCCATTAATCCATTGTTAGATGATAATGATCAAGTGGCATTCTCATTTATCTTGGAGAGTGTTGTAGCCCAGATGAAAGCTGTAGAAAATGTAAGTATCTTTTATTTGTCCTTTATTGTCCTTGTCTTAAATGTTATACATTGTAGTTCTTATAAATTATTTTATTTTGATTTATTGAAATTCAAGTTTTCCATTTCAAAAATATTCTTACCATGTCATTTGACAAATCTAATAAAAAGTGTATTTTTGCGCAATCTCAGCCATTCTATAACCTTTTCCTCACAAATTTTAGATGCTAATGATATTTTTTTTTCTTGCAGTCTTGGCCATTCCATACTCCTGTGAATAAGAAGTTTATCAAGGATTACTATGAGGTGATTAAACAACCAATGGATATACAGACACTGATGAAAGTAAGTATGTCAAACAAACTATTCAAATATATGTAGGTTTACTAGACCTTGTGGCACACAAATATATGTAGGTTAACTAGACCTTGTGGCACACAAATATATGTAGGTTTACTAGACCTTGTGGCACACAAATATATGTAGGTTAACTAGACCTTGTGGCACACAAATATATGTAGGTTTACTAGACATTGTGGCACATTTTTCTCAATTTTAAAAGTTCACTTTAAGATGCCATTGATTTTCATCAGTCCTTATTAGAATCTATTTAGGACATGTAGCTATAGGGAGTCATGTCTAACAAGTTTATTAAAGTTTGTATAAGATTGGACTACATGAATTTACCTATATTGAAAAATTATACAGCACATTATTTAAGACAAATTCTTTAATACCATGCTCTATGCTCATTTTAACATGGGTTTATTACTATTTCGATTCTAATATGACAATTTAGAACTTTTGTACTTTGAAGCTGACTTACAATGTATTTGATGAGGCTGAAACATTAGATAATCTTCTTTATCATATACTTAGACTAAATAACATATGATTTTTACTGTATGATAATAGCATTAAATTAACGTAAATTCCATATTTTTCGAATTGGTGCTTAGCGCTGAAGCACATCTCAGGGTGCTGGATTTCCTCGCTGTGTTGAAGACCCATTGGTGGCCTTCTGCTGTTTTCTGCTCTTTGGTTGGGTTGTTGTCTCCCATTTCCATTCTATTTCCATTCTGAATTTTATTAGTCCTCTACCGACAAAATTGAAGGGGACTTTAGGTTTGCACTCCGTCCATCTGTCAGTCTGTAGTTTGAATTTTGTTCTGGTCTAATGATTTAGTCCAGAGTTATGGACCATAACTCTTGACCATATCTAATGTTAGAGTACTATGTTAAACCATATTTCTGTACAAAGAGAGATAACTCAATTTTTGAAAGACAAAGACATTCTTTGGTAAATTGTTTGAAGATTTTTTTTGGCAGGTTTGTTTGTTATTTTGTATAAACTAATTTTCTGAATGCTATATTATTAGTATATATATATAAAAAAAATATGAAGTGAAATCCTTTACCAGGTAATTAGATAATAATCTATTTTTATTAATGTATATATTTCATTAAATTACATTGTGTAGATAAAAAAAAGTTGACAGTTTATAGATAAGTTATAGTCCGTTCAAATCTATATAAGTTTGTGACAAATGAAAGAAAAAATATTTGAAACTATTAATTATATTTGATTATAATTTGAAAATAGATATAAATTGTATTACGTCATATCTAATGTTGGAGTGTTTTCCACACTTTTTTTCCTCATGCTTGAAGATATTGATTAATAATTGGTATATAGTTTTATCATGACAAGTTACAGATCAAGTTCAAATTTTTGTTTCAGTCTAATAATTTTGTGCAGAGTTATAGTCCTTGACCTTGTTACTTTTAGCATTTCGCAAAAAACCAACTGATGTTGCAATTTCAATTGTGATGTCAATCACGTGTAGCCCATGTTCTATAGGATTAAAAATATTGCTATGTTTCCAAAGCAAAAAAGGAATGTCATATTAGAATGACATTTAAATAACTGCTATTGTACTGAGTAGATGTAAAATCAGAATTAATTGGCTGCATTAATTATTGTATATCTTCAACATCTGGTACATATAGAACTAAGAAGATGTGGTATGATTGTCATTGAGACAACTCTTCACTAGAAACCTAATGAAAGCATTCTTCTTTCAAGATTTGTTATAAGATTTATTACTGCAATTATTGTCTACCTTGTATATAAAGGAGAAGGTCCGGTAAGACCCCTTTTTGGCCCCAAAATATAGCAGTTTTACCAAATGGTTAAAATGTAAACTTTTAGTTATTTATTGGACAGTAGAATGCTTCTACTACATAAATATGGCCTGTTTTGACAATACAATGCACATATATCGAGTACTAGCACCACTAAGTCATTCTAAATTACTGAAATCTTCACAATTCTATCATTTTAGTTAAATTTTAGGCGTTTTTCGCTTAAAACGAAAGTGGCCGCATTCATGTTCATCCTTAATATTGGAATGAGAGTTGTATTTTATGATAATACATAACATATATAAAGGTTTAGGATGAACACGGATGCGGCCACTTTCATTTTTGGAAAATGACGCGTCAGCGGCATTGTTCCAATACCATTGACCAGAACAACAGGAAGTCGATTATTGCCTCCGCCTACCGCACTCGGTTTCATATTTACTATTTTACAAACTAACTGGTATCTGCTTGTATTCCGCTACACTCAAACAAAGTGTTGTAGTCGGAAGGGAACCAGTTTACATACTTTATTGTATTTACAACAAAAATGTTGACCTGTCCATAGGAAGGCTTGTATATTCCGCGCTTTTATTCTCCAAAATTGGACCTTCCAGTGGGGATGCGGACTATATAGTACAATTAGCAAGAAATAAGAGAACAAGTTCAATATTCGCGGCGAGGTGGTTTGTTTACGTTCCGCCGTCTTTGTTATTGATATTGTAGAGGGCGCTCTCATTTTTTTTCAAACTTACAATTTTAACTCATCCATATTAATAAGTTATTTCTTTTTACTATCAAAGTAAAAGTGATAGATATAAAAACTAAACCTTTCATTACAAATTTCTCCTTTCGGTTCAATGCATTTAGAATTTGTAAACTACAAAACGTAATCGGTTATTGTTCATTCCGTTTTGGTGTTTCGTACCGACTTAAATGGTTTGTATAAACGTAAGACCCTTCAAACATTAATGTGATAGGAATATTAAAGACTGTTTTACAAAAGGATAGAACTGTTTTATTTTCAAAGTCGTATTATAGTGATATCTGTCATGTACGGATTTCGACTCTCACCGGTTAATTCCTTCTTATACACGTGCTTTTTAAACTTCCTTTCAAAACATCGCAAAGTTCAAAACAGCATTAAGCCAACACTCCTGTAAAATGCTCAACTGGTTAAAAAAATGCATAACAAAATATCCAATACCGTTAATTCCTAAATATACCTCATATATGTAATTAAAAATACACGTTCCAGACCATATGAGTATTTGGACCGTACGCGTACGGTCCGGACTGTATACGTATAATCGTACAGTCCCACCATATGCGTACGGTCGGACTGTATGAGTACTGAGACGCGTATGGTCCAGTACGAGCTAACCATTTATCACAATCTTTGTTTTTAGTTTTATAAATTGTGTTCATTACAATTACTTTTAGATGGATAAATTGAACAATTGAAATTAAATATTTGTTTAATTGTATATCTGAATCCTATTTTGGTACTCTCGCCCAAGGTGACACTTACTACCACAATTAATGATATATTTTTTACATTTACATGTTTGCAGTTCATTCATGTTCCTTTGCATTTGCATTATTTTGTAAAGTTTCTAATATTCTAAAATTGTCGTCCCATATCATATTAATTTCCGATATCGTAAATTTCTATGATCATAATTCAATTAATGTATTACTGATCGACATGCTAAATACAAGATATTAACAGATTTAATAAGCGTGAATTTTTGTATGAGTTAAAAAATAAAGTTTTTATTCCAATTACAATTGGAACTTTTCCATATTAATTTGAGAGTTAAGTTATGTTGATCTGTACATGAACTTTACATGCATTTGTAACTTATAAAATTGAGCAACTTCTTAACGATATTAATCAGACCGTACGCGTATGGTTCGACCGTATGAGTATTTTGAAAAAGTACGCATACGGTCCAGACCGTACATGTATGGTCCAAATACTCATACGGTCCGAAACATACACATTTAGTTGAGAAAAATAAATATATACAAAATGTACATGAACCCCCAAAAATATGAAAGTTAATATTTTTGGACAATCCCTTCCTTAGGTATTTAACTCTTTTTGCTTAAATACTGAAAACAAATCTGGCAACCCCTTTCTTATTTTTACTCTTTTTTCTTAAAATACATTTAACATGGGTTACGAATTGAATATATCAGGTGTCCATTTAACCAGGTGCAGATTTGACTATACCGGGTGCCGATTTGAACAGGTGCCGGTTTGACTAGAATTCTTTGAAATTACCGGAGTTTCATAAGACCTTTGATAACAGTAACAAAAAGATTATTTAAAATTACCTAAAAATTTCTGGGAGAAGGGGGTTTCGGACTATGTACCAGTGAGAAATATACAAGCCTTTCTACGGTATTTATTTGTACAATTCAGGTAGTCTTGACCTATTCATTTGTCTTAAAAAAAACAGCCAGTTGTCATCTTCACTTCACACACACATATATACGAATATCAATTATATGCTTACGAGACATGTTGCATTGTTAAACTAATTACGGTATGTGAAAATCAAGAGTTGCATAAAAAATATCCCAATATTAGAGACAGTGGCGTCATTTTTCCTCAGAGCTTTCAGCTCTTTGATTGACAAAAACCATCTGAAAAGTGACATTTTTTAACAAATTTGGTTGATTTTTCATTTTGAGCTTGAATCGGATCTTTTTTAATGACTAAATCAGTTAAAATCTTTCACAAAAACTAACTGAATCAAATGAAATAGACACTTAAGTGTTTAAAAAGAGGTCAAAATCTTTCGTCAGATGAACCTGAAATTTGAGGCCAAAATCGGTACCTACTCCTTTACTTCAGCAATCAAAATCATTTACTTTTAATTGTGACTTTTTTATTTTTAATTTAAAAAAAGGTTTCATTTATTTCTTTATTAGATGTACTGTGGCAAGCAAGTAAAAATTTATAAGTGTATAAAGTTACTTCCAATAGATTACAAGCTAAAAAGAAGAAAAAAAGGAATAAATGTTATGCTGTGTGAACACTTGACATGTTTTATTTTATTATTATAGAAAGTTCAGGGTAATAAGTACCATTCACGAGACACCTTTATAGACGATGTGGAATTAATTGTACAGAACAGTAAACAGTACAATGGGGTAGACAGTGCAATAACCAAAACAGCTCATACTTTGCTAGATGTCTGTAAAAAGGCACTATCAGATGTAAGTAATAGTTGTGTACAATAGTAAACAGACAATGCAATCCATTTGTAAGTTTTATTGGTCATAATAATAAACTTTGGTTTTACTGTCGCAAGTACCGGGCAACACTATGCATCACTAGTTAAACTAAACTTACATGGGCCAAGCTTAAAGTACAATACAGTTATTCCTATTTCTGTAACCAGAACAGCTATCCCTACATCAGATGTCTATGAAAAGATGTTTTCTTCAGCAAGCTTAAGTATAAAAAGAATGTAACTATGTCTAAAGTAGCTAAAAGATAATAAGCTACATTTTAAAAATAATATAACAGATTCATCTGATTTATAAACAGGGGGGTATTGAATCATATACACAATATCAATGTGTTTCAAAAGATTTATGTAGGCTTGTATTCATGAGTTAAACAAAAATGCCAACTTGTTACAAAGTGCACAGTTTGAATAATTTTTCATTGCAAGAATAACATATTTTTTCAGAAAAACA
Source organism: Mytilus galloprovincialis (assembly GCF_965363235.1). Taxonomy (NCBI): domain Eukaryota; kingdom Metazoa; phylum Mollusca; class Bivalvia; order Mytilida; family Mytilidae; genus Mytilus; species Mytilus galloprovincialis. Next base: position 18,399,934 of record NC_134845.1, on the reverse strand, counting down.
AGGTTTATACATGATTAATTTGTTCAATTTTAGAATGATGAAAGTTTGTCTCAGATGGAGGGAGATATACAGGCTGCCCAGGAGGCTGCTTATGATGCTGCAGACATTGATAGTATCATGACTGGTACCTCAGTAAACCAGGAGGATAGCTTGATGGGTAGGTATTATAGGAAATGTAGAGGATCAGTGACTGTTAACTTTTCAAAAGCCATATCTGCAAACTAAGCTTAATTTTAAATTTGGGAATAATCAATAATGTGTTTTGTAAAACACATGTTTACATTTAGTTCAATCCCTTGTCAGAAGTGATAAAATGAGAAGTTCAAATGCTAAGATAACTTAAATTTTGTTGCTTTTCAAAATCAGTAAAAACTCTTTTCATCCTTTTTGCCAGATGCAAATAAAACCCTGTATTTTAAACGTTCGCAGAACATAAATTTACATTAGCAATAGCTATTATGAAAATTAATCAATAAGAAAATAATGTCAGGAATATACATACATCAAGATGAAGTTCCTGAATAGCCAAACAATGGGGAACTAATTCCAGTAAACAGCTACAATTAATAACATTAACAGTACCAATTTTTCTGCACTAGATGCAAATTTCGACAAATAATGTCTCTTCAGTGATGTTCGTGGCCAAAATATGTAAAATCCAAAGCTTATATAAAAGATGTAGAGCTATAATCCAGAAGTTCCAAAAAGTATAGCCAAATCCGTGAAAGGAATCAGAGCTTTGCATGAGGGAGTTACATTCCTTAATTTATAAGAATTTTTATACGACCGCAAAAATTTTAATTTTTTGGTCGTATATTGCTATCACGTTGGCGTCGTCGTCGTCGTCCGAATACTTTTAGTTCTCGCACTCTAACTTTAGTAAAAGTGAATAGAAATCAATGAAATTTTAACACAAGGTTTATGACCACAAAAGGAAGGTTTGGATTGATTTTGGGAGTTTTGGTCCCAACATTTTAGGAATTAGGGGCCAAAAAGGGCCCAAATAAGCATTTTCTTGGTTTTCGCACTATAACTTTAGTTTAAGTGAATAGAAATCTATGAAATTTTGACACATGGTTTATGACCACAAAAGGAAGGTTGGGATTGATTTTAGGAGTTTTGATTCCAACAGTTTAGGAATTAAGGGCCAAAAAAGGGCCCAAATAAGCATTATTTTTGGTTTTCGCACAATAACTTTAGTATAAGTAAATTGAAATCAATGAAATTTTAACACAAGGTTTATGACCACAAAAGGAAGGTTGGGATTGATTTTTGGAGTTGAGGTCACAACAGTTTATGAATTAGGGGCCAAAAAGGGGCCCAAATAAGCATTATTTTTGGTTTTTGCACCATAACTTTAGTATAAGTAAATAGAAATCTATGAAATTTAAACACAAGGTTTATGACCATAAAAGGAAGGTTGGGTTTGATTTTGGGAGTTTTGGTCGTAACAGTTTAGGAATAAGGGGCCCAAAGGGTCCAAAATTGAACTTTGTGTGATTTCATCAAAAATTGAATAATTGGGGTTCTTTGATATGCCGAATCTAACTATGTATGTATATTCTTAATTTTTGGTCCCGTTTTCAAATTGGTCTACATTAAGGTCCAAAGGGTCCAAAATTAAACTTAGTTTGATTTTAACAAAAATTGAATCCTTGGGGTTCTTTGATATGCTGAATTTAAAAATGTACTTAGATTTTTAATTATTGACCTAGTTTTCAAGTTGGTCCAAATGGGGGTCCAAAATTAAACTTTGTTTGATTTCATCAAAAATTGAATAAATGGGTTCTTTCATATGCCAAATCTAACTGTGTATGTAGATTCTTAATTTTTGGTCCAGTTTTCAAATTGGTCTACATTAAGGGTGCAATCAACAGTTTTTTACGTGACGTCATTCTGTAACAGGGCATGTAATAGTGGACCCATCATGCAGAAGTCAGATATTCATAGTTATATAGATATCTATACATCAATGGAAAGATAATTCTATGAACTTTCTGAATAAATAAAAAAAAATCCAACATCTCTTGTTTAAACATGCAAATTGGTACAAGGTATCAGCTGGAAATTAGGCATTTTCCCCCTAAAAAACCTTAAAAACAGACCACCTTTGGACACACGGATCAGTAACCTGTGCATATATTTGAGATTTCTTATAATGTGCATTTCGAAGAGCTTATCCGGCTGATTTAAGAAAATGTAGTTTCAGCCTACGTTCGCCTGCTCCGAAAGGAGCTATCTTATCTGACAAATCAAAGTGCTTTTTGCAACAGGTGAAAATCAGCTGTTTATGGAGTTGCCTCCCATATAGTAGGAAGTCACAAAAACATTTTTTTTTTTTTTAAATCTTGACAAAAGTGGCATTTTAATTGAACTTCAATATATGTTTTTCACATTGAACATAAAAAACAATCAACTTTTTCATTTAGTGGTATATAAATAGCAGGGAATTCCATCAGTATGTAAATCTCACTGGGGAAATACCCCTAGTTTTTAGTACGAAACTGTTTATAGCACCCTTAAGGCAAAACTTTGTATGCAAAATATTATATTTTCTAGCTTTTCTCAATCTGTACACTATACCGAGTAAAATGATGTCTTACTTTAAGGATTGTGACCACGAATAGGGAAGTTACAGCTCTTTTTTTATGTCGCGCAGTAGTGGCATATTGGCCAGTGGCAAACAGTTAAACTGGCAAATTCCAAACATTTCCTGTATCACATTTTCATCAGTTTTACAAAGAAAATAAATCATAAAATTGGGTTTCTTTTGAATAAATGGAATAAAAACTATGAAATAGGCATGAATAAAGTTACTTTAAATATATTTTGTCCCTAGTACTATATGAACTAAGTTATAGCTGAGTTGAGAAAATATTGAAATAGTGTTTTTCTTAGGAATGGCATGTGTACCTTTTTGACTACAAAAAGTACCAAATATATATTATAATGAATAAAAATTTATGTTACACTGATCAGGAGTAAAGGTCAAAGTAGAAAAAATCTACACTTTTCATATGCAACTTTTGGTTCCAAATATATGAGAGATTGAATAAAAATATCATGACGTCGCAAAAAATGAAAAAACTTCAATATTCGCACAGAGTCTGGTTTTCTTATATCTGGTTGCTATGTACAAATCTGTAATATTTGCATTAAATATACCAAACCGATGCTTTTAAATTAATGTATACATGCCGTACAATGTTTTTCGGAATTATTTTACTCCATTTGCTAACATATTTCTATGCTAAAACATCACTATATTTTATATTTGTCCCTTTAAGGGTGCAATCAACAGTTTTTTACGTGACGTCATTCTGTAACAGGGCATGTAATAGTGGACCCATCATGCAGAAGTCAGATATTCATAGTTATATAGATATCTATACATCAATGGAAAGATAATTCTATGAACTTTCTGAATAAATAAAAAAAAATCCAACATCTCTTGTTTAAACATGCAAATTGGTACAAGTTATCAGCTGGAAATTAGGCATTTTCCCCCTAAAAAACCTTAAAAACAGACCACCTTTGGACACACGGATCAGTAACCTGTGCATATATTTGAGATTTCTTATAATGTGCATTTCGAAGAGCTTATCCGGCTGATTTAAGAAAATGTAGTTTCAGCCTACGTTCGCCTGCTCCGAAAGGAGCTATCTTACCTGACAAATCAAAGTGCTTTTTGCAACAGGTGAAAATCAGCTGTTTATGGAGTTGCCTCCCATATAGTAGGAAGTCACAAAAACATTTTTTTTTTTTTTAAATCTTGACAAAAGTGGCATTTTAATTGAACTTCAATATATGTTTTTCACATTGAACATAAAAAACAATCAACTTTTTCATTTAGTGGTATATAAATAGCAGGGAATTCCATCAGTATGTAAATCTCACTGGGGAAATACCCCTAGTTTTTAGTACGAAACTGTTTATAGCACCCTAAGGTCCAAAGGGTCCAAAATTAAACTAAGTTTGATTTTAACAAAGATTAAATTCTTGGGCTTATTTGATATGCTTTATCTAAATATGTACTTTGATTTTTGATTATGGGCCCAGTTTTCAAGTTGGTCCAAATCAGGATTCCATATCAAGTATTGTGCAATAGCAATTAATTTTCAATTGCACAGTATTGCACAATAGCAAGAAATATCTAATTGCACAATATTGTGCAATAGCAATTAATTTTCAATTGGAGTTATCTTTCTTTGTATAGAATAGTAGTTGATAATATATGTTGGAAATTTGCCAGACATGACTTTGATGTCATTTTCTATTTTTATTTGCCAATAACTTTATGTAAATAACTTCATTGGAAATTTGCCAATATAAAATGTTGCTGATGAAGCTTTTTTTCCTTATCTTATCTAAAATGTTTTTAGATAATGTATGTTGGACATTTGCCAGACATGACTATGATGTCATTTTCTATTTTTATTTGCCAATAACTTTATGTAAATATCTTCATTGGAAATTTGCCAATATAAAATGTTGCTGATGAAGTTTTTTTTATTGTTTTATACAATAAACAATGTATATTCACTTTTACTACCAACCAATCTTTACCATTCAGTGATAACAAGCACTTTATTTTACATTTTAATATTTTATGATGTATTTAAAAGAGTAGTTATTGTTGCAAACTCCATTAGAAATTTGAATTGATATCAGTTTTGGAAAAAGGGAAACGGGGATGTGAAAAAAAGGGGGGGGGGGGTTTAAATTTTTCTCATTTCAGATTTCATAAATAAAAAGAAAATGTCTTCAAACATTTTTTTGAGAGGATTAATATTCAACAGCATAGTGAATTGCTCAAAGGCAAAAAAAAACTTTTAAGTTCATTAGACCACATTCATTCTGTGTCAGAAACCTATGCTGTGTCAACTATTTAATTTTAGATTTAAAAAGTTTGAAGAAGAAATCTTTAATTGATTTGTAAAATCTTGACATTTGTTTTGTGTAAAAAAAAAACATGTAATGTCAAATATTTGATCACAATCCAAATTCAGAGCTGTATCACGCTTGATTGTTTTGTCTATACTTGCCCCAACTGTTCAGGGTTCGACCTCTGCGGTCGTATAAAGCTGTGCCCTGCGGAGCACCTGGTTATCATTTTGTAACAGCAAATTTAATAACACAAAAAATCCGTATTTTCATGCCAGTACCGGAGTACTGGCTACTGGGCTAGTGATACCCTCTGGGACTAACAGTCCACCAGCAGAGGCATCGACCCAGTGGTAGTAATAACATTAACAGTACCAATTTTTCTGCAGCAGATGTGCATTTCGACAAATAATGTCTCTTCAGTGATGCTTGTGGCCAAAATATGTAAAATGATTTTCATATCATAAAGCATGGCAAACACTTCTAGCATGCTGTTTTATGTCATTATAGGATTTATCATATCAAATACAATCTAATATTTCTGTGATGAACATTTTTTGAAATATCTAAACTTTTTCAGATAATGAGAGTATAGATGATAACAGTATTAGAGAGAATATAACAATAGCAGAGGACATGTCAGAAGCAGAATATATGAAGAGATGGTCACTCAGTGAGGGCAATACCACAGGTCCACATGTAAGATATGGTTACTTGATAGTGTGGGCACGTAGTTTTAGCATACCTTGCTTTTGCTATCTCTTCACCCACCTGGCACTAAAAGCAATTTTAACGAATGCATTTATTTGGCTGTGTGGAACATAGAAATACACAGGCACACCCAGTCAAAATAAGGACATTAAATGTAATACCTCATAGAAAGAGGGAGAATTCTAAGCCCTCTACATGTAAAATAACCCTTACAACAACCCTATTAGGGGTCTGTAGGTGGCTAATTGCAAGACAAATTAACTGTCCAATCCAACTAAATCTACTGATCCAGTGGCAGTCGAAATTTTAATGAATCATCTCATTACATCCATTTTGCATGAAATTTTGGCTACTGGATGATAAACAGAAAACAATCAATCAATCAATCAATCTAATTGACATATTTTCCCAACAAACAATACAAATTATAATGTTAATATAAAGGTGCTTTCACACTAAAGGTTGCAATTCAAATCTGCATTTATATTGGTATAATGTTTTGATCATTTCTACTTTCTTATTTGTGCTTAATGGTATCTAGAATATTTGTGTGTTTAATTTCAGCATGAAGAATATGATTCTGAGTTTGTTGATGTAGAAGGAGATGAAATGGAATCAAGTCATAGAAGTCGAAGTTACATGTCAGAAGTGAGTGCCATAACTATAGTAATAGTATCATAAATATCAATGTTTTACTCATTAAAACTTAGACAGGTGATGATAGAAAACAAGTCATCAATTTAACCCCAAAAAAATGAAAATTAGACATCATTCTTTAGTTTACTTTAAAGTATTAGTGATTAGGTCATTATCTAAACTCATCAATGACCTGAAATTGTTAAAGTTTCAATATATCTGATCCTTTGTTGTTTAGTGGATAGTTATTACTCGATTTATTTCACTTGACTAGGCAGAGTTTAACCGATTCGCTCATTTTAAACCAGTCCATCTATAGATAGGTGTTTTAGGATAACCTCATCAATGAAGTGTCCAGTCATTCTTTTGTAAATTCCTTTGATGACACCGATAGGTGATTAGAAATCAATAATAATTATAACGGCAATCATCCTAATCACACACATCTTCAAATAGACTGTCCTTATGCAAATTAAAGCGTAAGCTCCGCCTGATCAGTTAAAATAACATTGGTAATAGCTATACCACATCTTATTTTCATATCAAAGGAGTAAACTTCTTTTGCTGTTCTGTCTCCAGTTCATACATGTATTAGAGTACCCCTACAGTTTTTTTTTAAATAATAGCATAGTCATCTTATTAATGCTCATTGCTATCATTCATCTCCTGAATATTTTCTTTTTGTATGCACAGAAAAAAATGTGCATTCATATAAAATATAGGATTTAATAATTTTATAGAATACATGATTTAAAATTATGTTTGCTTGTCATTGGGTAACACAGTTAAAATTACTGTAAATCAAAAATTTTGCACTATTTTTATTATTTTAACATTTGTGGTAAAGAAGTATAGCAAAAATAAAAATTTGCCTGAATTTTGATAGCATTATCTGTATGCAGCATTTCCTCTGTCGTAATAGTTAATATCACAATTTTATCTTTTGTTTAACTTCTGCAATAATAAATGTACACAAACATTCCAGAATGTGAAGTTATTTAACCTTATATTTCAGGACCATAGACAAAGTTCTAGTGCAGAAAATGAGTCTTTAGCTAAAGACTTACAAATCACTCCAGATCACTCTGAAGATGAAAATCTCTCAGGTAGAGTATGATTACATATGTTTTGTCAGAATTTATAGGAAAATTAAGGGTTCAAACCTACCAACATCCAAAACTAAAATGTTAGACATTTACATCCATGTTTATAACTATGAATGCTGTTAGGAATATTGATACTGCAGTCTGTAAGCTTGTTGTCTAAATCAATTGCCATTATTTGATTTTATCATATACTTAGCATTGGTATGATAGCTTTTGCATATGTGTAATGAGCGGAAGTACACAAGCCATAATTTCCCACCCGGGCTGATAACCCATATCAAGGGCGTCTCGTGCAAAAACCCATAACAGTGCTTCTCGTGCAAGTTACTTCCTGTGTTTCTGGTATCGATTGTTTACTTTTCCATTGTGACGTCAGATATTTTTTATGACGACGTCAAAATTTACTGGAACTTTTGTGGGGATAGTTTAGTACTTGCTAACAAATGCCATTGACAATTAAGAATCATTTTTATAGTACAACAAACAGGGAGTAATAATGATCATAAAACTCCTCCAAATTTTCAATGTTTCAAAATGCCTCTATAGGAAATGTTACCATACATATATATTGATGGGGTCTCATTGAGGGGTTCTGATCCCGGGTCCTGCTTACTGTTTTGTAAGATTCCGGTATCCCGCGTACGCTATGTACGTAAGCAATTTTCATTTTTTTTGTAATTTCCCGTGTCCCGCTAGACTTCAGTTCCCGTTTTCAAGGCACAATAATTCGACTTTCACGTTTCACGCTTATAAACAATCGGCAATCCCGCGTCACGCTTAGACCCCAATGAGACCCACTATGGAGGTAGTGATGCTGTTGTTGGACAATTATAGTATATTTGATTCATAATTTAACTTCTTTATACAGTTTTTGACTGTTTTAGTTATTGCATTTGTTTATTCGCCTTACATAAAACTATTGTCGGAAGTATATGATAAAGCGATTAATACATGGCCTTTTCCATATCAGCCTGGGTATCATCCCTCGACCCATATCAGCACCTCGACTCCGTCTCGGGCTGATATGGGGGTCTCGGGATGATACCCAGGCTGATATGGAAAAGGCCATGTATTAATCTCTATATATGTATCATCCTAATATATAGATATAAGAAGATATGGTATGAGTTCCAATTAGACAACTTTCCTTCCAAGTCAAACCTTTTAAACATGTTGCATGTATTACCTTTTAATACTTGAAAAGAGAGCTTCCAGCAACTGCCTTGAATAAAACATTTGTAAAATGATTTAATGATATAATATACATGTATTGATATCTTACCGTTCTGTGATTAATTTTTGATTGGCTGACTCGCTACATTTAAGTTTTATCTTAACTCTTATTTCTGTTAAGGTGAGAGTGATGGTGAAGAGAAAATGGATATGAGTGGTGAAAATCAACAATTCTATTCAGAACAGCAATATTATGATCAAGAGGGAGGAACCTTTACTATGCCAGGTATTCAGGACGAAGACGAGAATAGTTTTGATCCCTCAGACTTTTTCATGCACAGTGCCTTGGCTACTGAGGCACAACAACAGTTACAACAAGGGGACATTAACGAAGATCTGCAGGTGTCAGATTCTGATGAAGAGGAAAATCAAGCTGATGGAGGAGATGATAATGAAGGATTTGATATTGACGAATTTTTGAAATGATTTTAGTAAACTATCATTGTAAGAAAATGGTTTAATGAATGTTGATTGAACATTGATAAAGATTTTATACTGAAAGACATGCTAAGTGACTCTTATAAACCAGGTTGTATGAGAAATACTGTTTTGAGTGTATTTTTTGTAAAATTGAGTTGCATGCAAGTATTAAGATCAAGATGTCAGTGAATTTGTATATAATCCAGGACATTTAATAGAATCAAGATTTCAGTGAATTCGTAAAGGAACTAGATATAAAGATCAAGATTCAAGTAAATTTGTGTAAATGAATGAAGTTTTATGCTGGTAATTATCAGTATAGAATAGTGCTGTAATTTTCAGGTTCAGATCATTATCATTTTTCATGGAAAGATTGTAAATGTGTGTTCAATTACATTTATGTATAGAAAAACAATACAGTGCTATATTATGTTTCATCAGTTTCAAACAATGTTTATTTTTGTAGCAAACTGTCTCTAGTTCTCATATGTAAATTGTGGTAAATTGCTTAATTTAAAAACATAAATCATTGTAAAATATTCATAATCATGATAAAAAATTACAAAAATCAGTGCTTGTTTTACTGTTTATTTATGCATATACATGAAGTTAAAACCAATCACTGTAGGATGTAGGCTATTCTGTCTATTGTTATATATTTTCATCACCTTGAAATATTACTTTAAACAATTTTTTTTTTAAATCAACAGATGTGCTGCATCGGATAGAAATTGACCTCATGCAAATGCATGGTACACATGGTCATGTATACGACTTTGATTGAGTTTGGAACACTCAAATTTGAAATTACAGATGTATTTTTGTCTTTTGTGTAGTATTATTACATCAGCTTAATTTTCATACAGTTACAGACTTTGCAAATAATTTTTTTTAACCCCCAATAGTTTGACAAATGTCAGTCAGGGGTACTACTTGTACAAGTAATTTTTATTAACTTGAAGAAGTAAATATTAATATACTTATATAAGTAAATTTGTAGGATACTTATACAAGTGTATTTTATTTACTTGTATAGGTAAACATTTTTATTTTGGCTTAGTTATGTCCCTTAGAGGCTTAGACATTCAGATTTTTTTACTTATTAAAGTAAAAAAGTCCTATCTTTTTTTCATGATTTCTTAAGACTTCTTCGCTCTAATAGAATTTTTAATTGTCTGTCCTTTGTAGATGTCTTTACTAATCATTTTAGTGTAATTTCATGGACAATGAAAATCTCATGTCTGTTATCTTCAGAACACCCAAGGTGCAATTTTTGAAGACCTTGTGCAAATACTTGAGATCTTTGCGCAATCAGTTTCTTTGTTGAATTAATGAGATGAAACATTGAACTCTAATAAAAAATTACGAGCTGACCTGAGAAAAATTGTTAAAGGCATATTCTTACATCTCAAAACTTGAGAATTTTTGTGGGATTGTAACAAATAAATACTTTATAATACAAGTAAATTTTTTATGAAAATTAAGGGGAGATTATTCAAACATTATAATTAACTTGTATAAGTATATTATATTTACTTCTTCAAGTAAATAAAGATTACTTGTACAAGAAGTACCCCCTGACTGAATGTGTTGACTTTTATTTGCATTAGGTCGATTTCTATCCAACTCAGCTCAAATGAAAGACTACATTATTTGTATTTACTTATTAAAGCACTGTACATGATATTATGCAGGAATGACAATATGGTTGTGTCAAGGTTAACCATTGATGCCATATGTTTATGGGACCTAGGCTTTTGTCTAAAGGGTCACATTTTTCCAGCAGCATAAAAACCATTGTGTACTCTTTTATCTTCAGGTAGAAGTCTGTGTGAACTTTTGTCCATCTTCTGATTTTAGCCTCCAACACCATTGGTCCAATTTTTGTTTGGCTGACCTTAGATGTGGTATGATTGCCAATGAGACAACTATCAACCGAAGTTGAACACTAATGATTGATTGATTGTTGGGTTAAACATCACTTTTAGCACTATATACCTTGGTAGCCAGTTTCTATTGATGAAGGAAACTGGAATGCCTAAAGAGAACCCCTACATTCAGCAGAAGCACTTGCAATCCTAGTCAATTAAGATTGGAGTTGAAGAACACAAATGCTGTGTGCAGAGTTCGAACTCAAAACATTGGTGTTGTAAAGCTACTGCCAGTGATTCAGTAGATAAACTACTTAAACCAATCAGCCTCCAACCTGTCTTTTTCTTTTTTAGCCATGGCGTTGTCAGTTTATTTTCGATCTATGAGTTTGCCTGTCCCTCTGGTATCTTTCGCCCCTCTTTTCTGAATACTAAGAATAGGTCACATTTGTGCAATTTAAAATGATGCACCTCTGACAGAAATGATATCTGACAGTATCCTAACATGGGTGATATTGCTACCAGCTTTTTAGGTCATTGTTTTATTGGCTGTCAGTGTATAGAACAAAAATGGAAGCAGCATTTAAAAAATCTGCTAACCTGCTCAAGGTAAAATCCATTAAGAAAAGTAAAATTAAATGAGGCAGTATTTCAAGGATTAAATTATAAAGTGTACCATTAACATTAGTAGTACTCAAGTAGAACTGTTGGTTTAATGTGTCTGCTATGGCTTAATGGGATTTTTTTACCTTTATTCCATGCCATACCAGCCTCTCATTTCCCATCTGTCATAATAACAAAAAAAATACAACAAACGTAAAACAAATACTTTAATTTGTCTGTCATTTCTGATATTGTTTAGTGTGTCTTCTGTTGTGATGTTACACTATTGTTTCAGGTAAGGGTGAAGGTTGGATTTGTTTGCACCTGTCCTAAGTCAGGAATCTGAAGTTCAGTGGTTGTTGTTTGTTGATGTGGTTCATAAGTGTTTCTCGTTTCTCCTTTTTTTATATAGATTAAACAGTCGTTTTTCCTCTTTGAATGGTTTTACACTAGTCATTTTCAGGCCCTTTATAGCTTGCTATTGGGTGTGAGCCAAGGCTCTGTGTTGAAGACCATACTTTGGACATTTTAAAGGTTTACCTTTACAAATTGTGACTTGGATGGAGACTTGTCTCATTGGCACTCATACCACACATATTCTTATATCTACTTGTATATTTATCATGTAGTTTGGCTAGATTATAGAGAAGGCTAATATAAAATACAAGGCATAACGTAGGAATGTTTGTTTAATGTTTTAAAAATTGTGCAAGTAACTACAAATGTGTTAACATACTTCTAAATCCTTTCCACTACCTTTCCTTTGGAAGCAAAGACAAACAAAAATTTCAACTATAATCCTAAATATAAGAAAATATGCAAATTAATTAATATATTTTGTGTATTTTAAACTTGCAACTATATACCCTTAACTATCTACTAGAATTGTGTCTCAAGATTAATATTGTAGCTAAAACAAAACAAATCACACATAATAGCCTACTGGAATGTAGGTAAAAATTAACACAAGTTTCATAAACATGATAATAAAGAGGTACAAAATATTAAATGTATCTTCAAACTTAGTAATGTTTGAGACCTCTGGAATGTAAAACAGAAATGATGTGTGGTATTGCAGAAATATCAATATACATGTACTACAGTATAACAAGAGGCTGCCAAAATGACAACAAACCGGGTTTTATTACTTTTTTCAGTGTCATTGTTATAGCAGTAAAGCAGGGGCGGATCCAGCCATTTTAAAAAGGGGGGGTTCCTAACCCAGGACAAAGGGTGGGGGGGGGGGGGGTCCAATTACATGTCCCCATTCAAATGCATTGATCGTCCAAAAAAAAGGGGGGGTTCCAACCCCCGGAACCCCCCTCTGGATCCGCGCCTGAGTAAAGGACCATAACTCAACTTACTGAAAGTAAATAACTTAAATGATATTTTCCAATCAATTCAGGATTCCTAAACCTCAAATATGAATATCATCAATATCAAACTTTATCATCTAATTTTATGATCAGTAACAACATTATAATATGTGACATCATTGACCAAATGGTATATATCCAGAAATTGGTTGAGCCCACCCACACATTCAACCCAAAATCAATAACTGGATTTCTGTCTGAAAACCTTTTTAAAAATGCATTATGGTATAATAATCCTTGCTAAAGCCCTCTCTAATTTCAGGCAGAAAATAAATGTCATAATGCATAAAATAGCACTAAAATGTGGAGTATTGGATTATAAATTAAGATGAAGGTCAAATTTTTTGAACGCCTTGATTAACTGAGGAACATTTGAACATATACAATATATATAATTTGGTAAAAGCAACAATTTAAACAAGTATTCTTGTGCTTTTAAACATAGTTAAGCAAGGGCAAAAATTCAAAAACATACAGTGTTAAAAAAGTTTGGACGGATTTGTTATTTCAAAAACTTAACAATGATATAATATCTAACAACTACAAAATATGAAAAACTACTCATAAAATAAATAATTTGTTGCATATAACATTTTAAATATTTATGGAATGTAAACCGTTACATGTACAAACTATGTACAAACTTTAAACACAATGGCACAACAACTGTATAATTTTAGGAAGAACAAAACAAGAATGTGTCCCATTAGATGCCCCATCGGCACTATCATTTTCTATTTTCAGTGGTCCATGAAAATGGGGTAAAAAATCCAATTTGGCATTAAAATTAGACCGACAATATCATAGGGAGCAATCACACTCAGCATGTGTACTAAATTTCTAGTTGATTGGACTTCAACTTCATCAAAAACTACCTCAACCTAAAACTTTAACATGAAGCAGGACAGACAGACAGACAGACAGACAGACGGATGAATGGACAGATGAACAGACGGACAGACAAACATACGCATAGACCAGAAAACACAGAAATATGTTACTTTATCCAATAATTGTTAAAACATGCAAAATAAATCTTAATAAAAATGCATAGCTTGAAATATTATGCTTTCTACTATAGCATCATTATATTTCAATAAATTTGTTAAAAACAATTACACCGTGATATATCACCTCAATTTAATAGAGAGATCTTATATGATTAATCTTATATGTCAAAAAGACAGGATTAACAATAGTGACATATATAAATAAATATAATTGATTTAACTCTTTTTAATAACATAATTTAGCACTTGTTTAATTTTTATTCTAGCCCTGACTCGTAGAATAAGAATGGGTTAATCCACAGTCCAGTAGAATCAGAATGGGTTAATCCTTAGTCAAGTAGAATCAGAATGAGTTAATCCACAGTCCAGTAGAATCAGAATGGGTTAATCCACAGTCCAGTAGAATCAGAATGGGTTAATCCACAGTCCAGAAGAATCAGAATGGGTTAATCCACAGTCCAGAAGAATCAGAATGGGTTAAACAAGTCCAGAAGAATCAGAATGGGTTAAACACAGTCCAGTAGAATCAGAATGGGTTAATCCTCAGTCCAGTAGAATCAGAATGGGTTAATCCACAGTCCAGTAGAATCAGAATGGGTTAATTCACAGTCCATCAGAATCAGAATGGGTTAATCCTCAGTCCAGTAGAATCAGCATGGGTTAATCCTAAGTCTAGTAGAATCAGAATGGGCTAATCCTAAGTCCAGTAGAATCAGAATGGGTTAATCCTCAGTCCAGTAGAATCAGAATGGGTTAATCCTAAGTCCAGTAGAATCAGAATGGGTTAATCCTAAGTCTAGTAGAATCAGAATGGGTTAATCCTAAGTCTAGTAGAATCAGAATGGGTTAATCCTAAGTCTAGTAGAATCAGAATGAGTTAATCCTAAGTCTAGTAGAATCAGAATGGGTTAATCCTCAGTCCAGTAGAATCAGAATGGGTTAAACACAGTCCAGTAGAATCAGAATGGGTTAATCCACAGTCCAGTAGAATCAGAATGGGTTAATCCTCAATCCAGTAGAATCAGAATGGGTTAATCCACAGTCCAGTAGAATCAGAATGGGTTAATCCTCAGTCCAGTAGAATCAGAATGGGTTAATCCTAAGTCTTGTAGAATCAGAATGGGTTAATCCTAAGTCTAGTAGAATCAGAATGGGTTAATCCTAAGTCCAGTAGAATCAAAATGGGTTAATCCTAAGTCCTGATCCAGTAGGTGAGAACGGGTTGACTTTAGCCCACATCAATGCTTCATTTGGAGATACTGCTGATTTACCATCTTCCAAGAAGTACGCCAAACCCTGCAAAAATCAAGTGAAAATTTTATACTGAGATTAATGAACATTTTTGTGTAGACAGTTGAGTATAATATGAGATGTAAAATGCAACAGTTCAGAAATGTTGTTGCATTATAGGAATGTTTTGACCATTCTGATTGCTCAAACGTCAATTATGAAGACACTAAAGAGACTCAACATAATTTACAGAATTGGTCATGAACTCTTTAGGGAGCTACCATTTGATTTTTATGGGGGGGCTAGGATGAAAAATGTTGTCCTGCATTTTTTTTTAGCTGTAATCTCTGTCCTGCCTTTTTTTTTTTTTAGTTTATCCTGACTTTTTTTACCTAAATTGTCGTCCTGACTTTTTTTTTTTGTAAGTGTCTCATCCTGCCTTTTTTTTTTACTCAAAACTCCTGTCCTGCCTATTTTTTTCAAATTTCATCCTAGCCCCCCCCCCCATAAAAATCAAATGGTAGCTCCCTTAATGAAAACAAGCCGCTCTCAAGAGCCTGAATCGATCACCTGTATTTCAGAGGAGAAGATTTTTAAATGTTTGCACAATTGATGAACAAATTGTGTATAATTGTCTTTAAAGCTAAAAGGGAAATAACTCCTCAAAGGGTCAATTGACAATTTTGGTCATATTAAGTTTTGGAAGATCTTACTTTACAACATTATAGCTGTTTACATCTATCTATAATAATATTCAAAATAATAACCAAAAACTGCAAAATTTCCTTAAAACTACCAATTTAGTGGCAGCAATCCAACAATGGGTTGTTCGATTCGTCTGAAAATTTCATGGCTGATAGATATTGACCAATTAAACAAATTTACCTAATGTAAGATTTGCTCTAATAGCTTTAGTTTTTGAGATTATAAGCCAAAAACTGTGTTTGACCCCCTATTTTCTATTTTTAGCCATGACCGCCATGTTTGTCAATGGCTCAAAACTTCGAATACAATTTAAAAAAAATACTTCTCCCTCTGAAACTACTGGGCCAAATACCATTCAAACTTTAACAAATTGTTCCTTATGGTATTTAGTTTATAAATTGTATCGGAAGTTTTGAGCAATCGACAAACATGGTGGTCATGGCTAAAAATAGAACGCCATGCTCATTAAAGTTCTTTGTTTATGAAATAACTCTGTGCTACCCATATATACCAATTACTAATGATCATAGTAATGAGGTTAGGACCAACTTTTATTGTCTGAAAGGCAATTTGTTAACAAGAATCTGTTCATAGTACACAGTGGCCCACTCACACTGTCTTTTTCCATGTTCAGTGGACTGAAATTGGGGTAAAAACTCTAATCTGGCATAATTGGAAAGATCATGTCATAGGTAGCATTTGTAGTAAGTTTCAAGTTGATCAATCTAATTAAAAACCGATCTCTCATCGCTCCTGTTTCTGATATGTCGCGTGGGAGATCTAACGAAGCCGGCTTTGAGGTCACATGTGAGTGAACTAAACGTTATGAATTTATAAAGATATGCAAATGAGTTGACGACCTATTAATAAGCCAATCAAAAAAGTTTTATGAATTATTTTGACTGACGATTTCGTCGTAAATAAAATGAGTTACATCCCTTTGCCTTACGTTAAACTTCCAAGATCGTGGAAGACTCAATTTCATTGGTCGAAAAAGACACACCTACGAGGTCACTCACATGTGACCTCAAAGCGGATTTCGTTAGATCTCCCACGCGACATATCAGAAACAAGAGCGATGAGAGATCGGTTTTTAATTAGATTGCAAGTTGATTAGACTGTAACTTCATCAAAAACTACCTTGACCAAAAACTTTAGTGGATTTTGGATATCTGACAAAAAGTGTAAAACAAGAGCAGCCAAATCCTTAAATTGGTTGTTGATAAACCATTCAGTCAAGATATAAACTTTCATGATATTTCATGTAACATGTTATTCAATGTATCAATTTTCATTTTAATGACAGGATTTTGTTTCATCAACATGCAACACACTTAACAAGAGAATTTAAAAATATGTGTTTAGTATTCTAACATAACAAGATTCTACATCACTGACAAAAATAATTATCAAACTGTGAAGGAGACTTTATCCAACCAATATGTTGTCCTATGTAATTTTGGCTGTAACTGTATTATGGAGTTGTTATCATGTAGAGGCTGGTCAATGTGATGCTGTGCAAGGTAAGGTTTTGGAAAACTTTATAATTAAGTAACTGTATGGCTCAATAGACAACTTTCGAGTTCGATGCATTTTCTTCAATAACTTTGGTTTTAGTGAATATCATTCATGCGTTTACAGTCAGGATCCTACTTCGTCAAAATTATCTCCCCATTACGCCAGTTCATTTTCACAATCGTAAAAATGGAAGCCATTGTAGCGATGACGCGCTACCAATTTTGCTCTTGGAAACCGATAAATTTATCCACATTGCACCATAACGATCTTTATATGTCAGTTGTATTTTAAAAGACAAATGTATCAACTAGCTAATGAGCATCAGTTAATGATCTTGTCTGTATTGATTCAACTTAAAACTATTGTCTGATCGGTTGTTAGGTGGAATTTTCGAAAAATCATAAACATTTAAAAAAAATCTAATTAAATATTTCGTGGAAGGGCAGACTAGATTTTTTTAGTGGTTGAAGACTATAAACCCTAGTTATCACACACAAAAAAATTAGAATTTTTCGAAGATATGCATTTTCATCATCCAACTTGTAAGACTGTCATCAAGTACTTTCAGTAAGAAAATAGCTATTCGAACACACCTTCCCTGTTTTTGTGACTCATTAGATAGGTATTTCACTTGACCCATATATTTCATCTTTTAGTACTGTTATTTTTTTGTGTTATAAACAGTCAGGGGCATTACTTAAACAAGTAGTTTTTTAAAGTTACTTATGTAAGTAATTTTTGTTTTTGAAAATAAAAAAAAATACTTAATAGAGTTATTTTAAATTTCAATAAAACATAGACTAAATGTAGTTTTGATGAGTTTTTACATAATTTTATATCATAAAGGTAAGAATTTATTATATTTGAGAGAATTATAGAGATAAAGGGTTACTTTAAAAATTATGACAAAAATATTACTCGAATAAGTTATTTGATACATTTTTAATAAAATTAGTATTAAAACTTATTTAAGGAACATGCACATGTGTACTTGGTTTGGGTTACAAATTATAAATAACTTCAAGTCTTAATCAATTCACAAGTATCTATCTATTTATATCAGTCTACCTTCAAGATTTTGGAGGAAAATGAGAATTTAATTGTCCCAAGATACCAATCTTTGACCAAGAAGCATTAGTGTTTCAGAAGGATTAGATTTAATATGTCAGGGGAAAAATAACCAGATGACTGTGAAAAATCGTTAAACCTAGTAAAATCTGTATTATTGGACACCTATAAAAATTATATTCAGAAAAGTTACTTATATAAGTAATATTTAAAATAGCCTTGTTTTCAACATTACTTAAATAGGTAATTTTAATTGTTACTTGTTTAAGTAATGCCCCTGACTGATAAAGTCAACCTGTAGCTTTAATTTATAAAAATGATAGAATCTGAAGCGAGACGATGTATGAAATATTCTTACTTTGAACGATATCAAGACAAAATACTCAACTCAAACACGCCCTAACATAAAAAGGTGCACTCGATTTTCTCTTTTCGATACAATTGTTACCTATTTTTTGGAATTTTTTCTTCAGTCACATAATGGAAGGGCAGACACGAAAATTACTGAACTAATAGATTGATATCTTTTCCGTCCGTGGTAATTTTTTCAAAAAAATCGGAGGTTATGCATTTTTGTCATCCAACTTGAAAGATACCCATGTCGTCGACTTGATATCTAATTGTTCTGCTTAACTATGTACTAGATAAATTGAAAACTTATGCAAATGGTGTTTTTGAAATAAAACACCTCGTAATTGAGAAGAAAATTGCAGTTTTGTTTGTTTCTATTAACTTTTTAAAAATTTGTCACTATAGTAAACAATACAGTAAACATTTATCGCCTTCTCTAATAGAGAGCTTCGATTCTTTTGTTCTATTTCAACCTGGTTTCCGACTGCGTTTAGGGGCATAGTCACTTCCGTTACAATGTTGAATGAGTGGTCTGAAAACTAAAATTCTATATTGCATAAATTACTCGGCAAATTAAATTTTCATATTTGACAATCAGCACTGCTGTCATTAGGGTGACAGATGAACTCGAAAGTGGTCAATTGAATTTATATAAAAATATCTTTTTCACCTCAGTTACCAATATGAAAGTATAATACTGTAAACCAACTAATTTTTGTCAATACTTTATTTCAGGATTTACACTTTCTAGTCCACTTTGGGTCTATTTAATTTCATGATTTTCTAATTTATTTGATGTATTTTAATTTGCAAAGATCCAAGTTTTACATATTCACGATGATATATATTCACAAAGTTTTTCTACTTGCGAAAAAATAAATCGTTCAGGAAAATATTTTGTTTTACAGTAGTGATCCAGGCTGAAGACCAATATGATACTCAAGAGAAATTAAAAACAAGTAATAACCCATTTTAATTTTGATTTTTAAAATTTGTTTTAGGAAAGACAACATGTATAACAGAAGATCTGTTAAAAATGTTGATGGGAATGAATAAATGTTCCTGTAAAAGTACTGGTAAGTACAATTTTATATTTACATTTTTCAATGTGGATTCATTTATTTTCATGGGTATCAATTTATGTGGATAGCTGAATACTTGCATATTGGTGGATATTTGATTTCACAGTTTTACCGATCTCTGTTTGTATCCAACGAATAAAATAATAAATAATCCAATGTATGCCCAAATGATGTATACGAGGATTCAATAATAATTCAGTATGACTAAAAGGAGGTGTACGTTAATGAGACATAGACAAAAAGAGGCAAATAATCAAAATACATAATATCTAGAGGTACATTCATTAATAGACAGATGTCTAAATCATAAGTCAAGCTCTAAATCTTCCAAGGTTCAAAAATTTTTGAATTTCCAATAGTTAAACAATAGAAACTATTAAAGATCTGCCACCAAATAACAACAAGAAACATCATAAGTAAGATATTTCAAGTTTTATAACTATTTTCAGTACACAGGAAGGGAGCAGTATTTTTTGCTTTCCTGAAGGCAACTACAACTTTTGGTGGAAATGATGTATTAAAGTTCGATAAAGTGACAACAAATATTGGTCAAGCCTATAATCCAAAGACAGGAAAATTTACAGCACCCTGAGGTGGAGTGTACATGATATCGTGTGTCATGATGGGAGCTTCTTCATCCCATATCCACTACTATTTGTTCAAAAACAACAGCATGTTCTCGATGGGATTCACCAGTAGGTCAACTGTTCATCATGCCAGCGCCAGCAACAATAACTGGATTGTTGAACTAAAAAAGGGGGATCAAGTCTACATCAAGCATAGAACAGGGGGTAAAGAAACTGTCCATGGAAATTATCATTCTTATTTTTCTGGTTTTCTTATACAATAAATAAATTATTACTTCATTATTTTGTCTTTATCTAAACTGCAAGTTATTTTACACCTCGGTCTTGGAATATCAAACAAAGCACACTTTCCAACATTGTAGACATGAATAGACCATGACAAAAATCTCTGTTTTGTTGATCTTGTATTATTAATGTTTTAGTCTCTTTAGTTTTTTTGGCTTATTAATAGATCTTGCCTTGCTGATAATTTTTGTGATTTAGAGTGTTTTTTATCTTTCATTATGAGGCATAACAGAAAAAAATGTTCTCTCTAAATATAGTTTACATGATAAGTGGCAAAAATGAAAAAAAATATCGCAAAATTTGACATTTATGGGCAACTCCTATAATAATTTGTCAAACAGTTTCACATGTATCTGGACAATTGGTATCTAGCTCATTATTCTAAACATTTTTTTTCCTTTGGGATTTTCTATATTTATAATGGTTCAAAAAAATAAGAAACAAGAATGTGTCCAAATTAAAGTACACGGATGCCCAACTCACACTATCCTTTACCATGTTCCATGGACCGTGAAATTGGGTAATAATCTAATTTTGCATTAAAATTAGAAAGATTATACTATGGGGAACATATGTACTAAGTTTCTAGTTGATTGGACTTCAATTTTATCCAAAACTACCTTGACCAAAAACTTTAACCTGAAACTCCCACTTTCATTTTCTATGTTTAGTGGACCTTGAAATTGGGATCAAAAGTCTAATTTGGCTTTAAAATGAAAAAGATCATATCATAAGCAACAAGTTTACTAAGTTTCAAGTTGATTGGACTTCAGCTTCATCAAAAACTACCTTGACCAAAAACTTTAACCTGAAACTCCAACTTTCATTTTCTATGTTCAGTGGACTGTGAAATTGGAGTCAAAAGTTTAATTTGGCTTTAAAATTAGAAAGATCATATCATAAGCAACAAGTATACTAAGTTTCAAGTTGATTGGACTTCAGCTTCATCAAAAACTACCTTGACCAAAAACTTTAACCTGAAGCTCCCACTTTCATTTTCTATGTTCAGTGGACCATGAAATTGGGGTCAAAAGTTTAATTTGGCTTTAAAATTAGAAAGATCATATCATAAGCAACAAGTGTACTAAGTTTCAAGTTGATTGGACTTCAGCTTCATCAAAAACTACCTTGACCAAAAACTTTAACCTGAAACTCCCACTTTCATTTTCTATGTTCAGTGGACCGTGAAATTGTAGTCAAAAGTCTAATTTGGCCTAAAATTAGAAAGATCAT
Source organism: Mytilus galloprovincialis (assembly GCF_965363235.1). Classification (NCBI taxonomy): domain Eukaryota; kingdom Metazoa; phylum Mollusca; class Bivalvia; order Mytilida; family Mytilidae; genus Mytilus; species Mytilus galloprovincialis. Next base: position 18,378,025 of record NC_134845.1, on the reverse strand, counting down.
ATCATAAGCAACAAGTGTACTAAGTTTCAAGTTGATTGGACTTCAGCTTCATCAAAAACTACCTTGACCAAAAACTTTAACCTGAAACTCACACTTTCATTTTCTATGTTCAGTGGACCGTGAAATTGGGGTCTAAAGTCTAATTTGGCTTTAAAATTAAAAAGATCATATCATAAGCAACAAGTGTACTAAGTTTCAAGTTGATTGGACTTCAGCTTCATCGAAAACTACCTTGACCAAAAACTCTAACCTGAACGGACAAACGGACCCACAGACGGACGGACGAACGGAGCCACAGACCAGAAAACATAATGCCCCTCTACTATCGTAGGTGGGGCATAAAAACAACATGTTTTTACACCCCTTAGTTCTACTTTTAGTGATGTCAGCCCTGTTGGTTGGTAGGCAGGGTTATCTAGGATTTTTTAGCTAGATACTTTAATGATGATTGTGGCTAAGTTTGGTTAAATTTCTCTCAGTAGTTTCAGAGGAGATGATTTTTGTACAAAATTATGGAAATTTACAAACGATTGTCCAAAATTTACTACAAAGGACAATAACTCATACAGGGGTCAACTATATGTCCCCATTCAAATGCATTGATAGTCCAATAAAAAGGGGGTTCCAACCATCCCCCAGAACCCTTCCCTGGATCCACCACTGAATCTATTAGCAGCAACCCAACAACGAGTTGTCTAATGCATCTTATAATTTCAGGGCAGATAGATGAACATTTCTATTTCATGTCAGATTTGCTCTAAATGCTTTAGTTTCAGCCCAAACTGCATTTTACCCCCATGTTCTATTTTTAGCCATGGTGACCATCTTGGTCAATGGGTGCACGTGGGGTCATTGGATACATTTTAAAACTAGATACCCTAAGGATGATTGAGACCAAGTTTGGTTTCATTTGGCCCAGTAGTTTAAGGGGAGAAGATTTTTCTAAAAGTTAACAGACCACCACGACAATGGACAATGCAAGACGCTCAGTGATGAAAAAATTCACTTTGCCCTTTTGGGCAAGGTGAGCAAATAAAAAGGGGGAGGAGCAGGGTTGCTTTATGATTAAAAGGCAGATATAATGCCCCCTTGTATAAAAAGATGGCACACATTGAAATGTCTCACCTTCTTTACTAACCATTGATATTATATTGATATAAAGCTTTACAACAACTATCACATCAATTTTAAAACATAATCCAAGAAAATAAGGTCAACATCAAATGATAATTATCTGACAGACATATACAACTTATTCATACACCAAATATAGTTGACCTATTGCTATTTGTGTAAGAAAAACAATCTGAAAAAAATTAATTAAAGATTGAGCGATGAACTGTAAAAATGAGGTCAAGGTCAAGGTAAAAAAATATACAATGTAAAATGTTTTTAAACACAAAATTTAGTTGCCCTATTGCATACTGTATTACAACAACAGACCAAAACACAAAAACTAAACTTTACCCATGAACCATGAAACTAAGATCAAGGTCAGATGACACCTGCCAAATGGACATAATCACCTTACAATCATATCACGCACAAAATATAGTAGACCTGTTGCATACAGTATTAAAACTAGAGGCTCTAAAGAGCCTGTGTCGCTCACCTGGGTCTATGTGCATATTAAACAAAGGCCACAAATGGATTCATGACAAAATTGTATTTTGGTGATGGTGATGTGTTTGAAGTTCTTACTTTACTGAACGTTCTTGCTTCTTACAATTATATCTATAATGAACTTTGCCCATTAGTGACAGAGAAAATTATTTGGTAAAAATTTACATAAATTTACCAAATTGATGAAAATTGTTAAAAAATGACTATAAAGGGCAATAACTCCTTAAGGGGTCAATTGACCGTTTAGGTCATGTTGACTTATTTGTAGATCTTACTTTGCTGGACATTATTGCTGTTTACAGTTTATCTCTATCTATATCAGTATTCAAGATAATAACCAACTAGAGGCTCTAAAGAGCCTGTGTCGCTCACCTTGGTCTATGTGCATATTAAACAAAGGACACAAATGGATTCATGACAAAATTGTATTTTGGTGATGGTGATGTGTTTGAAGTTCTTACTTTACTGAACATTCTTGCTTCTTACAATTATATCTATAATGAACTTTGCCCATTAGTAACAGAGAAAAATATTTGGTAAAAATTTACATAAATTTACCAAATTAATGAAAATTGTAAAAAATTGACTATAAAGGGCAATAACTCATTAAGGGGTCAATTGACCATTTAGGTCATGTGGACTTATTTGTAGATCTTACTTTGATGAACATTATTGCTGTTTACAGTTTATCGCTATCTATAATAGTATTCAAGATAATAACCAAAAACAGCAAAATTTCTTTAAAAATTACCAATTGGAGGGCAGCAACCCAACAACCGGTCGTCCAATTCATTTGAATATTTCAGGGCAGATATATATTGACTTGCTTAACAATTTAACTCCTTGTCAGATTTCCTCTAAATGATTTGGTTTCAGAGTTATAAGCAAAAAACTACATTTTACCCTTGTTCTATTTTTAGCCGTGGTGGCCATCTTGGTTGGATGGCCAGGTCACGCCACACATTTTTTAAACAAGGTACCTCAAAGATGATTGTGATTAAGTTTGAATTAATTTGGCCCAGTAGTTTCAGAGGAGAAGATTTTTGTAAAAGATTACTTAGATTTATGAAAAATGGTTAAAAATTGACTATAAAGGGCAATAACTCCTAAAGGGGTCAACTGACCATTTCGGTCATGTTGACTTATTTGTAAATTTAACTTTGCCGAACATTATTGCTGTTTACAGTTTATCTCTATCTATAATAATATTCAAGATAATAACCAAAAACGGCAAAATTTCCTCAAAATGACCAATTCAGGGGCAGCAACCCAACAACGGGTTGACCGATTCATCTGAAAATTTCAGGGCAGATAGATTTTGACCTGATAAACATATTTACCCCATGTCAGATTTGCTCTAAATGCTTTGGTTTTTGAGTTATAAGCCAAAAACTGCATTTTACCCTTATGTTCTATTTTCAGCCGTGGCGGCCATCTTGGTTGGTTGACCGGGTCACGCCACACATTTTTTAAACTAGATACCCCAATGATGATTGTGGCCAAGTTTGGTTCAATTTGGCCCAGTAGTTTCAGAGGAGAAGATTTTTGTAAAAGTTAACGACGACGGACGACGACGGACGACGACGACGGACGCCGGACGCAAAGTGATGGGAAAAGCTCACTTGGCCCTTCGGGCCAGGTGAGCTAAAAACGGCAAAATTTCTTTAAAAATTACCAATTGGGGGGCAGCAACCCAACAACCGGTTGTCCAATTCATCTAAAAATGTCAGGGCAGATAGATATTGACTTGATTAACAATTTAAATCCTTGTCAGATTTGCTCTAAATGCTTTGGTTTCAGAGTTATGAGCCAAAATCTACATTTTACCCCTGTTCTATTTTTAGCTGTGGCGGCCATCTTGGTTGGATGGCCAGGTCATCGGACACATTTTTAAAAGTAGATACCCCAAAGATGACGTTGGCCAAGTTTGGATTAATTTGGCCCAGTAGTTTCAGAGGAGAAGATTTTTGTAAAAGATTACTTAGATTTACGAAAAATGGTTAAAAATTTACTATAAAGGGCAATAACTCCTAAAGGAGTCAACTGACCATTTCGATCATGAGACTTATTTGTAAATCTAACTTTGCTGAACATTATTGCTGTTTACAGTTTATCTCTATCTATAATAATATTCAAGATTATAACCAAAAACAGCAAAATTTCCTCAAAATTACCAATTCAGGGGCAGCAACCCAACAACGGGTTGACTGATTCATCTGAAAATTTCAGGGCAGATAGATCTTGACCTGATCAACATTTTTACCCCCATGTCAGATTTCCTCTAAATGCTTTGGTTTTGAGTTATAAGCCAAAAACTGCATTTTACCCCTATGTTCTATTTTTAACCGTGGCGGCCATCTTGGTTGGTTGGCCGGGTCACGCCACACATTTTTTAAACTAGATACCCCAATGATGATTGTGGCCAAGTTTGGTTCAATTTGGCCCAGTAGTTTCAGAGGAGAAGATTTTTGTAAAAGCTAACGACGACAACAACGGACGCCGGACGCCAAGTGATGAGAAAAGCTCACTTGGCCCTTCGGGCCAGGTGAGCTAAAAACAGATCAATACAACAAAAAATAATTTTGACCACTGAACCATATGAAAATGAGGTCAAGGTCAGATGACTCCTGCCAGTTCCATACACCAAATATAGCAGGTCTATTGCTTATAGTATCTAAGATATAGACTTAACCCTGAAAAAACTGATAAAATAGGTGTAATTTGGGTTCCCTCACGCTACATCCTTACAACTGACCATTATTCTGGTTCCTGTTATCACAGATATGTGTACATCAGAGTGAGAGGGTAGATGTGAACTGGCTACCAGGTCAGGTCCAACTCCTACTAAACTTTTCTCCACACCAGCTTTCTTTACCAGATTCTGGAAGTCTGTCAGGATATCTGGTGATACATTCAAACTTGTTACATCTATCTCAAATGTCAAACTAAAATAAAACATGGTACCAAATGCTTATTTGTTTATTATTCAGTTTCATCAACACTTATCAAAATCCTTGTATGTACATGCAAGCACATGTATATTATTAGTATGTAACAATATCAAATGCCATTATATAAATAACACATAGCTGAGAGGGTGATAGAGCAGATTGTTACCCCAAGAAAACATTGTCAACCATGGCAATGATTGGTCTTGACGAGAGGGTATCATTCAAAAATATTGTCACCCGCTCAGCCATGTGATAGAGTAAATTAACACCCTCGTATTAGCCAATCAAAATATGGCATTTTAACGTGAAGTATAATAATTAGGAGATAACTGTATTGTATTTTAAGCTCGGACGGCATCAATTGGGGATTTGATGGTCGCAAATTAAGTTTACTGGCGACGTGTTAGCGGAGACAGTAAACAGGTATTTGCGCCCATCAATTCCGTCGGAGCTTAAAATACAATATTGTTATCTCCATTCTAATGAGACTGACAGAAAACAACGTTAAAACATGTATTTAAAATCTGTCATATGCCGTCTGCGTTTGCGCGTACGTCCCATAGCATCAATTGTCAATTGATGCCATGTAAGAAAGTGACGTTATCCAATCAAAATGAGCGTTACAAACGTTGTTGCATTAGAATTATTATAATTATCTTCTAAATCTTAAAAGAGCACACAGACTGAAATTTTGCACCTGCTTACTGGGAATGGGAGATAATCAAATTCATACTATGTTCCATTACCAATAACAAGAATGTGTCCATAGTACACAGATGCCCCACTCGCACTATCATTTTCTTTGTTCGGTGGACCGTGAAATTGGGGTCAAAACTTTAATTTGGAATTAAAATTAGAAGGATCATATCATGGGGAACATGTGTACTAAGTTTCAAGTTGATTAACCTAAGAATAAAGTTTAAAGTTCTATAATACAGATTAAAGATTTTCTTTTGAGTTGTATAAAAATAAAGTATTTTACTTTAGACAATGAAAATTATTGATATAAATAAATGATATCGCACCTCCTTTCGTCTTTATGATTGAGTATTACATTCCATGCTTTCTGTTCTTTCTCTATCATCTGGTCTGTTATAGGTAGTGTGAGGTTATGTCTCTGCATCAAAGTCCTGATAAAGAAATAACACCAAACTATAAGTTTTATTTCTGGCTTGATAAAATTACCATCAGGAGTCTAAGCTCTCCCTGATGTTCCCTGTAACATTCCACTAATTAACCAGGGAGATTATTAATTGCAAAATTCAAAATACAGCACAAGTATATTCTAGAATATCACACACTGTTTAGATATTGTTAAATAGCTACTAAAATATTGTTTTTTAATTGTCACATTTTCATATTATTTTGTTGATTTATTTTATACAAATTGAAAACACATTGCTGTAAACAGTATACAGCTAACAGTATGATGCACTATCTTTAAAATCTTACCTTGCCAAAGACAACAAAAACAGTACAATCTGATCATATCCTTTTCTGATGGCCATTAGTGCACCGATATACGAACATAAACATAATACTTCATATCTCATCCTGCAACATAAGTATTATATTTAAATTATTAAGGACAATACAAAAATCAATACAAAAATCTGAATGAGGCTGTCTTGTTACTTGAATCCATGTCATTTTGTACCTTTCAATGCCACTCACACTCAATCAACTATTTATTCCCAAGTTTTACAATCTTGTACCTTTAAGAAGTCGTACTTACACCAACTTGTACCCAATAATAAAGATACTAAAAGAGCATATGATTTTCCTTCAAATTTTTATAACTTATTACCAATAAGTATCATGCAAATAATAGACTTAAACTATTTCTCAAGTAACACATGTCTCATATACCCCAGTATTTATACCATTTCAAAAGACATACAAATCATTTTATTGTCATAGGAGTGATATTACAAAATCAATAAACCATGTGAGTGCTGTATGAGAAAAAGACATAGTCTCTTTGAATACAGTAACTAAAACTTACTCATTATTTTGCTCTAGTTTATCTGACCTAATACATGAGATCAGCTGTAATACTGAAAATATTTCATCTATATCCCAGTACACTGAAGATAATTTTTCTGAAATACATAAATCATTACTTTATATTCTAATGTGTTCCACTTTCAAATACAGCTACGGAATTTGTTCCCCATTTAATTAGCAAGTTGCAAATCCTATTATTTCCTACAATTTTAGATTATTGTCTTCATCATGCAATATGACATTGACTCTTTTATATGTTTAGTTTTGTATTCCAAGTCATTTGATTTCTAAAGAAACTGACAATGTTCAAATGTCGATCCTATAAGAGGACCCCAAAATAAACTCTTATGTAAACAGTCAACATGAAAGATAATGAAACCCCTGTCATAAGTATTTATCTATTGCATATTTAATATATAAACAGTTCAGTATAATAACATCATAAGACATTTGAAAATAAACAGGTAAAGCAAAAATAAGAAGGATAGTAGTTTTCAAATCAATAAGGCCAACATTAAAAATATCTTTGTTTCCCCTCTCCCGACTGAGGTTGTTAGGGTATGGGTAGGTAGGTAGGCAAATTATTTTATTTTATTCCTTGATATGGTTTTCTATATTGAATTTGTACAAAATTCAACAGGTAAGGCTCAAGTCAAGTGGGGTATTCCCTGTATTTTAATTTAGTGTACACTCCAGTTTTCTGGTGTTAAGAAAAACAGAATACAGGGACCTCCTTTTTTTCCTATTCATTTTTATAATGTAATGCAATCTATAAAAGCGCACATTCTACTTGTGATAACAATGCTTAATGGTAGCAAGTGTTTTTTTAGTTAAAAAATCAAGCTTATTTCAAGTCTAATTTGATACATAACTCACAACAAAACAATTTCTTTGTTCACCAATTCATACCTTGATCATCAATTATGAGATGACAAAAGATACATGCAGGTATGTTAATTACTTGGGAATTAAAGAGGCCCCTCATGGGGGGTCCTAGTAATCACATAATCACCATTTTTTTGCCAATATAATCACATAATCATTAAATATTTGCTTATCTTTAGTAATCAAATAATCATAAACTAAAAATACAGTCCTAGGTAATCAAATAATCATGAAATATTTGGCTTAATAATCAAATAATCATTAAAAAAACGGCCAAGTAATCACATAATCAAAAACCCCATGAGGGCCCTCTTTAAATTTCAATGAATAAAAATTTTCAATAGAAGTGAACATAATTCAGACTATGTTCAGTTACACCTGGATCATGCAGCTTGGTCAATTGATTCCTCAACAAAGATTTATATGTTTTTTCGAGTTCTAGAAGAAACAAGGCTTCACTTTATATTCATGTTTTGTATTTCCTAAAATACTTTCAATAAGTATTTACGAATTCTACTGATGCAGTTATAACGTCCCCCTTTGTAATTTTCATGCCAAAAATTAAAAAAAAAAAACCCATTTAAAATGGGTTTGTTTTACACCAGAAAACAGGGACGTTCCCTGAAAGCATGGAATACATGTGTCCCACATTTCCTGACTTGTGCCCAACCTGTTCAAAGACAAAGTAGAAAGATTTTAAAGCACGAGTTGGGCCATTTTTACTCAAAGTCTTTAAGATTTTATCGTTTAAACAGGAACAGAGGTTAGACACAAAGCAAATATAGATGCAATCAGTGGGTTGAAAGATGCTTCAGTTTTTTTTATTTTTAAAAAAGATCACACTTGCACACAAACAAATCGTGTAGCAAAGCATTTTGTTTGTTTTCCTTGATTCCGAATCATGTAGACGCTTCAATACAAAAATACCTTGATTTAAAACGCTCGTTGACTACAGCATCGGAAAGGTATCACCAAAACACAACGCTTGTTGACTACAGCATCAGAAAGATATCACCAATAACCAACATAGCAAAAAAAAAAATAGTGGAAAAGAATGGCCAATAAAAATTTTCGGGTCGCGTTGGTTTTACCGGGTCGGTCGTGTGAGGGGAAACAAACAATATTTTATTTTTGGCCTAAAAGTCATTGATTGACCTGTTATAATTTGTTGTAACGAATATCAATTACATCCTTCATCAGACATAACATAAGATTTAACATCTCCTGACTAAATAGATAATTTTAACTAAATGTACCACACTTTAAGAATGCAATTTTTTTTTTTTAGAAATGAGCCTAACAGACAATAACAAATTGCAAATAATTACATACAAAATGAGTATTGGAGAAACTCTGATTTAGTCCAGAATAAATTCAATTTTCCTTGATAAATTTTAAGAAGATTTCAGCAAAGAACTTTTAAACTTACTTTTAACATCTTGAAGACCAATATTTAAACCAATTTCAGGACTAGGAGATAATAAATAATATTTGGCACATTCAAAACAATTTATGACATTTTTAAGCTTCTCAGCTTCTGTTAAACAATCTTCTGTTGAAGGAAGGCCAGCCTGTAACATAAAATAGAAATGAAATAAAGTTATCACATTAAAATAATTGAAGCAATGTCAACGCAGGTTCTATTTAGTGATTCAACTAACAAATCTGATTGACTGACTTTCTGTTGTTTACTAAGTGTTCATACACTAGTAAATCTATTCAAACTGAAACAGTCATTTTGATCTGAACATGTCTTAAAAGACTGAACAATAAATTAAAAGGTCTTTCAGTCAACTTTTAGACTTATCCACTGTGATAAATTCAGAACTGTCCCGACTATGCTTAAGTCCCTATAGATCTGATAAATCTATTTCAGATTGCTCAGTAGTTATTTACGCAAACAAATCAACAAAGTACTAAATTGCCTAAAAAGCTACTTAACAGTAATGGATTGCCAGCAAGCAATTCAAACAGTACTAAAGTCTGCCATTTTTACATGTGTAAAATAAACAGTCATGATACGTTTTTAGTTAATTTTGTTGCATTCTGTTATGAATTCTTGCATTTTAGCCATAACAGATACTTGTGATGGAAATTCAAATGACAGAAATCTATGAATTTTATTATTTTAATTCACAATCCTCAAAATTTGATCGTTTGAAAATTTATTTTTCAAAAATGAAAAAAAGTTCTAGGGTAAGTCAGGTTACTGGAACCACACATATATTTTTATTTGGCCTAAATTTCCACTCAGGTACATCAATATCTGCAAAAACAATAATCTTATGATACAATACAAAATTAAGGCTTTATCTAATATCAGTTACACCTCTTAACACAGTTATGACTGAAAAGGTGTTCCAGTGTCTTTAAAAAAGTTAAGGTCAAAAGTTCTTTCAAACTTTGTAAATTTTTCTCTTTTTTTCTTTTCTTCATCACCATTATGCAATTAAAACAGGCTGATGTAAGAACGTACAAAATAATCTGTTGCATTATGTAAATTATTCTATAAGTAATGCATACCCTCTTATGAAGACTGTTAATCTCATCTTTACTTGCAGAACACCGAGAACAACATTTGGCCAATAGTAAACTGTTGTCTGGTATAAGTTTTAACAAATCAATAGCCAGTTCCCTAAAGTAAAATAAAATAAAAATTCACATTCAAATTTCATATTCCATCACAAATTAACCCTAAAGGTAAGTTCTGTACTTATATGAATATCTAGGTTGGTATGAGATGTAATATATAAATCATAGGATATTCTGTATCTAGCAAAGGGAGGTTATTGGTGTTTTAGTAAATGGATTTGTTTAAAAGGGCATTGTCTACAATTTAGACAAAAATTCAAAATACATTCCTTTTTGTTTTAAGTATAAATAAAAGGGGAATATTGAATCTATTTCGTTGTAAGCAGCCAGTATTGCCCAAAATTAAATAAGAAAATAATTCAACCTCATGTGACCTCAATTTAACTCCTTTGCTGGAGACAGTTACCCACAGGTACTAGGCATTATTAACAATTAAAAGGAAAAAAATGTCAACATTGAAATAGAAACAAGGGCGAACTATTTCTTTGACTGATTTAATTCACAAAAAAAACATTCTTATACAGATAAATACAATAATTCACATATTTTTTAACCTGTAACATGAAATCAAACAGACATAGAAAAAGTCAATTGCACCTGCTTCTCATTTTTTTCTTCTTTCATGTTTATGTTTATATTGGATTGTATGTCTGACGGAATCTCTATGGTTGATTACATGGCGTCTAGACTGAAATACACACAAAATGCTGATACATACTATTGAGTCCATGCATTGTTAGTTGATTATTTTAGACTTTTTGTAATTTTGATTTATGTTTTAGCATGTTATAAATCAAATATGAGAAATCAAGTCAAATTGGTGCACATGAAATTTGACACCAAATGCCCTTTTAATAATTAAAGGTATTAGCTGTCAAAATTAAATAACAGAAGTATAATTTGCTTGTCCTTGCCCTATGTGCCAAAAGGCATAACAAGGACTAAACAAAACAATTTGCTTGTCTGATATCCACTTTCACTTTTCTTAACAAATACATTTGTCTTACCATTTACCATGATGTTCACATCTTCTTGATAAATATTCTATTGCTAAATATGTCTGCTCTGAAACATTTCCTAAAACTGTTCCCATAGCAACTGCCAGTTCCAGCTCATGACCTCTAATGAGTATTCCTATTGCACCCTAAAAATAAGACCACATTCTTAAATATTTGATTCTGTGTAACTTTTTGTTCATTTCCTATTTAATATAATTTGATAACAACTCTCTGTAGAATGCAATATCTAAATAAAATTGGTAAAATATCTATAGTGAAAAAATCTTAACATAAAGGGTTCAAAACACTTGTCTGCATTATACATTTTAACTTTGTAAGGTACAATCTAGCCAATTAGTTATCTTTCTTTACTTGTCAATTTTATTTTTTGGTTTATTTCTTCTTGTTTTTTTTTGTGTCTTTTATTATTTCATTTATAAATTTTAGATTTAATTTACTAACAGACTCATAAGAATTGCACTACCATTACAAATAAAGAGATGCGCCATGAGCCCATGATATCCCTGTTGCTTTTTTAAAAAATAATGTTCCATAACTCCTCAATGTCATATCAGAAAAAAAAAAAAAATAAGGGAGGTTATTCTAATAGATATAAACCAGTCATCAAAGTTTCATGAAAACTGCTCAAAGCACTTTTGAGTTTTTGTCCAAAAACTGGAAAATCCCCCTAATTTCGATGAATAAACCCCATAAAATTCCCTTTTTTTAATAAATAAAACCCCATAACTTGCTCAAAGCATTTTTGAGTTATTGTCCGAAAACTGGAAAATCCCTCCTTTTTTATGGAAGAAAACCCATAACTCGGAAAAGTAAAATTAATGAAAATCAAAAGCGAGCTCACTTCAATAGATATAAACAATTCACCAAAGTTTCATGAAAACTGCTTAAAGCATCATGAGTAATTGTCCTAAAACTGGAAAATCACCCTTTTTTAATGAATAACACCCCATAACTCGGAAATAAAATCTAAAATTTATAAAAATTGAAAGGGAGCTCATGTCAATAGATACAGTCGATTCCACTTAATTGCATTCCGCTTAATAGCATAATTCGGTTATTTGCATACTTTTCTCCTGCACAAAACCATTTCCCATTCATCTAATGTTAAATTGTCCGGTTATATGCATAGCCTTACAAGTGGCATTTCGGTTAATTGCATAGAAAATAATCGCCAGCTAGATATGCTTAGTTAAAACTGACGAGATTTTTGACCGGAAACAGCAATTTGGTAAGTATATTTTTCTTGAATGCATCATTATTTTCGTTATTATTTCACATTTACTTCTGTGTTATTTGAATAAAGTTTTAAAACAGTTTCTTTCGTTTTTATATGATTATAAAAAAGTCCTTGATGTTTACACAGGTAAAGTTTCCATATTCTATTTTAAGCCTCGAGGTCATAAAAATGTCAATCAGCTGATTGTTGTAAAAACACAACCATTCTATGATCTATTTCCAAAGGTGTTAATTATTGATTGGGTTTCAAACATTGTTCATAGATTAAATTTTTGATGAATTTTTAAAACATTAACGCCTGCTAATTATCGATCTTAATCCAATGTGTTAATCTCGTAATTCGGCTAGGGGTGATCTACATTAATGTTAAATATTACAGGACATTTATATATGGTTGAAGAATTTTGTAATTCAATCTTTCATTTTTAAATATTTTTTAAAAGAACATTTACTTCCAATTATTATATTTTCTAACTTTCAACACTCGTGTCCAGCAAATAACCCGTACAGGGCCCCATTACCTGTTAACTGCTTTGCATACACGAGGTTAAAGTACAAGTGTTACATCATTGTGCAATCGGTAAATACTGCATATCAAAGGCAGTTCATTACACATTTATTGTTTAAAATGATTATAAACTGTGTACCATTGTTAAACAGTTTGTTTTAATCAAAGCGTAACAATGTAATGTGTACATCCGGGTCATAGAAACAAATCTATTTTTAGAACAATTTTATTTTCGTATCACAGGTAAAGGAAAAGTCGGTACATAAATAAACTAAAAACAAAATGTGTTTATAAACTTTATTGAAAGAATGCAAAATGAAATAAAATGTCTGACACTAGACAAATACTTTTATTAGAATAAATAAGCAGTCCATATGTTGTAATTGGATTTTGGACGTTCATCTTTCTTCTGAAGGGATTTCCTTTACTGATCTGCACTACCGACGTTATTTGACTCCGTAATTTGACATTTCCGATATAAGCATACTCCGCTTTATTGCATAATTTCGTCTGACAAATAGGCTATGCAAATCACCGGAATGTACTGTATAGACAATTCACCAAAGTTTCATGCAAGTTGGTTTAAGCATTTTTGAGTTATTGTCTGACATGATGACAAAAGACGGAGGGACGGACAGAAGTACTGACAGACAAACAGACGGACTGACGGATAGACAACAGTATACCATAATACGTAAAAAAAACAGGCGTATAAAAAAAATGATACAACAGATTGGCAATGAAGATAAGCTTACCTTGACATCATCTTTAGACAGGTAACAACAAGCAGATAATATAGGAGATCCATTATAGAAATACCAGTCAGCTAATCTATGTACACAGTTCTTTAATAACCTATATAAAGGATATAAAAAATAAACTGCTTTAACCCTTTCCTCCATAGTGACGCTTTTTGACGCCACCCTCTTTACTCCATAATCATAATGACGCCTTTTGACGCCTGTGTAGTACCTCAGTTGAAACGCTTCGACTACAAAATGTCTGCATCAGACTTAAAAAAATTAGTATCCAATATGAAAAGGATATTAATGAGAATATCTAATTTGAATTTCATTGATGAAATATTCATTTTCACAATGCATTAAAATACTTTAAACCCGATGAATTTTTTTTGTTAAAAAAATCCTATGCAAATCAAGTATGTAAAAAAAAAATTCCATGGAGGAAAGGGTTAACCCTCTGCACCAAAAAAACTATAGAATGCTTAATAATTCAAAAACCTTTCTACCAAAGAATTTTTGGGATAAGATGGATAGGTTTTTTGCAATGGGCTTGTAGAATAATTGAACTTGCATCAATCGATATTAGCAATAAATTCTTATTTGTACTGAAATTGACTTAAATAATATTTCAAGAACAAAGGAAACCCTTCTCTAACCAAGGTACATTGTTAACCAAAGTTTGGTTTATATATTACTGAAATAAATGAAGAATGTATCCATGGGACACATATGTCCCTGGCTTGAAAATATACAGCAGATTCTGATATTTTTTAATTTTCCGAGGGACATAACTCAGGAATGGTGAAGTATGCCACCCAAATTCGAACTTGATCTGTGTTTGGTGGTCATAAGCTTTGTGTATAAGTAAGACTGTGGAAACGACAAATTTAGAAATTTTTAGATTTATAAGGGACATAACTCAAGAAAGGTCAAAGTGATGCCACCTAAAACAAACTTGATCTGTGTTTTGGCCATTAAAAAATATCAATTGATGCTAATATGTACACAGGCAAAGGTACATAATATAAATATGATGCAACTCATAAACAAAAATTCTAATCACAAAAATATTCAAAACTCATTCAAATGTAAAAAATCTGTCTAAACTTACTTCTCTTCCTGTTTAGAAGGTAAATCAGTACCATTAGGTACCCCTGGTGAGGAGGAGGAATTCTGCTGAGGTATAAATGTTCCTTCACATGCAACCTGGGCTGTCAATACTGCCTCAAACAACTGCCCTCTAGTGGTGAAATTACTGATTAAGAGTTCAGTATCACCTACAGCTACACCAAATGGTACAACTTCATCACTTTCATCTTTGATCAACCTTAATGCATACCTTTATATGAGGAGAAAAAGGGAAAATGTCTAAGGTTATTAAATCATGAGATTACAGAAATGTCAATACTTTTTTTATTTGTTGGATACACTTTTATTTTTTTTTGGAATATATTATAACCAACTTTTGGACCTTATAAATTAGTTTATCTGTTTCAATCAATAGTCTAATATTTTTCAGATTGATTCTATTATCCAATATTTGAAAATACTGCCATGAATAACATGTGCAACAAGAATGTGTCCACAGTACACGGATGCCCCACTCGCACTATCATTTTCTATGTTTAAAGGACTGTGAAATTGGAATAAATTCTCTAATTTGGCATTAAAATTAGAATGATCTTATCAAAGGGAACATGTATACTAAGTTTCAAGTTGATTGGACTTCTACTTTATCAAAAACTACCTTGACCAAAAACTTTAACCTGAAATTTGCACTATCATTTTCTATGTTCAGTGAACCGTAAAATTGGGGTCAAAACTCTAATTTGGCATTTAAATTAGAAAGATCATATCATAGGGCACATGTATACTAAGTTTCAAGTTGATTGGACTTCAACTTCATCAAAAACTACCTTGACCAAAAACTTTAACCTGAAGCCAAAAACTTTAACCTGAAATTTGCACTATCATTTTCTATGTTCAGTGAACCGTAAAATTGGGGTAAAAACTCTAATTTGGCATTTAAATTAGAAAGATCATATCATAGGGCACATGTATACTAAGTTTCAAGTTGATTGGACTTCTACTTTATCAAAAACTACCTTGACCAAAAACTTTAACCTGAAATTTGCACTATCATTTTCTATGTTCAGTGAACCGTAAAATTGGGGTCAAAACTCTAATTTGGCATTTAAATTAGAAAGATCATATCATAGGGCACATGTATACTAAGTTTCAAGTTGATTGGACTTCAACTTCCTCAAAAACTACCTTGACCAAAAACTTTAACCTGAAATTTGCACTATCATTTTCTATGTTCAGTGAACCGTAAAATTGGGATCAAAACTCTAATTTGGCATTTAAATCATAAAGATCATATCATAGGGCACATGTATACTAAGTTTCAAGTTGATTGGACTTCAACTTCCTCAAAAACTACCTTGACCAAAAACTTTAACCTGAAGCCAAAAACTTTAACCTGAAATTTGCACTATCATTTTCTATGTTCAGTGAACCGTAAAATTGGGGTCAAAACTCTAATTTGGCATTTAAATTAGAAAGATCATATCATAGGGCACATGTATACTAAGTTTCAAGTTGATTGGACTTCAACTTCCTCAAAAACTACCTTGACCAAAAACTTTAACCTGAAGCCAAAAACTTTAACCTGAAATTTGCACTATCATTTTCTATGTTCAGTGAACCGTAAAATTGGGGTCAAAACTCTAATTTGGCATTTAAATTAGAAAGATCATATCATAGGGCACTTGTATACTAAGTTTCAAGTTGATTGGACTTCAACTTCATCAAAAACTACCTTGACCAAAAACTTTAACCTGAAGCGGGACAGACGGACGAACGAACAGACGAACGAACGAACGAACAGACGGACGGACGAACGAACGAACGGACGCACAGACCAGAAAACATAATGCCCCTCTACTATCGTAGGTGGGGCATAAAAAGTAGGCTATATTAACATATTTGATAACATTCTGTATACATACCTTTTAGTTAATGATTTCCAATACTCTAATGAAACACCTGGTGATACAGCTAAGGCTTTCTCCCACTGGAAAATAATCAAACTTTCATAAGCATAATAAACTAAATATTTTGCATGCTTTTTGTTATTGATAAAAAAAACTTATTTTTTTGTAATTATTTCTTTTGGTGCTTGAAGTAGATGAGACTATGATTTTCCCTACAACTACATTACTTCAATTTCTATAATGTTAACTGGTATTTGTTTTTAGCATTGACTCATCAGCACCTAAAGGAACAAAAAGCCTGAATTTTTTAATAAATTGCTGTAGCTATAGAAAATCTTCTTATTTGTGTCATACAGATCCACATGATTTTTTCACAATGTAAATTTCTTGACCTCATTCATTACTTTTTGGGGATTTTTTTCTGTGAGTAATTTGTCAGATTTCACATGTGGAACAAAAACTGTACCCTTCTGACTTGAAAAGATACGAATTCTGTAAACACAAAGAACCTGAGAACAGTGGGAGCCAAAATTAAAAATTCAGATTACTTAATTGCAGTATCCTGTCTTTTTAATTTACCAATATTTGAAAACATATTGTAGAATTTACAACAATTATTTTGGTATTAACATAATTGATTACAATATCTTTGTTACTTTAATAAACAATTTAAGAAATACATGTGAAATACAGTCTTATATCAGTAATACAACAAGAATGTGTCCATAGTACACGGATGCCCCACTCGCACTATAATTTTCCATGTTTAGTGGACCGTGAAATTGGGGTCAAAACTTTAATTTGGAATTAAAATTAGAAAGATCATATCATAGGGAACATGTGTACTAAGTTTCAAGTAGTTGTGACTTTAACTTCATCAAAAACTACCTTGACCAAAAACTTTAACCTGAACTTCGCACTTTCATTTTCTATGTTCAGTTGACCATGAAATTGGGGTCAAAACTATAATTTGGCATTAAAATTAGAAAGATCATATCATGGGGAACATGTGTTCTAAGTTTCAAGTGGATTGGACTTCAACTTCATCAAAAACTACCTTGACCAAAAACTTTAACCTGAAGTCGGACGAACGAACGAACGGACGAACGAACGGAGGCACAGACCAGAAAACATAATGCCCCTCTACTATCGTAGGTGGGGCATAAAAATCTGCGATTTGGTTAAAGGGAAATAATTACTATGCATTTGTTAATTTAAAGGGAGATAATTAAACTGGATATTCATTCAAATTAACCAGATTTTGCATTATTTTGTGAAATATCTGGGACCAATTCCTGTATTAGTCCTTAACAATATCAATAAAAACATGAGGACCATTTTTATTTTTATTTCAAAAGAGCTATTGATCCAATATTTACCAATTATAACTGTAAAGTAGTATAATTCACTAAATGTAATACACTTTATCGCTAATCCTGGTTGACCCTTGAATTATTCAAGTTACAATTATCTGTGTTAACTTGTGATGGGGTTCATTTTTTTGTTGTCTTGTCTGACTTTTTAAGATGTTTTTAGTCTTTATAACTTCAGATCTATATTTTTATTAGCATGGAAGTGATAAGAACAAAATAGGAAAGAAACCATTTTACTCTTTAATAATACCTAAAATATGATGTAAGTTTTAATACCTGTCCCAGTTCTACAAGAACTTCACAATATCTTTGTATGTTTCCTAATTGCATATGTATCTTAGCAGACTCTTTTAAATGTTCCTCCCTGGTAGGTGCACCAATACCACCTCCAAACTTGGACATTTTGGCCATTTCTAATGTCTGAGCTTCTGACTAAAATAAGTTAAAAGAAAAGAAAAAAATCTACAAAACCAAAAGTTAAGAATATAGTGAGGACTCTCCATTTATGTATTTGCAAAGGAGTAGGTCCAGTAAGACCCCTTTTTGGCCCCAAAATATAGCAGTTTTACAAAATTGTTAAAATGTAAACTTTTAGTTATTTATTGGATAGTAGAATGGCTCTGCTACATAAATATGGGCTGTTTTTGACAATACAATGCACATATATTGGGTACTAGCACCATTAAGTCATGCTAAATTACTAAAATCTTTACAATTCCATCATTTTAGTTAAATTTTAGACGGTTTCCGTGTGAAACGAAAGTGGCCGCATTCGTGTTCATCCAAAATATTGAAATGGAAGTTGTATTTGATGATAATACATAACATATATAAAGATTGCGGATAAACACGGATGCGGCCACTTTCGTTTTTGACAAAAACCATCTGAAAAGGGACATTTTTTCGCATATTTGGTAGATTTTTCATATTTGAGCTTGAATCGGATTGTTTTTAATGATTAAATAAGTTAAAATCTTTCACATAAATTAATTGAATCCTATGAAATAGACACTTAAGTGTTTAAAAAGTGGTCAAAATCTTTCGTCAGATGAAACTGAAATTTGAGGCCAAAATCAGTCCTTACCGGACCGGACCTACTCCTTTGTAAAATTACTTCAATAACCATTCTTTCATATATATTTTTTATTTCTATGGCAAC
Organism: Mytilus galloprovincialis; assembly: GCF_965363235.1. Taxonomy (NCBI): domain Eukaryota; kingdom Metazoa; phylum Mollusca; class Bivalvia; order Mytilida; family Mytilidae; genus Mytilus; species Mytilus galloprovincialis. Next base: position 18,358,933 of record NC_134845.1, on the reverse strand, counting down.
ATTCCATATGATCAACTTGCAAATAATTTGTTCCATCAAATTAGTTTAAATGGTCATTAGAACACAGAAATTACTTTATTTAATAGTGGTGTTGCTGTTTGTTGAAATAAAACTACCGGTAGGATCATAGAACTAAACATTTTTATTAGATACATATATAGAGTTTATATAACATTTACTGTATATACTTACTGCCTTGAATTTAGTGAGATGTTTAACATGCATGATTCCTTTACTGTAATTCTCTCCAAGTAATGCATCATCCATACCCTGGACTACAGACACCAAGTCCCATAAATTATTGCTACCTGCTGGTTGCTGCAATATTGTAAAACTAACTTCAATTTGTGAGTTACTGAAATTTAAGATCAAGCTGGGAGATTTTTTGGCAGTAAAATAATTGTCCTTTAGTTTTCTTATAGTTATGTTGAGTCTTTTTTAAAGGTCAAGGTTTTTACTTTAAACTTAACATTATCAATGATCCATGAAAACTTGAAAGATAAATCTACCAATTATGTTCACCTGCAAAGTATTCAATGTACTAAATATGGTTAACCTATTGCTTATGGTATTTAAAAAAGGCCCAATAATTTTTCAGAAAATAATCTGTTAGTATTCACAAACTTCAGAAGTACGTAAATGCTATAGTTATGCAGATAACCAATACATTCTATATCTACTTAAAAAAAAAAACAAGTATTTAAAAAAGTTAATTATAAAACTTACACTAAAAAACTTTGAAAATACTTTGAGAGTTTGAGGTCTGACATCTTTTAGACCAGCCAGTTCTAATTGTTTTATTTTACGTTCAATAGAAGCTCTTCCAATCATTAATGGATTCTGACCAGGAACCATTGCTGTTTCTGAAATCACAAAATGTAATGATCTTTTGTGAGGCATATCATTCACTGAAATATGCATAGAGTTTTATCATGGAAACACATATTCACAAAAAATAAACAATTTTATTCACTCATTATATTTATTTCTCATACCTCACCATCTTTAAAGGAAACATATATTATAGCTGACTATGTGGTATGGGCTTTGCTCATTGCTGAAGGCTATACAGTGACCTGTAGTTGTTAATTTCTGTGTCATTTGGACTTTTGTCAAGGTTGTGGCAATCACAAACCACATCTTTTTATTTTTTATAGCAAATCAAATCATGGTTATTTTATATTTCACTAATACCTAATTAAACAAAAACTGAGAATATAACAAAATACCAACCAACAGTTCCAAAGATTTCAGACCAAGGTTTTCCAGCTATGATGTTCATCTCTAATGGTTGTACTAGTGGTGTAATGTTCCAAAGTCGGACTGTCGAATCCCTAGAGCTAGAGGCTATCAGAAATGGTCTGTCTGGATGACTTGTAAGACCTAAATGAAAAACTAAGTTTCAAGTTGATTGGACTTCAACTTCATCAAAAACTACCTTGACCAAAAACTTTAACCTGAAGCAGGACGAACAGACGCACAAACCAGAAAACATATTGTAGGTGGGGCATAAAAATGTTTTACAAAAATCTTTAAACTTTGACCAACATGGAAAACAAGAGTCAATAGTACAAACATATAGGCACATAAGGGTATGGAAGTATGCTCCAGTCACAATTATACTGAGACACAGGGAATTCAATATTTGAATACTTCTAAGACTGATATCATCAATTTGTGATCTCTTTATGTACACATCTTTTAATAGCACATGCCCTCAATTTCTCCAAAACAAAGGTTCTTGCATTACTATCTTGTATATTAAATAACAGAGGGATTTCCCAAAGGAAAAAAAAGCTCCAAGTTTAAGATTTAACCAACAAGATATATTTAATCAAAGAGCTGAATAGCTCTGAGGGGAAAGACGGCCCTTGTTTCTATTCATTTTTTTTTTGGGGGGGGGGGTATCTTTTGATAGTCTTCATATAAAGAATGAAAAAAAGAACAGCTAGAACATGTAGAAAGGTTGACAATATTGAAATCAATTGTTGTTTAATGTAATTTCCTTTCCTTAGTTTAGGATTCAATTTTGACCAATGGAAGAGATCTGCATCTTCTAAATCTAAACATTCGATTAAAGTTGATAGTTAATTATCTAAAATTCAACTGAATTCTGTCATTTAACAACAACTAAAATATTTTTGGAAATCTTAATTGTGTACCACTGAACTGCAGACTAGGGCCATTTTCCATTTTTTGTGACAGTACTCTAAGATTTTAAAGTTTTTTCTTAAGAAAGTTTGGACTGAAAAATCTAATCAGTTTTAGATTTCCATTGATAAAGTTCCCATTTACAACTCTCATCACAGGGATACAGGTACTAATAAAAAACAATATGATTGATGTGAACTGTAACTCAATTCATTTTTACCATTACAATGATTATGTTGGTACACAAAGATTTAGTTTAAATGGAAGACTACTAATCATATATCAAATGAAATGTCACATTTTAAGTGTTCAGATACATTAACTTTTATTTTAGTGGATAATTACTAATCAATTGAGGTGCTCCTGAATTGGAGGAAGATTCTCAAAACAAAATTTTACAGAAAAAAATGAAGAAAATCGTTTCTCTCCCCTATCTCATGTATCCCCACGATCTTTGTTTACTTTGAAAGTTGTTGACCTACAAATTAAAGTATTGCATGTTGATGTTTGAATCACCTACAGCAAACATTACTATGTTTAAATTTAACAAATACCAATTTTTAATTAGTGCACGATCTCTGAGAATGATTTAAACCAGTGAAGGATATCCCTGCTTCTGCGTAGTGTGGCATTCCAACAATGAGGTCACTATAAAATACAATGTAGGTTGGATATATTTAGAATATCTCGTCATACTGATTTTTCCGGATTGTAAAAGAAATGTAAATAGTGTAAAGGAGAGCTCAAGATACGATAATTTCGCGAGAAACAGAAGGGAAATGTGTAAAAAAGTGTTTAAAGTCAAACTATTCATTTGTGTGTCTCCCTCTCATCAATTTCAGTAAGATTTGTTGGGGGGTTTTCCACACTATAAAAACAAAATGAATGATGGGAGGGAATGTCACTCTGGTCAACCCCATAGAGGATTGACGGCTTGAAGCCGTCTTTCCCCAAAAAACAGATAGGTATAGAATTTTACTACTACATTAATAACATTGGTTTATTTTTAGATACCATAAACATCAGCTCCATGGTCTAAAATGGTGTCAATACAGGCTCCATCTCGTAGATCCCAAATTCTGATAGAGTAGTCCCAGCTCCCAGTTATCAATAAATATGGTATTTCTGTGTTCCATAAAAGACCTCGTATAGGGGCAGTGTGTCCATTTAATATACAAATACAAGCTCCTTGAGTGTAATCCCATACTCGAACTGTCCTACAATATACTTTTACATTATTGAGCATCCCTTTTCTATATAACTTCATAAAAAAATCATAATATTTTGCTAATTTTGTATCAAGCAGAGTGTTCACTCTCCTTCTCATATAACCTCCTTGCTTATGTTACAAGAGGTCTTGTACTTAAGGTCACTAGGGTAAATATCAGCCAATTAGATTCTGGGAAGATAATTCAATATCTCTTTTTAAAAAAGTTCATATTCACTTCTTTTAGAGTAAAACATGCATTCAAGTATATAAATTATGTTCAACTTTTTTTTTAAATTTGAAGTTTTATATGACTTTAACTGTTCTTTTTCCCTTTACAAATATATTTGATAAAATATAGTACAAACCCATCATCTGAACCACTACAGATAATACTTTCTCTTAGTGGACACCATTTTACTTTGAATACTTTAGCTGTATGACCTAAAAAAAGAAACACAACTATTTAGGTGTCATAGACAACAAAAATCCATATTCATAAATGGTTCTACATTTGACAGTTTCTTAAATGGAAGAAAAAGCTTTAAAACTAAGCATAGAGTAGGCAAATTGACATATCTCACATGCACAAATCATGCACAAACAATTACTTTTATATTATATAGGGATAAAAAACAAGTGGCTTCATTCTTCTAAAGTTTGTTTATGAATAAATACAAGGAGGTGTTGTAACTATATGACATATATACTACAAATATAATATCTAGAAACAATGAATCATGAAAATGAAGTAAAAAATTATGCTATTCCTGTTGGACATACATGTTACAATTAGAAACTTCAATTTTTTTAACGAATATTCAAAGCTGTATCGTTTTTATGAAAAGACTGAAAGACTAATGGATTAAATCAATAAATACAGAACTATGTTAAATATGAATCATTTCTATGCCTTTAAATGATATAAGTACACAACAAAAAATCATAAGCTAGATATTAAAATAAAATCATCATAATTCTATTATAAATTTATAGATATTTTATTGTAGAGCTCAAAATACATATCCACCTGCAAAAATCAGCCCGTTACATTTGAACAAAAAAAAAATCCATGTCTGCTGCAAAAATCCATTGAGTTTGTGCAAAATGTAGACCGTTGAAATGAAGATATTTCTTGTTAGGGTTACATCAGCTTGTGAAATGGACAGAATGCAGTTTACCAAATCTTGACACCTAATGCCAGCGTCACACATTGGCGTTTAGACCAGCGTGCACCAGACTTATAGAGAAAATTGACAAAGTTGGTATACGTTAGTTGCACACCAGAGGAACGCTAAGCCATGGTTAAACACGTGTTGCATAAGTTTGAAGTACATCCAAATGCAAATGTATACGCTTGGTGAACACTCTAACTCCAGGTAATTTTTATGCAGCACAAAAAATTTCATCTAGCTCAAGCTTTTGTCTAGCGTATACCTGTACGCTACACACACGTTATACATACGCTACAAGCGTGTGGAAAATGCTACAGAGAAGCTTGAGACAAGTTTAGGGCATGTTGTATGTGCTTCAAGATTGTTCAACTTTAACTAAAATGTATGCAAATGTGTTTGTAACAAACACCCCATAATAAAAGGTCCCAGACACGCCGAATGCATGGATTATCGCCCCAGATTCAACCGGGACGCGTCCCAAATATGTTCAAGAGACTTTTTATCTTTTGTAGTGTGCATTCCATCTATGTTAACCAAACCCCAGGCATACTCCAACATACGTCACTTGAACGCCCAATAAACGCTTAAGTACGCCAAATACAAGCTGAAAGTTCGTTGTGCACATGATACAGATATAATTGACAGGTTAAATATATCCAAATTTACAAGCATATTTGCAGCGTAGATGATTTTTTACCACGGCCAGTGTAAGTCCGAGGTATACGCTGATGTGTGACGCCAGTATTATACATCAAGTTTAAAACAATAAGATAAACAAGCACTCAAGTAAAATACAGGTAAAATTTGTGCAAATGTAATTTCAGTCAAAATTCAAAATTGTGCAAATGTAGGTTTCCTGCCAATCAATTGAGAAATGAGTAAGACATCTTACCAGTAAATACTTTGAGAGGAGCATCAGCTGTAGTAGGTATATAGTATACTCTGACTTTCATATCTCCACATCCAGTCACTAACATATCTCTGTCAAATATCATAAAAACAGGAGTTTATATGAATTCACTTGATTTTAATGCATTATTTCTGTTTTCTGGTACTTAAATCTTTTCTATAATAAAAAGTTCGACATATATGTTGTTTGTTTGTTCTACTTTTTATTGCCTTTTTTTCCCCCACATCTTTGGTTGTATTGGCTTATCCTGATAAAGAATGTTGAAGAGAAATACTTTCAAACAGTTTTAAAAGGCTTTATAGACATAGATGACGCAATGTACATGTACTGATTTTGTGTCATGAATAGATACCCTGTATCCTTGGTTTTACTTTTATATAAAGGTTTTGTAGATTATCACTAAATAAAAATGTTCTTGGACTAGATTAATCATCATTAAATTTAATTTTACACTTAACTTATTAAGCTTACTTATTATGTGGACTCCAATCACAGCCAAAGACAGGTTCAGGATGTCTGTATTTCTGTATAACTTCACCATTTACCAATCTTATGATACTGAAGAATAATCATTCTAATATATAGCACTTGCTAAAAACTTGACACTACTAAAATTTGTCAGAGTTTATTATTTTTCACCTGAAGAGGTTTACTTTTGCATATTGTACTTTTATTTCATAAATCCTCAAGTGAAAGTTGAATGTGTGAAAATGTCATTGAAGGTGCACCAATTTTAAATGATTTATTATCAGGAGTCCAGTAGCCCTTTTCACAAAAAATCCTAAGTGTATAATTAATCTTACAATAAAAATTTTAGTTGAATTGTTAGGGATTATTTTAGACTTACGATAAATTTTACCCATAAGGTTTTTTGTAATCAAAGAGCTGAAAGCTCTGAGGAAAAATGACGCCACTGTCTCTAATATTGGGATAGTTTTTATGCAAGTCTTGATTTTCACATACCGTAATTAGTTTAACAATGCAACATGTCTCGTAAGCATATAATTGATATTCGTATATGTGTGTGTGTGTGAAGTGAAGGTGACAACTGGCTGTTTTTTAAGACAAATGAATAGGTCAAGACTACCTGAATTGTACAAATAAATACCGTAGAAAGGCTTGTATATTTCTCACTGGTACATAGTCTGAATCCGGGTCCGTTCGCGCCCACTCATGTTCGCCCCTTTCACTTTCACACCCTACATGTTCGCACCCAATCTTAATTGGTTTTGTGTTTAATAACTCTGTAAGCAAGTGTTTTCTTATAAGTATAATTGTTGTCATTGTCTCAAAATAAAGTGAGACAGCATTTTTTTTTGTGTTGAATAAATCTTAATCATGTTTTAGATAGCGCATTGTTAAAAATTATAATAATCCTTTCTAAATAAAGTGGTATTTTGTCAACATTTTATTTTGTGTTGAATAACTCTTAATCATGTTTTGTTAGTGTATTGCTATAACTTTGTTTCATTGACTTCTTTCAAAATGAAGTGAGATTCTGACTATGTTTTTTTCTGTGTGTTGAATAGATTTTATCATGTTTTGGTTATAATAGTGGATTGCTATATTTTGGTTCCTATATTTTATTGTTTCGTTGTTTCAGATCAAAGGGACCAACCTGTTAAAAACAATTATCTTTTGTGTTTTTCCTTAAAAATCTTCAATGTTTTACTCATACCAAGCTATAAATACATTCAGTATTTACACCAAAGCAATTTAAAACAACAATCATTTTTTCCAATTATTCAACTTGAATTTGAATTAAAATTGGGCGCGAATGAGTAGAGTGCAAACGGACCTTGGGTGCGAACGTGTAGGGTGCGAAAGTGTATTGGGCTCGAACAGACCTGATACCACATAGTCTGAACCCCCTTCTCCCACAAAATATTAAGTAAATAATCTTTTTGTTACTGTTATCAAAGGTCTAATGAAACTCAGGTAATTTCAAACATTGTCAAAGAATTCTAGTCAAACCGGCACCTGGTTAGATTGGCACCTGGACAAATCAGCACCTGGTTAAATCGACACCTGATTTAGTCAATTCGTCACCCATGTTAAATATAAATTTTAACGGTATTTTATGCAAAAAGAGTAAAAAATAAGTAAGGGGTTGCCAGAATTTTTTTCAGTATTTAAGCAAAAAGAGTTAAATACTAACTTTCACATTTTTGGGTGTTCATGTACATTTTGTATATATTTATTTTTCTCAATGACTTTTTTGGTGTATTTTTAATGATATATATATGAGTAGTCAAAATAATTATTACGTCTGGCAAGGCTTTTTAAATTTTATTCTAGGACACCTTTCTATGACCGCAAGGCTATGTTAATTTTTTTCTGGGACGCCTTCCTACGAACTTCATAGGAAGACATCACAGAAAAAAAATAAAATAGCCTTGCCAGACGTCATAATTATTTGGACTAATACATGAGATATTGGATATGTTTATGCATTATTTAAACCAGTTGAGCATTTTACAGGATTGTTTGTTTAATGCTTTTTAAACTTTACTGAAAAAAAAACACCTTAAATTTGCTTATTATTTGGCATGAAAGTTTGATTTATTGAAGGCACTGGCTACGGTTACATGGAAATGTAACAATAATAAAAATATTATTGTTACATTGGAGACTAAATGCCGGAATGCATGGTTGGGTGAGGACCTGATTAATTACGAATGTAACAATAACTATTGAGGCTACGGTTACATAGCGTTATTGTTACATGAAAAACAGCAATGTACGATGGGACTTGTAATATGTACTAAATAATAAAAGTTTAAGACATTTATTTTATATTTACAATACATACAATGTCTTTATTTTTTTTTATTTACAATTACAGTTTATAAATATCCAGTAAGTGGTTTTTGGAGCAAGTTTAAGTCCGACACATCATTTTGACGAATCCACTCCAAGCAGCCATCACACACAAGTAATAAGGGGGCAGGACCTTTTTCGGGATGCGGGATTGGGTGTTTTTTTAAGCTCGGGATTTCGAGATTGATCTTTCGGGATGTCGGATTTATTTTTTTTTAAATTCGGGACCTCGGGACTTCATGTTTTTAAGCCCGGGATTTCGGGATCAGGACCCCTCCTACCCTCCGCTGTGAACGTCTGTATCACATACCGTGCAATTCAATTCTGCGATATTCCTTTTAGAAGATAAGGAAATCTTTAATGTTACAAATGGAAGTTTTAACGACCTTGACTGGCTATACAGCCGGCTTGCACGGTCGGTCTTTAATGTTTGCCATGCTTTCTGTGAGAAATACTATTTTACTCTCGCAATGTTTATATTCTCATCCGATCTTTTGGTTGAAAGCATGTGGTGTAGTTTCATGTTGTCTTTTAATATGATTGCATTGCCGTCCATTACGGATGTTAGGTTTACCTCAGATTTCAGTATCCAACTTAGCAGTTAACAAACTTTGCTTCAGTTGATGTATCAATTTTATAGAGTTGCTTTTGTATAGAGCTATAGCTATAGAGCTGTATGAAATTTGTGTCTTGATATTGTTTCATTTTCGTTTCAAACGCATCCCAAGTTTTTCATCCAAAACTAAATTGGTAAAATAAATCTCTTCATCCATTGTTCAAAGTATATAATGACAGTAATAAGAGAAGGTGTGCAGTTAAATACTTCAAACAGTGAACACTTTATCAGCCCCAGTTCTCAACAACAAACTATATTTTTGCATTAATTTTGACACTACTAATCTGAGGTATTTTTATTACCTTTAAGATTAATATGTAAAACTACTTAAACACCATTTGTATAATAATAATACTTATTAATTATCATTATTACAAGTATTAATTAGTACATATGAAAGAATTAAGCAACACAGCTAAAGAAGATTTAAATTTAATAAATTTAGCGTACATTGCTGTTTTTCATGTAACAATAACACAATGTAACGGTAGCCTCAATAATTATTGTTACATTCGTAATTAATCGGTTCTTTGCCCAACTTTGCATTCCGGCAATTAGTCTCCAATGTAACAATAATATTTTTATTATTGTTACATTTCCATGTAACCGTAGCCAGTGCCTTTATTGAAAGGGACTCATAGTTTTCCATTTTATTTTAATAATTGTCTAATTGTTAAAACAACAGCTTGGGTAAGGGCTTCGTTGTTTACCTTTATACACAACAACATATTCACTATGTACTTGGTAACAGTTATTAATTAATTGAATAGAAAATATTATAACAAATATTATTGGATGCCGACTTGACGTCAAAATGCGGTCACAAATAGGTGCCGATTTGACTAGATGCCAATTTAACCAGGTGCCGACTTGACTTGTACGTTTCAATTCCTCTGCGATCGTTTGCGGTATTTTCTTGAGAAAAACCTATTTTCCATCATCAAAGAGAAGAAGAAACTGCTTGAAAATGATTCTGGAACGCTTCATGATTGTTAAAATAAGTTAAATTCACTCAAAAAACAATTTTAAAACTTGAGATGTTTAAACAGGAAGTTTCAAAAGCACGTGTAAAAGAAGAAATTAACCGGTGAAAGTGGAAATCCGTACATAACAGATATCACTATAGTACGACTTTGAAAGCAAAACAGTTCCATCCTTTTGTAAAACAGTCTTTAATATACCTATCACATTAATGTTTGAAGGGTCTTAAGCTTATTCAAACCATAAAAGTCGGTATGAAACACCAAAACGGAATGAACAATAACCGATTACGTTTTGTAGTTTACAAATTCTAAACTGGTTCCCGTCAAACTACAACACTTTGTTCGAGTATAGTGGAATACAAGCAGAAACCAGTTAGTTTGTAAACTGGTTCCTGGCTGATTACTACACAGTGACCTCTCATGCATAATGATAACACAAGCAAATTCCAGTTTGTATAGAAAATAGTAAATACGAAACCAAGCGCGGTAGGCAGAGAAATGTAATGAAGTTCAGGTCGCCAGTTATGGAACAATGACTGCGTCATTTTCCAAAAAGGACTACAGATATTTTGTTATTCTCTTATATTCTGTTAAGGTTGTTCTTTTAAAAACAAATACTGTAAATTAAGAAATTATTGAGTGCATTTATTACTGCGTTTTTTAATTTTTGCAATATTGAAAAAAATCCTGTTTAATACACATAGAAAATTTCAAAATATGAGTTTATATTATTGCTATTATAACCCTGTTGCAGTTTTCACAATAATAAAAACATGAAATAATTTGTTAATTCACAGAAAGGTAATACTACCAATAAGTATCTTGTCCAACAGACATAATCCTTCTGGAATCACTCTGGTTCCAAGCCACACCAAAAACAGGGCTTTCTCCATGCTGCCAAAATACATAGGTCATATACAACAATTTAGCATATAGATTGATAAATTTTGTATCAAAGACAATCCCACCCCTCCTTTTGATCTTTTATTTTGCACCACTACGTAAACCTCACAAAGCAGTATAATTTTGTTAAAGAGATAGCACATCAAGCTATCTTATAGAAGCAGATGAGCACATGACTTTATGACACATGATATAACTAAGTCATAATGAGATCACAGGCATGCTATTAATTGTAGATATCTGTGGTAGTAACTTTAACACAAAATAAAAACAAAAGAGATTCGCAATCTATGATCTTTCGAAAACAACTGAACACTGCACAATATGAATATCAATCAATTGCACACATTAATTTTTGGTGAAAAGTAAAATAACAAAAACTCCCTTTTCAAATGGCAAAATCAAAAGCTAAAGTACATTAAACTGTTTTCTGACTTGGTACAGGCATTTGCTTCTGTAGAAAATGGTGACCTTGCTTACATCTTTGGTCTCCCATTGATAGTTGTTCAATTGATATAGTGCAATCATACCAGATCTTCTTATTTTCAATATGTGCTTATCTGATCTACCGTAAACATAACTCATTTGTCAAAGATTTCTTACAAATCAAAATAATCTCCATCATTTGTTCTGTAGTGGATAGTTGTCTGATTGACATTGATGTGATTATGTCACATCTCAATGTTTTTATAAATATGCATCTGAATCTGATCTACCATAAATATAACAGTTATAGGGCAAATATTTCTAACGCGTTCAGACATGCAATATTTACCTCATGGAATCTTTGTGTGATTCTGTTGGTGGTATAATTCCATATGAATATCCCTTTCTTAGAAGTACCTGCTACCAAACAATTTAAATCAGCTGGGGCCCAGCATATAGAATAAATCACTCCCTCATTACCTGGGGATGTTTTTACCTATAAAGAAACACCTAACATTAGTCTATCAGGGTCCTTTTGGAGAGTATCTGTGTAACACATTTGGTAATCTTCAGCTAAACTGAAGGTCTCAAATTAATTGGACATTCTGTTCACTATATAAGTATTCAGGCAAATTATATTAGACTTATTATATTAACTTGTATTTCATACAGTATAGAAGTAAAGTTCCTACATCAAAACTAATGGTAAAATGATCTTCCTTGTTTTAGATGGAATAATTACCCAAATATCTGTATCATTAGTGTATGCTATGTTGCAACTAATGATTCAAGCCATTTATATGGTGTGCTTATACACCAATGTCCCAGGTTAGCCATAGGGGAGGGTCGAGTGCCCTCAAACATGTTTTAACCCTGTTCCAAGTCAGAAGACTGTAATTCAGTGGTTGTAGTTGGTTCCTGTCTTATCATATTTGTTTTTGTTATTGTCATATTGGCCTTTTCATTTTTGTTTTTTAAAGCTGACTATAAGGTAAAAGTAATGCTCATTGTTGAAGCCTTTATGATTCCCTATACTAGTTGCATGCTTACTTTCCACATTCTTTGGCCTCAGATGGATATTTATCTCATTTCCTTATATTATAAACAAAGCTGTTAATTAATCTACTAAATAAAAAAAATTTGGAATAGTATAAAACATTTCTGACATGACTTACAGCCTCCATATTAGTAACATTCCAAACTTTAACTGTACCGTCAAAACTGGCTGTGGCTAACAAATCTACATCATCAGGGCAAAATATACACTCAAATATGGTTTCTATGTGTCCCTAAAAAACAGAAAAGTAACAATCAACATCATCAGGGCAAAATATACACTCAAATATGGTTTCTATGTGTCCCTACAAAACATAAAAGTAACAATCAACATCATCAGGACAAAATATACACTCAAATATGGTTTCTATGTGTCCCTACAAAACAGAAAAGTAACAATCAACATCATCAGGTCAAAATATACACTCAAATATGGTGTCTATGTGTCCCTACAAAACAAAAAAGTAACAATCAACATCATAAAAAGTAACAATCAACATCGTAAAAAGTAACAATCAACATCATCAGGACAAAATATACACTCAAATATGGTGTCTATGTGTCCCTACAAAACAGAAAAGTAACAATCAACATCATCAGGACAAAATATACACTCAAATATGGTTTCTATGTGTCCCTACAAAACATAAAAGTAACAATCAACATCATCAGGACAAAATATACACTCAAATATGGTGTCTATGTGTCCCTACAAAACATAAAAGTAACAATCAACATCATCAGGACAAAATATACACTCAAATATGGTGTCTATGTGTCCCTACAAAACAGAAAAGTAACAATCAACATCATCAGGACAAAATATACACTCAAATATGGTTTCTATGTGTCCCTACAAAACAGAAAAGTAACAATCAACATCATCAGGACAAAATATACACTCAAATATGGTGTCTATGTGTCCCTACAAAACATAAAAGTAACAATCAACATCATCAGGACAAAATATACACTCAAATATGGTGTCTATGTGTCCCTACAAAACAGAAAAGTAACAATCAACATCATCAGGACAAAAAATACACTCAAATATGGTTTCTATGTGTCCCTACAAAACATAAAAGTAACAATCAACATCATCAGGACAAAATATACACTCAAATATGGTTTCTATGTGTCCCTACAAAACATAAAAGTAACAATCAACATCATCAGGACAAAATATACACTCAAATATGGTGTCTATGTGTCCCTACAAAACATAAAAGTAACAATCAACATCATAAAAAGTAACAATCAACATCATAAAAAGTAACAATCAACATCATCAGGACAAAATATACGCTCAAATATGGTTTCTATGTGTCCCTACAAAACAGAAAAGTAACAATCAACATCATCAGGACAAAATATACACTCAAATATGGTTTCTATGTGTCCCTACAAAACATAAAAGTAACAATCAACATCATCAGGACAAAATATACACTCAAATATGGTGTCTATGTGTCCCTACAAAACATAAAAGTAACAATCAACATCATCAGGACAAAAAATACACTCAAATATGGTTTCTATGTGTCCCTACAAAACATAAAAGTAACAATCAACATCATCAGGACAAAATATACACTCAAATATGGTTTCTATGTGTCCCTACAAAACATAAAAGTAACAATCAACATCATCAGGACAAAATATACACTCAAATATGGTGTCTATGTGTCCCTACAAAACATAAAAGTAACAATCAACATCATAAAAAGTAACAATCAACATCATAAAAAGTAACAATCAACATCATCAGGACAAAATATACACTCAAATATGGTTTCTATGTGTCCCTACAAAACAGAAAAGTAACAATCAACATCATCAGGACAAAATATACACTCAAATATGGTTTCTATGTGTCCCTACAAAACATAAAAGTAACAATCAACATCATCAGGACAAAATATACACTCAAATATGGTGTCTATGTGTCCCTACAAAACATAAAAGTAACAATCAACATCATCAGGACAAAATATACACTCAAATATGGTGTCTATGTGTCCCTACAAAACATAAAAGTAACAATCAACATCATCAGGACAAAATATACACTCAAATATGGTTTCTATGTGTCCCTACAAAACATAAAAGTAACAATCAACATCATCAGGACAAAATATACACTCAAATATGGTTTCTATGTGTCCCTACAAAACATAAAAGTAACAATCAACATCATCAGGACAACATGTACACTCAAATATGGTGGCCCGAGACCACAATTAATTCCTCTATCATTTCTTTATAACGTTTTGTCACATTAAAAAAAATTTGCCTATTCTTTTTGTCTAATTTTTTGTGTGTGTAATGAACAGTACAAGTCCAAAAATATATGCAATTTTCAGAAAAATTGCATCTGTACATCATACAAATTTGGCCAATACACATCCATACCCCTATAGGCAAGTCAAGAGATGTTCCGAAAAGTGTAAATATAACCTTTTTGCACCTGGCCTAATCACTCTTTCCTTATTAAAATCAGTTAAAATAAAACATCCAAAAGTTTATTTCAGCTCTCTTCTTTCATTTCCACCCCAGAAAAGCTAAGAAATGAATGAGAAAGGGAAAGAAAAAAAATAAAGAAAAAATACACTATAATTAAAGGGAACTATATTCGTGAACAACGAAAAGCGGGGTCATTAATTGTGGTCTTGGGCCTGGTGTCTATGTGTCCCTACAAAACAGAAAAGTAACAATCAACATCATCAGGACAAAATATACACTCAAATATGGTGTCTATGTGTCCCTACAAAACATAAAAGTAACAATCAACATCATCAGGACAAAATATTCACTCATTTGCAATAGGGTTTCTATGTGTCCCTACAAATCAGAATAGTAAATAGGTTCACTTCTTATGTCTCTTAAAGAGGCATTGCCTACAATTTAGAATAAAAACATTTATAACAGCTTAATATGGAAATAATTTTTCATATAAAGAAGTAAGTAGTTTGATTCAATTTTGTTGAAATAAGGGCAATAACTTAACATTTTTTTTTCTTTTCAATTTTCATTAATATCTTTCATAAAGAAACGAAGGCTAGAGAAAAAAATTATTCGTTTTGCATTTTCCGATTTACTTAATACTTCTAAGGGGCATAACTCTTTCACAAATATTTGATCAGCACTGAATTTGAAACTGTCCAAGACAATGCTTAGATGGAGATTGTGCATGCATTCCAACCAGAAATACACACGAAATGAGGATACATCATAATGATATTCAGACATGGGGTATTACAAAGATGTATATTGTAAGGATCTTTTTTTCTTTTTATTTTGTTTTAAACAGTATATATAAAGTATATAAAATCAAATTTGGGAGTCTGAATAAATTCAGTAGGCTGGGATTTGGCAGCTAATACCCCTTTAAGCAAAAAAAAACATGCTTCATGTGTTGTCATTTATGACTGTTAGCAACCATTTATATTGCACTGAAATTAGAAATAATGTCCTGATCATTTATACAAAGAGCAAATCAATAATCATCTTTGCTCTGCTATTTTATAAGTAGTTTGTACTGAAACTAACAATACATGCAATGCATATGCAACAGCTAAAAATAGCAAAAACTAATTTAACTTCCATTAAAGTTTTGGTCCATTAAATAAATGCATCAACCTAAGTAAATAGTCTTCAACTGATAACTGTTTTCTACAATAAAAGCATCCACTAAAAAATAATCCTTTTTACAAAACAAACAAAATAATGAATTGTTCTTATTTAAAAAAGTTCAAAAGAATCACTTAAATTGGATCATCTGTAAACAGAAGCTTAATGGATATATTGTCTCATTTATTCAAATATATATGATTAATTTGGTAAAATTTAAAAAAAATAATGATATTGCTAACCAATAAGGTAAACTAAATTCATACTACATATAAAATCGTATATAAGTCTCATGTAAAGAAGTGATGCTTATTTGAGGAGTCTTCAAGATGAGTAAGGAAGTGCTACATGTTTGTGTAATGATAGTTTTCTTTAATATAACATTATGTCAAAACATTGATGACTACAAAAGACTGTACAATGATTTATTTGACAGCTATAATCCTGAGTTAAAACCAGTTCTAAATAATTCTGACAATATGAGGATTTCTATACTATTCGGCAATCTAGGAATAAACCATTTTGACGAGGTTGACGGAATATTATCACTATCGGCCAGCATTAATATGTCTTGGACTGACTCCTCACTTAAATGGAACCCTATCGATTATAACAACATTACAGAAATAAGTGTGTTTAAATCAACTGTTTGGTTTCCGTATTTATTACTTATAAACGACATACATAAGATTAAAACATTCGGCGCCAATAGTTTAATCAAAGTCTCTGTTCAGCATGATGGAAGTATTATTTGGATGCCAGGGGATATCATAAATTCAAAATGTCCAGCTAACATAAAGAAATTTCCATTTGATGAACAAGAGTGTTCATTGACATTTGTAGTATGGGATGCTGCTTGGCAAGTATTTCCACAACCTGCAGAAATTCCTTACACAGATTTTTATGCAACTCAGAACCCAGACTGGAACATTTTAAGTACAAAAGTTGGAATAAATCAGCTATTTGGGAATATGTCATATGAAGTCAAACTTAAAATAAAACGAGTACCGTTGTATTATAACATCCTGATATTTTTACCGATTACTCTTCTATCTTTATTGAATCCGCTCGTCTTTTTACTTCCCCATGAATCCGGTGAAAGGCTATCATATGGAGTGACTATCTTGTTGTCGTTTGTCATCTTTTTGACAATAGCGTCAGATAAAATACCAGCTACGTCAAATCCTATATCATTTCTCATAGTATTTATTGTCATGGTATTTACAACAAGTGCTATCATCATGTTTTTTAACCTGATAAACTCCTATTTTTTCCATAAACATCCGACTGAGATTAGAGGATTTCTACAATACACACTAAAGTCCATGTGTTGGAAACAGAGAAAGAACCAAGTTATGCCACTGCATAAAGATATCATTACATACAAAGACCTGGCATCAAAATCAGACAAAGTTTGTTTAGTATTGTCTTATGTTACAATGTTCCTTTTAATTGCTATATATTTTATTGTATTACTCTACTAAATGAAAGTAAATGATATAGATCTATGTCTCAACTGAAAAACAATTTTGATTGTATGTATACTGTAGTAACATTAATTTTCATTGTATGTATACTGTAGTAACATCAATTTTGATTGTACGTATACTGAAGTAACATTAATTTTCATGAGGTTAAAATTTTGTGGTGTTGTCTCTCAATAAGATTTGAAGGGGATTTATTTCATGGTTTCCTTAAATGTAAGTGGTATTATATGGAGGTTAAATTTTCGTTGGGGTTTTGATTTCATGGATATAATCTACCCACGAAATAAACGAAATAAAATCCTCCACGAAAATTTCTGCTTTTACAGTATATATTGGAGTTATGTTGTTAATGTTTCTATTGAAAAGATTTTCAAATGTTGCAAAAAAATTGTCCCTTTACGCATTTACAATTTGTTTCCAAACTTTTTATCTGTAGCACTTGATTTATAACAGAAATACTGGTTGTTCACACTATAAAAATTAGTAAAACTAAAAGAATTAACATATCTATACATACAGAAATTCACTGTTTTTAACAAATAACTTTAACAAGAAATACTGATGAAAATTTTTCTATTTACACAAAAACGTAACAAAAGTAAGGTCTAGGTCCATATATATACACAATCAAAAGCCGATTACTTGCATGTTTATTTTTGCTTGAAATTTCATGAATATGAGCACCTGAGTTACCTTCACTCTATTTTTTAGAAATGACATATTACAATGTTTTTTACTCATCATTGATATTATGTTGATAGTTAATAATTATAAAGCTTTATTACAACTGTCACATAAACTTATCATTAACCAAGAAATCTAGACATTGACCAATGAACCATGAAAATGAGGTCAAGATAAGATGAACCATGCCATGCAGACATTTACAGCTAACAATTCTTCCATACAACAAATACAGTTGACCTATTGCTTGTAGTTTAAGACAAGAGTGTACACACTGAAATGTCTCGCCTTCTTTACTAATCATTGATATTATATTGATAGTCCTAAAAAGTCCTAAATAAGAAGTTTTTTTACAACTGTCACAGAAACTTAATGTAAACCAAGAAAATATAACATTGACCTTTGAACCATGAAAATGAGGTCAAGGTCAGATGAACCATACCAGGCAGGCATGTACAGCTAACAATTCTTCCATACAACAAATATAGTTAACCTATTGCTTATAGTTCAAGAAAAACAGACAAAAACACAAGAACTTAACACTGAGCAATGAACCGAGAAAATGAGGTCAAGGTCAAATAAAACCTGCGCGACTGACATATAGATAATAAAACATTTCCATAAACCAAATGAAGTTGACCTATTGCATATACTATTAGAAAAAAAGACCAAAACTCAAAAACTTAACTTTGACCACTGAACTATGAAAATGAGGTCAAGGTCAGATGACACCTGCGAGCTAGATAGGTTCACCTTACAATCATTCCATGTACCAAATATAGTAGACCTATTGCATACAGTATAAGAAAAACAGACCAAAACACAAAAACTTAACTATAACCACCTGAACTTTGAAAATGAGGTCAAGGTCAGATGACACCTGCCAGTTGGACATGTACACATTACAGTCCTTCCATACATCGAATATACTAGACCTATTGCTTGTAGTATCTCAGATATGGACTTGACCACCAAAACTTAACCTTGTTCACTGATCCATGAAATGAGGCCGAGATCAAGTGAAAACTGTCTGACAGGCATGAGGACCTTGCAAGGTGAAAATGAGGTCAAGGACATTGGACATGTGACTGAAGGAAACTTCCTAACATGGGGCATCCATATACTAAGTATGAAGCATCCAGGTCTTCCACTTTCTAAAACATAAAGCTTTTCAGAAGTTAGCTAATGCCGTTGTAGCCGCCGCCGCCGAATCACTATCCATATGTCGAGCTTTCTGCGACAAAAGTGCAATATTGTCATTCTGTACATAAATTACAAATATCTCCGACTTTTGCTCGAATTTGAACTTATCTCAAACTTTATATTTCACCTGAAATTAACAAGTTACACTGCATTGAAGGGGATCCAATTTATCTTCAAGTGTTGCTATAGATCTTTTACTTAGACAAATTTATCAATGGTAAAGAGAGATAACTTGTGTAAAGTTTATTCTTGCTTTAACAAGTAAGATTAATTTGTATTTCAACAAGCAAGATTAATTTGTATTTTTCAACAAGTTAGATTAATTTATATTTCAACAATTAAGATTAATTTGTATTTTTCAACAAGTATTAAAGATTAATTTGTATTTCAACATTTTTCAACAAGTAACATTAATTTGTACTTCAACAAGCAAGATTAATTTGTATTTTTCAACAATTAAGATTAATTTGTATTTTTCAATAAGTAACATTAATTTGTATTTCAAAAGTTAGATTAATTTGTATTTTAACAAGCAAGATTGCTTGTATCTTTCACTAATGGATGTTTGTTATATATATATGTGTGTGCATGATTTGAAACCAAACATGAATATGAAGCTGTGAAACACACAACGTGACAACACAGTGATCAATTAATTCTTTAGTAAAACAATCGCTTAAAAATGACAAAGTTGCTGGACATAACAATGTGAAAAGTCTTGGTTAGTACAGGTAGATAATTGATATTTTATAGCGTGTCTTTCTATGTTGTGATGTTATACTATTGTTTCAGATAAGGGTAAAGGTTTGGCACCATTAAAACATTTAAACCTACTGCAATTGTTTGCACATGTCCTAAGTCAGGAATCTGATGTTCAGTAGTTGTTGTTTGTTGATGTCGTTCATAAATGTTTCTAGTTTCTTTTAAAAATTTTATATATATTAGACCATTGGTTTTCCTGTTTGAATGGTTATACACTAGTCATTTTGGGGGCCCTTTATAGCTTGCTGTTCCATGTGAGCCAACACTCCAAGTTGAAGACCATACTTTGACCTATAATCATGATAATAGTTTACTTTTATAAATGTGACTTGGATGGAGAGTTGCCTCACTGGCAATCATACCACATCTTCTTAAATCTAGATAATGTCAATAAGAACAATTGTCAAGTAATAGAAATAAAATCCATTTAAATTCTTAATAAAGCTTAGTGAGCTTGACACAATGCAAAAGACCTGTCTCATTTTCTTGGCAGAAAAAAAAATTGGAATTTCACACAGACATTATGCATTGTTTCTAATACATGTCAACCATGTTCTTTGCATTATGTTTTCTGTTCTCTTGTTTCGAGTTTAAACCAATTCAGATATGGCATCATGCATAACAAATTTCTTCATCTGCCTCACTGCTTTGGGAACTAGATTTTTTGTTTAGAAACCCTTTTTATAAATCAAGTTTCCTGAGACTATTTCCTCTGTTTTACAACATTAACTCTACATTTAGAAAACTCAAAAATCATTGGGAAATTATTAGTAAGAAAATAGCTAAGCTAAAACATTAGTAATGGAATCCTACTTCTTTTTTACCTGATAATTATTTCTAAAATATCAAAATTGATTCAGATACCTTAACAGATTTTTACCAATTCATAGATCTATCAGTCTTTAAACAATTGATATAAATGTTGTTTTGGCATGTATCCATAGTATTCATAATGTTTTGTGAACAGAAGAAATTGTTAAGCCATCTTAATTTAATAGAATTAGTGTTAAAACATGTGTTTTAACCTAGCTTTTTCCATATTTCATCTAAAAGTAAATCTATTTAAGATACAACTCCAGGAAGGGTCATACATATGACTCATGTTAAAATGAAGCATTCATGAGCTTTTTTTTTTATATCTGGATATGTACTTATGTTAGTGAGTTACATTTAACATGTTTTTGTGTTTTCTTTTTAACAAAAATAACATGATTCTTTGGCATATTAAAATAAACATTTTTTCATAGCTTGTTTTTCTTTTAATATTTCCTTGCCTTTATAGTGACAATTCATCTGAATTTACTTTGAAATTTAGTGAAGCATACGATTATTTTTAATTCAATTATATTTTAATGATGCATTATAGAGGGGGTGCAAAGAGGGGATACTCTCTTCCACCTCCCTTTTTAGCTGTCCACCCCTCATTATACAGTTAGATACATTATTAATGGTGTCTTTTCTATTAAAACAAAATTGTCTGGGGAAAAATTTAAATTATCATGTTAAACTTTTTTCATTTTCGTCCTGTCAAAATTCCATTGTATCTAAAATGCACAACAATTAGAATGCTAGGTAGACTGTTTAAATTGGCACTAAAATTATTACAGTATAATATTTTTAACAAGGACTAATACAGAAATTATGAGTGTAAAAATGCTAAAGTATCAAGTTTGTCATTATAAAAACTTGCATTCATAATTTCAATACATGTAGTAAAATTTTTGCAATCACATGTATAATAAATTTTGCATGTTTGCCAATGTTAAATATTTCACAATGCAATAATAAATAAATGTATTAATTTCTCAATTTACAGTATATATTTCCAGATAACCCATATACATAACATCACAACCTAAAAAGCATAAACAAAAAAATTACAATTACCTCTTCTCGTAAAAATTTCCACTTCTTTAGTCCAAGATCATACAAGCCTACTCCCCCATCATGGAACGTACACAGTATTTGTGCTGGAGGTACAGCGAAATGTGCCTGATTGACCAGTGCAGGAGAGTCAGCAGCACTTGTAGATGACACATGACCTTCTCTATCTTTAGACTTCATTATTTTAGTCGTTATGGCTTGTAAAGCATGTATACCGGTCTTTTTTATCTTGATAGTTTCTATTGGTTTAGACATAGAAACATTCCAAATTCTTAAAATTCCACTTCTAACATCTGAAAAATCAAAAGAAAAAAAAGAAAGATTAAATATTTACAAAAAATATTTTTTTACGTCTTCAAAAATTAGAAAATGTTTTTTATAACTCTTGGGTTTAAACTTTCCTGACTTAAATTACCATGTTTTCTTTCTTGAATGTCTCCTTAATTTTGGTCTACACATGTTACTAATTGATGTTTCAATATCTTTCCTCAGTATCTCCTGTTACCTTAATTTTCAAATATTTAAATTTCACTTAATTTCATTTTAAAGATACACTTGTATCAGACTTTTTGGAATTTATCATTGTTTGTTCCAGAAATCGGAATTACAGAGAATCAAAATTTGGTTTATGAATGACTTTTATAAATATGCTATCTTCATTTTTCTGTAGCCTGATGTATTATACAATAATTTTAACTTAAAACCTAAACCTACCACCAGTAACAAATATCCCAGGAGCGTTATTTATCCAAGACATAGCACTAATACTAGACGCAGCACTAGGTGGGGTAAACTTCATGATAATTGACTGTGACTCTGTGTCAATCAGTCGTACACCAGCTCGGACATTACACATTATTAAGTAGTCTGTAGACAGAGGGTCCCACTGTAGACTTGACACTGGGTCCTCCACCTCAGAATCATCTTCATCTTCAGGTCCTAATGTATTCTTGTAACTTTTACCTCCTACAAACAAGACAAATTGTTAGAATTAGGAAAATAACACTTCCTACAAATTTATATCATCAGAATCCTATAATGACCACTCTTGGTCATGTTTCCCTTGTCATGCTTTTCAACATTTATTTGTTCCACCTAACAGAAGTTGCACTGGAAAATTTGTTATAAAAAGTTGCACTGGAAAATTTGTTATAAACAATGTCATAATAACTGTTACTGCTGGATTAAATATTCTTTAACATTTATTTCGATAGAATGAAATTACATTTTTTTCTATTTAGAACTTCTATTATGAACTTCAAGGAACTTTTAATTTCTGACACCTTAGCATTTATTAATAGTTATTAGTATGTAAATAAAGGAAACAGTAGTATACCGCTGTTCAAACTCATAAATCCATGGACAAAAAACTAAATCGGGGTACCAAACTAAAAATTGAGGGAAACGCAGTCCTTTATTAGATCTAACAAAAACTGTGTTTTTTATATCCTTTATGGATTTACTTTTTGCTCTATATCTTTCATTATTATATCAACTATATTCTCGAAAATTGTAAGAAAATATGTTCAAAGATTATAAGAAAAAAAATCCTATATTAATATAGTTTACATTTTAAATACTAACCTACATTACAAATAGATATTGCACCATTCTGATGACCAACAGCTAGCCGCCCTGTATTCTTAGGATGCCATCTCAACAACAAAATATTTGAAGGAAACCCTGAAGCTTCCCTACATGTTTTTATCATCAGTCCATCCTGGAATTTCCACATTTGAACAGGTCCTTTCCCACCAGCAAAAGACAAGGTATCTAATTGGTCATAGCACCAACCAATGGCTTTAGGTGTGTCAGCTGTATCCATTCTAGCAACCAGTTTTTGATTGGCCACATTCCATATAATAACCTTTCTGTCAGCTCCAGCACTTGCTAAGAGGTCAGGGTTCCTTGGGTTAAAGGCTATGGCTGTTATAGTTTTCTTGTGCTCTGACATGATGGAAACCAGTCTGAATTCTTGGAACTTTCGATCCAACTAAAACAAACAATTTAGTTTATAAAAACTATATATGAAAGGCTAATAGTTTTGTGCAATGATAGCAGTACTTGTGTATTGATATGACTTAAATAATACACTCTGACATATAAACAGGTTTAAATAACTAAAACAAGTATAGCATATGAGCTGTTTAGGATAGAAATCGACTGTATGCAAATGAATATCAATATATCTGTTAACTTATTTTATGTTGAAAAAAATCTTTTTGGAAAGATTGTAACTGTTTGAAAATTTGATTATTCTAAGAACCAGAAAGAAACAGACCAAAATTAATTTTCATTTCTTATTTGAAAGTTCCAACATCAGTCAAAGTCTTGTACATGTACATATTTACATGCACTAGCATATAAGGTAGATTTGTATCTGAGGCAACTCATATATTAAACTCTACAAAAGTTGACATGCATTCAGTTTAATTGTTCTGTAAGGTTACTTTGGTTTAAATCTCTCAAACATTTCAAATATTTTGTTTTTCAAATTGTATTAGATAGTATATTTAGGAATGTGTTTTGCACAGGGAAACTATACATAAATGTTATTTTCAAATTAATATAAAAATAATACTAAAACATGTAGACATTGGGCAAATTTGACCAATCAGACAATTTTGTTTGGATGTTTGTTTTACAATTTTTTTTTTCAAAGTATGACATAATTGATATACATTCTAAGTAGTTTCCCTTTTGTTTCTTGACTATGATTTCCAATAAAGAGAAGTAATTACTTTTAATAATGTTTTACATTTTTGTATGTCTTTAAGGTGGTACCTAACACTACAGAGAGATAACTCTGTAAAGTCAGCTAAACCTTTTAATTACGTTGTGTTGTAAAAGGAATATTTAAAAGCTTCTTAATGATCAAAATTGGTTTTTGTCAAAGTGCTATATAACCAGTGTAATTTTTCTGACAAAACGGTTGGTTCAAAATTTTTGAAATTTTTTATATTTTTGTTTAAGGGTCAAAGTAAATACTTTGGCAAAATTTTAGGAAAATTAAACGAGCCAAATTAATTTTAGTGAAAGTGTTGGGTACCACCTTGAGTATGTTATTTAAAACGAAGAATTGTTCAAATTATAAGAAAAATACAAACATTTTGTAAATAATGTTTAGTGTCTGCTCTTCAAAGTAAATCATTATTTTTCTGTGCAAGATGATAAAAATAAATAATTTTCAGTAAATGTCAACCTTAGAACAAATTGGTTTCATTGATTATACAGGATGTTTTAAAACAATCTCAAAAGACAAAGCCATATACATATAAAATTAGCTTCGCATAAAAAGCAATATAGAACGGTCATTATAATAATAGCCCTTGGATATAATCAAAGGATCAATACAATAATCTATTAACATGAGATAAGTAGCAATATACTACCAGATAAATATTAACATCATTATTCTGAAAATTGACATTCTAAAATCATTATTTTGAAAATTGCCTTCTACAGAATTTATATTAAACAGATTGATAGCTATATTGATTGACTTGATGGTTTGCTTAACATCCAGTGGCAAATATTTCATACATCTAAAGAATAAAACTGCAACCTCAATTATAGTATTTTTTAGTTTACCTGATAAATATAGACACATAGTGTGGCACAGTAAACAAATCTGTCCCCACTGGCGGCCACAACGTCCACATTCCAGGGTTGACAGCCTGCGGGAAGTAATCCAACCTGTTTAGCCATTCTCTTCCAATTCTGAAATATTCAATCACTATAACTTACATGTTATTTATAAGAAAACATTCTTGCTGAAAGCACCTCATATTTAATACGAAGACATTTACATAAACTTCTGATAACCACCAAATAATAATTACACTTCAGTTTTATCTATGACAATGAAATCCCAAGAAATCACAATTACTAAACCACCCATGGTACTTAATTAGGAAATGTATGGAGATACTGACTTGCATGTTTATATCTCATCAATATAATCTAACAATATCTATTGTTGACCAAAAAATCAATCGGACAATCACAACAAATTTCATTTTTATTATAAGGCCATTCAATTTAAAAAGAATCAATCTAAACTTTAATGCTTTTAAAATGACAAATAAAATTACATAAGGTAAAGGTAACACTAACATGTGTTATAAAGAGACAGGTATTATAGATATTACAGACAAACCATAAGAGTGTAAAACTTTTGCACTTTTCCTATAATTCTAACTAATTTTTATGAATAATATACATTTCAGGACTGATGTTATCTTGTCTCTGAAGAGGAATGGAGGTATTAGGGTCATGACACTCTGACTTTAATATTTAACCTTCAATTTGCATTTTCTCAAACATAAAGTATGATTTCTGATTTCACAAAGTGCTGAAAGTATTCAATAAAAGACAAAATTTAAAAGTACATGTAGGCCAGAGGATGTCTGCATGAAAAAAGAAATATTAAAACATTAGGTCATGTAGGTGATTGAGGCTTAGACTCAACTGTTGAAAGGTAATAGCTATGTGTAGTTTAAAATGTAAGCTTTATTAACTATTATGAATTTTCACAGGGATTTAGCAGTGGAGATAAAGTCTAGTTCTTCACAAAATTTGGCAAAGTTGTCTGCTTTGTTTTTTGAAAATAGTAAACATATTCAAGTAACAAATAATGATTTACATAAAAGGCATTATTAATAAGGAAAAACAATGAGGTCAATCAATTGATTGGAATTTGCAGGTGCTCTAATTAGTTTGTGAGTCAAAAAAATGTCTGACAAAATTCTATGGACAAAATGTATAATGTTTCACAACAACATGTAGAAAGGTCTTTTCTATGCCATCACTACCACATTTATTGTGACATCGTGAATCTAGAAATACAATTTTGCATTACCTCAACTTAAAAACACAAATACATAGAAATATCAAATAGAGTTGAAAATTTAGTAAAACAAGACCGCTGAAATGTCTTGCCTGTTTTACTATTAACCATATTTGAATTATATGCTGATATTCTAAAGATAAATTTTTACTGAAGCATCACATAATATAAACATTAGGAATCATCTCATTCATCAGTAAAAATGAGGCCAGGGTCAGACAATCCAAGCCAGACAGACATGTATGCTTACGATCATTCCAGGTATCAAATATGGTAGACCATATTTCCTATTATCCAAGGTCAAGGTCAAAGTCAAAGTCAGATGAACCCTGTCAACAGACCAATACACCTTGCTATCATCAATGATCATTCCATACACCAAATATAGTTGAACAATTTAATACTAATAGTATACCAAACCATGAAAGCTTAATATTGACCTAATAACCATGCAAATGAGGTCAAGGTCAGATGAACCCTGCCAGACAGACCTCAAAAGTATACAAAAATAGACCAAACAATGAAATTCAAACATTGCATGACCAATAGACCATGGAAATAAGGTTGAGGTCAAGGTCTGATGAGCCCTGCGATGTACACCTCACAATCATTCCATGGATGAATCAAAGTTGACATATTGCTTATATAGTATCTGAGAAACCAGAGGCGGATTAAGAGGGGGGCCCAGGAGGCTGGGCCCCCCCCTTTTCTGGGAAAAATTTGGTTGATTATCTAGAGAATCACTGAAGCATGACTGGAGTGGGCCCCCTCTTAGACTACTTAACATTTATGGACCATGAAAATGCCAGACAGACATGTACACTTTACAATCACTCCATTTACCAAATAAAGTAGACCTATTCCTACTTTGTATTCATGTACAATATATAGTTATTCTATTACTCATAATGAATGAGAAAACACATGACAAAACAACTAAACTTAAATTTTTACAGCAGTCGTTGAACCATGAAAATAAGGTCAAGGACAACTGACATAAATAAATAGCATACAGAAACTTCTAAACATAAATCAAAGATGTAATAATATAAATTATGGAGCTACCACGGGTTGAAGTCATAAAACTTTGTTCAGTGCTTGGAGCACAAAAATCATGCTCGAAACATGAAATCTGACATTTTGATTGGTTGATTTGAGTATGAGTTCTAATAAATTGCTTTGCCAAGCCAAGCTGTATTCAATGGCAGAGGTCCAACCCTGAACAGTTGGGGCAAATATGGACACAATATTTGAATATCTGTGCTTAATACAGGTCTGAATTTGGATTGAAATTAAATATTTTACACATAATAGGTTTCTGACACAGAATAACTGGGTTTTTTTTGCTTTTGAGCAATACACTATTCTGTTGCGAATTGACCCCCTGTTCCTTGAAGAAAAAAATGTTCTCTTGAATTTCTGAAATTTTGAGGTGAAAAAAAATGCCAAACACTTACAATTATGTAAACTACAAACAGTTTAATATGAGTGGATGACATCAAAATAGCAGGAGATTCAAGCTTCAATGTGTAAACTGGGCACAGAGCAGTATACTCTGAATATTTTGGAAAAATATATATAGGCTTCCGCCAAGATCATGAGAGTTGACAATAGTTATTTTAAAGGAAAATCATGATCTTCTTTTATATGAAATTTGCCACTGAAAAACCATGTTGAATACATTGGATTAAAGCTCAGGTTAGACATGTTAGATGTCATGGATGTTGTATCATATCTTTATGGTATTATGAATGTTCAGATGAGGGAAGATTAGGAATCCGACTAAGGACTAAGTGAGAGAGTGTAAAGTACAAGTACCCGGCCACGTCCACTCTGACTGTGCAGTATTTGTTTTTGTGTCCATCTAATGAGTTAAGATTTTTTCAACTGAATTTTATAATTCGTTCTTATGTTGTACTATTACACCACTGTCCCAGGTTAGGGGGAGGGTTAGGATCCTGCTTACATGTTAAACCCAATCACATCCTGTATGTATGTACCTGTCCCAAGTCAGGAGCCTGGAATTCAGTGGTTGTTGTTTGTTTATGTGTTTGTTTTTCATTCATTTTTGGTACATAAATTAGGCTGTTAGTTTTCTCCTTTGAATTGTTTAATTTTACATTGTAATTTCAGGGCCTTTGATCATTTGTTGATAGTTAACTATGCTGTATGGACTTTGGTCATTGGTGAAGGTGACCTATAGTTGTTAATTTCTGTGTCATTTGGTCACTTGTGGAGAGTTGTCTCATTGACAATCATACCACATCTTCTTTTATCTACTGTGACATTTATTTATTCCATTGAAAATTTGACTTAAAGTCGATATTTAAACCTGTAAAGTGAAAGACACATTGATATCACTATTTGTCCACCATTACTGGACATCACAGAGGTTCCCACTATTTTTTATGTCACAATAGAAAATATCTGATACTTGCTGATGCCATGAAAGAAAGATGGATTATTTGATTGATTGGCTGTAGAAAAGATATATTGTATCTGAATCTTTACCTACGTAAACTGGGGGTTTTGATGTAGAAAATTGAGAATATCTGGTAGTATAAATAAGTTGGTCGTAACGCAAAACAGCCTTTTTGCGTATTACTGTATTTACGCTAAAGGTACGGTAGATATATTGTGATTATACTGGTTGACAATAATAGGTCGTCATATTAGAATCAAGATTAATGCACAGTCGCACGTATCAAAAATGTTTTTGGGCGAAAATATTTGCTACATGTAGTTAACTGGTATACATCATACATAGTGTTAACAGCGAAGGGCATATCATACATTTTTTGGGGGGGAATACACCTTAACGCTAATCCCGGCTGCTTGAACTTTTGACGCATACAACAATCACTTTTCCATTGTGGTGTCAGATATTTTGTTTTATGATGTCAAAATTTTACCGGAACCTGTGTGATATCCAGCAATGGCGGACAAATAACGATAAGGTGTATTGATAATTGATATACTGATACAGACAGTAATAAAATTCATTGCTGTCTTTTGCATGTTTTGAGCAATATAAACCAAAATCCAATAACAATGCATATCTTCTTTGAAAACAGATCTATCACTGCCATACTCTGTCAAGTTTGTGAGTTTAATCATACTTTTTAAGTTTAAAGAAACCCGTAATTTCAATCTAAACTTGATGCCATTCCAGTAAGTTTCGAAAATTATACTAAAACATGTGCTTTTTATCCATTATCAGTGAGTTCTTCGTGGTATTTTCCCGGTGAAAGATATTTTTATGGAAGTATATATCATAAGAAACATACGTAGTCAGTTATAGTGTCAAGGATAAATCATTTTATCGACGTAATAGGTCCTTCCAATTTAGCAGACCTCGGCATCCATTTTTACCCTTGTTTACCTTGCCAGCAAGTCATGTGACCGCTTTCACTTTTCCTTTTGAGAAAGCGGGAATTTCAAATATGTTTAAGATGGCTGGCGCGTTTTTCGAACAGAACAGCGGTATAGTACTGTTGCCTTTATTACAATCCATATAACGATTTTAATAATTTGTCAAAATAAAGTTTTAATCATGCTTTTTTTTTTTAAATATAATAAAAAGTATGACTGTATCACACAGGCACTTGTTTCTATCCATTGGAAGACCCACTATCAACGTATATTACGAGCTCGTTGATAGTGGGTCTTCCAATGGATAGAAACAAGTGCCTGTGCTGCATCATGTGTATGGGTTCACCTGACTTTTTTTTCACGCCGTTGGCAAAATTGTCAGATTTTTTACCTAAATATATTATGCATGGAAAATCCAATTTTCACGTTGTGTTAAAACAAAACTACATCGTAGAATTTAATGATCAAATGTAGGAAGATATATAGCTCTTACATTATAACATGCTTTTAGATAAGAAAATGAGAAAATGGAGGTCATCGAACTTCATATGTATTCTTGCTTCACGGCATAATTGAAAAAGGTTAATTAACAACACTTTCTATCTGTATCCGGGATCTGTATCTTTATATTTTCTGCCAAAAATCTTTCATTTCCATTGCAACTCGCCTAAAGGGTTGTTTAAACTCGTCGGTACTTGGGGAAAATCGGAGAAAATGATAAAATTCAATAACGTTAGCAGAAGCGGATTTAGAAGTGAGGCCCAGGGTGCCCGCGTCCCCCTCGTCTGGGAAAAATTTGGTTGGAATCACTGAAGCATGACCTACGCAAGTCCCCTCTTAGGCAGTCAGTGGACCGACCATCCCCACTTATGAAAATTTCTGGATCCGCCACTGGTTAGCGGGTAATGTCATTTTGTTAACATATTCGTATAAACGTATACCTTAGATTGACAGACGTTGCGACCACAATGTCTGAGCCACCTATAAAAAATGATATCAACTTGTAGCACAAGAACATGGCAACAAATTTATAAAAGTAGATGTATGCTTTGTTGTAACAACTTTCGGCACTTAGCACACTCCCGAGAATCTATCACAGTCTTGTCGGTCACTTCCGTTTTATAAAGAGAACAACTTAGTCATGGAATCGGTGGACAAACTATTTATGCGATCCCCTGGCCAATAGATAGCTGCAGAAAGATAGCATAATACTAGGGCAACAAACTTATAACACTAAAGTTGTGCTCTACTATAAACTTGCCGGTACCTAGGAAAAAATCGCTGAAAATGATGTCATCCAATAACGTTAACAGGACCGGTAATGTGATTTTGTTAACGTATTATTATAAGGGCCATTATAAAAAAAAACACGCAAAACTATGTTGTTTGGTCTTTTTAAGTCAAAAGACATGAAAATATATCAAAATGTATCAAAATAACACTTGCATATGTTAGATATGAATGTTTTGTGATACACTATATACAGTTTCAGGGGCGTATCCAGCCATTTAAAAAGGGGGGTTCCTAACCCAGGACAAAGGGGGGGGGGTTCCAATTACATGTCCCCATTCAAATGCATTGATCGTCCAAAAAAAGGGGGGTTCCAACTCCCGGGAACCCCCCCCCCCTCTGGATCCGCGCCTGAGTTTACAGTATGAAATGTTATAAAAACATCCTTAATGATTCTGACGATTCTATCAAAGGATGACATAAAATTGTTAAAATTGAAGGAACTCTTCATTTTTCCCTTGCATATTACTGAAAAAAGTTGCTACCATACTATAGAATACACATTTAATTGTTTTAAACAATGACATCCTTTTTCCAAATAGTCCTTCATCTAAATTTGCACTCTTTTTTTTATAATGACCCATAAACGCATACCTAAGATTGACAGACACAACATTTGAACCACCTATAAAAAAATGATATCAACTTGTAGCACAAGACCATAGCAACAAATTTAAAACAATAGATGTATGCTTTGTTGTAACAGCTTTCGGCATTTATAGCACACTCCCGAGAACCTTTGACAGTCATGTAGGTCATTTCCGTTTTATAAGAGAATCTATGAATGTAGATAAACTTTTTTTGCGATCCCCAATAGATAGCTGCAGAAGGATGGCATAATGCCAGGGCAACAAACACTAAAGTTGTGCTCTGCCTATAATCTCGACGGTACTTAGTACAAATCGGAGAAAATGGTAATGTCATTTTGTTAACGTATTCCTACAAACGCATACCTTAGATTGACTGACGTTGCGGTCACAACATTTTAGCCACCTATACAAAATTGATATCAACTTGCAGCATAAGACCATAGCAACAAATTTATAATAGTAAGTATATGTATGCTTTGTTGTAACAGCTTTCGGCATTTAGCACAGTCATGCATTCCCGAGAATCTATGAAATTAAAGTCGTGTCGGTCATTTCCGTTTTATAAGAGAATCTATGAATGTGGACAAACTATTTATGCGATACCCAATAAATAGCTGCAGAAGGATAGCATAAGACCAAATATCGAATCAATATCTTCATGCATGATGAACAAAAAAGTGTAAAAAACTAATTATTTGAGTAAATTTCTAGTCCAACTGCAAGGACCATAATTTTGCACAAAAGCATCATACCAGAACAAATTCGAACTTAATCTGTAACTTGTTATAATGAAAATATGATACCAAATATCAAGTCAATATTTTCAAGCACAAAGAAAAAAGTGAAGAAGCATTATTTGCCGGACTGATGGATGGACAAGACGAACAGAGTTCAAACCTAGAACCACCTTCGTCTTCGCCAGAAGGGGATTTAAAGTTGCATTATTTTGATTACGCCCTTTTGTTTTCTACACATTAAATATCATCAATTACTAACAACTTCCAGGTTGAATCTGATACCGCTACAAATAGTTTATGTCACATGAAGTTTCCATATGTAGTATGTTATGAATCTTCGTCCTTTAATCATGGTAATAGGAGCATCATCCTAGGTTGTAATGTTATATCATTGGTAAAGATTTAATAGCTGTATTTCCTACCCAATGTCCATAACTGGTCTTACTACCAGAAAGCTAACCTTCTCTCAAAGCCATGACTGGTCTTACTACCAGTAAGCTAACCTTCTCTCAAAACCATAACTGGTCTTACTTCCAGAAAGCTAACCTTCTCCCAAAAACCATGACTGGTCTTACTACCAGAAAGCCAACCTTCTCTCAAAACCATGACTGGTCTTACTTCCAGAAAGCTAACCTTCTCTCTAAATCATGCCTGGTCAATTACTACCAGAAGGCTAACCTTCTCTCAAAACCATGACTGGTCTTACTACCAGAAATCTAACCTTCTCTCAAAAACCACGACTGGTCTTACTACCAGAAAGCTAACCTTCTCTCTAAATCATGACTGGTCTTACTGCCAGAAAGCCAACCTTTTCTCTAAATCATGACTGGTCTTACTACCAGAAAGCCAACCTTCTCTCTTAATCATGACTGGTCTTACTACCAGAAAGCTAACCTTCTCTCTAAATCATGACTGGTCTTACTACCAGAAAGCTAACCTTCTCTCTAAATCATGACTGGTCTTACAACCAGAAAGCCAACCTTCTCTCTAAAACCACAACTGGTCTTACTGCCAGAAAGCCAACCTTTTCTCTAGATCATGACTGGTCTTACTACAAGAAAGTCAACCTTCTCTCTAAATCATGACTGGTCTTACAACCAGAAAGCTAACCTTCTCTCTAAATTATGACTGGTCTTTCTTCCAGAAAGCTAACCTTCTCTCAAAAACTCATGACTGGTCTTACTACCAGAAAGCTAACATTTTCTCAAAATCATGACTGGTCTTACTACCAGAAAGCTAACCTTCTCTCTAAATCATGACTGGTCTTACTACCAGAAAGCTAACCTTTTCTCTAAATCATAACTGGTCTTACTACCAGAAAGCTAACCTTCTCTCTAAATCATGACTGGTCTTACTACCAGAAAGCTAACCTTTTCTCTAAATCATAACTGGTCTTACTACAAGAAAGCTAACCTCCTCTCTAAATCATGACTGGTCTTACTACCAAAAAGCCTACCTTCTCTCTAAATCATGACTGGTCTTACTACCAGAAAGGTAACCTTCTCTCTAAATCATGACTGGTCTTACTACCAGAAATCTAACCTTCTCTCTAAATCATGACTGGTCTTACTACCAGAAAGCTAACCTTCTCTCTAAATTATTACTGGTCTTTCTTCCAGAAAGCTAACCTTCTCTCAAAAACTCATGACTGGTCTTACTACCAGAAAGCTAACCTTCTCTCTAAATCATGACTGGTCTTACAACCAGAAAGCCAACCTTCTCTCTAAAACCACAACTGGTCTTACTGCCAGAAAGCCAACCTTTTCTCTAAATCATGACTGGTCTTACTACCAGAAAGCTAACATTTTCTCAAAATCATGACTGGTCTTACTACCAGAAAGACAACATTCTCTCTAAATCATGACTGGTCTTACTACCAGCAAGCCAACGATCTCTCTAAATCATAACTGGTCTTACTACCAGAAAGCTAACCTTCTCTCTAAATCATGACTGGTCTTACTACCAGAAAGCTAATCTTCTCTCTAAATCATGACTGGTCTTACTACCAGAAAGCTAACGATCTCTCTAAATCATGACTGGTCTTACTACCAGAAAGCTAACCTTCTCTCTAAATCATGACTGGTCTTACTACCAGAAATCTAACCTTCTCTCTAAATCATGACTGGTCTTACTACCAGAAAGCTAACCTTCTCTCTAAATTATTACTGGTCTTTCTTCCAGAAAGCTAACCTTCTCTCAAAAACTCATGACTGGTCTTACTACCAGAAAGCTAACATCTCTAAATCATGACTGGTCTTACAACCAGAAAGCCAACCTTCTCTCTAAAACCACAACTGGTCTTACTGCCAGAAAGCCAACCTTTTCTCTAAATCATGACTGGTCTTACTACCAGAAAGCTAACATTTTCTCAAAATCATGACTGGTCTTACTACCAGAAAGCCAACCTTCTCTCTTAATCATGACTGGTCTTACTACCAGAAAGCCAACATTCTCTCTAAATCATAACTGGTCTTACTACCAGAGAGCTAACCTTCTCTCTAAATCATGACTGATCTTACTACCAGAAAGTTTACCTTCTCTCAAAATCATGACTGGTCTTACTACCAGAAAGCTAACCTTCTCTCTAAATCATGACTGGTCTTACTACAAGAAAGTCAATCTTCTCTCTAAATCATGACTGGTCTTACTACCAGAAAGCTAACCTTCTCTCTAAATCATGACTTGTCTTTCTTCCAGAAAGCTAACCTTCTCTCTAAATCATGACTGGTCTTACAACCAGAAAGCCAACCTTTTCTCTAAAACCACAACTGGTCTTACTGCCAGAAAGCCAACCTTTTCTCTAGATCATGACTGGTCTTACTACAAGAAAGTCAACCTTCTCTCTAAATCACGACTGGTCTTACTACCAGAAAGCCAACCTTCTCTCTAAATCATGACTGGTCTTACTACCAGAAAGCTAACCTTCTCTCTAAATTATGACTGGCCTTACTACCAGAAAGCTAACATTTTCTCAAAACCATGACTGGTCTTATTATCAGAAAGCTAACCTTCTCTCAAAACCATGACTGGTCTTATTTCCAGAAAGCTAACCTTCTCTCAAAAACCATGACTGGTCTGACTATTAGAAAGCCAACCTTCTCTCTAAACCATGACTGGTCTTACTACCAGAAATCTAACCTTCTCTCAAAAACCACGACTGGTCTTACTGCCAGAAAGCCATTTTTTCTCTAAATCATGACTGGTCTTACTACAAGAAAGCCAACCTTCTCTATAAACCATGACTGGTCTTACTACCAGAAAGCCAACGATCTCTCTAAATCATAACTGGTCTTACTACCAGAAAGCTAACCTTCTCTCTAAATCATGACTGGTCTTACTACCAGAAATCTAACCTTCTCTCAAAAACCATGACTGATCTTACTGCCAGAAAGCTAACCTTTTCTCTAAATCATAACTGGTCTTACTACCAGAAAGCTAACCTTCTCTCTAAATCATGACTGGTCTTACTACCAGAAAGCTAACCTTCTCTCTAAATCATGACTGTTCTTACTACCAGAAATCTAACCTTCTCTCTAAATCATGACTGGTCTTACTACCAGAAAGCTAACCTTCTCTCTAAATTATTACTGGTCTTTCTTCCAGAAAGCTAACCTTCTCTCAAAAACTCATGACTGGTCTTACTACCAGAAAGCTAACCTTCTCTCTAAATCATGACTGGTCTTACAACCAGAAAGCCAACCTTCTCTCTAAAACCACAACTGGTCTTACTGCCAGAAAGCCAACCTTTTCTCTAAATCATGACTGGTCTTACTACCAGAAAGCTAACATTTTCACAAAATCATGACTGGTCTTACTACCAGAAAGCCAACCTTCTCTCTTAATCATGACTGGTCTTACTACCAGAAAGCCAACCTTTTCTCTAAATCATAACTGGTCTTACTACCAGAGAGCTAACCTTCTCTCTAAATCATGACTGATCTTACTACCAGAAAGTTTACCTTCTCTCAAAATCATGACTGGTCTTACTACCAGAAAGCTAACCTTCTCTCTAAATCTTGACTGGTCTTACTACAAGAAAGTCATTCTTCTCTCTAAATCATGACTGGTCTTACTACCAGAAAGCCAACCTTCTCTCTAAATCATGACAGGTCTTACTACCAGAAAGCTAACCTTCTCTCTAAATCATGACTTGTCTTACTACCAGAAAGCTAACCTTCTCTCTAAATCATGACTGGTCTTACAACCAGAAAGCCAACCTTCTCTCTAAAACTACAACTGGTCTTACTGCCAGAAAGCCAACCTTTTCTCTAGATCATGACTGGTCTTACTACAAGAAAGTCAACCTTCTCTCTAAATCACGACTGGTCTTACTACCAGAAAGCCAACCTTCTCTCTAAATCATGACTGGTCTTACTACCAGAAAGCTAACCTTCTCTCTAAATTATGACTGGTCTTACTACCAGACAGCTAACATTTTCTCAAAACCATGACTGGTCTTATTATCAGAAAGCTAACCTTCTCTCAAAACCATGACTGGTCTTACTTCCAGAAAGCTAACCTTCTCTCAAAAACCATGACTGGTCTGACTATTAGAAAGCCAACCTTCTCTCTAAACCATGACTGGTCTTACTACCAGAAATCTAACCTTCTCTCAAAAACCACGACTGGTCTTACTGCCAGAAAGCCATTTTTTTCTCTAAATCATGACTGGTCTTACTACAAGAAAGCCAACCTTCTCTATAAACCATGACTGGTCTTACTACCAGAAAGCCAACGATCTCTCTAAATCATAACTGGTCTTACTACCAGAAAGCTAACCTTCTCTCTAAATCATGACTGGTCTTACTACCAGAAAGCTAACCTTCTCTCAAAAACCATGATTGATCTTACTGCCAGAAAGCTAACCTTTTCTCAAAACCATGACTGGTCTTACTACCAGAAAGCTAACCTTCTCTCTAAATCATGACTGGTCTTACTACCAGAAAGCCAACCTTCTCTCTAAATCTTGACTGGTCTTACTACCAGAAAGCCAACCTTCTCTCTAAATCATGACTGGTCTTACTACCAGAAAGCCAACCTTCTCTCTAAATCATGACTGGTCTTACTACCAGAAAGCTAACTTTTTCTCAAAACCATGACTGGTCTTACTACCAGAAAGCTAACCTTCTCTCTAAATCATGACTGGTCTTACTACCAGAAAGCTAACTTTTTCTCAAAACCAGGACTGGTCTTACTACCAGAAAGCTAACCTTCTCTATAAACCATGACTGGTCTTACTTCCAGAAAGCCAACCTTCTCTCTAAATCAGTACTGGTCTTACTACCAGAAAGCCAACCTTCTCTCTAAATCATGACTGGTCTTACTACCAGAAAGCCAACCTTCTCTCTAAATCATGACTGGTCTTTCTACCAGAAAGCCAACCTTCTATCTAAATCATGACTGGTCTTACTTCCAGAAAGCTAACCTTCTATCTAAATCATGACTGATCTTACTACCAGAAAGCCAACCTTCTCTCTAAATCATAACTGGTCTTACTACCAGAAAGCTAACCTTCTCTCTAAATCATGACTGGTCTTACTACCAGAAAGCTAACCTTCTCTCTAAAACTCATGACTGGTCTTACTACCAGAAAGCTAACATTTTCTAAACAGCATGACTGTTCTTATTATCAAAAAGCTAACCTTCTCTCAAAACCATGACTGGTCTTACTTCCAAAAAGCTAACCTTCTCTCAAAAACCATGACTGGTCTTACTACCAGAAAGCCAACATTCTCTCTAAATCATGACTGGTCTTACTACCAGAAAGCTAACATTCTCTCAAAAACCACGACTGGTTTTACTGTCAGAAAGCCAACCTTTTCTCAACACCATGACTGGTCTTACTACCAGAAAGCTAGCCTTCTCTCTAAATCATGACTGGTCTTACTACCAGAAAGCTAACATTTTCTCTAAATCATGACTGGTCTTACTACTAGAAAGCTTACCTTCTATCTAAATCAAGACTGGTCTTACTACCAGAAAGCTAACCTTCTCTCTAAATTATGACTGGTCTTACTACCAGAAAGCTAACATTTTCTAAACACCATGACTGTTCTTATTATCAAAAAGCTAACCTTCTCTCAAAACCATGACTGGTCTTACTTCCAGAAAGCTAACCTTCTCTCAAAAACCATGACTGATCTTACTACCAGAAAGCCAACATTCTCTCCAAATCATGACTGGTCTTACTACCAGAAAGCTAACATTCTCTCAAAAACCACGACTGGTCTTACTGTCAGAAAGCCAACCTTTTCTCAAAACCATGACTGATCTTACTACCAGACAGTTTACCTTTTTTTCAAAATCATGACTGGTCTTACTACCAGAAAGCCAACCTTCTCTCTAAATCATGACTGGCCTTACTACTAGAAAGCTAACTTTTTCTCAAAACCATGACTGGTCTTACTACCAGAAAGCTAACCTTCTCTCTAAATTAGGACTGGTCTTACTACCAGAAAGCTAACCTTCTCTCTAAAACTCACGACTGGTCTTACTACCAGAAAGCTAACATTTTCTAAACACCATGACTGTTCTTATTCTCAAAAAGCTAACCTTCTCTCAAAACCATGACTGGTCTTACTTCCAGAAAGCTAACCTTCTCTCAAAAACCATGACTGGTCTTACTACCAGAAAGCCAACATTCTCTCTAAATCATGACTGGTCTTACTACCAGAAAGTTAACATTCTCTCAAAAACCACGACTGGTCTTACTACCAGAAAGTTTACCTTCTCTCAAAATCATGACTGGTCTTACTACCAGAAAGCTAACCTTCTCTCTAAATCATGACTGGTGTTACTACCAGAAAGCCAACCTTCTCTCTAAATCATGACTGGTCTTACTACCAGAAAGCTAACATTCTCTCTAAATCATGACTGGTCTTACTACCAGAAAGCCAACCTTCTCTCTAAATCATAACAGATCTTACTACCAGAAAGCTAACCTTCTCTCTAAATCATGACTGGTCTTACTACCAGAAAGCTAACCTTCTCTCTAAATCATGACTGGTCTTACTACCAGAAAGCTAACCTTCTCTCTAAATCTTGACTGGTATTACTGCCAGAAAGCCAACCGTCTCTCTAAATCATGACTGGTCTTACTACCAGACAGCTAACTGTTATGATATTGTAATTATTATGTTTATTTATGTTGGCCTAATTTGTGTTGTATGGCCTGATAGTTGTTTACCAAATAATCTTATAACTGTGCAGTTTAGGAATCACTGGAACAATCACAGAATGATTGGAACTTTCTAGAATGATCCTTATAAAAGATGCGTAATTTAAACTTCTACGTTATTCCAGAAACTTCCGTTGTAACTTTCCAGGATTTTCCACAATGTTCCATTATAGAGTGTACTAGAATTTTCCATGACAACACTATATATACAGACACTAAAGTTAAACTCTCATAATTAAAACTTGGACATAGACATTGATAGACATTAGTATTCACAGCATTTGGATTGACACTTTTATTCTACAAACAACATCATACTGGATTGTGACATTAGTAGTGAACGTAATATTCAAATTGGATTCCGAAAGATTTCCGGATACAGATTGGACTCATATTTTGACAGTTAAGTTGACAGTAATATTTGTGTAAAACTTTTTGTAATCTTTTGTATATTAAATATTGTTAAATTTTATTATTGATTTGTGTCTTTTGTTGGCTACAATTTAAAGGCGATTTCTGGCCGTAACAGAAATTTGGGGGCTCGTCCGGGAGACTGAAAATATTTTATTCAAAATTTGTTTAGTATTTGTATTATAACTAGCCAACAAAAATCTACAAAATGGCATTTGATGCTGGTAAATTTTTGAAAACGCCAGACCTGGAGAGTTTTGATAATTTAAAGAAAGACGAATTAGTGTAGCTTGCTAAACATCTGCAGTTAAATTTTAAAGTATCTATGAGAAAACAAATTATAAAAAATTTGGTTATAGACAAATTAGTTGACGCAGAAATTTTAGGTGAAGAGGCTCTTGAACTTAAGGTCGAAAATGTAGATGCCTTTAAATTAAAACAGCTTGAATTAGAACATGAATTTAAATTAAAACAAGCAGAACTGGAAATGAAGGAAAGGTTAGAAATGAAAAAGAAAGAAAAAGAAGATGAATTTAAATTAAAAGAACTGGAAATGAAGGAGAGGGAGAAAATAAAAGAACTTGAAATGAGGGAAAGGCTAGAGATGGAAAAACTGAAAATTGAAATAATTAAAGAAGAAAACAACTTATGAGATATTTAGGCATGATTGGATTTTACAGGAAATTCTGTTCAAATTTTGCTACTGTTGTTCAACCATTGACTCATCTTTTACGGAAAGATTCTAAATTTATCTGGAGCGGAAATTGTCAAAAAGCTTTTGAAAATAGCAAATCACTTTTAATTAATAGTCCAGTTCTGATTACTCCAGACTTTGAAAAACAATTTAAACTTGCCGTTGATGCAAGCGATGTAGGAATAGGAGCTGTTTTATATCAAGAGACAGATGATAATGTTGAAAAACCTATATCATATTTTTCTAAGAAATTAGATAAACATCAGAAAAATTATTCAACTATTGAAAAAGAGTGTCTTGCAATGTTGTCAGCACTTCAACATTTTGATGTATATTTGAATCCCACTGTATATCCTATTCTTGTTTATACTGATCATAATCCTCTCACCTTCATGCATAAAATGAGAAACAAGAATCAGAGGTTGACTAGGTGGAGTTTATTGTTACAGGAATATGATGTAATTGTAAAACATATTAAGGGTAAAGATAATGTAATAGCTGATGCTTTATCTAGAGCTTATTAAATCACTTTGTATATATAATGTATTTTTGTTAACGATTATTCATGATAAGTTTTTGTTACACTAAAACTTCTTTTTAGGGGGGAGGTGTTATGATATTGTAATTATTATGTTTATTTATGTTGGCCTAATTTGTGTTGTATGGCCTGATAGTTGTTTACCAAATAATCTTATAAGTGTGCAGTTTAGGAATCACTGGAACAATCACAGAATGATTGGAACTTTCTAGAATGATCCTTATAAAAGATGCGTAATTTAAACTTCTACGTTATTCCAGAAACTTCCGTTGTAACTTTCCAGGATTTTCCACAATGTTCCATTATAGAGTGTACTAGAATTTTCCATGACAACACTATATATACAGACACTAAAGTTAAACTCTCATAATTAAAA
The DNA here is from genome assembly GCF_965363235.1 of Mytilus galloprovincialis. Lineage (NCBI taxonomy): Eukaryota > Metazoa > Mollusca > Bivalvia > Mytilida > Mytilidae > Mytilus > Mytilus galloprovincialis. The sequence continues at coordinate 18,317,002 of NC_134845.1, read as the reverse complement.
CTTGGACATAGACATTGATAGACATTAGTATTCACAGCATTTGGATTGACACTTTTATTCTACAAACAACATCATACTGGATTGTGACATTAGTAGTGAACGTAATATTCAAATTGGATTCCGAAAGATTTCCGGATACAGATTGGACTCATATTTTGACAGTTAAGTTGACAGTAATATTTGTGTAAAACTTTTTGTAATCTTTTGTATATTAAATATTGTTAAATTTTATTATTGATTTGTGTCTTTTGTTGGCTACAATTTAAAGGCGATTTCTGGCCGTAACATAACCTTCTCTCTAAATCATGACTGGTCTTTCTTCCAGAAAGCTAACCTTCTATCTAAATCATGACTGATCTTACTACCAGAAAGCCAACCTTCTCTCTAAATCATAACTGGTCTTACTACCAGAAAGCTAACCTTCTCTCTAAATCATGACTGGTCTTACTACCAGAAAGCTAACCTTCTCTCTAAATCATGACTGGTCTTACTGCCAGAAAGCCAACCGTCTCTCTAAATCATGACTGGTCTTTATATCAGAAAGCTAACCTTCTCTCAAAATCATGACTGGTCTTACTACCAGAAAGCTAACCTTCTCTCTAAATTATGACTGGTCTAACTACCAGAAAGCTAACATTTTCTAAACACAATGATTGGTCTTATTATCAGAAAGCTAACCTTCTCTCAAAACCATGACTGGTCTTACTTCCAGAAAGCTAACCTTCTCTATAAATTATGACTGGTCTTACTACCAGAAAGCTAACATTTTCTAAACACCATGACTGTTCTTATTATCAAAAAGCTAACCTTCTCTCAAAACCATGACTGGTCTTACTTCCAGAAAGCCAACCTTCTCTCTAAATCATGACTGGTCTTACTACCAGAAAGCCAACCTTCTCTCTAAATCATGACTGGTCTTACTACCAGAAAGCTTACCTTCTCTCTAAATCATGACTGGTCTTACAACCAGAAAGCCAACCTTCTCTCTAAATCATGTCTGGTCTTACTACCAGAAAGCTAACCTTCTCTCTAAATCAAGACTGGTCTTACTACCAGAAAGCCAACCTTCTCTCTAAATCTTGACTGGTCTTACTACCAGAAAGCTAACCTTCTCTCAAAATCTTGACTGGTCTTACTACCAGAAAGCTAACCTTCTCTCAAAACCATAACTGGTCTTACTACCAGAAAGCCAACCTTCTCTCTAAATCATGACTGGTCTTACTACCAGAAAGCTAACCGTCTCTTAAAACCATGACTGGTCTTACTACCAGAAAGCTAACCTTCTCTCTAAATCATGACTGGTCTTACTACCAGAAAGCTAACCTTCTCTCTAAATCATGACTGGTCTTACTACCAGAAAGCCAACCGTCTCTCAAAACCATGACTGGTATTACTTCCAGTAAGCTAACCTTCTCTCTAAATCATGACTGGTCTTACTACCAGAAAGCTAACCTTCTCTCAAAACCATGACTGGTCTTACTACCAGAAAGCTAACCTTCTCTCAAAATAGTTTCCATGTCTGGCCATGACTGGTCTTATTACCAGAAAGCTAACCTTCTCTCAAAACAATAAGTACAATTGCAATAAATGAATAATATAGGTAATAGTTGTTTACCGCTTTAGCTGTTCAATAGTCATACATCAGAGATGATCTATTAAGCAAAAACATTCCGGGTCACAAACCAAAACTTTAATTTGACCTACAGATGCCTTTTGTATTTTGTGTCTTTGGCTTACTGTCTCAATGGCCATGTTGGCATATACATTCTCTCCTGAGGCTCTGGCTTCCTCCACCAACAAAAACTGATTGCTATGAAACACCAATCAATCAATCATTCATCCAGGGGCGGATCTAGCCATTTCAAAAAGGGGGGGGGGGGGGTTCCCAACCCAGGACAAAGGGGGGTTCCAACTATATATCCCCATTCAAATGCATTGATCGTCCAAAAAAAAGGGGGTCCAAGCCCCGGAACCCTCCCCCTGGATCCGCCATGGGGTACCTAGTATGTATACAGGGATGTGCCAAAAAAATGGGTCATAATTTATTATGACATCCTTTATCAAAATTATTTTATGTTTGATAATTGCATATTGATTTGGGTTATGATATACATATCATAATATAAATAAGATATTGAAAATCTTAATTACATTAAATTAAATCAATTTCATTTGATAGTTTACCTTTCATGCCTTTCAGACAAGTTCCAAAATTAACCCTGGAAATTTGTCTCCTTATTCATATTCTAAATATTATATAACTAAAAGTACTGAATTTCAGTGAATGTTAATATTAAAACGCAAACATTTTTATGGCAGAAATGGCACACCATGCAGCCACTACCTACAAAATATTGAAGTACCACCTCCCCTTTCTGATTATTAAAAAGCATGTACATGTAAAATGATGTATGCATCTGGACCTGAAAAGTTTTACGTATTACTGTAGTGTAAGCAAAACATTATCTTGTGTCGTCAATGTTTTTCTAGGAAGTTCATGAATATATATTATATGCCACTAAAACTTGGAAACATTTTTAACATGTTTAAGCATGTTAACTTCAACAGTTAAGTCTTCACCAGTATTTTTCACAGGATTGTTGCATAGATCTAGAGAATTAGAACTTATTTGATGTAAATATAATATACATGATATATAAATACAGTATAATCGTATAACAATTTAAAAATATTTAAAAAATAATTATAAAAGATCTAAAGCATTAAAGAAACTGTATTCATACGGTATTCGTGGATCTATATTAGAATGGATAACTGACTTTTTAACTGGACGTAGACAACAAGTTGCGGAGAAAGGGGAAAAATCTGAATGGCAAAATGTAATTAGTGGAGTGCCCCAAGGCAGTGTACTTGGACCTGTTCTTTTCATTATATTCATTAATGATTTACCAGATGTTGTGGAGTCTATAGTAAAAATTTTCGCAGACGATACTAAAATTTATGCACCTACTTCTAAATCTGATGTCTTACAGAATGATCTAGATGCCCTCTACGATTTGTCCAAGTTATGGGACATGAAATTTAATGTGAACAAATGTAAACAAATCCATTATGGAAGAAATAATCCTGAAAATGTTTATACCATGAACAATATTGATATCATTAAAGATGAACAAGAAAAGGATCTTGGAATTATTTTTCAAAATGATCTTAAATTTTCTCAACATATATCAAGTAAAATAAATAAAGCCAATAGTATACTTGGGCTGATTAACCGAACTTTTATCTTTAAAGATCAATATACATTTTTAAGACTATACGTTGCGTTGGTACGACCACACGTGGAATATGGAAATACAATATGGTATCCGCATTTAAAGAAAGATATTAATGCTGTAGAAAAAGTGCAGATGAGAGCAACTAAATTAATTCCTGATATACGACATTTAAGCTATGAAGACAGATTAAAAGTACTTAAACTACCTTCCCTAACTCACAGAAGGCGAAGAGGTGATATGATACAAGCTTTCAAAATATTAAAAGGATTCGAAGATATATCTTATGAAAGATTTTTTACTGTCATCAGTACAAATACCCGTGGGCATAATTGGAAATTAGCAAAACCTAGATGTAACACTTCTTTTCGATTAAGACATTTCTCACAACGAATTATTAATGATTGGAATAACCTACCAGTTGAAGTTATTTCATCAAAAACTGTGGAAGCCTTTAAAATTAGTATAGACCGTCATTGGGAGTCAGTCATGTATCAGTTAAGAAATTGATGAGGACACAAATAGTTTTCTATATAACTTTTTAATTGTGTGAAATATTGCACCAAATCATGTAGGATTGATGATTGTATCAGTTTTGAAAGTGTACCAAAATAGGGTGGGCTAAAAAGGATAGGATCCTTCCATATGAGCCCCACAACGATCTTACAGGTACAAATGTATCTTACAGGTATTGCCATTGGATAAATTTATTACAGAAAATATGATACAAAATTAAACTGCTCTACAAAATTAATGTTCCTGTAACTAAGTTACATGTGAATGTGAAGAATTCAAAACATTTCCTATATTTCATTTAAATGCATACTGTTGATATTGGTCATTAACTATCTTCCATAAACATGTAAAATAAATCGTTCATTGCGTTTTCCATTTTTTTTAACCTTTTGTAACTAAATGTTTGTTACTAGAATTAGTATTTTAGTCCTCTGGTCTTTCAGGAGGTGGCCCACAAGGCTGCAACATTCTTTCCATCAAATTAAATCGTACACGTGCTTTTGCTTCGTTCTCTGCCAGTGAAAAATAGTTCAACATGTCATTGTGTCCCATGTAAGATGCATTGCTGTCTCTGTGTTGGTTTGTCATCCATTCCCATTTGTTCGTATCTGCATGACCAGTTCCGATATATTTGGACTGTAGATGTTCTAACTGACTATGAATATTATATCGATCTCCCATATTTTCTGTTTATACAACAATATTTTCAATTAGCACTCACTGCCAACAGAGGGGGAATATAAGTAAGGGGAGGGAAACCAATGATAATATGCTTGGAAGATTCTATCCGAACGGAAGCTAGACAAATCGCCCCACACTGGTTTACCAACTCGCCCCACTTTAAAAAAAATAAAATATATAAATCTGATAATCATCTGAGAATAAAATTATGTAAACACACATGATTCTTGACTAATCTTATAAAACATTGAATATATTTACCAGGAAAAAACGTCACATAAATGCTGATGCTACCTTCTTTCTGTTTTATTTCAACCGAAAGAAAAGAACAAAAAAAAAAGATGCATCAAGTTCTAACGATTTCATAAGTTGGACAAATTGGAAGGCATACACTCATTACAATTTATTTATTCTATTCATCAGTGGGACTAGTTAGTAGCCATTAATTCTATTCATACTTTTATTTATCAGTGGGAACGTTCTTCTTCTTCTTCTTCTTCTTGTGGTATCCAGTTATCCATCAGATTTTTGATGATTACTAACTGCTGCGCATGCGTAGGATAATAATAAATAAATATTTACAAAAGAAAGTGCCAAAAATAAACAAATACTAACATGACATGTGGTTAAAACTATTTACATAACTACTAGGTTTACTGTTTTATATTGTAGAGAACAGTAGGTGTCAACTGTTCTCTAAAAATATTTAAGGTCGGAGAAAGTACTACCTTTGGAGGTAGTACATTCCATTGTGTAATAGTAAACGGAAAAAAGGAATATTTGTAACAGTCTTTAAATGTAAGTATGTGTCTGTAAGTTTGTGGATGGAATTGTCTGGTTCTATTGTCTGTTGGTATGAGTAAATCTGATGGTATGGCGACAATATGGTGAACAATTTTATAGAACATTATAAGTCTAGTTTTAAGTCTGCGTTGTTGTAAGGTAGGCCAATTTAAGGTATTGAGCATGTCTGTAACGCTACTGGTGTTGTGGTAACGATTGCAGGCATACCTAGCTGCCCGACGTTGAACCATCTCAAGTTTATTGCATTGTTCAGCAGTATGAGGGTTCCAAACCGAACAAGCATATTCTAGTTTTGGTCGGACAAGTGCTAGGTATGCCTGGGACTTAATGTTTGTGATTGATGTTTTTAGATTTCTTTTTAGAAATCCTAGACTTTTATTTGCATTGCCAATGATGTTGTTTGTGTGCTGGTTCCATTTTAGGTCAGATTGCAGTGTTATACCAAGATATTTAGCTGCGGAGACAGATTCTAGTGTATGACTGTGGAGAATGTAGTCTTTTTTAATTGTATTTTTCTTATTTGAGGCTGTGAGAACTGTACATTTGTCTGGATGGAAAGCCATCAGCCAGTCTTCTTCCCACTTTGCAGCAGCATCAAGATCTTCCTGAAGACTATCACAATCTTCTTTAGATTTGATGCTTTTGTAAATGATGCTGTCGTCGGCGAACAGTCTGAGTTTACTGGTTTTCAAATATTCTGGTAGGTCGTTTATGTAAACCAGGAATAGAACTGGACCCAGAACTGTTCCCTGTGGGACACCAGAAGTAACTGGAGCAACGTCTGATGACTCTCCATCCAGGACAACTGTTTGTGTGCGGTTTGATAAAAAGGCAGAGATCCAGTTAAGTGTTTCATTTTGTATTCCATAGAAGTGTAGTTTGTATAAGAGTCTTTGATGTGGGACTTTGTCAAAGGCTTTGGCAAAGTCCATAATTACAAGGTCTGTTTGGGTGTTATTGGCTACGTTGGCTACTTGTATTTATCAGTGTGTGATCTAAGCGTGACGCGGGATTGACGATTTTTTGTAAGCGTGACACGTTAAAGTGTAATAATTGTGAAGTCTAGCGGGACATGGGCAATAACAAAAAAATGAGAATTGCTTAGGTACATAGTGTAAGCGGGATACGGGAATTTGACAGCGGCGGGATCCGGGATCAGAACTCCCAATGATACCCCATCAGTGGGAACGTTGGCAGACATAAATTCAACGGTACTGAATCCTTGTTCATAGGTGTAGAGAGTTGGCATGACTTAATATTAGGATTTTGCTATTTTTCATAATTGGGGCGAGTTGTCATAACTCAATTTATTAGAATTTTTTCTATTTTTCACAAGTAGGACGAGTTGACATCCACGTCACCGAAATCAGTGGCGGATCCAGGGGGGGGGGGGGTTCCGGGATTGGAAACCCCCTTCAAGTTTGTCCTGGTATTACAGACTAGGTGAGGAACACACACACCTTTTTTTTAATGGCCGAATCCGTCCCTGCAAATACTGATACTCGCTTCTTGTGCTTCAGCCGGCCCCTATTAAAACAAAAATATATATATACTAGTTCAGTGGTAATGGACATCATACTAAAATCCGAAACATACCGTGACAATAAACAAATTAAAATCATACAAGACTAACAAAGGCCGGAGGCTCCTGACTTGGGACATGTACACGTTATTGTGACTTTTTCATTTCCTTTCATCATATCAATAAAATATATTAAAGATCATTAAAGAGTATAAAGAAAAAACTTTCCACAGAACCCAGTGTATCACCTACTTCTGTTGTAAAAGTGTTATGTAGCAGGCACGACAATAATGGGGGAAAAATTATTAAGATTTATTCGTTCTTTAGATACTATTTTTATGCCCCACCTACGATAGTAGAGGGGCATTATGTTTTCTGGTCTGTGCGTGCGTTCGTTCGTCCGTCCGTCCGTTCGTTCGTTCGTCCGTCTGTCCCGCTTCAGGTTAAAGTTTTTGGTCGAGGTAGTTTTTGATGAAGTTGAAGTTCAATCGACTTCAAACTTGATACACATGTTCCTTATGATATGATCTGTCTAATTTTAATGCCAAATTAGAGATTTTACCCCAATTTCACGGTCCACTGAACATAGAAAATGATAGTGCGAGTGGGGCATTCGTGTACTGAGGACACATTCTTGTTTTATTATGTCCCAGTGTGTTAAAAATCCATGATGGTTTATGAATCTAATAAACAAACTTTAACCACAGAATGAATATATGTGGACGCCTCCGTCGACGACGGAATGTAAGATCGCTGTATCGCTTTCGCGACAAAAAGATGTGGAATGATAGCCAATGAGAAACTCTCCACAAGAGACCAAATTAGCAACAATATGCCACCGTACGGCCTATAACGATAAACAAAGCCGTAACTACAAAGTCAGCTATAAAAGGCACCGAATTGGAAATGACCAATGTAAAACAATTAAAACGAGAAAACTAACGGTCTAATCCATATACAAAAATTAGGGGACAACCATTTGATATTCTGGAGGGGGGGCAGGAGGATTTTGAAAATAAATAACTTGGCCTTGAAAATCTCAAAAATTGTTCTGTGGTAGTTTAAAAATAAATTACCTGACTTGCTATGTATTGAAAATAAATAACTCAGCAGGTCTAATCAAAAGTATGAAATGGCACCAGATTCTTCATAAATTCATCGTCCCCCCCCCCAAAAAAAATAGGGAAACTCTTCCCAATTTTTTTTAATAATAAAAGTATAAATATTATTTAGATATACTTGATGAAAATGGTTTCATTTTACGTGGGGCATGTTGTCTCAGGAAACCTTACCTCACTTTTATTTTAACAGGACCGTAACTACGCCTTATGTAGGAAATTTCAAAACCAAACGCTTGTCTCTATATCAAATTGTGTTCACGGCGAGTGCCTTGCAAGTTCTGTTTTTCACTCAGACGTAGCCCTGGTTTTTCGGGATCAATGTTTCTTATTTATTTGTCTTTCTTTTTGTTCATTGATTGCCCTTTTGTGTTCTGTTAGTGTTGCATTCCTTTTGTAATCTAGTAATTTTGTTATGAACTTGATCATGAGTTTTAAAAAAAACAGCAGCCACAGACTTAACTATGTGAATTCCATTTTTGATTTATCATGCACATTGGTCTTTTGATGTTGTCCCTATAGAAACTAAAGTCTTACACTGAATTTATACATTTTGCTTTGAGACCAAAATATTGTAAAAAAATATTAAAACAAGAATGTGTCCAAAGTACACGGATGCCCCACTCGCACTATCATTTTCCATGTTCAATGGACCGTGAAAATGGGTAAAAAATATAATTAGGCATTAAAATTAAAAAGATCATATCATAGGGAACATTTGTACTAAGTTTCAAGTTGATTGGACTTCAACTTCATCAAAAACTACCTTGACCAAAAACTTTAACCTGAAACTCGCACTTTCATTTTTTATGTTCAGTGGACCGTGAAATAGGGGTCAAAAATTTAATTTGTCTTTAAAATTAGAAAGATCATATCATAAGGAACATATGTAATAAGTTTCAAGTTGATTGGACTTCAGCTTCATCAAAAACTACCTTGACCAAAAACTTTAACCTGAAGCGGGACAGACGGACGAACGGACAGACGAACGAACGGACAGACGGACGGACGAACGGACGAACGGATGCACAGACCAGAAAACATAATGCCCCTCTACTATCGTAGGTGGGGCATAACAAAAATTGCATTTTCAGATTATAAAAGGGTCTTCAGAACACCAAGGAAGCATGATTATGCATAATTTATTCTATAGCTTCTTGGGCCTGCAGTGGCTCCAAAACCCTTCAAAATTTTAGTTGACTTGGCTCCGCTCGGCCAAATATGTTTGCCAAATGGCAATACCTTTAAAAGAGGCTAGTTACAACCAAACTTTAATACATGTATATGCAGATGGGAATATAAAAGATTCATTTCTGCAGAGGATGATGATTAATTCTGATTAATAAGTTATTTATAGAATTATTTATAATAAACAAATCATTTTAAAATTGAATGTTTTCAAATATAATAAATATAGTTGTGAAAATGAATAATCAGTCCCTTGCTTTAATGTAAATGAAATATCTTGCTTCAATAGTGCAGAAAATGAATAATCTGCCCTCTTAGTTTTCGAAAATAAATAACCGATCAAAAACAAATCCTCCCCCCCCCCCCCCTCCCTCCCCCACACCAGAATATCAAATGGTCGTCCCCTTATGAACGAAGAACAAATATGTAACAAACTCGGCAACTAACGAAAAACACTGAATTACAGCTGGGAACAATATCTATCATATATGTTCCTGATTACAGGCTTCTGACTTGGGACAGACACATATGTATACAGAATGATGGGTTAAACAATTAAGCAGGCGCTGATGATAGAAGTTTTTAACGACCTTGTGTTGAAGTGAAAACACTTTGCTCTGTGCTCGGAGCACAAAAATCATGCTCAAAACATAAAATCAAGCATAATACTTTTTCGTGTAATATCTTTCTCTACTGGGGCATAAAATATTGCATAAAAGCAAGTACACTACCCAGGTTGTAAAACATATCTACACTGCTGAACAAGAGGTTCTCCTTAGTGATTGGTCCATTTTAAATTTGACTGTAAGGTTACGCCGAGATATTTTGCTGATGTTACTGATTCTAAAGTATGCATGGTTATAACGAATGTAATCGTGTTTGAATGGTTACTTTTTTATGTGATGGTTAAAATTGTGCGGCATTTTCCTGGATGGACTTAGCTAATTATAGCCTCGTAATTTGCAATGATCGAGGTATTCTGGAAAATCGTAAGTATGATCAACAACTGGAAAGGCAACTCATGCAGAAGTGGATCCTGCAAATCTTAACTTTTGATTTTTTTTTATGGTTTCCATTCATCTTTTAGAACTAGTTTAGCTTATTTATTTGTCTGCTTTGCATGTGCTTATAATATAGTTTAGTGCTTTACTTTTTTGTGCTTGCTTTTATATATATGAACTTTGCTTATGCAATATATCTGTCTTTATATTGTCTATTGCGTATGCTGTATATGTCCTATATGTCTTAATATTGTATGTGTTGTTATTGTTTTTAATGTCGGCAAAAACTCCGCAGAGCGTATGTTTGTAGTATAATATTTCATGTAACCCGCGCGCATTTCATTTAAAGAGGCAGAATTGCATTTTAAATTACCATAAAGATTCACATTAGACATTCATACCGCGACTGAATAGACTGAAACTAAAAAGATTTATGATCTCCACACCCCTAGAACATTTTAGCGCATTTAAGTTTTCTGCATATACTTTGATATTGTCTCTTGATGTCACAATCATCATTTAAATCCGTTCTAGTTGACTTATAACATTCTTTTAAAGAATCCAGTCCTTAACAACTTGGTAGAAGAAGAAGAAAACATTACAAACCAATACATTTCAAGAAAACATTTCCCACCACTTACATGGCCATGCATATTAGAGACATTTGTAATACTATATGTATTATATGTCTCTTGCCATATCGATCTTAGATAAATCCAAGAACAAGTCCAATCACTGCAGCAAAATATCTAGACATTACAAATAAAGTTTTCTTCAAACGGAAAACCCGTTACATTGACTGGCAATCAGCAGCAACAGCAAATCAATCTTCAGTATCTTTCATCCCTAGACGAAATTATCCACGTTTTCCAGAGACATATAACATTTAGTATACATGTCTCTGCGTTTTCAAATATTTTTCAAGATCTCTGAACTTTTAATCACAAAAACCGGAAATTGGATATATTCCGAGTTCAAGTTTAATTTTATATATTTATAAAACAATGTCAGCAATGCGTTTTAAATCTACTAATGAGATAAAGGCTTCGTATGTAGCATATCTACATTGAATTATTTTTTTTATATTTTGATTAGGAAACCAAAACGTAACTTTTCTTCAAATTTTCTACAACCTGTATTGTGTATGAAAATCTTCCACGAAAATACATTTTTTAAAAGACTTATAAATTGCGATTGCTTCAGTCAGTAAAGTCTATAGAAAGATGAAACCTCCCTAAAGACAATTTTATAGACTGAAACCACAGGGGCTTGTAACAAATTTGCCGGGTTTACTATCCATACGAACCCCTAAAAAAACACAAGGGAGGAAGCTCATTTGCGACAATGCTTCAAATTATTGCTGTAAAATTTTTCTAAGACTTTCACTTACTTTGTGACCTAAATAAATCTGTTCCCACTTGAATTATCTCTTCAATGACATATACTTATTACCTTAAGTAACCTCTATAACTATTGTAATCCTTAAAACAAACTCGACATTTCTGAAACAGAATGAATCGAGGCCCTACATTTCAAAAAGAAAGTATTAAAGCAACACCTACATGCCTACCGGAAAATATATTTTCGGCATTCTCGGGTGTTTACTATAAATGTTATGTTTTTCAGTAGTCTACTGTATTTTAGATTTCAATAATGTAAAAATTGGCGGGAATTATTAGGTACACACTGTCTTTCATCGTCATATTGTGGTAAACTCCTGAGAGAGCCGAAAATGTATTTTCCGGTAAAAAAAAACCAATAAGAAGCTTTATGACAGGAAATGTACCGGATAACTAACTAGCCAAAAAGTTTCGGTGGAACTTATTATCTAGTTACTTTGTTCTTCCTAGATGGTTTAAAAGTTCCACCGGAACAAAGTGACTAGTTGAAAAGTTCCAACGGAATATATCAACTAGTTAGAAAGTTCCTTTTTGCCAAATTAGTCAAAACCGTAACTAGCAAACTAGCCCAAAAGTTCAAATGGAACTTGCATGTACCAACCAGTCACAAAGTTCCATTTGGAGAATTGATGCATAGTAAAAGCGCAACATATTATATTTGAACCTTTCAAAGGGGAACCAAGATACTGATTACAAAAGTCAAAAGGAACTTATCAACTAGTTTCAAAGCAAAGTTCCTCTTTGGCAAATTAGTCAAAACCAGAACTAACAAATTAAACTAGCCCAAAAGTTCCAACGGAACTTATCAACCAGTCACAAACTTCCATTCGGAGAATTGATGCAATTAAAACAACGGAATAAGTTCTAGTTAATTGTTATACAATCTGAAATTGATATTTTTAAAAGTACCCACATGAGGAGGGGATAATCTTCCCTCTCTTGAGGGTTCTATGAATACTAAATTTGCATGATAATGCAACTTACTCCGTTTTATGTGAGCTATGAAATACAACTAAAATTTTGCTAACTAGTTGTTCAGCCAGAACTATTCTACTAGCTACATTGTTCCGGGACTTTTCAACTACATGTAGCTACTTTTTTTCCAGAACTTTAACAGAATTAAACAACTAGTTGGAAAGTTCCATTGGAATGAAATAACAAGTTGAAAAGTTCAGCTGGAACAAAGTAACTGACGTAACATAGTGGCTGATAACTGATATTATCTCACTGGGCTTAAGGAAGTACAATGCACCAATCAATCAATAAAATGTAGTAATGAATTATTTGAATATAGATTTCACTTTAATTTATTCTACCTTTCAGATTCTATTTCATATTATGGATGCAGATACATGTAGTTCTAAAACCAGCAGTGAGTTAGATCTTCCTGCTGAGGAAGCTACAGATTCATTGGCTGATATTTTATCAACTTCAGACTCTAGTGAAAGCTCTTTAACCAGTCTCACTTCAGATAATCTGCTTCAACAGATGTCAACAGAAGAGGAAACACTCAAACTGAATGAAAAATCAGAAACGGAAACTGATACGTCAGATATGACACAAAATACTCCAAACAATACAGAGTTACCTAACCTTAGTTCACAAGACTGGTATTTACATCCTTTGTTTCAAGGTTATTGGAAACATTATGCCCATGCTATGTCATGGTGTCAAACTCATAGAATAGTCACACAAAAACTACTGCAAAATCAACATCATATTCATCAAAGACATTCTCAACCTAATAGTTTTATTCCAAAACGAAAAAGTAAGAACTTGAAAACTTCTAAACAGCCAATGTTTAAAATACCCAAGTCAAACACAGAAGCACCAATTCCCAAAGAAAGGAGGAAGCAAAATGTGTCCTTTTCAGAAGAAAGTACAACATGTGACGATACCCACTTGTCTGATACTGGCAGTGAAGTATATGAGATGGAAATAACTGATGAAATGGTGGATTTCTTTGCACAGTCAGAAAAACATAGAAAAGAACGAGGTAAAAATGAACCTGTAGAAGGAGTTTTGATATCTCTAATTTGCAGTACATGGCATTTTTTAGTTTAATGAGAGCTGATTAGAAAATGGTAGATTAAACCTGGTTTTATAGCTAGCTAAATCAGTTAATCTCTCACTTGTATGGCTTATATACATACAACAGGCTATTATTTAAACTTGGAATTATTTTTAATTATGGAATTTGCATAATTTCTTGTGCTTGAAATTTTTAATAAATTCCATGTTTATATTGTACTTAAATGTACTGTGCGGCGCACAACACTATCTATATTAAATACATTGTATGGGAAGCGTTATGAACTGCTCAAAACATCATAATACCAAATAAACTTTGAATTTATTAAAAATTTCAAACACAAGAAATTATTCAAATTCCATAATAAAAAATAATTCCAAGTTCAAATAATACCCTGTTATACTAATAAAATAGAAAAATAATATACAAAACAGTCTGTGGTAATACATTGGAAGATAATGATAAAGAATAAGTGGGTAAATGCTAACAAAGAAAAGACACTGACGTAATTTAGGCCTATAAGTAAGGAAAGATCATATTAGATTTATATAATATGCATTTATTTCTATTTTCAGATGAAAGCAAAATAGGTGGTGGTAAAGGTGAATCCTTAGTTGATATTGGAAAAGGTAAGTATTTCAAAAAAAGGGACAAAGTATTTGTTAAATAGAAAATTCAAATGATATAAAGAATTACCCAAAAAGGGTATAAAATATATATATAAAAAAATATACATTGTAACTGTATCTTAAATTGATAACTCCAAGGGTCATTATAAATTTCCTTTCCTTCATTTTAGTCTTCTGTGCAAAACAACCAATTGGATTCATATTTAAGGATGGTTAATTTGTTCTTGTCCTGAATATGTGTAAAATATTTGTCAATGGATTTTAAGCATAAAATTTAAACAGTCATCAGATTAAAAACTATATACATATAAAAATAACTGAAATATATATGTGCATTCAAATGTAAGAATAGATCTATTAGTCCCTGAACATTTTGATTTAGCACTAAAGGAAATGATAAGATCAATGCATTCACCACTTATTGTTTCAGGTTGCATTAAAAAATACTTCATTATTTGCAATAATGTTAAATCATCTCACCCTGTAGTTGTTCCTTCACAAAAGAACTAATAGTTTACCTACAAGTATAAAATGCAAAATAAAAACATTAGAATAAAACTTCATATTCAGCAACATTTGATACAAATAACTCGGTTAATAACCCTTGTTAAATTTTTATTGTAGCCAGCAAGAAAATACCTACAAGTGAAGCCCCAAAGGAGAGACCTGGTATACGTAGAACCTCTGAGATGACACAGCTGTATGGCAAAGGAGCTGCCATGATACATGGAATGGAAACAGCCCTCCAGATGACCTATGATAGGAATGTTGACATTAAACAACCACCTTGTTGGCCTAACATGCCACTTAAAATTGTATTTAGATAAAGCTGCAATAAAGTTATCGTTTTCTATTATAACTTTTCTTTTTAATGAAAGTAACATGTTTTCATGATGCATGTATAATCATACATTTTGTGTCTGTTTGAGTACTGCTATCGCATATTTGTAGTATACTGTAAACCAACCTATTTTTGGGGATACTTTATTTCACATTTAACCTTTTTAAGACCACTTCACAGCTATTAAATTTCACAATATTCTGATTTACTTGATGTAGTTTAGTGAGGAAAGATTTAAGTTTTACATATTCCAAACGATTTGTATTCATGTTATTTTTCTAATCACAAAAGTCCTGAAATCGCTTGCAATAATAAGTTGGTTTACAATAATTGATAGTAGAATTACAAACAGTCAGTATTTATGGTCTGTTTTCAAATGAAAGTTTTCATCAGTGAAATTGTACAGGTTTAGATGAGTAATCCTGGTATAACATGATGTGTCATATGTCAGAAATCTAAGCAAAAAACAGGGTTATTGTTTCTTACAACTGAATGTTATTTTGTCATTGAGTTTTGTGGTTAATTACACCTTATGTAAGAATCCTGGGTTTTGATTGGTTGATAGCCAGTGTATTTTTCACCAATTTACTGTTATCAAATGAATATCGTTCATTTTTTAACGCCGCCGGAGTATTTTCAAAAAGGATATGTCTTTTTTACCCTCTCTGCCGTGGTATTTGCCAAAAAATTCTCTATCCGACTGGACGCTTGTAACGTCACGATCATCAATGTGTTTTTCAACATTAACTTTCGGTGTAATTAAACAGATATAGCATGTTCTAGAGGGGTATTTGCGAAAATTATAAGTCTTGAGAATGAATTTCCCTCACCTTACGGCTCGCGAAATTTAACATTCTCTCGACTGGTATTTTTCGCAAATACCTCTCCTTAACATGATATATCTGTTTAATATATGACAGGTCTGCACACATTTATTTTATTCAAAATTTTCTAAACTTCAAAATCATCACAAGGACATATTTTTAGTTGATTGATTAATTGGTGTTTTACACCACATTCATCCCCCTTGTGCTTTTTTGCGGCATTCAGATTTGATTAGTGGAAGTAGCTGGAGTGCTCTGAGAGAACCACTGATCTTTGGTAGGAAAACTGACAATCCTACTGACCTAGTTACTTTTTAGAGTTTGGAGACATGTGCACCTGTCCAGTGTGGTATTCAAACTCAAATCCTCAGTTTTGACCCGATAGTGATATACTTGTAGACAACTAAGACCCCCAATCACTGAGGCCCTTATCTTTGGTTGAAGACTGTATCCTGACTTGTAGATTAAAGTTAGTGTTATTAGTTACCTTCTCACTGTATGCCAACTTATTGCAGAGAGGGGTGTAAACTTTTTTGTTGTTGGTTAAAATAAAAAAAAATGCGTTTTAGTCTGTTTTTATGCCCCCCACCGTAGCACAGTAGTAAGTTTTACCCTTAACCTTCTGTTCGTCCCAACATTGGTTTCCATGTTTCTGTTCTCTTTCTTTAACTAGTTTGGCTCAACCAAATGTTATGAAACTTATACACAAAACACAGATCGAGTTTGAATCTTGGTGGTATTGCTTTTACCTTTCAAGAGTTATGCCCATTTACAAATGGAAAAATTGCTAAATTTTTCGTTTCCGTTCTTTAACTTTAATTTGCTCCAAATGTTATGAAACTTATACACAATGTTTATTACCACAAAACACAAATCAAGTATAAATTTTGGAGGAGTCATATTTGCTGAATTTTTCATTTCCGTTCTCAAACTTGAGTTTGATTCAACCAAATGTTATGAAACTTATACACAATGCTCATTTTTAAAAACATTTTTTTTAGAGAATTTTTACTCTACTAGGGACTGGGTTATACCCTTTTACAAATGGAAAAATTTCTTTTTCGTTCTCTAAGGTCTTTTATGGTCCATTGCTCAATGGTAAGTTGTTGTTTTTTGGTCTGTTTTACTAATACTATAAGCAATAAGTCACTTGATAAATGGAATTATTGTATGGTGTATACACTATGTCTGTATTGAAATTTTCATCTGCTAAGACCTCATTTCATGGTACATTGATTTGTCGATCAATTTTATAAGTTTTCCTGGTTGAGCTTGTTTTTTAGATACTATGTGGCACAGTGCAATAGGTCAACAGCTATGTTTAAAACATTTGGCTTATGCAATGCTAGTAATGTGTACATGTATTTCCAGTTTAGTTTATATGACCTTGACCTCATTTTCTTGGATCAAGTTAAGTTTATGTGACAGTTGTAGTAAAGCTTTATATTTATGCACATCAACATAAAAAAAATAAGAATTGGACCTGTCTTTTTGTAAAGGCGTTGACCGAAGTACATTTTGAATCAAGCGCGGAAACTTGAAATATATATATATTTAATTTTAAAAGGACGGATACTATTTTCTATCCAATCTGTTATCATATCGTATTATCCTGGTCAAGATTTTTTCTGGTAGAGTGATGTGAATAGATAAAGGCAGATGTGGTGTGAGTGCCAATGAGACAACTCTCCATCCAAATAACAATTTAAAAAAGTAAACCATTATAGGTTAAAGTACGGCCTTCAACACGGAGCCTTGGCTCACACCGAACAACAAGCTATAAAGGGCCCCAAAATTACTAGTATAAAACCATTCAAACGGGAAAAACATGTAGAGCAGGATCTCCCTATCCTTCTGGATCACGAGATCACCCTTGGTCTTTATGTTGGGTTCGTGTTTCTCAGTTTTTAGTTATTCTATGTTGTGTTTTGTTGACTTTGTCGTTTTCATGTCTTATCTTGGCGTTGTCTAGCTGTTTGTCTTCGAATGTTTTTCATGAGTTTAAAAATCTATTGGTATCATTCCATCTCTATAAGATTGATCGCAGAAGACCATCGCAAACAATCAATATATTCAATGACTTTATCATAATTTCATAAAACTGACGATTTTTAGGATACAAATGAGAAATGCATTTAAAAAGTTTTAATATAATTTAATACTCAAATAACAACAGATCATTCAATAAGCCAACCAGAGAATGTCCATCTCATATAGTTAGAATGAAGGTGTCCTTGGGGTACTCCCCAGTTTGAGGTGCGAATAAAAACAATGTCATCTTTATTGAGCACCTTGATTACGAACCCAGTTGCTGAATCGTCGTCGTTTAAAGTTTCCGTGTCAGCATGCAATGATCCATGTACTTGTCCATTGATTATCAGTTCTGTCCACACTTCACCATTTGCAGTTGACCCACCACCAGCGACGAATATTGTCCATGTAAAAGCATAAACTCCGTCTTTTGGTGCACGAAAAGTTCCAGAATAAGTGTCATATCCGTTGCCGAGATTTGTTTCAATCTGGTCAAAGACAATTTCTCGAAGTTTTCCAATCCCTGGACCAGTGTCCAAATGTGTAAGATATGCAGAGAATGCTATATTAGATGTAGAAGGATTATCTGGTAGTAGAAGCCGTTTTCGTTTATCTTCTGGAAAATATTATAGAAATAAAATATTAGTTCCATACCTGAATGAAAACAGACAAATGGAGTACTAGAGTGTTCAGTCTAGAAATGCTCACGAATACAATAAACACATTTGATTTTGTATAAATATACCGCTTACACCAATATTTTCTTATGATTGCCTTACATTTCATACAAAAAATTGTATTACAACGTAAAATGCCAGATAACAAAAACAAGTAGGCCATCATTCAACAATACCATAATACTGCATTTGCGAAGCTAACCTTGATCAGACACTGTTTTTCAAATATCAAATAAACCATTCTAGTCAGTAGTGCAGGATGCCATTTGATCCCCCAGAAATATCAATGCTTACAGCTTGCAGCAGGTTTACAGTAGCCAAATATGCCTCATTGACAGCAAGATTGTAGACTGGCTGGGTGGGTATTTGGAGAAAAAAAAATCCAGAAAAAAATCTCAAGTCTGTTTTCTATCAACCACTCAATCATTACACGGAAAAGAAAACTTAACAAAAGGTTGCAGCATGCATTTTAGAAAGATTTTGTCACCTGATAAATCTGATTTCAGCACACATTCTGTTTCAAGTCTTTCAACTTTACTTCCCAGCTTTTGAATCTCGTTTAACAAGACTTGGATCACATCATCTTTCTGAACCAAAGAATCGCAGGTTTCAGTCAATATTACGATGGCCGCAAATAGTTTTAACAGCCTCATTTCCATATCCTAAAATCAGAGTGCACAATATAGTATGTTTCGTGACAACAATTTTACTAATAGGACAACGCATTTCTGTATATATAGGTTATCTTAGAGATAAACAAATAAGAGGCTCTAAGTAGACGGCCATAGCTTTTATATGTAACTAACTTTTACTGGATTAAAAACGAATGATTAACCATTTAATTATTACATAAATATAAAAACAACAACAACGAATAACTGCCGTTAATAAAAATAACATGTTATTATAATTTCGTGCTTCCGAAGCGATTTTCTGGATTCATCTCATTCAGAACTCTCAAACACAAGACAAGGACGTATAAGACCTAAATTCATGAAGAACTTATTACCTATGACAAAAGAGATCTAAAACTAGGTTAAATTATCTGAAGTTAACTTTGTTAAATGTGATCTCAGTTTTTCTTCTTCGACACTTACCAACGGAAATAGATTTCAGGAAAAGTATGTTAAAAATCATGTCAGTACCGGAGAACTGACTACTGATAACCCATCGGTCTTTTTAATGCCCGTTCAAGAAATGAATATTTGTCAAAATTTGTTATTGTCTACATGCTACGAAAGTAGAAGAATGTGAGAGACATAGTGATTATAATTTTGCGGCGATAGGAGCAACGGCAAACATTTATGTACACATTCTTAACTTTCAGGGGACGGAGGACCTGGATGCTTTATACCTTGTATAATTTTATACAAACGCATTGTGTTATGATATTTTCATTGTTCAGAAACTGATTATTTTCATGCAATTTTCTCACTTATAGTGAGTGATAGGATAACTATATTTGACACAAGGGATCCTTGCAAGGTCTGCATGTCCGTCAGATAGGGGTATACTTACCAAAATGATACAAAAACTAACAACTATATGTTATCGTGCGGCCTAAATAATAAGTAAAACTGATACTGCATAATAAGTTAGCTATAAATGACCCCGAAAAGACAAATGTGAAACAATACAAACGAAAATGCTAACGGCCTGATTTATGTACAAAATGATGAAGTAAAACAAATATTTTATACAGAAAAAAGCGACGACCGCAACGGCAGGCTCCTGAGTTGGGACAAGCACAAATAGAATGTGGCGGGGTTAAACTAGTTTGAAGGCACGCCAATACTTCCCTAACATGAGACAGCGGCGTAACAGTACAACATAGTAACAAACTATAAAAAAACAGATGAAGAGGACTCAACTCATTAGATCGACACAAAACAGAATTACATCTAACAAAACACAAAGTGTACGTGTCAGGGTATCTAGCTATACATCCCCACAACAAAACACACTAAGTACATATCTGAAAAAAACTGGCATCGTTCATTTGACAATGACCTCATGTTTATGGTTCCTTTATATTGGTGAGGTCTATTTCTCAGATGCTTGAAGGATTACATCAACTATATTTGGTAAACGGAATGATTTTAAAGTATATATATTTATGTTTGGCATGCCAAAGTTAATCTGGACATTACCTTTAATACATGGATCATTGAAGATGTTATAATTCATGTTATGTGATACTTACTGTATACACAGCTACTTTTGCATAGGTACTATTTCTGTACTAAAAATTTGTAGTACTGGAAATCTACTTTTAATATTCAGTACTATTTTGTTACTCTAAAATTATTGTAATATATAGGTACCTGTATTTTACAGTGCTTTATTTGTACTTGAAATTTAGGAACTACAGATTTTTGGTTACTACCGTTACATTTTCAGCATTTTGAAAGTTTTTCTATTTCAAATCTCTCAAAGTTATGATTTTCAAACATGGAATATTGTATTATTTCTGTACCAAAATATTTAGTACAAATCAAGTACTGTAAAATACAAGTACCTAAACATTACAATAGTTTTAAAGTAAAGAAATACTACTAAATATTAGAAGTAAATTTCCAGTACTGCATTTTTTAGTACAGAAATAGTACCTATGCAAAAGTAGCTGTGTAACATTTTCCACTCTAATACTTTCAAAATGATTTCAATTATAATCAGTAACTGTAAAGCATGCAAGATATTCCAGAGTGTACACTCTTGAATTAATATGATACAGACCTGTACAGTGGTACACGAATAATCAGTCTCTATCGTGTATCATCAAGTCTCTGGCGAATAAGAATTATTATCGCTATTTTGTGCATTTTTCCTTTCATCTTTTTTTGTGATAATTTTCATATCATTCTACTCGCTTGAGATGGATAATTATCGCTAGACACTAAGCATGCCCGTGGCGTTGCTAACGAAATTGACATGAAATTGACAACGTCGTCATAGGTAAAATAGCGATAAATAGATTATCATTGTTCATCTCAACTCGATTGCCTTTCTCGCTTTCGCCGTCCCGGCTCAAGCGAGAAAATCAATCTCGTTTAGATGATCACCGATAATCTATAAATATTTGATTTTTTGTCCTGCCTTCTTTTTTAAGGTCGTCTGTGCTTATCTTCGATGTCGGTTAGAATGTTCAATTTATTATGATCTTTAATAGCACTGTATGCGGATCATTTCTTTTAAGTTTTGTTGCACTTGATGCCCTGTAATATGTTTTTTTTTCTGCATCTAACCCCATTGTGTGGGGACTGTAGTAACAACGTGACAGAAACAGCTTATAAAATTTGATATTACACACCTTCAGAATTATTGTGAGTATATATAAAATTATATAAGACTCAGTTTTATTTCTGACAAAATGAGAAAAACATACAGATAGGCCGAACACCGTCCGATAAACTTCTGGTTTGAATTGTTTTACATTGTCTTTATCGGGGCCTTTTATAGCTGACTATGCGGTATGGGCTTTGCTCATTGTTGAAGGCCGTGCGGTGACCTATAGTTGTTAATGTCTGTGTCATTTTGGTCTTTTGTGGATAGTTGTCTCATTGGCAATAATACCACATCTTCTTTTTTATATATTCAATTTCCTTCAATAAACAACGTTGGCTTCTCGCCATCTTATTTGTCACACACCTAAAATAATTTCCAAAAAACTTGAGGCTCTTTCTACAATGCTTACAGTGAACCACTAATTTGATTCTTTCTTTCTTCTAAGAATTTGAACTTATGTGATTTTTTAAAAATCTTATTCATTATATATTTAAGTCTAAAAAAGTGTATTTTGGCATTAATATAGGTTTTTATTATGCTAAAGTTTTTGAACTAGATAACCCTATATAGCTATAGACAAAGAATATAATAGATAATATTTTCTTACAAAAAAAAAAACTTTGGATTTTGCAAGATTAGTCATAGATTTCTGGATTAACACCTCGAAAATAATAATAATTTGTTTTTATATGTATTTTTGAAGACCATGCTTCCCTTTTTATATCAATAATAATCACACACAAGAAAACGATGATTCCTACATTGGAAAACAAAGCCTGCCAAAATGTAGACTTTATAACCTTGGTTCAGTTCTATACATTTAAAAATCTATGAAATAGAACTTTTTGTTTTCACTGGTCCAGTTTTGCCTTTTCGTTTAATAACCATGTAATACATGATAGTAACATGTTTGCATGCTTTAGATAGTCATACAAAGTATTCTCAGCTCTTCCCAAAATATTTCCTTATATGAGATTACAATCTGACCCATTATACTAAGTACTACATATCATATATATATGTCACATTATCGATAAGAATTTTTGTACTACGTAACTTTTCAGAATGTTTGTTTGTAACTTATTAATTGTGATCATATTTTTGGTTTCTTCTGGCTCTTCGGAAACTGACACTGACACAAAAGTCGCATTTTTAATGAAGGAAGTTCAAATGCTGAAATACAAAATTGAAAATGAGTGTGTTTTAAATCTAAATATGACGATAAGAAATCTATATTTTCAACATTGTGACATCAAAGAACTGTTTTTTTAAAACAGGAATAGCTACATGTATAATTAAAAGAGGCGAAAACGAAATAAGCCAAGGGATATGCAAGAGCGTCTGCTTTCGTTTGAGAAAATAAGAGAACATATAAATAAACAAATTATTTCCAAACACAAGCGATTAACATTTGGTAATGGTCAGCAGAATTGTTTTCAAATTGACTCAAATTTTATTGGCGTGGATGCAATATAAGCTTTAACACAATTACAGTATACGACATTGGAATAATTTAATTCACACAACATACATCGATTTGTTAACGCTTGACTAGTATAGACAGAAACTGCTTTTGAGCAGTGATAGTATACACAAGCAGCGATCGATACCGACCAAAAAATAATAATTAGGAAAATAAGATCAGCTTGAACTCTAAATTGTCTCTGGAACAAAATTTATAATTGAAGCTTTTGACCTCATGTTAAGAAAAACAAAGAGTAAAACATTTGAGAACATAATAACCAGAAAAGTTTATTCTGAATAAATGAAGAAAAAGGAGAAATTTTTTGAATGTCAAAGAAATATTGGCTTCTACGTGTATAAAGTAATGCTAAATACATAGGAGTATTCAAAGCCAAATATATAAGTTATGTTAATTATTAAAAACTTTTGACTTTGTTCAGGTGTCGTTTCGAAAAGACTTCTCTTGCCAGAAACCCCTTCTCACCAGCCTGTAGCATTTTCTGCTTTCGTGACAGATTTAGACGATGGTCCAACAATAGATAAACATAGGGAGATTGTGTTCAATAAAATAGAGACAAACGTTGGGAACGCATACGACAGTTTTACGGGAACATTTCGTGCACCTCAAGCTGGCATTTATGCGTTTTCTTGGACAATATATGCCCGTGGAGGAGGTTCAGTTGCAACTGAAGGCGAAATCTTGACTGAACTTATTGTTAACGGACATGTTCATGGAAACTTACATGCTGATACAGAGACAATTGCAGATGATGATTCCGCTACAGGTTTTGTAATCAAGACTCTGTCGAAAGACGACGTAGTATTTATTCGTTCTGGAAATTCATTTGTTCCACAAGGTGTTTTGCACGGACAT
Source organism: Mytilus galloprovincialis (assembly GCF_965363235.1). Classification (NCBI taxonomy): domain Eukaryota; kingdom Metazoa; phylum Mollusca; class Bivalvia; order Mytilida; family Mytilidae; genus Mytilus; species Mytilus galloprovincialis. Next base: position 18,292,879 of record NC_134845.1, on the reverse strand, counting down.
ATGAGATGGACATTTTCGGGATGGCTTATTGATTAAAATGCAATATTATCTCTGTTTTTTTGCATTAAGAATTACATTTTGAGCCGATTTACTGATCATAATGTACTGTACTTCATCTAAATGTATAACTTTAAAGATATCATTTAAAAAAGTACTAATACTCGCGCTATATAACTTCATGAACAAATCTTCTAAATACAGGCAAAAAACAAGTTCGGGTTACAAACTAAAACTGAGGAAAACGTATCAAGTATAAGAGAACTACGACACAACAGAAACACAACACCGAAATGTAACACACACAGAAACGAACTATAATGTAACAATGGCCATTTTCCTGACTTGTTACAGGGCTTTAAACGACCACACACACACACACACACACACACACAATATATAATGCTAAAAGTGGTGCGTAAATAATGGTTTTTATTTTCACCGAGTTGACATCCTTAATATATATATATAATTCGTCTGAAACGGGATTCTGATATATCGTGGCACTTAATCGCCTTGAACTACTATGTCCAGCACGCTAGACCATTAGAACAACTAAGCTCGACTGGTCCAGCACGCTAGACCATTCGAACACCTAAGCTCGACAAAAATCAAGCTTTCGGTGACCGGGTGTTACCTTTCCTCGACAGTTTTTATCTACCGTTGTATCACCTTACATGATATATATATATAGTACGGCGATTCGTGAAAAATTGTGCACATCCTGCTTCAAGCTACAAAGTAAACACTACTGAAAAAAACGATATGGCATATATTTCAGTGAAGAGTCCTCAATCTGTATGCTCGATGTAGAGTTTTAGATAGATTGATTAAACAAAATAAACACATCAAAAGTACTAAAACATCGTTAGAATTACTAATATGACCGCCAATACACGTTTATTCACATTCACCCCACAAGCACATAAAGCTGTGCCCAGGAGACTTGATTTCCCCCATCATGGCATCCTTTCTTACACCCATAATGTACAAGATCCTGACAAGATATTGAGGCCTCACAAAGAGTTGTCCAAAAGGGTTCCCATGGATCATATTTGTCCCTTCGCCATTTATAAGCGTCTGAACCAGTTTGCATAGGCACCAATTTCAAGCTTGTTACTCATTCACACCCGCCATGGTATATTGCACGATTTACATGCTGAAAAGACTAGACCGAGTCGTGGGAAAAGCCTCAATCAGTCTTCCTCTTCCATGATAATATGTTTTCTTGCTTCGTTAACCCCATCTGATAAGTTTGTTCGATCTTATAGTAAAACCACGTATCGTTCTATCAACGACAGTATCAAATGCATATCTGGTGATGTTGGCTGATCAATCATCATTCTATAGTAAATGCTCATCTTCAAGCGCCATCCATGACTTCAACGCAGTCTTTTTTCCCTTTTCCAGCAAACGTGTAATCGCTCAATGCCTAGTGCATTTGAAAGGTCATAGATATATATATTTATATTCTAATTCGCCAACTCAAACGAATATAAATTATTTAATAAATAAAACAACACATAAATAGGATAAGTGTGCCTACAGCTGTAGCAGCCTTTAATATTAACTTTACATTCAATATGATTCTCAAACTAAAGTCCTTCACTTTAAATTCAGGCACACTACCAATCCAATCATACAATAGCACAGTAATATACAGTAACACAATCAAAAACTATCTACAAAAGAGGAAGAATTCATATTAATATAATGTAATATATGCATATACTCCCATTTACGATAACCATCTCATAAAGGGGTGGGTGGGGTGGGGGGGGGGGGGGTAAACATAATAACGAATGCTGCTACGTTGAACTATAGGCAAACTTCGAATAACTTAATTTTCTTAAACTAACCCCTTAAGTAATACTCAATCATGCTTTTCACGAAAATCATGAGGGCATATACCCGTAAAACCGGCAATACGGGTATATGCCATCCAATCAAGTTGAACGTAAACACACACCAAGTGCTTGATATAAACACACACACGTGTTTATAGTAAACAATCACTTGACCGTTACAACGTCATGTGACTAAATACCTTTAATAAATATATATATTTCCACTCCCAAACGCAAGCCAAAGTTCGTTTTCCACTATGTCACATTGAATAGCGAAACAACACTGACAGAAATATCATTATCGACTGTTCGAATCATGATTCATTTAAGTCTGTAGTTCACTGCATCAGACACATGCATCATGATTCATTTAAGTCTGTAGTTCACTGCATCAGACACATGCATCATGATTCTAGTATCAGCCTCTTCCTGTGACCATGGTGCTTAAAATCATCATGTGGTGGATGAAACAGAACATTTTGAGCATTTGTTGCTACAACTACCTTTTTCTCAATTTTTATTGAGCAAGCTGCTGTGAAAACTAAAAAGTTCTTTCTTATTGTCGTCAACTCTCAGATGACTTTGCCAATTTTGAGGATTTTTTTTTACCCTGGATTCGTCTGTGTATTCTTTTCCCCTAGCTCTTGCTTCTCGAGGCAGCCTTCAAACTATTGTCTATGTGCACACCAGAGACTACATTCACTGTTGTTACAGTTTCAAGGTGTTTCCTAACGAATATGCTGATTTGGTATTATGTCATTACCTTAAGAAACACCTTGAAACTGCAGCAAGAGTGGATAAAGTCTTGGCTGTGTATGGTAGTTGTAGCAACAAATGCCTAGGATGTTATATCTTATACACCATAATGATGTTTCAAGTTTAGTAACATGTTCACATGAAGAGGCTGACACTAGAATCATGGTGCATGCGTCTGATGCAGTGAAACACGAACTTAAACGAGTCATGATTTGAACAGTCATAACTATTTCGCTATTCCGTGATATAAGCGTAGACGAACTATGGCTTGTTTTGGGGAGAGTAAAAAGCTGTGGATAATTATCTATCCATGACCTTTCAAATCTACTAGGCAATGAGTGATCACACACATACATACTGTGATCCATGTCTTTACCGGTTATGATACGGTTTTCTGTTTGCTTGAAAAGGAAAAAGACTGCGTGGGAGACATTGATAGCATTTTAAGATGTGACTTTAACATTAAAAATTATGATTGATTAGCCTAAATCACCGTGGTTTTACTGTAAGATCGCACAAAATTATAAGATTGGGTTAACGAAGGAATAAAATAACAATCTGTGCAAAAAGGGAAGGCTAATTGAATCTATTCCTTCAAATTGGTCTTGTCTTTTCCATCATATAAAACGCACAATAAACTGTCTAAGGCGGGTGTTTATTGGGACAAGATTGGAATTGGATCTTATGCTACCCAATCCAAGCGCTAATGAATTGCGAAGGGACAAAGAGGATCCATTGGAACCTTTAAAATAAACTCTATTTAAACATTTACAACGTAATAGAGAATTAGTGGTTTTGAGGATAACTTAAAAGCAAAAGTTTGGTGGCCAGCACAACAAACATTTTTTTTTTACAATTTTGAAAAAAGTTGAATATTAAAATAAAAAATGATATTTCTATGTCCGCTATATTACCGGAAGTAGGGGTTTTAAAGACATATGTCCCATAAAGAAGCACCAAAGTAAGGTTCCTGCACAATATAATGAAGTACGTTAAAACACATTTCAATTGACCTCAATAAAAATAAGCTTATTTTAGTACAAAGTCCGCCATATTGAATTTTACAGGAAGAAGGGTTTCTGAAGACTTATCTAAATAATATATCCAGAAAAGTACATAGCAAAAGTTTGTACCAGATATTATGATAGTAGCATGATAACTACATCTTTTCACATACTAGCCTTCGAAGTTTGGCTGATTTAAGTATGATGTCCGCCATTTTGGATTTTACTGGAAGTGAGACTTTTTTTCAAATGCCTCTCTATTTGAATTAAAAGAGTAATAGTTGAGGAAGGTCTATGCCAAATTTCATGCTTGTAGCAAGATGTGCACAATTCGTCTAAAATATGCTTGTAGCCGCTGCACTACTATTGTGACATTAAGATTAAGTGAGGGTTCGTTTGGCGAATGAAGCATGCATAATGGAGAACGTCAACCCGTTTAGTTCTAGATGCAGGCAATGTTTACGTGTCTTTATTTGGATAGTTTAGATTGATTTCCAGCCTTAAAATCGCTGAACTAACTGAAGAAACCTCACCTTCTGAAACAGGAAAATAAACAACGAAAACCGACCCCGGCGTCTTACATTTTATTACAGAGTTTCCTAATATCAAGAGGAGAACTATAATTGCTTATCATATTTGATATATTTAAAGTCAATTTTCTATGGTAATATTTGCAAAATTATGAGATAATTCTTGTTATTTAAAGCACATCTGTCATCACGGTTGCGGTATAGCCCAATAAATAGCCGATGAATTTACAGGTCAGACGACATGACTTTATGGTTAAAAGTGACATAAAGATCGTTATGAATTAAGCCATTTAGTTTCAATTTACCCGGATAGTTTTTCATATATCCTAAATTAAGTTATCCACTTTTTTTTATTATCAACGTAGGATTCATTTATGAAACAAAACTTTTGGTTCTCACAATATTCTTAAATTTTAAGTTTACTTTTATTTTAGAAATGCAAGAACTATGCTTATTGAGTGTCATCAATACATTTGAAACTGAAATTAAAAAATTTGTCAAGATGATTTTCTTTAAATAAAGGCAACAGTAGTATACCGCTGTTCAAAACTCATAAATCCAGGGACAAAAAACAAAATCGGGGTAACAAACTAAAACTGAGGGAAACGCATTAAATATAAGAGGAGAACAACGACATAACACCGAAACGTAACACACACAGAAACGGACCATGCATCAGACAAAACACCACGAGAATAACAAATATAACATGAAAACCAAATACATGAATTTGGGATAGACAAGTACCGTGCCACGTCTGATCTCAGTATCTCAAAAATAAGAGAAAACACAAACGACTCAACGTTAAAATGCAACACACACAGAAACAGACAATAATATAACAATGGCCATCTTCCATTGTCAACTTACGTCAGTTGGAACCTGGTTTGGATCTTTAAGTCTTAGAATGTAATCTGCTTCATATGAGTAGACAAAACAAGTCGGCCAGTAATAGTGAACAATGCATATACATCAGTTAGAACAACGACTGTTTGTTGAAATATCTGTTAATCTAAATCAACAAATATACAAAAACTCTTCTTCAACATTCAGTTTTTCCTTTTGTAAAAGGAGTTGATTGTCTTTCTTTCAGAACTTGGTTTTTTATTTACGTCTTAAGCTTATTCGACAATTAATAACTTAAACCATTACTCGCTTTTTAAAAATATCAAAAGAATCCTTGATTTTATATTTTTAAACAAACATCTTGAACAAAGATAAATTCACGAGGTCACTTATTTCAATTTCAAAACACTGGTTGACTCTTTTTTCTCTTCATTTCTTGTTCGTCCACTCAACTTTTAATTGCAAATAAGTATCGCTGTATATCATAAATAATTTGGTTCATAGTTTTGTAAAGAAATCGGTCCGTTATTTTTTCGTGGTTGTCATGTCGCGGCCTTTGAAGTTTGGTTTGAGGTGTTGATTTTGCTTATTGATAAATGTCGTACGTTGACCTATAGCTGCTTACTTTTACGTCAGTTGGAACCTGGTTTGGATCTGTCTGATTGGCAAGCATACCACAACTTCATTTTTTGTGTTCAGTTATGTCTGTATCACAAAAAAAGGTTTTACAATTAAATGTTCGTTTGGACAAATAAAAAGACAGTTTATTCGATTAATGTGCTACCGGACTGTGACAGTTCTTAACTGGTCCTCCGGCTTCTGAATGTATAAGTTATAACCTATGACTGTATGAGCATAACATTATTGTTATCGATAGCTGATAAAAAAAAGGGTTTTCCTTTTCTTTTTAAGTTTTTCCTTACTGTGTATGTACTGATTTGTGTCATGGATAGATACCCCATGTCCTTCCTTTGTTTTTCTATTAAACGTGAATGATTTAGTCCTTTTAACAAGACAAATATTGAGTGTGTCCACATTGTTACAGTTTTAGCTCTTTTCCATAGTTTAACAAAATTTTATCACTGTAAAAATCATGCTCTAGCCTTTAAATAAGTAACAACTAATTTTACTTTTTACTATATAAATATGTTCAGTGATAGCACTATATTGCACAAATAGTACTTTCACAAATGGAGGAATAAAGGTATGCTTTCTACATTGTAAGTATTAATTAAATTATTATTATAAGAAAATTAATACTTTTTCATTCATTATGTTATTTATCCATTTATTACTTGGGCCCCTTTTTGGCCGCTAATTCCTAAACTGTTCAGACCTCAACTCCCAAAATCAATCATAACCTTCCTTTTGTGGTCATAAACCTTGTGTCAAAATTTCATAGATTTTTATTTACTTAAACTAAAGTTATAGTGCGAAAACCAAGAACATGCTTATTTTGGCCCCTTATTCCTAAAATGTTGGGACCAAAACTCCCAAAATCAATCCCAACCTTCCTTTTGTGGTCATAAACCTTGTGTTAAAATTTCATAGATTTCTATTCACTTTTACTAAAGTTAGAGTGCGAAAACTAAAAGTATTCGGACGACATCAACATCATACCAATATACGACCAAATTTTTTTTAATTTTTGCGGTCGTATAAAAACTATTAAAAAAATAACAAAGATTTTATAAGACTTTTCCAGACATGACAGATGGCATATAGTTTTACATCTAAAAGATTTATAGAAAGAAAAATGGGGGTCAATTGGGGGAATTTTTTAAAGACGATAAATGAATAAAACCTGAGGATTCTGATAATGACAAAAATCACAAAACATGACAAGCAAACATCCTTAAAGTAATATATATATAGTAAATGATAAATTTTGTAGACATGTTTGGAAATTGTCTTTGAATAACTCAATGTATCCTATATATATACAATGTATGCATCATTTATATTTACCTAAAACATAATTTTCTTTTCTTTTAAAAGCATGTTAGATCTATACTATAGTATATACAGGATCTGATCATACACCAAAGAACATATTTGATAAACCTAAGAAAGAAAAAATAATAATAGTTTTATATAAATTAGTATATAAAAAAAGTTTAGATTTTTTTTACCCTCCCTTAAATAGATGATTATGAAGTTTATGTTTAACTGTTACAGTCTTTAAATAGTATATACATGTATATGTGTGGCTATGGCGCGGAATCAGGGTCAACAATACTTATTTACGTGATTGTGAATCTGCTATTAAACATGTCGCCTCTTGTTTTTGGTGGTTTACTGTTGTTCAGTCTTTTATAATTAGTTTTCTAAATAGTGGTGTGTGGACTTATGGTTGTTTTTTTGTTTTGTAAGACATAAGTTTCACTTCCTCTTGTAAGTTTTGAATGTCTCTTTTAATTTTTCTGTATCATCATGACCATTCTTTTTAAGATTAACAACTCATGGAAGGAGTTGGCAAGACAATTTTTGTGCTGTTAAGCTATAGTATTGGTTGACTTTGCAATCAAATTTGAAGTTAAACAAGTTTTTCAGTATATAGTTTAACGACTAGTTTAACAACTATCGCTAGTTTTCCCCAAATTGCCGATATGATGCATGATTTTAAGGTAATTTTCATTCCAGCTATTTGACCTTATGACCTATTTGTTGATCTTGTCTTTTTGAACATAAACATCGGGGCGTTTTATAGATGACTATAGGGTATAGGCTTTGCTCATTGTTGAAGGCCGTACGTTGACCTATAGTTGTTTATGTCTGTGTCATTTTGGTCTCTTGTGGACAGTTGTCTCATTGGCAATCATACCACATCTTCTTTTTTATATTGTTGACGTGCCAATACAAGGCCATGGCAAGTATAGGCTGACCAATTATTTATCTTGTTTGTTTACCCCTTCTTCTGATGCAGGCAAAATGACACATTTTTCAATCACCAAGTGGAAATGTCATTATGAGAATTTACAATGTACATGTACATCATACATGACAAGTTGATAGCTACAGCTTATAATTGTTTGCTACAAAACAGTATCTAATACTTACCCATTTATATTCAGTTGTTGGAATAGTGATTGGCACTGAAAAATTAAAAAAATATACTTAATGTTCATGCATACATGTACAAATAATTTGCATAATCTGCAAATATTTTTACAAAATTTACTTGACCATCAGGTGGATAGTTGCCAATGTCATGTGTGTGTGACATTGGCATTCATATTGCATGCTGCATCTGCTAATTTTGAAATTAGTATGGTATCTTTTTTTAGATTTATATCAATTTGACAGTTCTAAAAAAGGTTTAAACTTCAAAATGGTATTGCTTTTGGCATTGCAATTTTGTAAACATACATGTATACAGATGCAGGATTCATTTTGTGATTATAAGCATAAGGCCAGACTTTTTTTATTATCTGTTTAACGAGATCCGCCGACTCCACCTTTCCCGATTTTAGAATAAAAATAAAAGTAGTGCTTCTTACTTTTATTATTATTTTTCCCGCCGACTGTTACGAAATCCTCAGAAAAAAATAAAATGTGTTGTTCACGATACTCGCTTTCAGTCAATTTCGTTATCGGTAATATCTCATTTTTACCAAGTCAATGAAACAGCAATTTTCATTTAAAAGTAAAGAAATTCAAGGCATAAACGATATATTTTCTTCTAAAAGATTTTTAAGCTGGTGGCATGCTTTTCATACTTGTTACACGAGAGCGTACATCAAATCATTCTAACTTTCGGCAAAATCAGTTATTACTTCATCAGAACTTGATGAAATTAGCCTAAAGTAAACTTGTCATCCATGTATTGCATTAGAAACGTCATATTCCTTCCCAAATAGCGTATCAGCTATCAAACATCGTTTATTTTTGTAAATTTTTCTTCGTCCGACATTTAAATTTGTAGAACTACGGATCGGAATCGGGATTTCATCGGAAACGGACCCGCTAAAGCCTATGACCGAAATCCGGATTCTTGCGATAATGACTACAGACGCATGAATGGTACTGCTGACAGACAAAAATTGATCCCAAAAGGGAAAATTACGCATTCCACACGCATTAACATACTTTTGGTTAGATCTTCTTGATTAATGTATATATTTCTATGTATAAGCATTGTTTCAATTTATAGGTTATAAGCCAAGGACGAACGGACTTGACATCGTTGACTCAACGGTCTTGGCACTCTTGCTATGAATGTTTGTTTGTTTGTATATAAATATATGGCAACGCTGATTAGCAACGTTTCAACATTGCATTCAACATACTTAATATATGTAGTGTGTCTCAGTTTGTTTAAGCGATCTGAGTGATCTACCCATTTATTAATTATTTACCAAAATAACTTAATAAGTTATCTGAATCTGCCTCTTGTTTCGTTGACTGTTTGACAAGTCGTCCCCATTTTTGAAGCTGTAAAGCGACCTTCTTCTCGGAAAATAATCCGCCTCTGCTTGGTTTGCATATCTTATTCCATTTGTTTTAATTCAAATGTCCGTCTCTCCAAGTCAATATTTCCTGATATTTCTCATAAACAATCGCACCCAGCGTCCTTGTCGTCTGCGTCATAACATCTAAAAAAAGGAAAACCGAATCCGGACTAAATATCCCGATTACGTTACTGGTTCCCGCTGACGCATGTTCAATGTTGAGTATATTATTAGTTCTGTCGTTATTAATACTGCCTTTTCAAAATAAGAGTGACTGGCCTCGGAAATTTGCAAACTGATAAAAAAATATATCGTTGAGAATAACGGCATGACACGGGTTAGGTTCTTCTCATATATATGTTATGATGGTATGATACTAAATCACCGGACACAATTACGAACGATTTTTGAACTGTAATTAATATTTTTTTATTCAGACTACTTTTCTTGAATTGAACGGGACACCGGGATCGGGTGTTTTTAAGCTCGGGATTTCGGGATTGACCCTTTCGGGATCCGGGAATCGGTTTTTTTTCGGATTTCGGGACATCGGGATTTATTTTATTTAAATTCGGGACCTCGGGAATTCGTTTTTTAAGTCCGGGATTTCGGGATCAGGACCCCTCCTATCCCCCCTCTCTTCTGACATCAGACTCGGACTTCTCTTAAAATTGAACTGAATAAATACAATTTCTTGGTATTGTTATGCGTTTACTTTTCTACATTGGCTAGAGGTATAGGGGGAGCTAGGGTTGATATCTCATAAACATGCATGTTTAACCCCGCCGCATTTTTGCGCCTGTCCCAAGTCAGGAACCTCTGGCCTTTGTTAGTCTTGTATTATTTTAATTTTAGTTTCTTCGTGTACATTTGGAGTTTAGTATGGCGTTCATTATCACTGAACTATTATATATTTGTTTAGAGGCCAGCTGAAGGTGCGGGAATTTCTCGCCCTACATTGAAGACCTGTTGGTGACCTTCTGCTGTTGTTTTTTTCTATGGTCGGGTTGTTGTCTCGTTGACACATTCCCCATTTCCATTCTCAATTGTATTTATAAAATTGCACCTGTCTTGACACCTTCGACTTCGTTTATCTGAAAAACTAATAGAGGGGGGGGGGGGGAGGTTTCACTTTAAATTAATATGTAAAGTGCTAAAATTATGGTTCATGATGTATTCATTCGTAAGTTAACCTTACCTGAGACACACATGTTATAGTAGTCTCAGACCTTACAAATAGATCCCAAATAAACTCCAGAAATTAGCTGCATATTTATGAATTTTTAGTGAGGGTGGGGGTTGGAGGAGGGTCTGAATGGGGGGGGGGTCTGTTATTCTGTAAACATTTAATTTTCACCCCTTTTTTCTCTAATCTTCAAAAAATAAGTCTATTCTTTAAAAGTGATTTTTTACGCATTATTATCTAATTTTTTCCCCAATTTTCTTTAATCTTTAAAAAAAAAAAAGTAAAAAAACATTCTTTTAAATGAATGAGAACGGTGATTTCCAAACAACAGCAAGGCTTTCATTTGTTTCTCAACAATGACGTGTTGATGTGTATTGTTCTGCATGATTAAAGTGCTAGTTCCTTGAAGTAACAAGTCCAAATTCTCATCAGTTCTTTCCAGTGATTTTGACTACATATAAGAAGATGTGGTGTAATTGCCAATGAGACAACTCTTCAAAGAGAGCAAATGACACATAAATTAACAACTATATGTCACTTTATGGCATTTAACAATGAATAAAAGCCAACCGCATAGTCAGCTATAAACAGGGCCGGATTCAGGTTTTTTGAAAGAGGGGTCGTAGTTTGTAAATAATTTTGTTTTGGCCCCTTTTAAGAACTAAAAACATTAAATAAGTGAAATATGCACTTTTTAAACGGTTCCTAGTGTGGGGCATGCATATTTTGTAGTTGCTGGTAAGGTGTAAGGGTTGGACATTTTAGATGCTGTATCTCCCTTTGGATCCAAGAGCTATGTACTGATACATTTAATGTGTGATTTGTCAGTAAAACATAGGCATGGAAAATTCTCGCACGTTTGTTGTAAGTTAAGTTAGAATAACCTAACAGAGTTCTTGTTGTTAAGATATACGCTGGGCTATTCGATTGAATTTGAAATACGACCGACACGAGTTAAGAAAGACAAACAAGCAATTTTTATCCAAATGTTTGGTTGATATGTTTCACCCAACAACATTAAGGGAAATAAAGGGTTCCAAATCAATCAAAGGCTAAGAATGAGTCTGAAATGACAACGAATTTATAAATGCCGGCCGACAAATGAAGACATAAAGGCCACACCCAGCAGGCAGGTTGCAGTCTGGTCTTGAAAAAAGTATTCCATATATCAGTTCGGCGAAACAGACATTCCGGTCAGACATGAAAACCCCTGCCACAAAAAAATATGCCCGCTTTTATTCATCATGTTCATTTAATGCTAAATAATTCTGTTGGGAATTTTCGTTTCTAATAGCAAAAAAGTGGACAAGATTTTTGTTTTGCGTCTAGAATTTTTGTTTAAGGCAAAAATCAGAGTTAATTTTTTTTCTCTCAAATATCTAAGACTGTCTCCTCAAATCAAATGGTTCGTACTTACGACTTTAAATCTATATAGAGCTTAATATGCTGACTGGGGATCATTATTCAGCTATATTATTTTAAAATAGGCTGGGGCGTTTGGGGTTAAACATGTTTCCGTAGTTAGATACTATTGCTGTGGAACTTTTTTTTCATGAGAGTGTCATAGTCTATAGAGCATTACTTTCTGTTTGGTGGAATAGTGAAATAGAGGTCAATATGTTCTTGCTAAATCCTGTGTCGCTTTGAAGGTGTCACGATTGTCATCCTCAGCCTACGCAATGTGTTACTGTAATTTAAATTTCAAAATGACTAAGAGACGTTTTATTCGCCCTCTACGCCCCCCTCTGGATCCGCCACTGAATTAAAAGTCCGAGTTGAAGTATCGGAAACCAGTTCACATTGACTGAATCCTATAGTCTGTTATCACGAAACCAAAAAAGGTTTACCAAGTTTGTTTTCACTTTAATCATATTTTTACAATGCTAATTTTAATAATTTTCTTTAAATTTTAAGAAGGGAAAATTCTGTTAACAGTTAATTTTTAGCGTTTTCTTTTATTAATCATTCAATATTCATTATATTTTTAGACCACGCATTTCTCTAATCTTTATTTTTTTTGCCCGTTATTCTCTAATCTTCATTTTTTAAGGGCATTATTCTCTAATCATTTAACCCCATCCAAACCCTCTTGGAGGGATCATCATCCTGAAATCCCAGGCTTAAAAACATGAAATACTGATGAGGTCCCGAATTTAAAGAAATTCAAAACCCCGACATCCCGAAATAAAAAAAAAAAGATTCCCGGACCCCGAAAGGATCAATCACAGGGGTTTAACTGATAAATCGACAGGTTTGAACGAAATTTCCATGTTCAAAGTCAGTTGATTGGGTTGTGCAGATTAATTAAAAATACTTATGTCTCTGGCATACAGGTCATTCTTTCTTAAATATTTGTATACATGTAGCTATAGGTACTGAAAGTCAGTGCATGTTATATTAAAATGGGTATATTTTTAGGCAAAAATGTTGTCACACCCTTCTGTGTTTTTTTTTTGCACTGCTCAAGATGCATTCTTATTGACAAAAATGTTGTCACACCCTTCTGTCTTTTTTTTGCACTGCTCAAGATGCATTCTTATTGACTTTATATAGTTTTGAATTCACATATACATGCACCAAGATACATAAATATATATAGTTTTTCCATCCGATGTTATGATTTTAACAATCAATATGCTCTTAATGTTCAATTACCATGATACTTGTCAAAAGCATCATGATACTTATGTGAAGACGAAAAATTTCTTTCTTTCAAAATTTCCATATTGTCAAATTATAAGATCAAGAAGCATATATCTAGAATAAGGGAGGATTAAAGTTGAAAATAAGGGGTACAGGAACAAGCAAGCATGTGTAGCAGCAACAACAAAAATTATCAATCCTGAAAAAAAATCCTCCTTTTCTACAGTGGCGTTTTAAATGGCCCGGCGTACACACGTCTCCTGATGAAAATAAAAATAATAATCTTATAAGCTTGAATAAAAAGAGTGGTGTATGCTCCCAAATGTCACTCGCCATTTGGGGTACATGGGGCTCATAACAACGACCCCCTAAAACCAAAATGATTATAAAGTTGAGATTTATTTTGCTATTTGACTGTCAAAGCCATAGCCTTATATTAAGACCAAAATTTCTGGCTACATGGAGACATCTAAGTCTACTATCAATATTAACAGGATATTTTGTATGACAGGAACAGAAGCGGTGACATTGTAGAAGAACAAAGTATTAACGGATTTTATGTTAAAAATGGTTTTTATTTTCAAATCAAAGGGGGCATATATATGACCTCTATGCCATCGTATTAAGAACTATTTAAAATATTACCCTCATTCGTTTTTAATTGAGACAAAATGAATAAAGATAAAAATAAAGAATAGCAATCAGTGTCTATATATATATATGTTTAAATTACTGGATGGTCATGAAGGTGAACTGGACTGAAAGGCAAAACAATGTTTCATGTGAACTCCAGTCCTCTTATTTTTGACTGATTAAGCAGGGGCGGATCCATGTAACCATTTTTTTTTCAGGCCCAGTCATGGATAAAAGGGGGTGGGTTCTAACCATATGTCCCATTCAAATTCATTGATCATCAAAAATGTGATTCCAACCCCCTTCCCCCTGGATCCGCCCGGGCACTATTAAATTGCAAATACTTTGATAATTTCTGTACATTTATTTATTTATTTATTGCATAGCTTTTATATAGCGCCTATCTAATAAACATAATAGATCATAATACTCTAAGCGCTTAACATATAAAATTGAAGGAAAATATATATCACAATGCATTTGCCAACTGTCTTCACTCTTTTTATGAAATTGAGACAATTGCCATACTAAAAGTTTCATTAGAAATATGAATAAAAGGAAATACAAAGTATCATAATGTGGTTAATACGTAAATGAGACCGAAGCCCCCTTCCCCCCACAATAATAAAAGAAATTACTGCAAATATTCTGGGACTATAGTCCCAGAAATTTTAGACCTTTCAGAAGACCAGCCAACTGTAAAATGAGAATAGATTTGAAAAACCAAAGGCGGATTAGGGGGAAGTGCTTACTGAACAACAAAGATATATTCTCAAACGTATTTTATTGAATAAGACCTTTAGCGTAGACTTCAAAATTTCATAATAACTTATAAATATCTGATTCATTTATTTACACAGCCCGGTCACACAGTCAGTCAGGTTTTAACAGCATCTGTGATTTATTATAAATAGATATCTTTTTCAAATATGGTTTCAATGGTAATTAATTTGGCGATAATTTGTGAATTTCCTTTAATTTTTGGTTACTTATTTCTTTTCGAATTATTTTTTACAGTCAAAGAAAATATTGTGTTCGTCTAATACCTTTCTCTGCATGTAAAAATGTATAGGTAGAGGCTATGTTTCGCTCCCCTGTACCAATTTATCCCTTTGAAAGAAAACAGAATTGAAGTTGGGATGCTCTCTGTCCTGCTTCCTACATAAAACAGTGAACATTATTTTGTTCTGATTAGTGAGTGTATAAATATATTGTTAAAATGGTAATTAAGCCAGTTGCTTAATCATAAGGTCAGGATTGAGTAAGGCTAAGACACTGTAAGAGGGTGAAAACTGTTGTAGTACCTGACTTATCAGAGACATATATATTTTTTAAAAGATACATATATTGTATTATACAGCTATGTGTTGTGTGTTACAGTCTGTTGAAGTCATGATAGTACATATATTTTTAGTGTTTTGGCCATTCTTTCTTCATTGCAATATTCTAATTGCTCAATACTTTAAAATGGAGGGGGGGGGGGGGGGGGGGGGGGGGGGTGGACAAGGGAAATAAATCAAATTTATCTAAATATGAATATACTTTGTAATCAGTTATAGAAACTATTATTTTAAATTAACTACCATTGCCTCAGCAGTTACATCTAACCTTAAGTGGAAATGATTCCTTTCAAACAAAAAGATATGATAAGATGATATTTTCATACTTGTATCAAGGACATACATTGTAAATACAGGGCCGTAACTACCTATGAGGCAGGGGAGGCAACTGCCTCCCCTGAATTTTCTACACCAAAATTTTTATTTTTGAAGTAAGAAAATGAAATATTGACAATATGTACATGAAGAACTTCAATTTATATTATAAACAACACAAGTTTACAGTTTTAACAGTGTTATCATGATACGTGATATATCTGTCATTTTCCGGATTTTTGATCGAAAGTGAACCGTTTCAGTATATATTTTTTTTCGTGTGGCCGTCCGTCTGTTATTCAGTATTCGTACGAGAACACATATGAAACTTTGCTTTCGACATTTTTGAATAAAAACTATTCACATTTATTTAGAGGCTCCATTAAGCAGAGGAAGTTCCCTTTGTATTGTGAATCTTTTATGATATCGGAAATTCGTTACCGGCTGAATCAGCTGTTGGGTCATTTTTTTAACGTCTCTCGGCCCATCGTACGAGAACATCATGGTCAATGCCTTAGTTGTTAAACACTCCCATTTGTTGAAGCAGAGACTTTCTAAACTAAGTATATACTAGTTTAGAAAGTCCCTGGTTGTAGTTATATACATGTCTGTTCAGCTTTCAACCATATTGAAATTCAAGGTCCTCGACAAAAAAAAATATCTTGCTTTCTATGATATTGCCTTATATTTTTTTTTTACTTACCAGTTTGATTTCTAACAAAAATATCTTAAAATACAGATAATAATTGTTTGCATAAAAATTGCTTCCAGGATCCAGCAATACTGATGTTTCTTAATCTAAGTAAATCGAAGGAAAACGGGTCATTTTTAGCCATTTTAGTGCGAGAAAAAAATCGGCGGGGGCTGTGCTCCCAACCCCCCTCTCTTGGGGGCCTCAATCGGCGGCCCAAACCCCTGCCTCCCCTGTATTCGAACTCTAGTTACGGCCCTGAAATACATGAATGTTTCACCTTTTCACATGGATTTTTTTTTATTCATTTAAAAATAAGGAGATGTGGTATGATTGCCAATAAGATTACTTCTGAGTTCAACAGAAAATTTGCACATGCATTTTTAAAATTCTATATTCACATGCATGACTACATTTAATGTGTAAATTTTAAGTTTAATAATACCAGAGACATATATACATACAATATAGCTTATTAAAGGAGGAAAATGTGCTTTATCATTTTATCAGCTTAAAGAGGCTTAGCATGAACAGATAATTTTAACCATTATGCAAATATTCATGTTTTCATATTTATATGCTGTAACAGTTCTAATTTTTTTGGCAGCTTATACACTATTTATAAATATACTCTCTAGAAAATAAAAAGCGATGGAAAATAAATTGTGAAAAACATGTTCAATTTGATGTAAAATTCTCTTGAAGTTATAAAATGAGTTTTTTAATATGAGAAAAAAAAGGCTGCGTAACACAAAAATATATAATGAAAACGCACGTAAAGCACACGTAAAACATATGTTTTACGTGCGTTTTTAAAACATACGTTTTACGTACGTGATGTATTACGCCCGTTTCAAAACGGTCGTAAAACACCCGTTTTGGTACAGGCGTTTAACGCATGTTGGCTAAAACATGCGTTTTCCATAGGTAAAACGTACGTTTTACAGACGTTTTTTAAAACGTACGTAAAACATGCGTTGCACTTTTTGCTGTGTAAAACAATAACTGTAGTACAAGCAGTATACAAGTATATTTTAACATATCAAAATACTTTACTTTCCTGACTTTTCTTTCCTGTTGTAAAACATATGACTTGTGTGGAATTTACACAATTGATATGATATTTTTTTAATATTTATTCTTTCTTAAGTGCTTTTCATTTCAATAGATGAAAATCTCCGTATATAAAAAACGAGGATGTATGAAAAATAATAATCTTTTTGACGGTTACGTTGTTGAACAAGACAGCTATAAATATTTTCCAAATTTTTGTGTTGAATGCACGAAATTTAATAAAGAAAGTCAATATAAGAAAAAATGATTTACTTATTAAGAAATAATTCATGGAAGCCATAGATTGTTGGAAATTTACACAGGGCCTGGGCCGTGATATTCGAATTTTATCCTTAGCGTTAGCCCAGGCCATGTGTTAATTTCCAACAATTTATGGCTTCCATGAATTATTTCGATTCTAATAGGACAATAGCTCATTAAAAACTGAAGTGAAGGTTATAATGCTGTGTGTGTGGTTGTTCTTTTTTACTCCTTGTTCGATAAAGCTCAAACATTCTAATAATCTGTAGCTTGCAGTGATTATTTCGTGAATAACCGCTAGAAAAAAAAATCTGTTTAATTCTTGTAATTCTCAAACCCATCATTTGCCATTTTCAACTTTTTTCGAAAGCAACCATCTAATCCGAAGCTGACATTTCGTAACTTAGGAGCCGCCATGTTGACTTGCAGAAATCAGTAAATATTCGAATAATGCAATAGATTAGAATGGAGAAAAAACAAAACCTACAAAAATCAATTAAGATACAATACTATGCCAATTCCGATGGTTCACGTTACAGAAAACTTTCAACTCTGGCGTTGTCATATGTATGACGTCATGTTTTGAAATGACTTTAATGCGCCAAAAACATAAAATACTTTCGTGGAATTTTATTTTTATTTTGTTGATTTCTCCAAGCTCTTGTGCATTACTTCTTTTTATTATGCATCCAAATAGGAATAACAGTTTTTTTTTAATTGAAATTTTTTAAAACAATAAAATCGGCAAAGGGTTTGCAAATAGGTTCCAATACATGTGGATTTACGTGTGAAGCATATAGTAACAGCCATCATTTTGTATATTTCTAAGTATAGATATATCGAGAATTTATCACGGTGTTGTTTACAAAGCGAAAGGAGCACGTCATATTAGAGTACGAAGTACTTAATGATACTCAAAACAATTTTCTTGTGAAAATACTTAAGTTGTCAATCAACACTGAAAAGACATTGATTGTCGAAATGCACATCTGGTGCAAACAAATTGGAACCGTTTATGTTATTGAACCAACTGGGTCGGTGCTTCTGCTGCTGAACTGATAATCTCCGAGGGTATCACCATACCGTAAGCCATTACGTCGGTATTGGTATGAAAATCCGGATTTTGTGTTATTAAAATTTGCTGTTGGCTATTTTGAATTATGGAACTTATTTCCTTATGCAAAGCTCTGATTTCTTGCCCGGCTTTTGATATACTCTTTTTCCTTTTTCGTTTATAGCTCTTCATCCTTTTAATAAGCAATGAATTTTCAGGTATTTTGTCCTCGAGCAAGACTGAAGAGACATTGATTGAAATGCTCATCTGGTGCAGAAAAATTATTACCGTCATTTGAATTCTGTCACATTCGTATGTACAAGACCCTTATAACACCCTACACTTTAGTAGTATTTATCTATAAGCAACCTTTAAATCAATTTTACAATTTCACGCGTTTCTATTAATGATAAGATAATATTTTGATTTTGAACTCTTTCCTTAAGATGAAACGGTTGTAGATGGTGGTTCAATACTCCCTACTTTTTTTTAAAATTCGAACTAAGGATACAAATTAAGGTATGGGAATGAACTGCGATACAATCGGAATGAGTTTAACGTAGATTAACTATATCAATTTTGTAAATTTCGTCAATCTTCTTTTAGATTTAACATGTTAGCAATGTGATTGTCACCGCCGATGATAGTAAACGACATTATGTTCATAAAGTAAACACAAATGCATAATCTGAATATATTTTGTCCTAAATAGATATTTTAACTGTATTTGTTTGACCCTAATCCAGTGCAATTTTATAAAGTAATCTTCTGACATCAGACTCGGAATTCTCTTGAACTGATTTTTAATGTGCGTATTGTTATGCATTTACTTTTCTGCATTGGCTAGAAATATAGGGGAGGATTGAGATCTCATAAACATGTTTAACCCCGCCGCAATTTTGCGCCTGTCCCAAGTCAGGAGCCTCTGGCCTTTGTTAGTCTTGTATTATTTTTAATTTTTAGTTTCTTGTGTACAATTTGGAGTTAAGTATGGCGTTCATTATTACTGAACTAGTATATATATTTGTTTAGGGGCCAGCTGAAGGACGCCTCCGGGTGCGGGAATTTCTCGCTGCATTGAAGACCTGTTGGTGACCTTATGCTGTTGTCTGCTCTATGGTCGGGTTGTTGTCTCTTTGACACATTACCCATTTCCATTCTCAATTTTATTTTCTGATCACATCTTAAAAATGGTCGATAATAACATCATAGTATGCTAATACTTTAAGTTTATACATCAAATTTAAAATTGTACCTTATATTAAATTAAGGCAACAGTAGTATACCGCTGTTCAAAAGTAATGAATAAATTGAGAGAAAACAAATCTGATTTACAAACTAAAACTGAGAGAAACACCAACACATCAACTATAACCTCTTTCCACTTTGCGGGTGCGAGTGGTGCCTTGTAGCGGCATTATCCTATCCACTATTAACACGGATCAGTCACTATGATTGTTTCTCAAGACCATACTCGCAAATGGTGTCAAGGGAGAGCCGAAAAAGTCAGTCCGTGAAATTTTCTCCCCAGAACTGGGACCGAACCAGGAATCTTTGTGTTAGTAGTACGATGCGCAAACCACTACACCACGACTCTCTGATATTTTTAGTAATGAAATTAATGCCACCCGATTCATTTATATCTATAAAATTGACAATTATTTAATTGTTTTTAATTGAAAAATTTACCAGAAGAAGAATACATATTTTCTGTATAAACAAGCGAATTCCAGTGTATACATTTGAATATTTTCCATTCTGATGAGAACTAAAACCACCTCTACTCCTTCCGCATGAGGCGTCTGGCTTCGTGTCGAATATATCAGATGCCAAATCAGTCTAAAAGTGGGACGAACGATACCAAAGGGACAGTCAAACTCATAAATCGAAAATAAACTGACAACGACATGGCTTAAAATGAAAAAGACAAACAGATAAACAATAGTATACATGACACAACATAGAAAACTAAAGAATAAACAACATGAACCCCACCAAAAACTAGGGGTGATCTCAGGTGCTCCGGAAGGGTAAGCAGTTAGGATAATATATAATTGTCCTTAGTAAGGGGGTATAGAAAATACTTTCAAATGAAACCCCTAACACAGAAACCACTCAGTACGTTTCATTTACAACGAACGAACTCATTGACCGCCGAAGCTGAGGTACATATGTTCCTATTGCAGTTGCAAATTTATTGTCATTCGTTTTGGATTCATTTTATTTAGAATCTGCTATTGTATCTTGATTCAACCTATTGTCAAAAAGTATTACATAAACAATGATAAAGCGTCACTTGATATCATGTTTGAAAACATTTTTGTTGTTGTTAATAAGAAACATCAGAGAAAAAAACCAATGTTCAAACCTCACAAATTCTTTTAAAATTCGAAATTCAAAATGAAAAAAACCCGATAGAATCGCATGAAATGCAAACATAGGGAATTAGAACATGTGCATCGATAGTATAAGCGCCCTTAACTATGATGGCAACACCTGTCATTCGAACCAAAACAAAAAACAAATTGGCATGAGAGATTCTTTTGAAATTAACAATTAACGATCCATCAATATAAAAATCATGCTCGCGTCAAGTATTGAATTTGTGATAACTTATTAAACTTTGTACATGTACTATATAGATATGTTCGGTGATAGCACAAGGTGGCACACATAATTCTTTCAAAAGCGGAGGAATAACGGTATGTTAAATAAGTATTAAATACGGTGTTCTTGTTATTAGATGATACTTTTTTTATACATTTTTTTTAATATTAATTTACTGTTAAATCTGATGTCTTTGAAGGATTACTAAAGCAATAACTGAAAGACTAACAGTACAAATGTAGATACAATCCTATTGAAATTATTTATTTTCCCGACTATAAAATCAAGCAAATCAAACATTGGTGGAAAACGTTTGCATTATGAAGCTTTTACGACCAGTGCACATATCAATAACAATTTGTTTTTTAGTTGTTAATGCTTTAGATAAACGAAAAATATCGTATATGGAGGATGCATGGTCAGAGCTTTAATATTGCCTCTGATATTGAAAAAATATTTTATTCTTTCAATATTGTAAACATAATTTTATATGAATGTATGATTAAGACAATTTATTCTGACCATTCAAAGCAACAAATATTGTTCTGCCACGTAAGTTACTGAAATTTCTGATAGAAAATTGAAACAAACAATGTACACATGTTCATGTTTATATAACTATCCACGAGCAACATACTTTTTATCAATATTAATATATGTATCACTTTACCCACTGTAGGTTAAATGCATTATGTTTTATATTTTGTACTGTTGTGAATTGTGTTTTAGAGAATAGGAATATATAAATCTAACGCGAAAACAAGTGTCAGAGGAAAAAGTGTCAAAAAATCTTTTAAGTAAAACTGTTGACAAGACACCTGAAAATGTTTGTCATTTTGTTGCTATAAATTCATGAAGTTTGATAATAAAGGAAACATGTTTATATCTTTTGGGGATACATAGAATATTCATAGAGTTTTTGATTGGAGTACCTACTGCTTCCAAGATATGATCTCTATGTGTCATCTCAAAGAGTCACATTTAGGGAATTTTACCAGTACAAATACACATGGATAGTGGCCAAGTTCAATTCCGAGTCAGATCGAAAGTGAAGGGATGGATAGTTCAGAATTCTGGTATTAGTGTAAACTCATAGAAGTTCGAAGCATATACATATTATAAACATGCCGTTCTGTCGACGAAACTTCATAGTAAAAATTGTGATGTCTATATTAACAGAAATGCAACCCGTAAGAAGACAAAATTAATAAATTTACTACTTATGATCAACATAATTATTTGATGAAAATAATTAGTTGTTAATCAGTACCTATTGAATACTTTCACATTCGAATGTATGAAAGCATGTGACCATGGTCATACAATCCTCTTTCGTAATAATATTTAAGCAAACTTTGGAATAATGTTAGAGTTTCTAACTCCTTTTAAAAGTGGTAAAATAAGGTTTTTCTTCAGAACTCTTTTACAAACATGCAATGGTTTTCTATAGTGGTTTACTCTTCTTTAAATTCAAATTAAGAAAACAAAATATGAGGGAATGGTCTGAAATGCAATCGGAATGAGTTTTACGTAGACTACCTTTATCATATGTAAATTAGATTAAACACATTAGCAATGTGATTGCCACCCCAATGATAGTACAGTAAACATAAATGTATAATCTGAATGTGTTTTGTCCTTGATCGATATTTAACTGTATTTATTTGACCCTAATAAATTAAAGTATAACTAGAATTAATCTGAATACATTTATTAATAGTTAAAAATAACATATCATGCTGCGGTTTTGTTTGGGGGAGGGGTGTTGGATGTTCGTCCAGGGATTCGAATTTTTATCTATAGGAAACCTTACACAAAAAAAACAGAAATAGCTTCCCTTCCAGAGCACCTGGGTTTACTCTTTGCTTTTGTAGGAGACCTAGTATGTGTTTTAGTGTTTAGTATTCTGCTTGTGACTGTTTAAATGCTCAACGGTTTATTGTTTTCTTCATACAACCGGTACTTAGACTTGTTTGCACATTGTTTGTTCTATATGGTTTTAAGTCTTTGGATTCCTCCGAAGATAATTTTGTTCATCTTTGTCAAAGAATAGATGTAAGAGTATTAAAAATCAGTAAATCAGAAGGACACGATTACAGACAGAAAATAAAACGGAATTTAGAAAAAGTGCATCAGCACAAGATATTATTTAGAGAAACAGTAACCCTTCCAAATCTTCTTAATTTTTACCACCAAAACAAATTATTGGAGTTTCGTGTTACACAAACATAAGTTCCAAAGCATTTTCAGTAGACTAAATTCAATATTGCTGCTTTAAATTACATCTTATCATGTTAACTAGGAAATTAAACGGAATATTAGCGATTTTGATAAATAATCTTATTATGTTCGTAATAACATTAAAATCCTCAAGTTGTATCTAGATGTAAACACTTAAATAGAAGAAAATTAGAAACTATCTATTTCATTTATTATAATTAAAAGTATATTTTGGACCTTTAAACTGTGGCATGCCTCGGGAAATTTATGTCATTAAAAAGACCAATTTCAAGCGCATTCATGGCCGTTTTGCATAGCTTTTAACAAACTTATTAATAAAAATAATAAAACGAACAACGGGCAACTTTTTAATTTTATAAACTTTTATGGTAAAGGCAAATATAGATTTTAAGAATTTCTGATATGTCTATTGTTATTAACGTGAATCGTACAATACTACGTTTTTGTTATATCTATTTTCCGACAGGTATGTTGAATAAACACATATAACTGATAATGTGATGAAAGTGAATGTATGTTTTCTTGACTCTTAAACAGGTCTAGCAAACATTTCCCCACTTGGACTTTACAATATGTACAATGCGTGTAGTATACTCTGTAAGTACCAGCTGATGCAGGCGTTGTTAAATTCACGTTAATTAAAAGAGAAGCATTCGATCTACACTTATTTACATATATATTTACCAGAAGAAGAATTTGATAATTTATTTCTTGAAACGAGCGACATCCAGTGTACACAGAACTGATCTTCTTCTCACCTCACGAAGCGTCATGCTCAGTGTCGAATGTATCCGATGCGAAATCAGTTATTTCCTAACATATTCTTTTGTTTTAGAGTATGCACTGGTTTCACAAAACGTTTCCCTCAGTTTTAGTTTATAACTCGGATTTGTTTTTTCTCTATCGATTTATGAATTTCGAACAGCGGTATACTACTGTTGCCTTTATTTGGGATGACATGATATTTTCAAAACACTTTTCCTGTAGAGTATTTTGATAACTTTAAGTAAACTGCACCCGAGTCCTTAACATCTGAGATTTTTTGTTAGACCGTATATATTGTTAACTTAGTTATAAAGAGGTCGCAATGAAGCTTTGTACTAAGAAGATCAAAATATAAGAAACCTTCTTATAACTTGCATGATACAGAGTTCACTTCCTATGGCGATTAATCCTTCAAATTTCTATATACCACTTCTATCATAAGTAAAATCAGCTTTAATAATGAGTATAAGAATAAATGAAGGCGTCAATGAAACATGATATGAATCTATGAAGAATAAAACTAATGCGATCATATGGTAAAGCACATTGCGTGCTGGAATTTATATACTGTTAATGGTCTTTAGAAATTCAGTTTATCTGAGCATCAACATACTAATATAAACTGTTGCACTGTTTTATTTGTATTGTGCGAGAATCGACATGTTATCAATATAGGCATAGTAACATCATAATTAACTTATTTTATTCACATTAAATCATTTTAAATTATTAAAATTAAATTAAATCCAGCAATAGTAAAAATATTCTACAACAATTAATTATTGATCCACAGTCTCAGGTCACGGAGTGCTTTTTTTAAGAAAGCATCTTGTTTTAAATCTTAGTAGTTGCTGACAATCTTTCTACATTTAAAAATGCCTGCACCAAGTCAGGAATATAACAGTTCTTGTCCATTCGTTTGTTATGTTTTATTATTTTATTATTATTATCATTTGAGTTTGTCATTTGATTAGGGACTACCGTTTTGAATTTTCCTCGGTGATTTTACTTTTTACAGGTATGAAAAATCACATAGAGTTATAAATATCTATCAACGGTATTCATTAAAGTCAATAAGTATGAGATAGTACTGACGAAAGGAAAACTATAGCACTGCTTTGATTTTAAGGCACTCAAAAGGTTTTATTCCTTAACATTAATATATGTCATATGATTCAGTTATTAATATAATTCAAGAAACTGATAAACTACACATTTTTTTCAGAAATGGCAAGTAATGAAGGCGACGGTGAAAAATACCACGGTAAGTTTTTTTTTAAATCTCACAAATGTTTACCAGGATTTGAACATTTAATGCTATGAATATTTTTATAGAGGTGTAATGCTTACGGGTGTAAATCATTTTTTTTTAAATATAGGATTTCGCTATTTTTTTCTTTAAATAAACTTTATCATGTACCTAATAGAAAGAAAAAAAATGGGTCATCGTTCATTGAAGCTCACAATCTGCCTTCGAAAGAAGCATGTACTTTGTTAAGGCACTGTTTTCTGTTGAACTAATAGGAAAAATAGAAGTAATATCGAAATAAAATAAAAAACTAACTTACAGAAGTCGCCTTAATTTTACAATTTTTTAGTTTAAGTACAGTTTATTTGAAAAAAATCCTTAAAACAAATCAGGTCACCGATGAGTCAAAAAAGATATTTAAATGTTAATGCAAAATATGGCATTTTAGCACCAAGGGAGATAATGTGGCGCTTTTTCATTGACATAATAAAAGTTTTAAAAGTCATCTGGTTCTAAAACAAATCGATTTTTTTGGTTGATTTTTGTACCATATCATAAAGTTACAACTATGAAACGCCATCCCCTCCCCCACAGCAGTGGCATCAACTTAGTGGCGTAAACAATTATCAAAGGTACCAGGATTACAATTTTATACACCAGACGCTCGTTTCGTCTACACAAGTAATGTGTTCTAGCCCTGAATATGCATTTTAATTTGCCTCTTGACGTTAAGCTACCATGTGCATCATCGTCATATAACTAGAGACGAATTAGAAATCTATATGTTTTATTGTGTTAGTTTTGTCCAATAAATTATGTCGTTATTTAAGAGCATATGATATGAAGTATATTATAAAATTGAAATTTTAAGTGTCAGCATGGTTATTAAAATTATTTTCCTTTTCGACGGACAAAATAGCTGATATGAAAGGTAAAACATCTAAATCATGTACTGTGTAACATGAATATCAATTTAGGTCATTTTTATAAATTTTCTGTTACAACACTTTATTTTTTTTATCCCAGGAATAGATTACCTTAACCGTATTTGGCACAACCTTTTGAAATATTGGGTCCTCAATGCTCTTCAACTTTGTTCTTATTTGGCTATATAACTTTTTTGACCTGAGCGTCACTGATGAGTTTTATGTAGACGAAACGCGGGTCTGGCATATACATTATAATTCTGGTACCTTTGATAACTATTTACAACCCTAGCTTTAGATAAAGTAGATGAAGAAAGGTAAATCGACCAATGAAAGCTAAATGTGTATGTAGCCTTAGGTGGTCTAGGGCGCTGAACACGTTGCATGCGGTGTTGTCACGATGTTACAGATGCAAGGGATCGAATCCACCTAAAGAAGAACAAACTTTGGCAAACGCAATATTGAAGATCTATCACTGTTGTGCTTAATTGGAGATGCAGACTATTTGGTTGCCTAAAAGGTAGAATGTGGTGAGGTACGGAAAAATCTTGGAACGTAAGAATCCTTTTAATTTTTTTTTAAATGTTTTTAAATGCTCACGAAGCGTTCATTTGTTTTAGAGATTGGTGATAAGAAACAACACATGGAGTCATTTTATTTAAATTTTTATCTTTGTATCCTAGCAATTTGATCTGAAAATTTGTTTCAATATTTTTGTTTTGTTTATTGCACCTTCTCGTCAAGTAAGTTTCAGTTGACTCGATTTTTAGTTTTTTCTTTGTTGAAACAAATTCGCTTGACTCTGATTGCCTATGAAAGCTTGGAACCTTTTAAGTGTCAGGTATTGGTGGGTATCAGTAAGCTTATGATATAGGTCTTTGGATATCATGTCATTTTTAGCTCACCTGGCCCATAGGGCCAAGTGAGCTTTTCTCATCACTTTTCGTCCATCGTCCGTCTTCCGTCGTTGTCGTCCGGCGTCGTCTGTTAACTTTTACAAAAATCTTCTCGTCTGAAACTACTGGGCCAAATTTAACCAAACTTGGCTATAATCAACATTGGAGTTGCTAGCTTAAAAAATGTGTCCAATGACCCGGCTAGCCAACCAAGATGGCCAATAAACCTAAAAATAGAACATAGGGGTAAAATTTAAAGTTTGGCTTATAACTCTGAAACGAATTTTAGAGCAAATCTGACGGAATAATATATCTATCTGCCCTGAAATTTTCAGATGAATCTGACAACCGGTTGATGGGTTGCTGTCCCTGAATTGGTAATTTTCAAGAATTTTTGCCGTTTTTGGTTATTATCTTGAATATTATTATAGATAGAGATAAACTGCATGCAGCAATACTGTTCAGCAAAGGAAGATCTACAAAAAAAGTTCCATAACCAAAAATGGTCAATTTTACCATTGTTTCTTAAATTTTTGTAATCCTTTACAAAAATCTTCTCCTCCGAAACTACAAGGCCAAATTTAACTAAACTTGGCCATAATCATCATTGGCGTATCTAGTTTATAGAATGTGTCTGTTGACTCGGCCAAGATGGCTGCCATGGCTAAAAATAGAGCATAGGGGTAAAATGTAGATTTTGGATTACAACTCTGCAATCAAAGCATTTAGTGCAAATCTGACATGAAGTAAAATTGTTTACCAAGACAAGATCTATCTGCCCTGAAATTTTCAGAAGAAAAGGACAACCGGTTGCCGCCCCTTAATTGGTAATTTTTAAGGAAATTTTGCCGTTTTTTGTCATTATCTTGAATATTATTATAGATAGAGATAAACTTAAAACAGCAATAATGTTCAGCTAAGTAAGATCTACAAATGACTCATCATGAGCAAAATGGTCAATTGACCCCTAAAGGAGTTATTGCCCTTTATATTCAAATTTAACAATTTTCAAAAATTTTGTAAATTTTGGGAAAGTTTTACAAATTGTTTTTTTCTCTAACTAGTAGGCACCGTGCATAATAGATAGATTTATTGTTAACAGCAAGAGTGTTCAGTAAAGTAATATCCGCAAACACATCACCATCACCAAAACACAAATTTGTCATGAATCCATCTGTGTCTTTTGTTTAATATGCACGTAGACCAAGGTGAGCGACACAGGCTCTTTAGAGCCTCTAGTTTATGGAGGTATCGAATAAGGTAATTTTGAATATATATCTCTCATGAGTAAATTTGTTACTTTGATGTATGCTGTCGTATGAGGGATAAATGTATCTTAATCCTCGTCACTTGTCCTCCATTTATATCCACATTATATATGAATCTAAACCAGGATTGAAGATTCAATGATTTGATTTTCTAATATGCCTATAAACATGTTTACATATGATGTAAAGCTGTTCCATCAACATGCAGATAATGATTTCCATTAAAGGTGGGGTTGTTGTTTTTCAGTATCAATTTGAGCATTTTGTCAGGCATTCAGAAGGTGGAGACTGTACTTCTCGGGAACCCCAAAGGTCTTTATACATGTTATATGCACCAATGCCATTTGCCCGTGCGTGGAATATTCGTGTTGAGGGATATAACATTCCCTACATACAAATGTGGTGTCGGCAGAAAGAGGATTAAAGCTCTGCATTTTTCTTAGATAATCACTGATGTATACACTTCTTCTCAAAATTTGCCCCTACAATGTTTAATCTGCAAATTGAATCAGCAATTTGTTGGTCTAATCTCAACATGTTCAATTCATGTATCTAAGACAACGTGATAACACTGCATGCACTGTGTACAGCTCCCTAGACAATTTAACATACTATGCTATAAATTATAGATTTCGTTTGTCTGAGTTTATAAATTTACTATTAACATATAAAAAAGATATATCAATTAAATTAACGTTTTCACAAAACATAATGTATTAAGATTGAGACAAGGATTTTGTATTATTAGATTTGTCTTTACAGGTTATGAGAATTGTAGTAAGTATAGAAAAAGTTCGAAGAATTGTTGATTTTTTATTTGACTTGCATTTTATTTTGCAGCTTTATCTATTTCTTTCTGCTTTTTCTATTTACCAACAAAATGCATGCTTTAACCTAATCCATTAGGGGATATGCAATATGTTTTAGCCCTTACCTAATTAATTGAAGAGCCTCTTATGCTATCTGACTTTAAGACATGTGTTGAAAATAAAAATGTTGATTCATTGGTAGAAATATTGATTTTGTTATCAGTAAATTTAAAGCAAACTAAATATTACTAGTATGTTATATACATGTTCCAGACCGTATGAGTATTTGGACCGTACGCGTACGATCTGGACCGTATGCATACTTTTTCAAAATACGTATACGGTCGGACCGTACGCGTACGGTCTGACTAATATTAAGAAGTTGGTTAAGTTTATTAGATACAAATGTATATAACAGATCAACATAACTTATATCTCAAATTAATATAAAAAGTTCAATAGTAATTGAAATAAAAACTTAACATTTTAACTATTTAAAAATAACACGCTTATTTAATGTGTTAATCTCCTGTATTTAGCATGTCAGTAATTCATTAATTGCAGCCCAGTATGCTCATTGAAATTGAAGTTATCGGAAGTAAACATAATGTGGGAGGAAAATTGTCATAGAATATTTAGGAACTTTACAAAAATAAAATGCATATGCAAAGGAACATGCATGAACAAAACATGTTAATGTAAAAAAAATATGACGTTCCTTGTGGTAGCAAGACTAGTGTAACCTTGGGCCAGAGTAACAAAATAGGATTCAGATATACAATTAAACAAATATTTAATGTCAATTGTTCGCTTATTCACTTCATCCATCTATTTGTAATAATAACAATTTGTTTAACTAAAAATAAAGATTTTGATAAATATTTGTTTTTAACCCATTTGATCTCAAAACATGTCTGGTCAGCTGGACCGTACGCGTATACTCATACGGTCCGACCGTACGAGTATACGTATACGGTCCGGACCGTACGCGTACGGTCCAAATACTCATATGGTCTGGAACATACATATAAAATTGAGAACATATACACATTCATGGATCTACAATCTGTCGATACCTGAAATTTGGCCTTGCACAAGGTCATGTTTTTCTCTGGCTGTTTGTGACGTCTCTACACTAAATCCATTGGATGTTGGATGTGTACGGATAAATAGTTTAGTCTTAGATGCATGATTTCTTTATTAGCTGTTAGTGGCTTTGAACTAGCAGTGAGATAACTGCGAGTACTCTCAGATCTGTTTCTAGTGTATTTTTTTGTCGGGATGTATAAGTACCCGGCCACGTCCATTTGTATGTTTGTCCAGCTGATGATTAAAGCCCTTTTAAACTGATTTTTATAGTTTATTCTTATGTTGTACTGTTATACCACCGTCCCTGGTTAGGGGGAGGGTAAGGGTCCCGCTAACATGTTTAGCTCCGCCACATCATTTAAGTATGTTCCTGTCCCAAATAAAGGCAACAGTAGTATACCGCTGTTCAAACTCATAAATCCATGGACAAAAAACAAAATCGGGGTAACAAACTAAAACTGAGGGAAACGCATTAAATCTAAGAGGAGAACAACGACACAACACTACAATGTAACACACACAGAAACGGACCAAGATTCAGACAAAATCCCACGATAATAAAAAATATAACATCAAACCCAAATACATGAAGTTGGGATAGACAAGTACCGTGACACGTCTTATCGCAATGTGAATGTACACTCAAAAATAAGAGAAAACAAACGACGCAACGTTAAAATGTAACACACACAGAAACGAACTATAATATAACAATGGCCATATTCTAAGTCAGGAGCCTGTAATTCAGTGGTTGTCGTTTGTTTATGTGTTACATATTTGTTTTTCGTTCCTTGTTTTTTATTTAAATAAGGACGTCAGTTTTCTAGTTTGAATTGTTTTACATTGTCTTATCGGGGCCTTTTATAGCTGACTAGGCGGTATGGGCTTTTCTCATTGTTGAAGGCCGTACGGTTAATGTTTGTGTCATGTTGGTCACTTGTGGACAGTTGTCTCATTGGCAATCATACCATATCTTCTTTTTTATATTAAATATAACATGCACATTCTACCCAGACAAACCCCGTTTACTTGAAGTATGAAAATAACACTTTTCAACCGCCTCTAGCTACTATTTTGATAGTTTCATTCCTTTCACTATAAGACTTGGACAGTCTTCCTTTGAGTTTACAAAAATCCCCAAGTTTTGGGTATATTTAGAAGTGGATTGGACAAGTTTCATAGGACTGATGATATATTTAAACCTGTCAACTATAGAAAAAGGAAACTTAACATAAGTCATTGTCAACTCAGAAATATTGATAGCAACCTAAAATCGCATTTGTTTAATCAGTTCTTATCAAAGAACAATTTTGGTGAAATCAGTTATCACTTCATTGAGGATAACCACCAATTATCAAATACAATGATGACAGACAAGATCCAACTTGATTCCTTTTACTCCATTGCTGATAATGTTGACAAAATGTTAGATTATTTCTTTTTGGAAACAGACTATTTTTATATGATATGAATATTGCTTTTTTTTTTTTTAAATCTGTTCAGAAATATATCAATGACACTATACGTTTTGTTTGAAATTTTCTTAATTTTTGTTTTATTTAGTATTTTGTTTTTTCCCCTCCACTTCAACATTTATTCATTATTCTACTATGCAAGCTAAGTGTCTCTTCCAAGCCATATGATATATATATATATGTAAAACAGTTTTGAGTATCCCTCGCCGGGATTCGAACCCATGCTACTGAGATATCGTGACACCAAATCGCCTGCACTGTATCCGGTGCGCGAGACCACACGACCACCTTGGCTTCACAATAATAAAGCTTTCGGTGGCCGGATGTTACTGATATGATATATCATGAACTGTATTCCGACGCTAGATTAAAACTGACGAGGAAAGGCAACACCCGGCAATAGAAAGCTTTATTATTGCGAAGCCAAGGTGGTCGTGTAATCTAGCGCACCGGATACAGTGCAGGCGATTTGGTGTCACGATATCTCAGTAACATGGGTTCGAATCCCGGCGAGGGAAGAACAAAAAAATTGCGAAAGCAAATTTACAGATCTAACATTGTTGGGTAGATGTTTAGACGAGTTGTATATACATAATGTACACAGCCATGTATCACCATCATTGCTGGTGATCCGATGGATAAATCTGATGTAGAGTTGTCACTGACTCAGACTTACTTATATATATAGGTTTGAACGTAGTTTTCAATTTAGACTCTTTTATATATATATATATATATATATATATATATATATATATATAAGTACGTCTAGTTTATTGAGACGAGTTGTTTATATATATATATATCTATAACTCGTCTAAACATCAACACAACAATGTAAGATCTGTAAATTTGCTTTCTCAAACACTAAGCTATGTTGGTTTCAATATAGAATTATTCATTTGACGTTTTAGTACAAACACTCTATTCGTTGAAATTGAACTGATAACCTATCAATTGTGTATATTTTGTATAAGTAGCGCCATAATCTATGGAATCTTTTCTTTGGGGTTGTCTTAATGAAACCGACATTTGGCACAATCTCAATTCTGGATTTTTGACAAAGTACATATCAAAATTCCTCTCGCATTTGGCCTCTATGAAAATTATAAATTGATCCGATCATCTCAACTTGAACTTGTTTTGATCAAGGTTAAGGTAGCAATAAACAGTTAGGAAAAAATGTTAAAATTTGCCCTTATAAATTTTACCATCCCCTTTTCATTGCTTTCTTGCAATATCAAGCTTACTGTCTGTGTCATGTATGGGTATATGTATGTAATCAGAATCTTCCATAGATTTTATATCCAGTATATAAAATGGTAAAATATAATTTATTTTGGGTGTATCCATGGCAACAACCTGCATTTATTTGTTATAAAATATTGCAAAAAGGGGGTAAAAGATGTCACATATTTCCCCAAAATTTGGCTAAAAGTAGAATTTCAATCGCTTGAAGTAATACCTTTTCTGAAACTGTGTACATATATCATTCAGCAAATCCAATGAAAATTATATGTCTTTCATCTCATTTTTTTGTAAAATTGCGTCAAAAACTTCGTGTAGAAAAAAAAGTGTTTGTAAACATTACATTAATTTCTGGACCGATGACCGGTCTAGCTATGAAAATACGGATTGTCAAACAGAAAACAGCCCATAAAACATGTAAAAAATAATCTTGATGCTCTTATAAACCATCTTTGAAGGCTAAATTAGCACTCAGCTGTCTAAAAATGAATTTTATTACACAATAACTTTCCTATTTGAAAAATCCAGAGGGGCCAAAATGCGAATCTTAACTCCTAACTGTGTATTGCTACCTAAGGTCAACGATTAACTTATAAACAATATCGGACAATAGATAGTACAAATTCCGTAAATAACGTAATGTGAGGAAACTGTAACAAACAAATTGTCAAAATCAATGTATTTATACATTATTATTGTAAAACTAATCATATTTAAAATATAATAATTTTACTGTATAATCTCCCTGGTTAAACAGTAACTAATTTACAGGGATACCCGACTGAATGCTGTGAGTTGAGTAAG
Source organism: Mytilus galloprovincialis (assembly GCF_965363235.1). Lineage (NCBI taxonomy): Eukaryota > Metazoa > Mollusca > Bivalvia > Mytilida > Mytilidae > Mytilus > Mytilus galloprovincialis. The sequence continues at coordinate 18,258,895 of NC_134845.1, read as the reverse complement.
TTGTAAACAGCAGATAAATGTGCAATAAAAGATTTATTTTATTAAAAAAAATAAAAAAAAAATTTCAAGAAATAAAACAGAGAATTTCAAGGATTTGTCTAAAACTTAATGTAAAATCCTTGATTTCATCGAAATAACTAAGAGGCAAGATATAAAACCTTTCACAATTGGTCTTCAAAATTACATGAAATAAAGCTCGATTTTAGAAAATAATATTTCTACAGAAAAATCAATGTGAAAGTATACAAATTATTCTCCATCCCTGCACTGACTAAAGTTTAATAGTGTAAATCAACATACATATGTTTGTATTCTTTATGTGTATATGTATACCGTTATATCTTATGTACGTACATATATGTTTTTGCACTATTACCACTACTATCATAATACTAATGAAAACATATTATCATACTTAATTCCACAGATTTAATACTGTTATACCGTATTACGCTTATTCATTATACTTGCTTGATTATTGTACAATAAGATAAATATATGTTAATACCTGTGAATTCACGTGAACACAAAAAGAGTAAAAAAGAAATTTATTTTCCCAGAAAAGTTTCGTTAATTTAATGAATATTCACAAATATTGTAGAGATGAAATATGATGAACCACCAGGACACCATCAAGGTAATTCAATTGAATATTTATTAGATTTACATCAAATCAAATACATGGTATATATATTTCCGTAGTTAAGTATTTTCAATGCTAAAACAATCACTAGATAATTCTACCTTTCTGTAAAAAGATTTGTATGGCCCCGCAACGAAGTTGTCGGTGCCATAAAGTGTAACCCTTGTCCGTCATTCCGTCATTCTGTCATACCGTCATACTGTCATTCCGTCATTCTGTCATTCTGTCATTCTGTCATTCTGTCATTCCGTCATTCTATCATTCTGTCATTACGTCATTCTGTCATTCCGTCATTCAATAATTTGGTCATTCTGTCATTCCGTCATTCCGTCATGCCGCAACAAACCATTATACGGACTTTGTTTCTAAGCGCTTCCAGATATCGGTCTAATTTTTGGTATGACAGTTAACCATGATGAGTTACAGGTCGCGTTTAAGGTGGTATGGGAGCCTAAATTAAAAATGATAGAATTTGTTCATACTTTGCCAAAACGAAGAATCTATTGATATATGTTCAAACATATCATAAAATTGATAGGTCACCGTGCATGTTCTCAAGCTACAGGTCGTGACAAAATAACACATTTTGTATGGATTATACAGGAAAATCACCATTATGTGATTAGAAGCTAAACTAAATGATAGAATTGTAAAATAAAATACGAGAAGATAGCTTTTCTAAAATGCTTTGAGAATATCAAAAGAAAAGATAGGGTCACCGTGAAGCTTTTCCAGCTAAAATACGAAATAGCAAAATTCCATGTAGATTCCTTCAGAAAATGCACTTTTTAAGAGTTACCTCCCCTAAAAATGCCAATTTAAAAATATTAAAATTCAAACAGAACTAATCAACACTTTTTCAAATATTAATATTTATAAGTTATATATAGTCTTATAAATTTGTTCTTTTAAATGCAAATTCACATTAATTATCTGCATTTGAAAATTGAAAATGTGGACCTTAGATTCTCTGTTTTTTACAATCAAAGATGGAGAAAGACACCCATACCACCTTATGTTTCGTTCCGCTCCACTAATTTTTGCCGAAATTACAAATGTACGGGCCGGGCTTTAGACTTTAAAATTGTTGAAAATCACAATTATGCGGACTTTTTATCTGCGGCTTGAGACATTGCTCTGACTTTTGGTATGTTAGTTAACCATGATGAGTTACAGATCAAGTTAAAGTTTCATTCTGCTCCGCTAATTTTAGCCGAAATTACGGGCATTGAACTTTGATAAATTGTTGAAAATCACAGTTATACGGACTTTTTATCTTAACGCCTTTGGATATTGGGCTTATTTTTGGTATTTGGTATGTGAGATAACCATGATGAGTTACAAATCCAGAATCAACTTATATCCTGTTATGAACATCTCGTTACAAATTAATTCACTGTTCCTGTTTTTACTGTTCTTTTTTTTATGAACGTTATTGAGCCCGAGGTATTGACTCAGACTTTATTCCGCTCCTTGTTGATCTTTATAAACTAAAATGAGGTTTTGTTTTTCCTTATCGCCCGACTAACAATTTTCATTTTACATGGAATGAAGTTATTATCTTTATATTCAAAGAAACTATGCTTCTTTAATGTAGTTTTGTTTGGTAGAAATCTTGTATATACTACAGTGCTATATTAAAGTATTGTTTGGTACACTAGAATACCATGAAGAAGTGTATCATTGGACACTAAAGCAAGATTATTGCGACCATGTTTTATGTTAAGATGTTTCACGACCCGGAACCGACTTTGAAATTTCAGATTTAATCGTAGTACTTTCCAGCGATTCAGTTTTACTTTTTTAGTAATTATCGTTTAATTCATATACCGGCATTGTTTAAACATTGGTACTGTTATACGTAGGGTAGTCATGAATTGTACTATGATTTCATTTTTTTGAAAGATTCGAGTCTGGAATCTCCTAAGAAAACGGAAGTGATAACAGAAGAATCTGGCGTGAAACCACATATAGGTGTGACAAATCATGATCAGAGTATCAGTTTAGATACATCATCCGATGAAGAAAGTGTTATTGAAGATCAGTTGAAATCTAGAAGGAAGGAATTAGAAGAAGAGAAAAAACTCGAAATGAAGAAAAAGGAAAAAAAAGCGAGGAAACAAAAAAAAGGTGAGCTAAGTATTTTCTTACTCAAAGGAGACCCCCAACAATATAAGCGCTTGACAAACTGTGGACGTTCGTTTAAAAACAAATTGGTGAACATGATAATATCGATTTCGAGATATTTACAAAACATGGGAGGTGAAAAAAGCTATGTCTATGGAACTCCACAACTGTCTAATGTGGATCTCTGCTATTACGTTATGTTGTTATACTATAACTTCTTGATATTTTGTCTTAAATTAATAGGGTTTTGACATTACGTAATGATTTTTCAATATAACTCAATATGGAATAGTCATTAATACATCTTTGGATTTGAGCGTTCCTGATGAAGGTTAATCCTTACATCACAGCTCCTTTGTTCTAACAGATCACCCCAGTTTGAGCTTTTTTTATGCATACTTTCCTTTGTTCTGTAACATTTTGGCGGGAATGTCAAATCCACTATAAAACTTATAATTAACAAGAAGTAATTGTAACAGGATGCTGTTACGAAGTCTCCCAAACAAATCTCCAATAACTCGCCATTCATATGGTCCCATATTCATTTGATTTGATTTTTTTTATCCCATACAAGAATATATATGGCTTAGGGGTGGGGATCTCCACCATTTACAAGTATTAAAACAGGAGGGGTTGGTGGTGACCCCCAGGTACTTTACCTGCATTTCATTTGATTTGTTTTATTGTCCCATACAAGAATATATCTGGTTTAGGGGTGGTGATGTTGACCGTTTACAAGTTTTCAAACAAAAGGGGATTGGGTGACCCCCTCGGGACTTCCCAGGCATTACATTTCATTTGTTTTATTGTCCCCTACAAGAATATATATGGTTTAGGGGTGGGGATCTGGACCTTTTACAAGATAATAGAACATTCTCAGATTGAACGGGGTGGGGGTGACCCCCAGGGACTTCCCTTTAATTTTATGTGATTAGTTTAATGTCCCATACAAGAATATATATGGTTTAGGGGTGGGGATGTTGACCGTTTTAAAGTTTTTCAACAAGAGGGGGTAGGGTGACCCAATAGGGACTTCTCTTTTATTTCATTTCATTTGTTTTATTGTCCCCTAAAAGAATATATATGGTTTAGGGGTGGGGATGTTGACTGTTTACAAGTTTTCAAACCAGAGGGGGTGGGGTGACCCCCTCGGAACTTCCCTTTTATTTCATTTCATTTGTTTTATTGTCCCCTACAAGAATATATAGGTTTAGGGATGGGGATCTGGACCGTTTACAAGATAATAGCACATTCTCAAATTGAACGGGGTGGGGATGACCCCCGGGGACTTCCCTTTACTTTAATTTGATTTGTTTTATCGTCCCATTCAAGAATATATATGGTTTAGGGGTTGGAATCTGGACCGTTTACAAGATAAAAGCATATTCTCAAACTGAAGGGGGTCGAGATGATATTGCATGTGATTTGTTTTATTGTCCTTTAATCATTTCTGAAGACTGCATGTATCTATCACTTACAGTTTTCAAGTTATATTCATTTGAAAATTTTAGAAAATAAAATCCCATAGGGTTCTTTAGTAAACCCCTCCCTCCTTGCTACCCCCCCAAAATACCCCTTAATAGACCCCAATGCATAAACTAAAGATTGATGGGAGACTTAATTATACGGAAAAGACTATCTATCAAAATTCACGTAAAAAAAATCCAGTGTATATGCTGGGATTCGAACTCAAGACCTTTAGCATATCAAGCCACGATACATTTTTTTTTATCTTTATTAATCAAGCCACGATACATAACACTACACCAGGACGACTGGATACGAAAAAATAGTAATTTGACATACTAAAAGGAAGCAAAATCTTTTTATAAGTGGGGCGAGTTGTCAGACCTGCATTCAGTTGGGTTTTAACCTTTTTCGTTAATTAGTGAGTTTTCAGACTGATTCATTGATTGTTCAATTTGATTTTACACTTTTTCAAAGTGGGGCAAGTCGGTAAACAAGAGTGGGAGGATATTTTTATAAAGTGGCGATATGGTGTGGGCCGATTGGCAAGTGGAGCGAGTTGACATTGTTTGATATCAACTCATCGTGTTTGGGGGTCAAAAAGGGTATACATCATATAGTAATATATAAAGTACATTGTTATGGTTGTGTGGCGTTCTAAACCAGATTTGATGAATTGTAAAAGGTTTTTCGTCTAATCTAAAACAGCTGGGATGTAAAATAGTTATCCCAGTCGGACTTGGTGTGTCAGTGTTAGATCACCCTCTGGCCTCCGGCCATCGGGGTGATCTTACACTTACACACCGCGTCCTTGTGGAATAACTATTAAAGAAAAGCGCTTCGGACGCAAGAATTATAAAACGTGTTGTTTTCAATTGTTTTACATCACTAGGTCGATAACTCTGCTAGTGGACTATTAGTCCCCGAGGTTATCATTAGTTCAGTAGTCAGTACTTCAGCACTGACATGATTTAACAAACTTAACTAAAATTGTCCGTTTATAAATTTTAAAATGATTTAGAAACTAAGGTTTCAACTCCCTCAGGCACAGTTGGCTTTAGATGATGGCTTTAGATGAATTTGGCTATTTATTTTAGGTTTTTTTTTTACATATAGCTCCTCAACGGTTTTGGTACTAATACATCTTCGGATTTAAATTGTTTGGCTTTGAGCGTTCCTGATAAAAGCAAATCCAGAAAAGCGCTTTGGACGCCAGAAATTATAAAACGTGTTGTTTTCAATTTTTTACATCACTTGGTCGATACCTCTGCTGGTGGACTATTAGTCCCCGAGGGTATCATCAGCTCAGTAGTCAGTACTTTGGCACTGCAATGATTTAACAAACTTAACTAAAATTGTCCGATTAAAAATTTAAAAATTATTAAGAAACTAAGGTTTCAATTCCCTAGGCAAAGTTGGCTTTAGATGAATTTGGCTATTTATTTTAGTTTTTTTTAATATAGCTCTTCAACGGTTTCGGTACTAATACATTTCGGATTTCAAATGTTTGGCTTTGAGCGTTCCTGATGAAGGTTAATTCAGAAAAGCGCTTCCGACGCAAGAAATTGTTAAACGTGTTGTATTCAATTTTTTACATCACTGGGTCGATATCTCTGCTGTTGGACTATTAGTCCCCGAGGGTATCATCAGCTCAGTAGTCAGTACTTCAGCTCTGATTTAACAAACTTAACTAAAAATGTCCGTTTATAAATTTAAAAATTATTAAGAAACTAAGGTTTCAATTCCGTTAAGCAAAGAAGTTTTAAGATGAATTTGGCTATTTATTTTAGTTTTTTTTTTACATACAGCTCTTCAACGGTTTCGGTACTAATATATCTTTGGATTTTTAATGTTCGGCTTTGAGCGTTTCTAATGAAGGTAAATCCAGAAAAGCGTATTGGACGCAAAAAAATATTAAACGTGTTGTTTTCAATTTTTTAATGATATTTCGATATTACACGATAATGTTTCGTATTGACTTGATATAGTTTTGTCATTAGTCAATATGGTTTTGTCATTACTCGATGTGGTTTCACCATTATTTAATGTGGTTTTATCATTAGTCAATGTGGTTTTAACATTACTTGATGCGAATGTGACTTTACACTATGTTACCTTATGTTCATTAGATGATGTAGTTTTGGTAACTTTGTTAAAGATAATTTCTATTCTTTATATGTTTTTAACATTACGTAATGGTGTTTATAAATTTGACGATTTTACATTACATGATGTGTTTGTTTCATTATTTAATGTGGTCCTGTCATTCTTTGATGTTGTTCTCCCCTTTCTTGATGAGGTAAAATCACGTGACCATTTCGGAAAAAAATACGTTTTATTTTTAAAAAGATTTTAATAATTTTTTTTTAATGTGCTTTGGAAGGGTATCGCTATCCAATGATTTAAATTTAAATTAAAGTTCGAGTGATTGTTCAGAGTTATTTGGTATGAAAAAGGGAAACGACAGACAATAATAATACAAAAGTACTCACAGTTTACAGTATTTCGGACATTTATTGGAATATCCACAAACTAAGCCGTTTTTCTCCTTAGTTCTCAAAGAGAAGCAGTATTATATAATTTTGTAAAATATTCCGCGGAACCCTGTGTTTCGCCTGCTAGTACTGCTGTCAGTGTAGAACGTTATGTTGACCGGCTGTACATTTGTAGATACATTTATCGGTAAAAAAAATAAAAATGTTTTTCTGTAGATGCTTTTTTCTTGATAGTGAGAAATGACCTTTTTACAAGTTTTAAAACACTTCATGATGGTTTACAAATGTATCATGTCAAAACAGTTTCAATCGGTAATATTTAGCTTAAAAAAGGCTGTATGGTTTTCAACAATGAGCAAAACCCATACCCTATAGTAAGCTATAAAAGGTCCCGAAATGAAAAATGTAAAAAAAACTAGAAACCTAACAATCTAAACGATGGAGACGTCGACGCCACTATCGATGACGGAATAAAGGTTTGTTGTGTCTCACTGCCGCTACAGTGATGTCGTAGGCTCCACACAAATCAATAGACTTGTACTTAATTGTTAACAAATGAGACACTTTATATCAACTCACACTCACGTTACACGGAATTGGGTGCGGGGAGTTGAAAGCTCGGACAAACCGACAAAACATCAATACTATAAAATAAGAATTATCCAATATTTTTAGCGTGAATATAAAAAAAGAAGATGTGGTATGATTGCCAATGAGACAACTATCCACAAAAGACCAAAATGACACAGACATTAACAACTATAGGTCACCGTACGGCCTTCAACAATGAGCAAAGCCCATGTTCATTTCAGCAAATTCGAATATCAATCTTTTATTTTTATCAATTGAATTATCTCATCTACCTCGTACTAATTGAGATTTCTTTTTGAATATCTTTTTCACATGTGACGACGGATATGTTCAAGTTGTCGTAACCATAATACCCTCATCTTTTCCTCTAAGTTAACTGCCAAATAAAACCAAATCACTGGGTTTGTACTTTCCCGAATAAAACGACGGGTGCCGAACGTTGAGCAGAATCTCTTTACCTTTCTGGGGCACATGAGATCACCCAGATGGATTTATATTACCCAAGCGTACCGATCAATCGAGTCAGCTAATTGAAACTGTTTTTTATGCCCCCACAACTGAAAGGGGGCATATTGTTTCACCACTGTACGTCTGTCCGTCGCATTATAGGCAGACAGTTATTCCGCATAACTACTTACATATCTCAAAGAAAGGCCCACGTTGACGTTGATACTCATGTTAACACCGACATGTTAACATGTTGACTACTAGGCTGTTGATACCCTCGTGGACGAAACGTCCACCAGCAGTGGCATCGACCCACTATTGTAAATAGTTATTCAAAGTACCAGGATTATAATCTAGTACGCGATGCGCGCGTTTCATCTACATAAGACTCATCATTGACGCTCATATCAAAATATTTATATAGCCAAACAAGGACAAAGTTGTGTCAAATACGGCTTATGTGATCTATGCCTGGGATAAGAAAATCCTTAGTGTTTCGAAAAATTCAACATTTTGTAAACAGGAAATTTAAAAAAAATGACCACATTATTGATATTCATGTCAACACCGAAGTGTTGACTACTGGGCTGGTGATAACCTCGGGGACGAAACGTCCACCAGCAGTGGCATCGACCCAGTGGTGTAAATAGTTATCAAAAGTACAAGGATTATAATTTAGCACGCCAGACGCGCGTTTCGTCTACATAAGACTCATCAGTGACTCTCATATGAAATTTTTTATAAAGCCAAACAAGGACAAAGTTGTACATTGTTTATCTTTTGTACACATTCTCCGGAGCCCTCTTTTCGGAAGCCCGAGCAAAAGCAGCCCTTGGTCCGCTATAGAGAATTTCAACTCGAAATCTTAATCTTAATGAGACTTCAATTTGAAAGTTAAGCCTCGGTCACACCTTACCAGATAGCACAAATGGACGGCTAACGGATGAAAATAAAAGTTGTCCGTTAAAAAATTATCTGTTGAGAGTCCGTTGATGTACTGACCGAATAAAACGGACGTGTAACGAATACATAACGGACACACACCGGATATGCAGCGTACGAGAAACGGAAACGTACCGGACAGAACAGATGTCGAACGTACATCCAACGGACGAATAACGCATAGAACGGACACTTAACGGAAGCGTACTGGATAAAACGGATGAACAAGTTCTACAGAAAAATTAAAGGCGACATTATAATACATGTAAATCGCATAAATATTCAAAATGTTACTGTGTAACTGGTTTGGGTTTGTTTTTCAAAATGATGCCAAAGGGCAGTGTCTGGCCTGAATAAGAGCTGCATGATTGTGAAGACGTGGCTTTAGTCTAAGATCGGTTATGAATAATATAAGAATTCATGAACCTTAAGAAATCTGGCATAACAATAATTGGCTTTTCTGACGCGAAATTTTCAACGGACAATTTATTAGCTCAAAAGTTACCACCGGACAGAACGGACGTCGACGGATAAAACGTACGCTTAACGGACATGCAACGGATATGGACAGACGTCTAACGGATAAGGCCGGACGTCTAACGGACATGAACGGATTGAAAAAAAAGTTATCCGTTAGTCGTCCGTTCGAGCTACCCGGTAAGGTGTGACCGAGGCTTTACTCAGACTCAAATTGAAAGTTGTAACTAGAATTTTACCTTTAAATGTGACTCCAACTTTCAACTCGAAACGTAATGCTAACTAGAACTTTGATTCTAATAATGGCTTGAATTCGAAATTGAAGACTAACTGAAAGTTTTAATTGAACAGTAACCCGAACTTATTTTGAAAGCTTATTATAATGGGATAACCATATCAACGAATGACAGGGCCACATCAAATGAATGAGACAAATACGTCATGTAGTGTAAAATCGTCAAATTTTTAAACATCATTATGTAATGTTAAAACCATATAAAGAATAGGCAAATAATCATTACAAAATAACAAAGCCACGTTATGAAACAATTTCATAACGTTAAGGATGTACTTAGTTGAGGTTTTGGAATTTGTGTTAAATGTTCGGTAACTGCATGACTGCAATGTAAAATATTTTGCCCCATAACACCTATTTATTTTTTCAAATAAGACTTAATAGCTCATGAAATGACATTTACCAAAATGTTAGAAGATTCTTGGTTTTCTTTCTTTTGTTTTGAGACCCAAATGATGCCAATGCAATATAAGGTAAAAGTCCGAGTCCGAGTCCTTTTCCCGCCATATTTTAAATCTAAAATATCTTGAAAAGGAGGTCCATGACCTATCAATACTTTTAGCTAATCTTTATCCTTAATGTATGCTCTACCAGCTGAAAGTATCAATTTTTATTTCTTAATTTCTTAATTTTTACCTTACCTCACCTAAGTACATCCTTAAGTCACATTCAAATCAAATAATGTTAAAACCACACTGACTTATGACACAACCACATTGCATAATGACAAAACCATACTGAGTAATGACAAAACTATATCAAGTCAATACGAAACCATATCGTGTAATGTCAAAACCATTATGTAATGACTATTCCATATGAGTTATATCCAAACACAATTTCGTAATGTCAAAATCATTTTACTAGTAAATATTAAAGACAAACTATCAGCAAGTAATTATAAAACAACATCAGTAATATCAGAGTTCCACATAAGACAGTTGTGGCGTTCTCCATATGTTGGCGATTAGAATTTGATAAGATCATTCAAATACATATTTTTGCTAATCTAGGTTAATAATACGTTTTCAGTTTCCTTTAATCGCAAGTTTAGACAAAACATCCTCTGATTTGACATTATCGAAATGCTTGATTTCTTAATTGACAGAATATTAATTACGTTTGGAAGATGTGTTTGTTCAACAATCAATGTGCATTCTCATTGGAACCTGCTGTGCCCTTATACTCATCGACTTGTTCTTTTATTTCTATGAAGCTGACTTTATACATAAACATCTAAAGAAGAAAGAAAAGAAGTTAGTAGTATCATTTACTTCACGTTTTGCTTTATAAACGACGCTCTCTCAATAGACAACTTGAAGAGTTCGATGCATGTCCGACAATTTTTTTGGCAAATTGAATTCTCATGATTGATAATCAGCACTGTTGTAATAAGGGGATTGTGATTAAGGACCTACACAACAGACATAATTTCTAGTTTATCCTACACAATGACGATCAATAAGACACTAGATGAACGTTTATGGTTCGGAATACAAGCGATCTGCTCCATCTGGTCAATAACTTAATAAAGGCGTGCATAATTTAAGAGCTATTTCCGGTGAAGGGCAAATTCGAGTGTGGTCTATTCACTTTGCAAATTTTGTGATTTTGTGATCATATTGCACACATCTATCTCATTGAAGGGACACAGTAAAATCTGCCTCGTATTCTTGATCTTCATCTAGGAATTAACCATGAGGGTCGGTTGAATACAAAAATTTTGACACCAGAATGATTTCAGCATTATAGTTTTGAACTTTTCATCGCCCTGTTGAAATGATCCCTTCGTGAATTTGACTGACGCCATCATATGGTTGAATAGTAATGACTATTTGATCCACAGATGACGTATATATCATGTATATGTTCTATTAATCGAACCTACATTCCAATCTCTTTTCCCCCGAATATGACCTGCTGAATTTCTACACAAGCTGTACCGTAGCTGCTTTTGGCAAAATTTTGAAGTTTTTTTTTATTCCTTAATGTTCTTTAACTTCGTGTTTTGTTTTGCCCTTCGATGTTTTTCAATTTAAGCGCCACCAGTAAATCTTTTGTAAACGAAATTTTAATTCTGGAAACTTTGATAAGGTTTTTTTCAACACCTCTGAGGCAATGGCACTAATTGTGGAGTGCTTTTCCCAAGGTCATCACTGTCATGCACTTACCATTCCCGTGTTTATATTAATTATCATTGATATAGTCATAATTATGAATTTTCATTTGTCAAAAGTCTAAGGATATTTTTCCAAGAATACCTTTGCTATTTTAGCCGATCGTTCAGGAATATTAGGTCCTCAATCCTCTTCAACTACGTTCTGCATTTGCCTTATTCACTTTTTGGGGTTGAGCCTTACTGCCGAGTCTTTTGTAGACAACCTGCGAGTATGGCGTACACAATTTTAATCCTAATATCTAGGATGAGTGTTTTAGGTAATTACATGAGCAACACGACAGGTGAAACACGTGAAGCAGGATCTATTCGCCCTTCCAAAGAACCTGATATAACACCCGATGTTTGGAGGGATTCATGTTGCTCCGTTTTTAGTTTCTATGCTATGCTATGTTTCATGTACTGCTGTTTGACTTATTGTCGTTTTATTTCTTAGTCATGACGTTTTCATTTTATTTTCGACATGAGTTAATCGTAATTATTTCTTTTTTTATGGTATTTCAGCTGGACATTCTGATCTAGGATCAAATGCAGATGATTTATCAGGTACTAAATAGTTGATAATAACTTTAAGTTTATTTACATAGTTTACCTCCGGAATTCAATTGGATTTTTTCAAACGTAAACACAGTGTTTTATCTTGTTAATTATGGTATCCTATTTCTACTTTTTATTAATGTTATATCCAGGGTGCACCCCTAAAGCTTTGTATTTTTCTTTTTTAAATCAAGTTTTTTTATCCTTTAATCTCCCAATAACACAGTGTAGATAATAATCTGTACACTGTCCGGGAGTCGCAATCTTCGAAGCGAGAACTTTTTGGATGACATTTTGAATTTGATGGATATACTGAATTAAACGGTAAGTTGATTATCTGTACATTGCTTAATGCTTAATTCAGCTGACCTCGATATTCTCAAATGGTTTAGAATTATATTCCGCATATTCATTATTCGTATCTTTGCCTTAATCAAGACATTTTCAAGTGCATCAATAAGGTAAATCAGTCGGTGAACCTCAAAACAATCTTTTTACCCCCTTAGTGTACAAATTAACGTAAAAACCAGACTTAATTAACTAAATGAAGTATATTTCAAGTGCTGGTAAAAGTTTCAATCAGATATGTGAAGCCAGAAATAAGAAAATTACACTTGTTTGAATTTCTCACTGTACGATCAGTCTCGCTTGTATATTTTGAAACTGTATGATCAGTCTTATTTCACTGTATTCTAGTGGTGATTTCAAAGTTATTTACGATGCATTAGCAGGTGGCATTTTTCTAAATATTTTTTTCCCCCAACGTAACAATATCTTTATTGCATATTTGCTGTAACAATTTACTTAGTTTACAGCTTTAACTTTGTATCCCTCATGTTAGCTTACCTAATAGTTAAGGGAAGCACTATTTGGCAAGATATTATTTATTCATAATATTAGTATTCATAACATAAGACATTTCACAAAATGTATTTGATAAATTATTGTGATTATACACATACATTACATTTTGTTTCTTTTTCTCTTTTTCATAGTATTTATTTTTTCTGGAATCAACTCCGTTATCGGTATGATCCGCGTTTCCATTAATATTGGGCACAGTGTTGTTTTTCGCATGTGCGTTATCGGGTATAGTTTTGATGTGTGTCGTCTAAATATAAATATTATCCACTGGATTTAACGATTATATATGGTGAGTTTACTATTCAAGTTTTCTTTAGTTATCTACTGATCTTTTTTCGTCGAAATGTATATGTGTAATGCACAAATAATTAAAGTTTAACAAGTTGGATACATTATTTTTCCACATTAATTAATAAACGTACAGATACATTTATACCATAACAATTATTTTTATCTTTTGTAAATAGATAAAGGCAGATGTGGTGTGAGTGCCAATGAGACAACTCTCCATCCAAATACACATTTAAAAAAAATGCAGTATAATTTACATACGGTGACTCATGCATGGCTGAACATGCTTACAAACATTGAACGTGCATGGTTGAACTTGATCATAAATATTACCATATTTGGCTTGTGTACAATAAACAATTTTGTACACAATGTGGTGTGCTTCGTACAAAGATTAGTCCTGATTCAATTGAATCTTTGCAATGAATCTATTTGTCTTTAGACTTATCTGATTAGTTTTTTTGTTATTAAAATTGTTGATTACAATAATTTCTGAAATTTCTTTCTGAAATGTTTTTAAAATGTTTATTTTTTTTGTTTTCTTTTTTGAGACAAAATGGGATTTGTATATTGAGAAGGATATTATAGTTAATATGTAGTTAATTTCAAAGTATGCTAAATCTTAATTTTGTACCCTGTTACTAAATTTTCAAGGCTTATAATATCTTTTTCAATACCTAGGGATTTCATTAATTTCATTACTATTTTTAGAAAGTCATTATTATAACAGCAATTGACAAAAAAATGTTCATAGTCTTCCTTTTTTTTTACAATGCTTACATAAGTTGTCGTCAGTAATCTTCCACTTTTTTAAAAGTTCATTACTTGGCAGTATGTAGTGAATAAGTTTCCATCTAAATATTTTCAATCTATTATCAGGGAGATATTGAAAAATAAAAAATAAAATATTTTTCAATTTAGAATTTAAGTGTTTCTCAAATATTTTTTCCCACATAAGAAAACCATTTGGTTTATCACAACTATCTTTCAGTGTGAATATTTTATAGAATTCATTTGTACTCATTAAGGGAGTAATTGTCCTGTGCATAATTTTTAAGTCATTTATAACTTTCTCTTTAGTTTTGAATGAATCATCAGTGCAAAGAATTGTTTTCCAATCAATTGGTATTGCTTTTTTTAACATATATATTTGCCGTATCCAATTTTGTTTATATTTTAATTTAGTTAAAATGATAGTTTCAGAGATATTGCCCTGTTCATCAATTACATCATTTATGTTGATAATGTCACTTTTTATCCAATCTTCAAAGTTTAAACATTGTCCATTAAACCGGATATTATCATTACCCCACAAAACTTGTCTTCTAATTTCAAGAAAATTTTTGGGATATTTTGTATTACCTCTCTTTACACTTATCAAATCTTTAATCAGTTGTTTGTAGAAGTCCGGTAAATATTGTAACTTACTTTTATCAATGTCATTTATATTCTTTAAATTCATTTTAAATATAAGAAGATTTCTTCCTAATTTGTTAAAGTAAAATTTGGGAATAATTGTCCAGTTGTCATTTTTATTTTCACTTAATTTAGGAATCCAGTTGATATGCAGTGATTTTAAATAAGCATCAATGTCTGTCATCTTAAGTCCACCTTCCAAAAAATCATTTGAAAGTGTTGATCTTTTTATTATATCTCTTTTGCCTTTCCAAATAAAATTGTATATTAAAGTTTTATAAAGTCTTGCAACATTTACTTAGGAATAATACTGTATGATGCAACATATGTTAGGTTTGGTAAAACCAAAGATTTGATGACAACTATTTTTCCTATGATAGTAAGATTTCTTTTACTCAAATCAGATATTATTTTTTTTACTTTTTAACAGTTGTTTTTCAAAGTTAAGTCTTTGACATTCTTGTTTATTGTAACCAAAGTAAATTCCGAGGCTTTTGATTGGTGCAGTACACCAATTTATATTTTCAAATTTTTCCCGACTGTGTTTTAATCGACCAAGCCATATTCCTTCAGTTTTTGTTTTATTCAATTTCAAACCTGAGAGAGTACCAAGTATTTCTATTAAATTAATTGCTAGAGATACATCGTTTTTTGATTGAAGAAATAGAGTAGTGTCGTCAGCTAATTGACAGATTTTCAGGGTATTACTCTTACCGTCTAATTTTATTTCTAGTCCTTTTAAGTTTTTATTTTCCCTTATATTTATTGCCATAACTTCTACAACTAGAACAAATAGTAACGATGATAACGGACATCCTTGTCGATCCACGAGATGCCCTAAAACGGGAGGAAACCCATCCATTATTAATAATGCATCCTTTAATATCAGAGTACATTGTCTGAACCCACCTTATAAAATTATCTTTAAATCCAATTTTTATTAAAGTCTCAAACATGAAGTCCCATTCTAATGAATCAGATGCTTTTGTAAAATCAAGAAATAAATTTGCCCCATCAATTTTGAAGGTTTCAGAATAGTCTATGACATCTTGTATTTGTCTAATGTTGAAACCAATATACCTATTTTTGACATATCCTTTTTGATCAGTATGTATTATCTTTGGTAGCAGGAGTTTTAATCTTTGTGCTAAGGCATAAGCAAGTAATTTAGCATCATAGTTTAAAAGAGTAATAGGTCTATAATTGTCTAGAGAAAAGGGATCATTCTTTTTATAAATTAAAGATTTTAAGCCAATTTTCTGAGTGTTAGATAGTTCTCTTTTTTTGTAGCAGTGATTAAAAGTGGAGACTGAAAGATTTAAGTTCATCCCAGAATGTTCTGTAAAATTCCACATTTAGTCCGTCAATCCCGGGCGCTTTATTAAGTTTCATTTTAAAAATTGCATCAGTACATTCATCAACAGTTATTTCCCCTTCACATGCATTACTTTCATAGTCAGTTAATTTCTTATATTCCTTGAGAGAATCTAAATACTTTTTAGTTGCTTCTATTTCAGGTTTTTTTGTAGAATATAAATTTTTATAATAATTTGCTTCTAATTTTAATCTTTTGTCTTGATCTCTTGTAATTTGACCTTCATCATCATATAATTTGGTTATTGTTTTTCTACTCTGTCTTGATTTTACCATCCCTAGAAAATATGCGGCATTTTTCTTTCCTTCTTCAACCCATTTTACCCTTACTCTTATTTGATTCCCTTTTATTTTATCGTTATAGAGTTTTCCTATTTCATTTTCAATATTATCAATTTCTTTTTATATGTTATTATTGTTTTTATTATTGCATGTGTCAATAATATTATTTAATGTTGTTAAATTTTTTTCCAATTTGGTGATTAGGTTTTTTTTATTCTTAGCTTTTGTTTTGCAATAGCTTATTGTCTGGTCTCTAATTTATATTTTGAAATTGTCCCACAGTATGTCAAGATCTGTTCTTGTTTTAGCTTTGTTTTTAAATTTTTAAATTATTTTCCTAATTATTTCAGCATAGTCTTCATTTTGAAGTACACTGCTGTTCAATTTCCAGTACCCTTTTTTTTGCCTCTGTTTAGATTTATTTTTAAAGAAACACAGTTGTTGTCTGTGTATTGTAATACTATTGGTATAATGTCACATGAAACACAATTTTTGAATACTTCTGGAGCTATTAAAAAATAATCTATTCGTGTTGACTCTGACCTATCTTTTCTGCTCCATGTTAATTGAACTTTAGTTGGATTTTTGGTTCTCCACACATCATTGAGTTTTAGGGACTTTATAAGTTTATTTGAGTTGTGAACTTTTTTCCTATTTTTTTGTTGTTTAGTTTTACTTTTCGAATCAATTTGAGATACATTTCATTATGATCTCCTCCTATCATACAATAACAAGTTACATATACATTCATAGATAAATAATATCTATTGTTTGGGTCATCCATGTGACTTCAAAAACAGACATTGACATGTGCCTCTTAAATTTAGCACACTCAATGTTTGTTAACAAAAATAAGTACAATTATTTATGTGTTTCATATTGAAATACATATGCAAATCAATTTGAAAAAAAGAACAATATTTATACACATACATGGTAAAAAATGTTTATTTTTATTTTTAGGATAAGAAGACCTCTCTGACTGGTTTTGAATGAAAGAATATGAACAGATTAATAAAAATTAGATTTTTTCCAATGTAGCTTTACTAGAAACATATTTTTCTAATTGATCACAGTTCCTTCACTTTGTTTTGGATGCAGAGCTGTCTCTTTGACACTCGATGTGTATAGTGATAATGAAGTCCGTTTTTCCGTCCGTCCGTTGTACCGGTACAATATGTTTCGCCGGTTTTGTAAGCGAATCTCCTCACAAACCAATTAATATACATTGGGGTTTCCAGTCATTTTTAAATGGAGAGGGGGTCAAATCCAGGAGAAAAGGGGATTCAGAATGTATGTTCCCATACAAATGCATTGATAGTTAAAACAGGGTTTCAGACCGCCGGATCCCCCCCTTTTTTTTTATCTGTCACTGATATAAATATTAATTAATCTTTCTCGGATTCCTTATCATAAATGATAATGACTGTATTGTGCACCGTCTACTTCGAATTTTAGTAAAAAAAAATGTTATGGGGTTAACGCAGGGACACGACTGGAAACACAATTGTTAAATCTTTCAAGAAGCATACCTCATGATCAGAAATAGTAAAAATCGTCAATATCAAGCTTGACCTCCATTTTGGCATCAGTTACGACAAATTAAAATTTTAAAAGCTTTAATTGAACGGTTCATGAGTAAAGGGCATGGACAATGTTTGGCAGCATTCTAACATCAATAATATAAATAAGAAGATGTGGTATGAGTGCCCATGAGACAACTCTCAATCCAAGTCCAAATTTATTTAAAAATTTTAGTGCAGTGGGTATACACTTTTAAATGGTCGCACCAACCTTTAACCTTCCAACCGATTTTTCTGTGGAAAATCCTGTTAAAAAAGGTGAACGTACATAAGCAAATTATGATCATTTTCACAAGTTGCCACGCAATTCACGCAATTAACAAATGCAATCAGCACAATGACATATATGGATTAACCCAGAAATCGCTTTAAGTAAACTGATAAGCACCATTTCATTTTAAATTCATTCGTTATTGATGCAGGTAATGATTTCTGTAAACTTGCCCAAATTATATCACATTAATTATCACCCTACGCAAAGCTTTCTTTATCTATTTTTTGTAATTTTAAAAGAGACAAGCTTGATTTATGTTATCGTCAATTGGTCGACGGCGGACGGTGTAATAGTCTTTAAAAATGTAATAGCTAATCAGATAACTGCAACGATACACTATTACAAAGTCCACAAGCGAATCATGTATTGCTTTTTAGGCATTTGATTTTAGATAAGACTAACGGAACAAAAATCCTAAAATTATTTTGCGGTCTACAAAAATCATCAGAAATATATGTGTATTGTCTGATGAAAGAAATTACACTTTATAGCTCCCTGGACAGTTCATAATATCACATAGACACGTATATACATTTAAATGGCCGTTGCTTTTTTCTTCAAAATCACGACTGATCATACAGTCAAAAAATCTGAAATCACTTCTAGAATACAGTCAGTTCTAGACTGATCGTACAGTTATTTATTTTGGGATCCTCAAAAGAAACATATTTTTTATGGGGAATACGAATATTCTACTTAAATATGAAAAGAATATTGAAACAGTATTTATTTAACTGTAAACTGATGCAAATATTTGCAATAAAAGATTATTTGCTTTGCACTACGAGAGCAAAATTGTCCATCGATTTCAAGTTGGTGTGATGCACACGTATATTTTATATTCTAATGCATGTTTTTGTTACAGTTACTCATATTTATGATGTTATACATACCTTGAAGATGTTCAAAGTGCTTTATAGATATAGGAGTAAACAAATGATGAGAAAAGTCACCGTAGGCAAAACCGTCCTGTTAGCCAGTTGGAAATGATCGCTTCGAAAATCGCGACTTCCGGGTAGCGTACAGAATAGTATCTACACTGTGAATAAAGTTACTATTTGTCTTTCAAAGCTGATTTTTGAAATATATAGTTTTTCATATATTTCCAAAATTTCAAAAGTGTCTAATACTGTTGTGCCCATGTCGTAGGTATTTCTATTGTTTATATCTCTATATTGTAACAAATGGCACACACCATAGGTTCCGTTTGTATTATCATTTACGCATTATACTCTCTTCTTTGATTGATAGTCGGGTAAATACGATGTCATTAATCCAAGAAGACGATAGATCTGATGATTCATAGACCAATTTTGTTCTATGATACAAAATGTTTTAACTTCCCAAACACGATTTTGCAAAACCGCTAAAAGAAAACACAATAATCACATGAATTTTATTTAATAAATGGAGGACATATCTCTTAATATATTTCATGTTCAGATAGCAAACTTTATAAATTCTGATGAGCCTAAAGCACTTTTCTAAAGTACCTTCATCAGGAACTCTCAAATTTAAATATTTTAACACCTTCGTAAATCTTTCGCCTCTTTTTTGAAACACGACATCTAAGATTGTTTTTTCTATGTGATGACTGTTTTGTTAGAGAGTGTAGACAACATAAATATGATAATGATTTAACAAAAAATATCTTGCTGTCTTCCTTTCTGATGCAAATTATGAAGGACTTTTCATAAGAGAAGGAGAAGTGAGACAAATATCATTTCAATAAACAATTGTCGTTTCTCTATAATAACTGTACAATGCGGTTGCAACATTTTTCTTATTGAAATAATTGCATCTCAATACTGGTCATTATAATTTTGATGTTATGATATTAACTTTTTTATTTTTTTATTTTTTATTTTTTTTAGCTGGACCCTCTGGTGCAACATCAAATGCAGAAAATGTAACAGATAATCCGAATACGGGTATGGATAACCATAAGAATTTTGAAAGTAACCTTTTGTTAATACAAACGATTTATATTCATTAGAGACAACCACATTCGCATACCCATATAACACACCATAAGCAGAAAAAACGGACAAGAAAAATGTCCACAAAATACTACACAGAAAACTAAACCCACGATCACGACCACACAAATGGGTCAAACATCAACTATAATATCAAATATAAAACGCGAGATTTGATTGTATATAAGTCATCGGTGCAGCTAAACAAAACAGTTGAAAAGCCAGAACAATCATTACGCTAAAGAACATTTGGGATGATTAATACCAAATATTCTGGATTTATTTAACTTAGGTCATCTATGTCTAAGAGTAAACTGTTTGAAATATTTTTATATTGGAATTAAATTTTAATTATTGAACTACTTTTCTTAAAAACCCTATTCATTGAAAATCAACCCATACGAGTTTAAATTCCGATAGGATATTGCCGGACAGATGATCAGTAGTATTTCGGTATATTTACGTACCTGTATCGAACTTTTTGCACTGTGCGTCTGTCCAAAATTTGAAATTTCTGCCAAAAACCGCCTGTACTTAATGTTCGATGTTAAGAGTCTTTATGTTTCTGCATAATTCGTCTATTGTTGAATTCAGTTCAACAAAACATAAAAGAAGGGAATGCAAAGTATTAAAAACATTGAAGTGACGTCAGCCGCAGATTCATCTTCCGTGGTTTCTTTTTCGATAATGAACGTTGCCTAAATTTTTCGCTTAAGTATACTCAACAAATTATATTCAAGTATTTTCTTTGTGAACATGCTTTCATTACGTTTGAATTTGCATATTTGTTTTGTCTCCACTCAGAATCGAACTCCCTCCTTGAAGTATATTATGTATATAATTAATATCGAACACATCGACAAAACCTCTCTGCTACCAATGAGTAGTAATAAAGATGGTATCTCAGGATATACAGAATGTATTGTCAGCCCTGTATCACCATCACTACTGGTGATCCGATGGATAAATCTGTTGTTGTTCCATCTTCATGCCTTATATATCATGTACTTTATTACGACGTGTCACGATATCTCAGTAGCATGAGTTCGAATCCTGGCGAGGAAAGAACAAAAAGTTTGCTAAAGCAAATTTACAGATCTAACATTGTTGGGTTGATGTTTAGACGAGTTATAGGTTATATATATAAAGTGCCTAGAAAATCAACCTAACGATGTTAGAGTAATTTTGATTTGTAACTTCCCACCGAGCGGGGCCATATATATATATATATATATATATATGGTTAAAAAAGCAGCAAAGAATATTAATCTATCTATCTAGGCGTTGATCAATTTGAAAATAAATTTGTGTAGTTGCTATATTGAAAATATAAATGCATAAGATTGTTACTAAAGCACAAACATGAGTGTAATAAAAATAGTTGTTGAATTTTATATATTCACGCAATATTTCGCTAGACAAATTAGCGCTAGTAGTCGCGTGAAGCCACCCAGAAAAAAATTTGATGAGTTAAAAAGCAAAATCACAAAAATACTGAACTCAGAGGAAAATCAAATCGGAAAGTCCCTAATCACATGGCAAAGTTAAATGACAATTATTTTTTATAAGTCTTTTAAATATAGTTTGCAGGTTATTTCACATTGCAATTATTACGTTTTAGTGGTCATAAACTGTCTAAGGGCTCACATGATTCTGTAGATGCTGTTGTGTTTATTGCTCCACAAAATCCATTAATAAAATGACTTTAACCGATGTGATAAGTCAAGAGTTGGGCTCCTGTCTTGATCATATTACCTATTTTTCTAACTTTATAGGCGTTATAATCGGTTATTAGTAACATAATTATGTTTCATGTTGATTGTAAATAAAACCTAGTCGATTGACGTACTGAACGAATGTTAAGCTTGTAGGAAACAACGACCAAACTGTCAAATACAACGCTTTTTTTCAATTGATGATAAATCTTTAAAGCCATTGAGACAGATTTATAGATCAATTCCTGATTCACCCCCTTTTTAACAGTTGAAACAAGATTCAATTTATTCTCAGGGAAAACCAGAGGACATCTGACAGTTTATTTATGTTAAAACGTTGATTAATAAATATTAGCATTACAATAATAAAAAGATACATGCATGTTTTGTGGACTTTATAGGAGCTTTTGACTGTTTGGTGAGACTTTTATCTTTTCAAAATTGTTAAATTTGGTGTGCAAAAGTATAAACCAAGTAATAAAAAGAAAACTGTTTTCAGTTATTGACTCTTCATTTAAATTCAATAATGTCTTAGCTTATGTTTTGTAGTACGTCAAGGCGAAACACTCAGTCCTACATTATTTGATATTTTTATTGATGATATAAATGTGAAATATGTTTAGATGAAAAATGTTGACTACTTTAACTAGTTGATTCAGATATAAATAGTATTGTCTTTGACGTGATCTTACATTCAAAAACTATAGATGGACTAAAGTGAATAAATTTTACTAGTTCTTTGATAAAAACGATAAATGACACTTAACATTATGAGACAAAATCTATGATATTTCAGGGGAAATAAATAACAAAGTAGAAACTCCTATACTAGATATATAACACTCAATTTATTGACAACATTGCAAAATGTCTGTTTTTAATAGGAATGGCTTTCGTGATTCTAGCATTAAAGAAAGCTAGAAAGAGTATGTGTGCTTTAAATTCTCGATTTTAAGCTATCGAAGCCAATACAAATGGCATAAATATTATTTTTATTCTTTAGTCAGACCTGTAGTAACTTAGGGACAATCATTTAACTTTAAGGGAGAGGAAATTATGATGGATTTGTATCTAAAATGTAAATCTAATTACAGTTATGCCTGGTATCTGTTTCTTATTATTTTTAGATACGTGATTCTTGTTTACATTACCTTTCATTAATATACTTCATGCATGTTTAGGACGAGAACCAGATTATCAATAAATAATGCAAGTTCTACAAGGTAGATGTCGACCAGGATGACAGAAGGTAATTTTGAACAACTCCACTGGAAAATTATTGTATAATTGATAGGGATAGCCATTACCATTGTATTAGGCTATTTAATGATCTTCTCATATACTTTTCAAAAGGTTCTTAATGTGCAAAAGATAGAGTAGCCTTCATACGAGGTACTGCATTCAATTCAATAGGACGTAGCTGATTTGGTTTTTTACGCCTGAACGGGAGAAGTCCAAAAGATGACCGTGTTTAATTACTATTCCTCAAGTAACCCTTGTTTTTTTGTTCAATGGTAGACAATTTTATGAAAACTTGTCTCGTGTGTTTTGATTTTATTCCTTTTAAGAAGTATTATGCATCATTTCAGACTTTGGAAAACAAAGTCTACTTTGAAGAACCTGTACGACGAGAATAATCACTGATAATAAAAACATTTACGACCGATCACTTTTTAAAACTTTTAATAGTAAGTAATCCTGTTAAATTCTACAAAAATATACTAGAATCTCTTTCAAGCTATATTTGTTAACTGTATTGAAACGGATGTGTAGTGACAATCTAAATGTTTTAAATTTTGAAAGATTTCGTTTGTGTTTCAAAATAAAAAATGATTTCAAGGTTGCAGAACTAATGCATTTTGTAGATGATGGCACTAAGAAGACAATATTAATAGTAAGTATTTTTCCTTATTTGTTTTTGTTTTCAGGTGTTCAATGATAAATCTGGTTACTGTTCCTCCTCTTTAGATAATTAGTCTCTATTATGTAGGGCGTGTGTGAATCTTATGATATTCGTATGAATTTTCTGAGGACTATCTAGCTATAAATTTGTTATATCAACTGTCCTTTGTGTTGACATTCCACTATATTGATATTGACGAATAAAAAGAAATAGTGAACATTATACATTAAGATAGAAATTAACCAATCAAAATAATAAACAATTTATTAAAGTGATATTAATCACAATTATACATTTTTAGTTAATGAAACATAAAGAAAAGAAAAGAAACATGACAAGCTTTGATATTACAATTTTTAAGTTAAAATCAAGTTTTATTAATATCGTTTTTCCTAAGCGAATTTCTACATTTACTCTTGCTGACACACAAAAATGCAAAATATGAAAGTATGTTTAAATACGTGTATATATAAGCACCAATATGGCAAAAGAAACCTAAAAGAAAAGCTAAAATTATTCGACTGTCATACAAGTGAGAGGTTTAGCTAGCTTTAATAACGGATTTAAATCACCATTTTCTGCATAAATCAAACTCTTATATTGTAAACGGTATAATCTGTTTGTGTCGATTGTAATTTAACTTACAAGAAGCAAATATAAAAGAGAGAAAATCTTTGTGCTCATTTTTTTAAGATCTAAAATATAGTACCTGATTCATAATATGGGTTCGGTCGTCGTATTCTAAAAGTGAATTGGCGTTTGGTGTACTTTAGCTTAAATGTATCATATGCACGGAAAAATTAACACAAGTATGTCTAGTCTTGATTGCAATTAATGAAATATTTACAAATACAAGAAGAACAAAAAAAAAACCGTATAATTCATCTTGTGCATGTCAAGTAATGTGACAGTTTTTTCTTTTCTTTCAGACGATATATGTAGACTTTTAGAAAATTAGTTAATTTGGTATATAAAAACACTTAATGATTGTGTTGTTTGGTACAATAAAACGCTTAAGGACTGGTTGCGCGGGTAATAGCAAGTGTGTAGTCCCTTCGCATACCAACTATTGCTCTCGGCTTTGCCTCGAGCAATAGTTGGTACCTCAGGGACAACAGACTTGCAATTACCCTCACACTCAGTCGATAGGTGTACAATATTGAACAACATATTTTTATCATATGTTTTTTGTTCCTAGATAATGTTTTTTTGTATTATTTCTGACCGGAAATGACAAAATTCTAATAAAAATGTAGAATTTTGTACATTTTTCAAAGACATGATACTTTATGTCAAAACATAATAATATTGAGGTATACCGAGAAGACGTTGGCTACCAATTGAGAGAAATAAATAGCCATATCCAGTTATTAAATACCTGTCTTGATGACGAAACCAGAAGTTGATTAAGATTAAGTTTGCCTCGGTCTAATTTTGTTCAGAATGGTTCAATTTATGTTTCTACTAAATTTTGCTTTAAACACAAAGTGCACAATTGTTCCCCTATCTGCTCGACTATTTCGGCATTTAAACCGCGAAAAAAATAAAATTATATATGTAAATCCAAAATAATAATATCCATTTTCATAACTTTTCCTACCAGTTTTGAATATTTTTAATAATATAAAATTCAGGGGAAATCCCTCAAGTCAAACGGAACGAAATATAATTATGTTCTTCTTCCCATTTCTTATCCGAACATTACAACTTTTCTGATTACTTCAAAATACACTGGTGGTAAGCGGATGGTCGTAACTAAAAGTTACGACCATCTGAATATGGGAGACAACTCTAGGGATAAGTTTTCTTTTCCGATTTTCGTGCAGTAAAAGGTTCATTTGAGTCAAACCGCTTGTCTCATATACATATATCGTGAGTGCATTCTTATTGAAACAAAATTTGACACATAAAATCATTCCAATTTTCGTAAAATAGTCATTCAAAAATTCGAGCATGATGGTCGTAACTTTAACTTGTGATGGTCGTAATGTCAACTATAGTATTTTGGATGATGGTCGTAACCGACACAAGATGGTCGTAACTTTGAAAGATGACCGTAACTCAAGTATTTAGACGAACTTTTATCAAGCTATTGTAAAAGTACTGTGCACATGTATAACCATGTTAATAAACTCAGTTGTTCCAAACGACCATCATTTAGGAGAAACAGTGAAAACTAATCAACTCGCATTAATCCAAATAGATGTTAGGGTTGAGTATTAATATATTTTTACTGTACGTTAAGGCATAAAATTGTTGAATATTTGCTTTCAGATTTTTTTTTATTTACGACTTTTTATTTCCTACAATCATGTCGGCAGATGAAATTATTGAACGTACAATTTTGAACAATCTTCTTTAATTTTTAATCAGCTATTGCAGTTTTTATAAACCATTGGCTTTCAAATATTCGGCTTTTGGTGAATCATGATAAAATGAAAATCCACAAATGCCTGGTGTTCTTATCGTGTTGTCTTTATTTGTTATCGATTGCATGATGATCTTGCGGTATATCATTGATAATTGTTCTTAGTATTGGTTCAGAATAAAAACTTAATCCATGGTGTCGCAATGAACATTGTGTTAACCTAGAAAGTATGAATAAGGTTGAGATATTTTACAATGCTACACGCGTTGAATTTAAGAGTAAGATTAAATATTAGTAGTTTGTAGACAGGCGTGTAGCCAGGATAATATTACAAGGTAGAACTAAATGAACTGCGGCAAATATTACATACATATATGCAGGTATATATTTTACAATGATACACGCTTTGAATTTAAGAGTAAGATCAAATATTAGTAGTTTATAGCCAGCCTTGTAGCTAAGATAATATTACAAGGTAGAACTTAATGTACTGCGGCAACTATCAAATACATAATATTTTTATGCAGGTTGAAAATAATATTTATGTTATATGTTTATATTGTATGAATGTACTCAGATTTAAAAGACCAGCACGCTGAGTTGAAGTATAAAGATCTATCTTTTAAATATTATCCTGGCTACAAGCTATGTATGAATACTGTTTGCTGATGTCCTTTTGCTGAAATTTAAAAAAAAATACATTATCATCAGCATATAGTAAACAATGTGAATTGCTGACCCCCATATTCTTTAAAAAGAAGTTGAAGGATCCATACTGTGAAGGAATTTTTTTAACTCGTGTAGTAATTTTGACTCTAAATATGCCTCCTCTAGTAGTGGAAAGATGATCCCAAATTGTCAAGCCTTTTCCAGTATCTGATCATAGACTTTGCAATGACAAAATACAGAGTGAATCTACCGAGTTAAGAAAGATTGGCAAAATGTGTTTCTCTTTTGGTAACACCAAGTAAATGTTTACAAAATTCAATGCGTAGTCTTTCTGAAAGAATCTTAGGATAAGCCTGATCTACATTTTTTTGCTGAAGTTGAAAAAATGGCAAGATCATCAGCATATGTATAGTAAAGAATAGGCTGGTCGTGAATAAACAACAGCTGGATCAGGGGAACTTTTAACACAATCAGGAAGTTCATTTATAAAAATTTTAAACAAATTTGGACTCAAATTGTTTCCCTGTTTTACTTTAGTTCCAAAGAGATCTCTTACCATACTCTCTAACTATATTCTATAGCTTAAGTTTTATCTCTGGGGCATGACAGTATCAAAAGCCTTCTGGAAATCAACAAAGCAGGCAAACATTCTACCTTCTTTTGTATTACAATACTTATTTATAATAGTTTTAAGAATGAACATATGGTCAGATGGTCGTGTTTTTTTTTTTTGTTTTTTTTTTGTAAATCACATTTGGCTCTCATCAATGATATGATATTTATCTAAGGATTTACAAAGACGTGTATCAAGTATCTTATTAAAAAAGGCTTCCCCAATGAATCAGTAATTGTAATTCCTCGATAGTTATTAAGATCGGATGCATCATTCCCTTTATGAATTGGGAATAAAAAATGTGTGGTCCAGGGTTCATGGTATTTTCCATAAGAAAGACAAAGATGTTTAACGGATAGTATGGTACCAATAGGCGTATTCAAAATTTTCTAAAACCACGGGTAATAATTATACCTGAACTTCGAATTTGCACCTTATAATCAGCTTGACTATATACCAAATGACAATACGACTTCTCAAAATCCAGGCTAAGAATAAGATGTACATGTATGTTGTTTAATTCGATTACGGACCTGCGAATTCGAGGATATGGTCTTGTCTCGATAACGATCCCCATAACATTATTTTGACTCCTTACTTAATATGCTCTTTCGACTTAAAGTATCAATTTTAAATTGTAGATTTTTCTTTTAAATTCCACCTAGTAGGTACATACTAGTTTTTAAAAAGTTTATCTTTTCAATACATGCAAAATATAAAGAAAATAAATTAGGATACTGTTATTTCATGTGATGTCAAATTTGTTAAAATCGCCTTTTCTTAATTCGTAACTAAGAATGATCATAACCAGAGCTGTGTGTTAAAATGAATTCTCCACTTTTGAGAATTTATATTGTTATTAAACTTCACAGCTTATAATTAGTTGACTCCTGGTTGATTTTATACATTATATTTTAAGTAACAGTGACTGGTCATTTCATTTTGTATTGGTTTTTTTTTTCGATTCGTTCCAATTTTCTTTCCTTTCGCATTTTACAGGTATCCCTCTCTTCACCTCTTTTAGTTTTTATCATTTAGTGAAATCAACTTCACAAATATATCATATAATATATTCATATAACAAAAGACACGTTTAAAACTATTGACTTGTCTTATTAGGTCCTATTTAATAAAGAGTTACGACCATCCTGCACATTTTTGTTTTTTTAGTTACGACCATCCGCTTACCACCAGTGAAAATAGAACAACTGACGACAAGTATGAATTGATTAAGCACCAAAGCAGTTTTGATAAATAAACGTTGGTTAGTATGTAAAGTATTGCAACATAGCGTTGATAACAAATTATTTATAGTCCCA
Source organism: Mytilus galloprovincialis (assembly GCF_965363235.1). Taxonomy (NCBI): domain Eukaryota; kingdom Metazoa; phylum Mollusca; class Bivalvia; order Mytilida; family Mytilidae; genus Mytilus; species Mytilus galloprovincialis. The sequence continues at coordinate 18,230,048 of NC_134845.1, read as the reverse complement.
AACATCAGCTGGTTGTGGACATTAGTCGTCATACGAACACTTAATCTTTCAAAAGCATAAAACAAATTTTTCACTGTGTTTTTTAGCTCACCTAGCCCGTCGTCCGTCGTCGTTAACTTTTACAAAAATCTTCTCCTCTGAAACTACTGAGCAAAATCAAATGAAACTTGGCCACAATCATCATTGGGGTATCTTGTTTAAAAAATGTGTGGCGTGACCCGGCCAACCAACCAAGATGGCCGCCATGGCTAAAAATAGAACATAGGGGTAAAATATAGATTTTGGCTTATAACTCTGAAACCAAAGCATTTGAGATAGAGATAAACTGTAAACAGCAATAATGTTCAGCAAAGTAAAATCTACAAATTAGTCAACATGATCAAAATGGTCAGTTGACCCCTTCAGGAGTTATTGCCTTTTATCATGTTTATAGTCAATTTTTAACAATTTTTATAAATTTTGTAAATTTTTGTAAATTTTGTAAATTTTTGTAAATTTTGTAAATATTTGTAAATTTTGTAAATTTTTGTAAATTTTTACAAAATATCTTCCTCTGTTGCTAATAGGCCAAGTTCATTATAGATAGAGATAATTGTTAGTAGCAAGAACGTTCATTAAAGTAAAAACTTGAAACACATCACCATTACCAAAACACAATTTTGTCATGAATCCATCTGTGTCCTTCGTTTAATATGCATAAAGACCAAGGTGAGCGACACAGGCTCTTTAGAGCCTCTAGTTTGCTTTTGCTTGCTTCTGCAATATTTGAAAGTGTATTAGTAATGTCACGTAATACCGGGGTTTGAATTGCTTGTAAATGTACACTTTCAATATCAACCTCTGAAAATATTAAACATGTTTTGACCAAATTAAAAAGACAGGAATGACATGACTGAACATAAAGATTAAGCCAAAACTCAATATAAACAAATAGAATATCAAAATAAATAAATGTTTTCAAAAAACCATTAGGGTATACAATAATTTGTTGCTTTCAAATCGAGAAATTAGAGTATATTTAATATAACATGTTAATAAAAAGTTTAAAGGCTTTGCTATTTCGTTTTCTTCTCTTGGGACTGTTTTACTGTCGGACGGAAGAAGACCATTTGACCATATTTCGATTCTTCAGTCACTCTTGGGGGCTTCCTGCAAGAATAAAATAAACTTGTGTTTAATAGTTTTAGGTGAAACAAAAAGCTATGACTTTTAAAACGGATTTTTTAATTCACATGCAAAGCCCTATTGTATAAGCTTCTTGGTTGGTTTCCATATACTCTGACATCATTTACAAAGAATTCAGACCTTTTACAATCTCTTTCGCAAAATATTTACGAGAATCTAAATCATGTACTATCCCCCATTCGTAGTCCAAAGACAGTACTACTCTAAAGCCGTGTGAAATCCAATGCTTTAACAAAGACGTTATAGAACTTTTGAAACAAGGAGCAGCTGTAGAAAGGTCAAAGGGTTATGCGGAAAAATGAGAAATCAAATGCCATCTTGAAATGTTAATGTAAATTTCCATGTATTTTAATATGATGATACCAGATCGTGAGATCAAATTTTTTTCATGAATCGGTCTGTAATAACACAATTAATAGCTTCAAGAGTTTTTCTATTCTTTGATTGACGACGTACGTGAAGGGTAATCTTCCTTTTCCTTTTACATTGATTGACACAGTTAATCGATAAACCGCGTGAGGGATGCAATGCTTACATTTAAATGCGGATTCATAGTCCAGTAATGTCTTGATCGCTGTTTCAAATAAAAAAACCAAGTATGCTTGATCCTATATAGTTTGGATAAACCGAAGATGGATTTTCAAAAAATAAATAAATAACCACCTGAAATAACATTTAAAACGAAGTTATTTGCTTGTAAACGATTTTTTTTTCAAATTGCAAAGTTACAGTTTCAACTTTCGACCCGAACAGTGCTTGGTAAACTGTTAATTTTTTTTTATACTAGAACAAACCCGTGAAATCGCTGGTCCGTGACTGAATTAAAGTATGTAACGATGTGTATGCCTTATTTCAGCCTGGATATTTAGTATTGATATTTTCATCTGATAAAGTCATGCTGATTATAAGACGCACAGCTTTCTCTACTTTCAAAATCTTTCTGTTTGATACCGTCGACTTTGAACTTATCAATTATTGGTAATATTAATTATTTAAAAAACAATATGGCCTGGAATGGAGTAATATTTAATCAATAGCATTGTCCAATATAAGTTATAAATAAAGTTGAATTCTTTGTTTCTCTGTTTTGCGTCATGCCGGCTAACAAATTGGAAACTGTTCCTATACGCCTTAGTTTAAGTCTAAATATTGAGTATTCGTATTGTCATCTTTTAAAGTCATACTTATACAAATACTACAATAGGAAACACTCAATCTAATTAAAAACCGATCTCTCATCGCTCCTGTTTCTGATATGTTGCGTGGGAGATCTAACGAAACCCGCTTTGAGGTCACATGTGAGTGACCTCGTTGGTGTGTCTTTTTCGACCAATGAAATTGAGTCTTCCACGATCTTGTAAGTTTAACGTAAGGCAAAGGGATGTAACTCATTTTATTTACGACGAAATCGTCAGTCAAAATAATTCATAAACTTTTTTGATTGGCTTATTAATAGGTCGTCAAATCATTTGCATATCTTTATAAATTCATAACTTTTAGTTCACTCACATGTGACCTCAAAGCCGGTTTCGTCATATCAGAAAACGGGAGCGATGAGAGATCGGTTTTTAATTAGATTGGGAAACACTGTGACAATGATAGAATTTAGTAATGTCATACCTGTGATTATAACCCGTGTATATAGCAAATCCTCAATACACCGTTTGGGGGTGCGCATGTCAGATGCGAAACGTACAGATAAGGTATAGATAACATGTGAATATACTATTGGTATCGATATCGGATTCGACCCGGAACTTGTTTATTATTGACAATATTAATTATTGGGAAAACAAAAGGGTACGGAGTGGTGTAATTTTTAATCAACACCATTGTCCTATATAAGCTATATATGATGTTGAATTCTTTGATATGTAGTTGACAAATTGAACCTCGTTATTTTAGTATTATAGATTCATAATTCCAATCTTGTAAATTAAGTCAGTACATTACTTTTTACTTTTTACTACTTTGTTTGTGAGGCTTTCTTTGGACACTGGTAGGCAAAGTCTTCTTTTGTGTTGCATTAAAAGCACTTGGTGTCCCTCTTCTTCCCACCGTAGTATTCAGACTGAGAATATACGTTCCCTCAAATAGTGTATAAATCAAAAGCTCACACATATCGAACGTGTGGAAACAACTCCAATATTTCTGTAACATTTAAACAATATTCAAAATTTTAGAATGTTTTACTACACTAAAATTGCAATAGCCAAATATATCCAACTATCATTATGCAAGACTCAACAGTACGGTACTCATAAACGAAAACAACGGTAACAAATTTCTTGTGTTCTCAGCGCTTTAATGAATTACTCTTTAACCATGTGACAGCCAGGGATGTATTAATAGGTAATAGTTGGATTCTTGGTTTCTTAATACTATCGTAATTCAGTATTGAGAAATATTAGAAAAAATATGGTATCCATTATGCCAGTACTGAAGCACTGATTACTGAGCTATCGATTCATTCGGAGTAGTACTTTTCATCAATAGTGATAAGGACTAAGACCTAGTAAATAAAAACAACACTTTATAATGTTTGTGCGTCTGAAGCCCCTTCCTATATTTAGCTTCACCAGAAATGCTCAATCCTACACATTTAAAAGAAACGTCAGGAACAACGTAAAGAAAAGGAACACATAAAAAGTTGCCCAATTCGAATGAGATCATCTACGGGAGTGTAAACCTTGTTTTCTTAAGTATTATTTCTAAAGGTATCAACATGGAATTTTCGAAAAAAATATTTTATAAATCTGGTCAGTACCAAAGTGCACTAACTACTGCGCTGATAATAATCTCGGGGACTTACAGTATAAAACAGGTGGTAATTACGCAGTTGTGCTAATATTTTAGAAGTTTCATAAGCTTGATATCTTTAGATAGTACAATAGATATATATATCGAAAGAGCCAAAACAAATATTCTGTGTATGACGCTTTTTCTGAAAAAAAACATCTTTATTTTAGGATGCACCAATTAACTTGGCTGATGAATTACGAGTGGTAGTTATTGGCCGAACAGGAGCAGGAATTAGTAGTGTTGCAAACAACATTTTAGGGAAGCCAGCTTTTGAAAGTGCAATGTCAATGTCTTCAAAAACTACAAAAAGCGAGAAAGGCAGATCAGAAGTTGCTGGGAGGAGACTACTGGTTATTGATACACCTGGAATGTATAACAATCGGTTATGGAATATTAACATTTATAAAGAATTGATAAATGCAATGCACATGACTTCACCTGGCCCCCATGCCATTATATTTACTATCCAAGTAGGAAGGGACTTTCGTGAAGATTATAAATCGTTTTCAAATTTAATACATATCTTTGGAATTGAAGTGTGGAAATATTTGATTGTAGTTTTCACATTTAAGGAAAAACTTGATCTTGACGGTTCTAGTGAAGAAGAATATGTTAATGGCCTTTCAGACTATTTCAAAAAAAAAGTTTTAGAAAATTGTGACGATAGAAAACTTTTTGTCACTAACGTTAAAGACGGCAATCAACTTTATAATATACATCATTCTCTTTTTTCTTGTATCAGCGAGATGCAAAACCGAAGACGACAAGAGCATGATGATTTATATTTAGACATCACACAATCATGTTTTAGGGTTAAAAAAACTTTTTTCATGCTGTTGCAATTCTAAAATATGCCTCATATGTCTTTCAATGTTTCTATTTTGCGCAATTGGGGCTTGTGGATTTTTTGTTTACGAGCTAACTGCTTACATTGTATTAACAGTAATTACTGAAGAAAACATTACAATTCATAGTACATTTTCGTTGGAATATATTCATATTATAGTTTTACTAGGATCTTGGTATTACCCTATGATGTATTTATCTAATAAAAAATTGGCAAAAGACAATACTCTGATTATTTGAAATAACATTCTGTAATATTTGAAAAACCAGCTACTTGTAAAATTATTATTGCAGTACTTTTAACATTAATTTTGTTATATGGACATGTTTGTAACAAAAAACAGTCTTTTATTATGACGTCTTCCGTGTTTGTTCATGTATAGATAAAGGAGGGATGTAGATACCTCGGGGACATTCAACATGTTCAAAACTTACTAGGTTAAACATGATCATAAACGAAAGACAAAGACAAAACAAACATCATCACGAAACACTCTATAGAAAACTATGCTCAACGAACCCATCCTTCAACCCCCCAAAAAATTGTGGTTGATCTTAGATGATCTAGAAGGGTAAGGAGATCCCGTTTGACTAGATATGAAATCAAGATATAAATGAGTTTCAACGCTATATCTCTTTCATATCAATTGTCTCCAACTTTTGTGTCGTACACAATGATGTATTCATTAAGTTATACTTGCCAATAACATGGATAGTACTCTTTTAAAATATATTTTTTTATGCAAATCCTATTCTACATGTGATAAGAAAACTTTGATAGTGGCAAATAGAATTTAATAAGGTATTCTCTCTTTTTGGAAACCGAGATCAGGTACACTTGAGACCAATCAATTGAAAAGACAACATACGTTTGAGTGGTATAAAAAATACGGCATTACAAAGCTTAAACAGACTTATAAACAAAAGACTTGTTGTGTAATATTTGAGTATGAGCATCATCCATTAATAAATGAAAAATTAAAAGACAAAGTGCACCAACAGTGGTCTCGGCACAGTTGGGCTCACATATAATATTCGCCATTTGGTTCTCGTTGTCAAATATATAGCATAACGTGTGGACAGTATTTATCTTTCGAATTTATTGTTTCATGATAAAAGTATAAAAAGCGGTTAGGAAGGAAAAGTAATTCTAATGCAATTATTTTGTATCCATGGTTCTGATTGGATGACAGTAAGCGTAAAATTCTCTATCTCCTTGTCTGTAACTAAGGAAGCCGACATTTTGAATTGCTGAATGTATTGGCATGTAGTTTCTACAATAATAAACCAAACAAAACTCACATGTTGCACCTAAAAATCTTCTTTTTATCAAATTTTATTACATTCTGAAGCGGCACAGAATCCAGAAAACGCCCGGTGTTTATGTTTGACGCCGGAAGCATACCTATGACGTCACCTAGTGTAGGGACCAAAGAAGATAATTTTCTTTAATGAACGTTTAAGACTGAAATAATGATTGAAATTCAATTATGAACTCGATTTGCATTAGAATAGAGATAACTGTATTGTATTTGAAGCTTTGCGGACGTCCATCGGTAGTTTTACTGTCGCAAATACCCGTTTACCTGTCTCCGCTCCGCGTCGCCAGGTAAACTAAATTTGCGACAGTAAAACAACCGATGGACGTCCTTAAAGCTTCAAATACAATACAGTCATCTCTTTATTAATAGTACAATATGGTCAAGAACTTGAAGGTTGAGTATTAATTTGATCCGGTTGAAAAGGCTCAATCTGAGAACAATCTACAAGCGAATTAAAGAACACGCGACATAAACCTCCCGTATCTGTCAGCTAAATATTGGTAGATTTCTCTATAATGATGTTATACGACCTCCAAAAGCATTACACTACATTATAAATTATGAATAGAACATACACGATATTTGGTTATATAATTTTCATTTATTTTCTAACATAATTTCGAAACCTTATAACTGTGTGTTTTTGCCAGTAAGTGTAGCAATATAAACGTATGTTACCCATTTATGTGTGCATTGAACGTCTGTTATTTATATTTTCATGAAGGAGTAGACAGTGTTCTGGCGTATAGTCACGTAAAATTGGCACATTGATTTTGGCCAAAATTTGGTTAAACATCAGCCGCCATCACTCGCGATGATGTTTTTCAATTAGCGGAAGAAAAATCCAGTCCAAATATCCACTACTGTCCTACCTTTTATTGTGTTTGCACTGTTTAATCCTGACCTTCAAATTTTTCAAGATGATTTACATTGTTAAACCGCCATCTTGGTTTCTATGAGGATCCCCGATTTACATAATATTCGTTACTCTACGGTAATATCATTGTCATTGATGATACAATTTCCCGCGCTTTTTTGCATAAAGATAATGCAAAGCTCCGAGAGACACGAGAAAATAGACAGCACGTGGAACCCCACGGCAACACTTCCGGTAATAACAATGACGGTTGCCACCATAAAAAATTATCTTGGATTATGTGAAGGTCAGGATAAAACAGTGCAAACACAATAAAAGGTAGGACAGTAGTTGATTTTTGGAATGATATTTTTTTCCGCTAAATGAAAAACGTCATCTTGAATCAATGCAGTTGTTAGTTTAACGTTTTTTAACCAAAAACAATGTGCCAATTTTACGTGACGGCGACTATAATTGTGTTCCATTAAAAGCAACATGAAGTAATGTACAGTCGTTCACAAATTTAGGGGGAAATATGATATGCGTATCATTAATGATTTATAGGAAAACTAGAAAAATAAATACAATTCTATTTTTCCTTATCCATATTTTTTTCAATTACATAATTGGCTAAGTAAAAGCGACATAAGCTATGATTTTGAAAGAATGCGCTAAGCATTTTAGTTTTTTAAAAATAAAATAGTTTATCATATACTTAGACTAAATAACATATGATTTTTACTGTATGATAATATCATTAAATCAACGTAAATTACATATTTTTCGAATTGGTGCTTAGCGGGCTGATATGAAAAGTTTATCACATGCTTCGAGTGTTATCACATGCCTTTCCGTAACGTTATCGCATGGCATTCCGGTGATACTCGGCAAATTCCGGAAAATATACCTCAATGCTACATTTTCACTAAAAAACTTACAAAGTAGTTTACAATCTCAATTTTATTAACGAAACAATTATTTGGATACTGGAAAGTATATTTTGTAAAATAATAAAAAAAAAAAAAAAAAAAAAAAATCAAATTATTAAATAAATGCGTTTTTTTAAAAGTTTCAAACATAATTTAGAAAGTTACGTTAAAAAGTTTAATTTTTCAAAGAGTGTTCATTATGTATATTTTTGAATCATTTCTTTTGTCGTTTCGTCCATATTAAAAAAAAAATTCTGTTGAGGCATCTGATAGAAAGATTTCATATCGAATGTACTAAATTTAGGATCCGACGTCCGTGAACTTTTCACTCTATGAACTTCTATTTGGGAACCACGTAAAAGCATCAATATATGAATCTGTGATTTTTCTCCATTGTTGAAGCATATGATAAAAAGATCATAACACGACATTTTTCATATCGCATGTATTATCAGCCTTCGAGCCATGCGGCTCTTGGACTGATATTGAACCTAGGGCTGATAAGACATGCGATATGAAAAATGCCATGTACAAATCTGATAATATGATAATATAAGAAAAGAATGTGTTCTTATACATATACAGAACGTGCAATAATTTAAATACTGACTTTGAAAAACTTTTATAGACACTTGTTAGTGTTGATGGTTATATACCTGTTGATTTCTCTCAGTTTTTGTATTTTAAAAAAAATGATTATTTTGTTTTATTTAAGTAATCTTTTTCTACCATTACAGCTGAGTTTTTTTCTTGAAAAGACGAGAAAGCTGGTATGTCATATTTAAGGAGAAAAGGACGCACTTTTAATTTTTTCACGAACAAATGAAGAGAATTTTAAAAAAAATGCGCTCTAGAATTCATTGAATTCAAAAGCAAGAACAATTGTCATACAGGTTCAATGAATTGCACTGACACTCGTGCTCTTGAAATAGTTTATTAATTTATCTTATAATTTTACCCTTTTTTGTACTTTCATTATTGGTAAAATTTCAAATACATGTTTTATACTTTTGTTGGTGAAAATGCCGAAACTTAATGATAAGCATGGTAAGGATAATAAAATTTTCAAATGTGGACTACGTAAATAAGTGCCAATATATAGAGAATATCATATGGCTTTTTCAATATCGCATCCGTATCAACCCGAGATACCAATATATAATCCCAAGAGCTCTGCTCGAGGGATTATATTGGTTGAGGGTTGATACGGTATGTGATATTGAAAAAGCCATATCATATACACTTTATTATCTACATTTATCATATATTTAGTACAAAATACAGCTATTTTGTATATCTAATAAAGGTTCTTTTTTCCAATCTGTATCACCTACCCTGTATCGCATACCATGTATCGCATGGCTAAACTCGTATCGCATACCCCGTATCGCATGGTAAAACCCGTATCGCATACCTTTTTTTTTTTTTTTTTTTTTTTTATACATCAAGTCAGTTTTTTAGGGGTTTTTTTGCTTAGAAAATTTTTCCAAAAAATAGGTCAGTTTTTTGAATGACGTCATTGTTTGGTATGTAACGTCACGAACGTTAAGTTTTCATATTCTATGTGACGTCACGAATATTACGTTTTTACAACATATTTATGGCACACTAAATGCAACTATAAAATATACAAAACACTCAAATAAATATATATAGAATAATAAACAAAATATTTAAAACAACAGATTGTAAGGTAACCCAGGTGCTTCGTATAAATAATTGAGCAGTTTTTTTAAGGCTTTGAAACAAGAAAAAAGCAGAACTGAAGGTAACCCAGTGCTATGGATCAGAAAACAGTTCATATATAATATAATACTCTTCTGTTGAAATATATGATAAAGCGTATAATACATGGCAAAATCCGTATCACATGCCGTATCACCCTCGACCAATATCATCCCTCGGGCCTAAAGGCCCTCGGGCTGATATTGATGTCTCGGGATGATACGACATATGATACGGATTTTGCCATGTATTATTCTCTATATACCTCAAGTAGATGTTTTTTTTATGTGACATGACGTCATACAGATAAGGAGATTTGAAATGACGTCATACAGATTATAGGTTTGACATGACGTCATACAGATTAGGGATTTGATAAAGACGTTGCAACAGTGGTTGCAATCGATGACGTGACGTCATACAGATTAAAGGTGTGATAAAGCTTTTGCAACCGTGCTGATATCGATATCATCACGGGTGGCTGACACAGCACGCTTGCCAATGATTGTATTACACATACAATTTATCTGTATTTACTACTAAGTATATAATAAAAAAATTTACTTAAGGAGTTACTGTAATATTTTTTCTGTCTATTCGAAATAACATAACAAATTTGGTGCACAAATACCAAGCAATACAGAGGCGTATACCATAATATATCAAAATGTACCAACTTTAATGAAAGATCAAAGAATGAAAAGAGCCCTTGCTACACAGAAAATTTTTAAGAGTAAAAGACAGTCAAAATCCTTGAAGAAATTACTCACCAGCGCGAAATTAAGCAAAGATGATACAATTCCTTCTGTAAAAAAATGCGGACGTTCAAATTGCGGTATTTGTCAAAACATTATGGAAGGACAGTCATATGAATTTAAATCAGGAGAGACTTTCACTATTAAAAACTCTTTTACGTGTGCATCGAGCAATTTAATTTATGTCATCAAATGTAATGGGTGTAAAAAAGATTATATTGGACAAACAGGAAACACTTTACGGAAAAGATTTACTGTTCACCGTCAACAAATCCGACATAAAGAAATTAGGATGATTAACGTAAGTAAACACCTGGATTTATGCGCTAGCAACAAATCACCCAAATACTATGTTTTCCCATTTTACCAATGTGACGACCAATTCACCGAAGAAATGAGAATTAATAAAGAAAATATGTTTA